>NC_064645.1:496594268-497304166 GCF_023864345.2 Schistocerca serialis cubense
AGCAGTGAAATGGAATGATATTACTTTAATGCTGGCGTTTGAATTTCAACAACACTCGGGTTCATTCCGGAAAAGGAAGGGACCCTGCTTGTTAATGCGTTGGGACAATGGGCAACAAAGGTTCATGCTACGTTGCTTTAATTTTGTGATTTGAACAGTTTGAAAAGCTGAGGTCTGCCATACAGTTCTAAAATTTTACGTGCTTGCAGTCTTCCTTGTTGGCTGATAGAAGGTTTGAAGTCGTCGGTCGAGGAGGTGGTGACAGTCACTCATTGTCGGCTGTCGCTGTTGCAGAAGCTGGATGTTGGCGCGCTTTCTTCTCGACACGGTCACCAGGCGAAACGGGCTCTTGATGTGTGCCAGCTAATGATCCCGTCCGCGACACCGTGTCAGAAGCTATCATAGCAAGTCGAGCACAATTACATGCTGCCAAACCCCAAAAGCGCGGCAACTCGCGGGAGCATCACACAACACACCTGCTCCACCGCCCTACTCCAGCCAGACTCCCTCTGCCCGTGCTACATGCAGCAGAGTTAACACTACCAAAGATCCTAAACACTATGGTTCTCCACACGACCTATCGATGTAGTCATTCGATAGCATAGTTTTCCCTACGCCAGACCCAGCGTAAAAATACAAATAATATTTACAAAACAAACCAATTATACATCGACATAAATGAGGGAAACATTCCACGTGGGAAAAATATATCTAAAAACAAAGATGATGTGACTTACCAAACGAAAGTGCTGGCAGGTCGATAGACACACAAACAAACACAAACATACACACAAAATTTAAGCTTTCGCAACCAACGGTTGCTTCATCAGGAAAGAGGGAAGGAGAGGGAAAGACGAAAGGATGTGGGTTTTAAGGGAGAGGGTAAGGAGTCATTCCAATCCCGGGAGCGGAAAGACTTACCTTAGGGGGAAAAAAGGACAGGTATACAATCGCACACACACACATATCCATCCGCACATACACAGACACAAGCAGACATTTGTAAAGGCAAAGAGTTTGGGCAGAGATGTCAGTCGAGGCGGAAGTACAGAGGCAAAGATGTTGTTGAAAGACAGGTGAGGTATGAGCGGCGACAAATTGAAATTAGCGGAGATTGAGGCCTGCCGGATAACGAGAAGAGAGGATATACTGAAGGGCAAGTTCCCATCTCCGGAGTTCTGACAGGCTGGTGTTAGTGGGAAGTATCCAGATAACCCGGACGGTGTACCACTGTGCCAAGATGCGCTGGCCGTGCACCAAGGCATGTTTAGCCATAGGGTGATCCTCATTACCAACAAACACTGTCTGCCTGTGTCCATTCATGCGAATGGACAGTTTGTTGCTGGTCATTCCCACATACAAAGCTTCACAGTGTAGGCAGGTCAGTTGGTAAATCACGTGGCCAGCCAATGAACACACCCGTCATCTCCTATCCTTAATAAAAGTCCTCAATCTTTCCTCTCCCACATCCACACTGGCTGTTCAGAGCATCCTCCTACAGGCCAACCGCAAATTAGAACAGCATGCCACCCTCCACCTCAAAAAACTATCCAATCTCCTGGTTTCCCACCTC
The DNA here is from genome assembly GCF_023864345.2 of Schistocerca serialis cubense. Lineage (NCBI taxonomy): Eukaryota > Metazoa > Arthropoda > Insecta > Orthoptera > Acrididae > Schistocerca > Schistocerca serialis. Next base: position 496,595,842 of record NC_064645.1, read on the forward strand.
CGGAAAGGCAACTCACTCACCCTTCACAACCTTTCCAGCAAACCTCAACCTCCTCTCATTGCACACAGACCCAGTCTCTCGCATCTACTCAATCTCCCACTTTCAGCTTCACTCCCCCCAAAACCTCAAAATTCCAATCAAAACAATCTGGAACCACAACACCCTAGTTCAGTAGTTAACCTTTCCTCCAAACCTCTCTCCCAATCCGAAATGTCTGTCCTATCCAAAGGCCTCACCTTCAGCCCCACTCCCAGATCCAACCAAACAGCCCTTGTCAAAGATTTCCTGTCCTACACCCGTACTCTCTGCTGGAAATATCACTTTGCCACGAAGAAAAATGATCCTAATCCTACTCCTAATGATCCAACTCCCCAAGACACTATCCAAATTGAACCCTGCCTGGAACAGTTCCGTCCTCCGTCACAGCGGGACCCACCTCCTCTTCCTCAAAATCACCCTCTCCAAACCTTCCAGGAATTTCTGACTTCCAGCCTTGCCTCTCAATCCTTCTTAAAAAACCTTAATCCTACTCCCAGCATCACCACTGCTGAAGCCCAGGCTATCCGTGATCTGAAGGCTGACCGATCCATCGTCATTCTTCCGGCGGACAAGGGTTCCACGACCGTGGTACTTGATCGTCGGGAGTATGTGGCTGAGGGACTGTGTCAGCTTTCGGACAACACTACATACAAAGTTTGCCAAGGTAATCCCATTCCTGATGTCCAGGCGGAGCTTCAAGGAATCCTCAGAACCTTAGGCCCCCTACAAAACCTTTCACCTGACTGCCTACGTAGATCAACACCTTCAACCCATTATATGCAGTCTTCCATCCTTCATCAAAGACACCAACCACTTTCTCGAACGCCTGGAATCCTTACCCAGTCTGTTACCCCTGGAAACCATCCTTGTAACCATTGATGCCACTTCCTTATACACAAATATTCCGCACGTGCAGGGCCTCGCTGCGATGGAGCACTTCCTTTCACGCCGATCACCTCCCACCCTACCTAAAACCTCTTACCTTAGCCAGCTTCATCCTGACCCACAACTTCTTCACTTTCGAAGGCCAGACATACCAACAATTAAAGGGAACAGCCATGGGTACCAGGATGGCCCCCTCGTACGCCAACCTATTCATAGGTCGCTTGGAGGAAGCCTTCTTGGTTACCCAGGCCTGCCAACCCAAAGTTTGGTACAGATTTATTGATGACATCTTCATGATCTGGACTCACAGTGAAGAAGAACTCCAGAATTTCCTCTCCAACCTCAACTCCTTTGGTTCCATCAGATTCACCTGGTCCTACTCCAAATCCCATGCCACTTTCCTTGACGTTGACCTCCACCTGTCCAATGGCCAGCTTCACACGTCCGTCCACATCAAACCCACCAACAAGCAACATTACCTCCATTATGACAGCTGCCACCCATTCCACATCAAACTGTCCCTTCTCTACAGCCTAGGTCTTCGTGGCAGACGAATCTGCTCCAGTCCGGAATCCCTGAACCATTACACCAACAACCTGAAAACAGCTTTCGCATCCCGCAACTACCCTCCCGACCTGGTACAGAAGCAAATAACCAGAGCCACTTCCTCATCTCCTCAAACCCAGAACCTCCCACAGAAGAACCCCAAAAGTGCCCCACTTGTGACAGGATACTTTCCGGGACTGGATCAGACTCTGAATGTGGCTCTCCAGCAGGGATACGAGTTCCTCAAATCCTGCCCTGAAATGAGATCCATCCTTCATGAAATCCTCCCCACTACACCAAGAGTGTCTTTCTGCCGTCCACCTAACCTTCGTAGCCTCTTAGTTCATCCCTATGAAATCCCCAAACCACCTTCCCTACCCTTTGACTCCTACCCTTGTAACCGCACCCGGTGTAAAACCTGTCCCATGCATCCTCCCACCACCACCTACTCCAGTCCTGTAACCCGGAAGGTGTACACAATCAAAGGCAGAGCCACGTGTGAAAGCACCCACGTGATTTACCAACTGACCTGCCTACACTGTGAAGCTTTCTATGTGGGAATGACCAGCAACAAACTGTCCATTCGCATGAATGGACACAGGCAGACAGTGTTTGTTGGTAATGAGGATCACCATGTGGCTAAACATGCCTTGGTGCACGGCCAGCACATCTTGGCACAGTGTACACCGTTATCTGGATATGTCCCACTACCACCAACCTGTCAGAACTCCGGAGATGGGAACTTGCCCTTCAGTATATCCTCTCTTCTCGTTATCCGGCAGGCCTCAATCTCCGCTAATTTCAATTTGCCGCCGCTCATACCTCACCTGTCTTTCAACAACATCTTTGCCTCTGTACTTCCGCCTCGACTGACATCTCTGCCCAAACTCTTTGCCTTTACAAATGTCTGCTTGTGTCTGTGTATGTGCGGATGGATATGTGTGTGTGTGCGAGTGTATACCTGTCCTTTTTTCCCCCTAAAGTAAGTCTTTCTGCTCCCGGGATTGGAATGACTCCTTACCCTCTCCCTTAAAACCCACATCCTTTCGTCTTTCCCTCTCCTTCCCTCTTTCCTGATGAAGCAACCGTTGGTTGCGAAAGCTTGAATTTTGTGTGCATGTTTGTGTTTGTTTGTGTGTCTATCGACCTGCCAGCACTTTCGTTTGGTAAGTCACATCATCTTTTACAAACTCACACATGGAACAGAACTGCCTGACTGTTGCACACACGTATATACCATTGAAACTTCCTGACAGATTAAAACTGTGTGCCAGACTGAGACTCGAACTTGGGACATTTGCTTTCATGGACACCCAAACACAACTCACGACCAGTCCTCACAGCTTCAGTACTGCCAGTAACTCATCTCCTACCTTCCAAACTTCACAGAAGGTCTTCTACAGATCTTGCAGAACTAGCACTCCTAGAAGAAAGGATATTGCAGAGATGTGGCTTAGCCACAGCCTGGGGGTGTTTCCGGAATGAAATTTTCACTCTGCAGTAGAGTGTGGGCTAATTTGAAACTTCCTGGTGGGTTAAAACTGTGTGCTGGATTGAGACTCGAACTCGGGAGCTTTGCCTTTCGCGGGCAATTATTTTACCATCTGAGCTACCCAAGCATGACTGTCTTGCTTGGGTAGCTCAGATGGTGGAGCACTTGCCCACAAAAGGCAAAGGTCCTGAGTACAAGTTTCAGTCCGGCACACAGTTCTAATCTGCCAGGAAGTTTCATATCAGTGCACACTCCACTGCAGAGTGAAAATTTCATTCTGTATACTCTTTGTTAAGAGCCCAATCAACACGGTAATACACAAAATATTTGATCAGGTGAACATATGCAATTGAGTAGCATATTTATAGCATAAAAATCCACTTCAGTTGCCAGTAATTTCCTTAATTTAGTCCACGAATGGTTTCGAAGCTTAAAGCTTCAGGTGCCACCAACTGTGAACAAGAGGAATGACTACTAATGTTCGAGTTCTATGGGGCTGACATACTAAAGTAAAAGCTGCAGTTGTGGAAGTGCTGCACTCACATAGTTATGGGAACTTAAACGTGTGGCATTTGGGACAGTCAGTCATGGGGGACCAAGCGATGTGGTGAAGTGGTTAGCACACATTCGGGAGGACGACTGTACAAATCCATGTCCGGCCATCCTGATTTATATTTTTCGTGATTTCCCTAAATTGCTTCAGGCAAATGCTGGGATGGTTCCTTTGAAAGGGCACGGCCGATTTCCTTTCCCATACTTCTCTTATCTGATGGGACCGCTGACCTCGCTGTTTGGTCCGCTGCTCTAAATCAATCAACCAACCAATCAGTCATGGGGGCTCACACCCAAGTCAGACAAACGCATTGGGCTGCAACAAAAACGCTAACCTTGTGGAGCATTCTAGACAGAAATGAACTCATCAATAATGTAAATAAATGAGTAACTCAACTCGCATGTAGGACCAGCAACCACAGTGCCCTTCTGAACAGCACAGCATAAAAGTGACTATTGAAGACTGCCCAGAAGCCAGCTGACCACAGCATCAGAAGTGACTAATGTAGGATCCAATGAAGTGAGGAACCAAAGCAAATAGCCACAAAAGAGTGGGAATGAGGGGTTGACTGGACCGTCCACTTACAAAAGTGTGGTTTACAAAGATTGCTAAAATATACAACTAGAAATAATAAGAACAATAAAGTAACGTTGTTCTTCAGTTTATCCAGGCATATTTGTTGATTGAACAATCCACAAGTATGCTGCCAGTTCATAGTATCAAAAGGGTGCAAAATTTTGGTGATCAGATAATTGCCATTGTCAGGTGCACAACTGAGGAAGGCAACATGTCTAATCACTGAAATATTGTGTCCACTGGACACTGTGAACCGGCAGTACACTCATAGACTGTTCAATCAATATAATAATAGTTGAAGAATCATATTTTTCCACCAGTTTTAGGCACTGCCCATTCTCAAGTGTGTCTGAAAACATAATAACACACCATAGCAAAAACAGTCAAACATAAATCATGCAACTACATGGGACATATCATTACACAAACACAAGATTTACTTCTAGTAACACATATATAATAGCATACAAATATGGGGAATTGGTAACAATGTCTAAAGGCCAGTGTGATAAGAGTACATCAGACTAAAGAGATATAAGATAAAAATACAACTAAAACTGTGGGTACGGATGATATATAAAAATATATCTAAAAATTGAGCAATAAGACAATGAGTGGTGAGATGGGGTAGGAGAATGGTGCTAACTCTTAGGATCAGCACCCATATACAGACTAGTTTTACAGAGCAAAACATATTATTGTAAAAAACGTATTATTAAAATGATAAATGCAAGAGGACAACAATGTGCACATGTATGTCAGCATTTTGCATCCACACAGTGCCAGATGTAATAAAAATAAGCAAGGAATGAAACAGGATATAAACTAGGACTAGGGAAAGTGAGTTAAGAGAGTAAGCCTATGTGTAGTGGATGGGATCCCCCTTGGGATACAATAGGAATAAAGCAAACGACAGTTGTTGAAATGAAATAATGTGAACTAACTAAGATGCATGGGAATGTTGCCTTTAAGATACTAAATGTAATAATACATAAACACAAGTTTTTGGGGAAATGCCTAAAAGTCAATATGCCAAAACGCATGACAGTAAAAAGATAAAAATGCAACAAGAATCAGGGTACTGATGGTATACATAAAGTATATTCGAAATTCAGAGAATAAGACAATGAAGCTGAAGGGTGGTGACAAGAAGATGGCAACCATGAGGGGGTCTTGAAGAGTAGTACTGAAGGTCTTGAAGAGTAGTACTGAAGGTCTTGAAGAGTAGTTTTATAACAAAGTTTACATATCACAAGAAACCGGTGTCTGGATTTTCTTCACTGTTTCCGATTTCAGCTAGTGAATTATTCTTAAACAGTGAAGAATGAGAAGAGTGCAATGCCTTAATTGAATTCTACATTGAAGATATGGAACTGAAGATGTTCTTGCTGAATTACATTTATGTAGAAGGAAATCTATGAGGTTAATATTATATTACTTAACTGCAAGAGCATCCTTGGTAATGCCTCAGAATTAGTATCACTTATCGAAGGTTATAATTCCCAGATAGCATTAGGAACAGAAAGCTGGTTGAAACCAGAAATGAATAGCAACAAAATCGTAAATTCAGATTCGGATATTTATTGTAAGGATTCTTGCAGTAAAATATTCAATAATATTGAGTGAAGTTATCACAGGTTCTGCGTGTGAATTAACATAGGTGAAGTTAAGCATCAAAGATGGGTCAAAAATGGAAACCATATGCTTTTATTGACCACCTGTGCCAGGAGCTGTAGTGGCAGGGCACTTCACAGAGAATTTGCAGAATTTCATGAATATGTTTCTTGATCATGCTGTTCTATGAAAGTTGGCTTGAACATGTCAGATATAGGTTGGAAGAGTGATACTAACAAAACTGCTGCCAGAGACAAGGATTCATGTGACATTATTCTGAATGTGTTGTCTGAAAATTACTTCAAGCAGATGGAAAACAACTCACAAAAGAAACATCTTTGACCCCCTAACAACAAACAAACTGGAACTTCTTGAATCAGTCAATGTAGAGGAGGGTATCAGTAGTCGCAAGGCTGTGGTAGCATCTGTGACTATACAGATATTACAAGGAATGTTAAGAAAGGTAGGAAAATAATTTTAATAATTTTGCTTTGCAAGAATGACAGGCCACGCATTACACAGTATCTGAGTAATCACATCAAATATTGAGTGCTGAGGGCAATGATGTCAAGAACAAATGGAAAAAATTTTGAAAGCATCATTCAACTGCCTTAGACCAGTATGATCCTGGTAAGATCTTACAGGATAGGAAAGACCCCTCATGGGTTACTAACCATGTTGGAAAATGTCTACATAAACAAAGAGAGCTTTGTCACAGATTAAACAGAAGTCAAGACCTACCTGGCACACAAAAGCTGGTTGAAGTGAAAAATGAGCATAAGAAGAGCCATGAGAGAAGTATTCAATGCCTGAAAGTAAAAATTTGTCAACCAATCCAACTAAACACCCTAAGAGGATTTGGTGTTACATAAAGTCAGTAAGGGGTTCAAATTCGTCTATTCAGTCACTCAGTGGCCATAATGGCACCAAAGCAGGAATGGCAGAAAAAAGGATGAAATACTGAATTCTGTTCTCCAGAATTGTTTCACCAAAGAGGATCATAATACATGCCTCCTTTCAATCATCACAAAACTGGCAGATACTGAGATAGCTGATCATGGAATAATAAAACAACTGCAATTGCTTTGTAGTGGAAAGGCATCAGGACCAGATGAAATGCCTGTAAGATTCCACAGTGATTATGTGAAAGAACATGCTTCCCATCTAGTAGTAGTTTATCATTGGTCACTGAAGCAACAAAGAGTACCTAGCAACTGGAAAAAAGTGCAGGGCATTCCCAATTTCAAGAAGGTTCATAGGACAGATACACATAATTACAGGTCTATTTCACTGTCGCTGATATCAATCTGTTGTGGAATTATGGGATATGTCTTAGACTCATGTTTTATGACATTTTTAGAGGACAAAAAACTCCTCTATAATAATCAGCTTGAGTTCTGTGAACTCAGTTTTCTCTGTCTCTCCATGAGATCCACAGCACTGTAGACATATGCACTTAGGTTGATGCCATGTTCCTTACTTCAGGAGGGCTTTTCACAGTGTACTGCCCTGCCATTCAGTGAAAAAAAAAAAGAGCTTATGGAGTATCAGACCAGATTTGTGACATATTCAAGGGTTTCTTGCAGATAGAACTCAACATGTCACTCTTAATAGAACAAAATCGACAGATTTAGGTAATTTAGGGGGTATTCCAATGAAGTGCGATAAGAGTACAATGCATCAGAAGCTCTTCAAGGCAGTAACAATTTGCAGAATGACCTCTTAAAACCCCTGGTGATTACTGTTTGAGGCAGATTTTCTTTGGAAGGATTTATCTAGGTTCGAAATCATAGTGGGTGTTATAATGCTTATTATTATAACGCATGTTATGTAACTTTTATAAACACTAATGTAAATGGTGCCATAGATCTGACTTTTCTGGTGTATTTTAATTTTGTTATTCCAAAATGGCTAATGTGAGAATTAAATATCATAGTTTATTGTAAATGCCTTTCAGTTCTGTATATTCTTTTAATGGCTGTGTTTGAGGTCACTATAAGCTATGTGTTGTATTGTGTGGTCAACTGGTGCATGGCGCACGGGAGGGGAGGTGGGCTCATGATTTTAATTTCACTTACAATTTCATGAGATTAATATAAGTGTTTCCTGAAAGCTGTTGTGCACATCTCAACCTGGCACAATACATGCAAACTGTACTCCAATTATAAACATTGAAGCAGTTGATAATAGTTCAACTGCTGATGTTTTGCGATACTGATCTTGTTGAACATCTTGTACTTCTGGAGTAGCCGCGGCATGGCAAACTGCAAGTGAGCCGGATATGTGGGCCAAGGTTCAGCCTCTCTTCTCTTGGCTTTGCGCATTCCTTTTCGGAAGTACTCTGTACAGAGTGACACTTCGTTTAGCATTGAGTTGTAGCAGCTTTCTGTCGACACAATTCTCTTTAGTTCAGCAGAATCATGGTATCAGTGCTGCTTACCCTATTAATTCATGAGGTGGGAATTTAAGGAGATGGAACCTGGATAAACTGAAAGAAACAGAGGTTGCACAGAATTTCAGGGAGAGCATAAGGGCATAATTGACAGGAATGGGGGAAAGACATACAGTAGAAGAAGAATCGGTAGCTTTGAGCAATGAAATAGTGAAGGCAGCAGAGGATCAAGTAGGTAAAAAGACGAGGGCTAGTAGAAATCCTTGGGTAACAGAAGAGATATTGAACTTAATTGATGAAAGGAGAAAATACAAAAATGCAGTAAGTGAAGCAGGCAAAAAGGAATACAAACGTCTCAAACATGAGATCGACTGGAAGTGCGAAATTGCTAAGCAGGGATGGCTAGAGGACAAATGTAAGGATGTAGAGGCTTATCTCATGAGGGGTAACATAGATACTGCCTACAGGAAAATTAAAGAGACCTTTGGAGAAAAGAGAACCACTTGCATTAATATCAAGAGCTCAGATGGAAACCCAGTTCTAAGCAAAGAAGGGAAAGCAGAAAGGTGGAAGGAGTATATAGAGGGTCTATACAGGGGCGATGTTCTTGAGGACAATATTATGGAAAGGGAAGAGGAGGTAGATGAAGATGAAATGGGAGATTTGATACTGCGTGAAGAGTTTGACAGAGCACTGAAAGACCTAAGTCGAAACAAGGCCCTGGGAGTAGACAACATTCCATTAGAACTACTGACAGCCTTGGGAGAGGCAGGCCTAACAAAACTCTACCATCTGGTGAGCAAGATGTATGAGACAGGTCAAATTCCCTCAGACTTCAAGAAGAATATAGTAATTCCAATCCCAAAGAAAGCAGGTGTTGACAGATGTGAAAATTACCGAACTATCAGTTTAATAAGTCACAGCTGCAAAATACTAATGCGAATTCTTTACAGACGAATGGAAAAACTGGTAGAAGTCGACCTCGGGGAAGATCAGTTTGGATTCCATAGAAATGTTGGAACACGTGAGGCAATACTGACCCTACGACTTATCTTAGAAGAAAGATTAAGGAAAGGCAAACCTACGTTTCTAGCATTCGTAGACTTAGAGAAAGCTTTTGACAATGTTGACTGGAATACTATCTTTCAAATTCTGAAGGTGGCAGGGATAAAATACAGGGAGCGAAAGGCTATCTACAATTTGTACAGAAACCAGATGGCAGTTCTAAGAGTCGAGGGACATGAAAGGGAAGCAGTGATTGGGAAGGGAGTGAGAGAGGGTTGTAGCCTCTCCATGATGCTATTCAATCTGTATATTGAGCAAGCAGTAAAGGAAACAAAAGAAAAGTTCGGAGTAGGTATTAAAACCCATGGAGAAGAAATAAAAACTTTGAGGTTCGCCGACGACATTGTAATTCTGTCAGAGACAGCAAAGGACTTGGAAGAGCAGTTGAACGGAATGGACAGTGTCTTGAAAGGAGGGTACAAGATGAACATCAACAAAAGCAAAACGAGGATAATGGAATGTTGTCGAATTAAATTGGGTGATGCTGAGGGAATTAGATTGGGAAATGAGACACTTAAAGTGGTAAAGGAGTTTTGCTATTTGGGGAGCAAAATAACTGATGATGGTCGAAGGAGAGAGGATGTAAAATGTAGACTGGCAATGGCAAGGAAAGCATTTCTGAAGAAGAGAAAATTGTTAACATTGAGTATTGATTTAAGTGTCAGGAAGCCGTTTCTGAAAGTATTTGTATGGAGTGTAGCCATGCATGGAAGTGAAACATGGACGATAAATAGTTTGGACAAGAAGAGAATAGAAGCTTTCGAAATGTGGTGCTACAGAAGAATGCTGAAGATTAGATGGGTAGATCACATAACTAATGAGGAGGTATTGAATAGAATTGGGGAGAAGCGGAGTTTGTGGCACAACTTGACAAGAAGAAGGGACCAGTTGGTAGGACATGTTCTGAGGCATCAAGGGATCACCAATTTGGTACTGGAGGGCAGCGTGGAGGGTAAAAATCGTAGAGGGAGACCAAGAGATGAATACACTAAGCAGATTCAGAAGGATATAGGCTGCAGTAGGTACTGGGAGATGAAGAAGCTTGCACAGGATAGAGTGCTTGGAGAACTGCATCAAACCCGTCTCAGGACTGAAGACCACAACAACAACAACAACATGGAGGACGTTCACATGTCCGATGGCTGTTGGCACAAAAAGAAGTAGTCTAGTGATCTACCATAACAATTCTTTAAAAATTAAATGTAAATGATGGAAGGGATGGACAAGAATTTTCAGTATCTATTATACAGTCACAGAATCGATGGATACCGCAAATTTGGTATGAAATGTCGTTTCAACGTCATGTACAAAGAATGTAAAGATTTATACGACATTTTAAGAGCAAAAAATTACAATGAACAACATATGAGATGCACTGTTCGGTACGGTACGTCAAGTAGCATTTTGTGCTTAATTTGCAGGCTTCGAGCACATGAAGAAAGTTGTGGTACGAATAGTGAAATTTCTGAAGTCTCACGCACTATTCCACTGTCAGTTGGTGCATTTTTCGATGGAACTGAACGTAGGAGAATGGAGACTTTCTATATTACTGTAAGGCATGTTGGTTAAAACCGCTATTGTTGAATTTACGAAGGAAAAACAGGAGCAAGAACGAAAATTAGAGCATACGAAAGGGACTCATTTTAAATGGACTTCACTGCACACTGCCCACAGTAAGACATGGAAAAGTGAGAAACAACTTTTTTCTGATATGATGGGGATGCATTTAAAAATAAAATCGCATTGTACAAGTGGCGGGTTCTAACAAACACAGCTGAGTTCCCTAATCTCACTGGCGACAAAGAAAACGTGAGGTGTGAAGAATTTATTGGTGCCTTGAAGGAATTATAAGAATAGTTTTCTGAACGTTGTGTGCACAATGCCACCTTGTTTTCGAGGACGTTTGCCATTTCAATTGAGAGTGCCCATGACGTGTGCAGATGTAACTGATTATTCTGCAGTGTAATTCCAGTTTTAAAGAGAAATCCTTTTACGTTAAAACTGTCCAGGACGCCTACAGTTTTCATCAGGCAGATTTTCCATGAGTCCTTAACGAGGTTGCAAAAGTACTACAATATTTCGATCAACATATGTGTGCGAAGTATTTTTTTCAAATATGAAAGTACAGTATGTAAGTCACAATTATGTGGCAACATTATTACGAAATATGTGAAATAATCTGCATCTGTCCGTATGTCGACTGTTTCTATCAGATAAAAATTATATTATGTCTTAAGGGCGCCAAAAATAGTACTAAAATTTGCTTTGTTTGTGATAAATGTTATTAAGAATTACAAAAGAGGGAGACAACACATATGAACTGCGACTACATTGCCATCTTTACTCTGTCTGTAAACTCAAGAGCGAACAGCGCTTTCGGTGGGGGAAATGGACTTTCCCAGAAGAACCCTGCCACTTGCCTACAGGGGCTCACAAAATTATTTGGGCGATACCTGTCTAACGGTGTAGATCGGCGTGCAGTGATATACCTCGTTTCTGTTCTCAATTGCCAGCGTCACTTAGTTAACTTTGTATACTTACTGACATACTTCGGCATGCAGAAGCGATGAATAATCGCATTGCATTGCAAGAAAATGTGCAGAATACTAAGAAGAGAAGGTATTTGGGGAGTAAAGAGCATTCGATCATCTCTAATGTTATTTCAGTGTCTATTAAAGAGGCAACACAAAAAGGACTGTTGGCTTATATTACCAGACCCAATCAAAGGGCTGCAATCTTTGCAAATGTCAGCCTCGCCACAAGGAAGGAACGCGAAAATAGACCACATGGTTCACTGGAATGGTCACGAAGGAAAACTAAATATTTTGGCAAGAATGCTATCGCTATAAACAGTTTCTCAAAATGGCTCATTCGACAAATGATGGAGGACTTTTACATAAATCAAAAAATAGTGACGACATTATGGAAATTTTTACTCCCACAAAACAAAAAAATCCATTTTCCTTGGAAGAAAGATGTTTTATACAAGACACTGCAAGAAATGGAATTTACCTGGAAAAGATCTGCAAGTAAACGAAAGGTTCTGGTAAAGAGAATGGATATAATTGACTGGCGATGTAAGTACCTGATCCAAGTGAGGAAATTAAGGGGACTAGGCAGAAACGTCTTTTATATTGTTGAAGCTTGGGTGGGTAACAACATTATTTACAGAAAATGTTGGCAGGGTCCTGGCGTTGATGATATTATGGACTAAGTTAGTGGAAGTAATAGGATTATTGTGGTCAACATTACATCAAATGATTGGTTTTTACCCAATGCACAGTTAATTTATAAAGTTGAATGTGTGACAGGGATCTACCATGGGCTAATGAACTAAGAAAATTTTTGAACTTGGATGTCGACTAAAGTAATTCTGAATCTGCCACCCAACTGTGTTATTGTTATGGGCAATGCTTTATATCACAAGAAGGGGCATAACAAAGCTTCAACTAGGTCCTCGAGTAAAGGGGAAATGATTGACTGGGTATTAAAGAATAAGGTTGAAGCTGATTTTTCAATGAGAAAAACAAAATTATTTCATTTAATTAAACAAACAACTTTGACTTACATCCAACTGAACTGGCAAGGGCAAAACTCAAAAAAGAAATATTCTTGGAGATTTGATTTGATTTAATTTATTATTGGTCCTGTAGCTCATACAGTTTGTACAGCAAAGCACATCATGATACAGGACAAGTCAGTTTGAAAAATTATATGAAGTTGGTATATGATGAGAGATGACAGTAGTGGCACATAACTCACACAGCAGAATACATATAGGATATATAGACAAAATGTAAAAAAGGTGGTGTGTGATGATAGATGACGGTGGTGCATACTGCTCGCAGCAGAATACATATAAGAGATACAGACAGAATATGAGTAACAAACAATAATTAAAGTTATCTTACTAAGTAGGAATATCTACAAGTGAATATTACAGCTTATTACAGGTAATTAAAATATTGTGGTACATAGTTCACATAGCAGAATACATATATGAGATACAGACAGAATATAGATAAGATACAATAATTAAATTATCTTACTAAGTAGAAACATGTACAACTCAATGAACAGCTTATTGCAAGTAATTAAAATTTTGTTTCAAGAAATTCATGTACAGAATAGAAAAGTGATTTAGTAGCAATTCCTTTAATTTAATTCTTATTATTTTTGGGTTTTTGCTACTTTTTATGTCTGTTGGGAGGTGGTTTTTTAATGCCCGTACGTTTAACCCCATTCGCATATAATTTTGTGTTGTGGGCTATAATTTGTAACTGTGTTTTGTTTCTGGTGTCGTGTGTGGCGGTCTGCATTTCTGTCGAGGGCGTCCAAGTGCTGTACTATAAAACAAGCTAGTTCCAATATATAGAGGCATGGCAGTGGCAGGGTTTTTAGCTGTTGAAATAGTGGTTTACAGTATTCAGTTCTTTTTTTACATTTCATCATTCTTACTACTTGTTTTTGTAACTTCAAAATTGTGAGAGAATCAGAGCTCTTTCCCCAGACAATTAGGCCATAGTTCAAGACAGACTCAAACAGGGCATGGTACACCAGCTTCAAGGTATCTACACTAGCTGTGTCTTTTAATGATCGTAATAGATAGCAGATTTTAATAAGCTTTGGTGACAATGCCTCAATATGTCGTTTCCAATTCAGTGTGTTACTGATGGTAAGTCCAAGAAATTTGGTGTCCTGCCTGTTCGTAATGTCATCTTTGCCGATAACTATAACTGCATTGAAGAGGGTTAGATTTTGTCTAGTATGGAAGTTCATACTTCCAGTTTTTTGAGTATTTGTGATTAGTCTATTTGCTTCAAACCACGATTGTAAATGACAAATAGTTTCATTAACTGCATCTTGCAATGTGTCACTTCTACTGGTTATCAGGATATTTGTGTCGTCCGCATACAGAAAGGAGCTGGCATTTGGTATGTGTTCTGGGAGATCATTTATGAACAATATGAAAAGAACAGGCCCAAGGACAGATCCCTGAGGGACGCCATTTGTTGTATGTAGTATATCTGACCTGCAGTGCCTGAATGTCTCTGATTTTCTTATTTCTACATATTGCTTTCTTTGACTGAGGTAGCTATGGAACCAATTGTGCGCTACACCTCTAATCCCATACTTATGGAGTTTCATAATCAGCAGCTTGTGGTCAACCATGTCAAAGGCCTTGGGCTGATCAAGAAATATACCGACAGCAGGTTGTTTATGGTCAACGAAACTTGAGCACTTTTCTACAAATGCATACAGAGCATGTGTGGTGGACCTATTTTTCCAAAATCCGTATTGGGAAGATGTGATTGTTAGAATTTAAACATATTTCTAATCTAGTTAACATACAGTATTCAAATATTTTTGAGAAGGCAGATAGTATAGCAATTGGCCTATAGTTTGTCATGTCTGTTTTCTCTCCCTTCTTGTGGAGAGGTATAATTTTAGCAAGTTTTAGCTGGTTTGGAAATGTTCCATCTAGAAATTAGGTATTTATGATATTTGACAGGGGTTCACTGATGTAACTTGAACACTTATGAAGTAAGAAGCAGGGTATCAGATCATGCCCTGCAGAATAAATCTTTTTGACTCTTTTTTTAATAATATCTTCAATTTCATATGGTGTTGTAGGAGATAGGAAAAAGGAGTTCAGAGGAGTATTATTTTTGAGACAAGAGTGTGCAGTGTTTGGAGAGTTAGTCAGGAGATTTGTGGGAGGATAGTGAACAGTATTTGAAGAGATGGTTAGGAGATTAGTGGAAATTTGCATGACAAAGTTACTGCAGTTGGTGAAAGAAGGTATGTAGCAGTTTCTTGAGTTTTTGTTTTTGTTTTCCAAACTAAATTTAGCAGTAACCGAAAAGAAGGGTATACAAACACTTTTCCCAATTGTTACAGATTTTGAAATGATAACTCCAGATGAAAATATTGCCTGTGCGTAGAGAAACTTGAACAGGAGTACTGGGTTAAAGACGGGATTATCGAAAATGTACAAGATGCCATAGTTATTCATTTTGAAAGTGATGATGATAATGACAGTGACACTGTTGATGGTATTCTCTAAAATACGATTTACACAAATTGGGCAATGAATAATTTTCTAAAAAATAACTTGTGTATGCTTTCAAACCTGACTATACTCATACAATGTAAAGTTTCTTTTGGTAGAAATGTACTACATGGTAGTACGAGTGTTAAACAGCTTTCCAAGATAAGTGCAGTCCAATGCGGTGCGAAGAAATAGATCCTTTGTCACGAGTTGTACAAAATCAGCAATAATTTAAAAGCTTCATAGTACAATTAATTAATTTTTCGCTAATATAATGTAATTCAATCACATAAAATCTTTGATGCTTTTGGAACAGCTGCCTTTGAATGTATTTTGCCACAACACCTCTATCTCAGTTACTGTTCACCTGATTCTAAGACATGTCGCTTAAAACATGCACGCAATAGCTATGCTAAGCATTGCTGAAATTTCCTTTGAAACATTTACACTGATTCTGGACTTCTATGTATAAAGCTTTACGTACGAGGTCCGTTCACAAATTAATTTTTATTTTTTGGTGAGAACTTATTTGTTAACCTCTTCAAAATATTCCCCATGACATGCCACACATTTATGCCAGTGCTTTTTCCAATTCCCAAATCACTTTTGGAACTGCTTTTTCAGGGATAGTTTACAGCTCTCTTAACTATATATTTTTAATCTCAGCCATGCCTGTAAAACGCTATAATTTAAGGTCAGCTTTGAAATTTTTATACCACTTGTATACCCTTGTTTTACTCATAGCAAGCTCGCCAAAAGCAATATTTAACATTTCTAAAAATCTGATGCACTTTATTTCATTCTTATAACAAAGTTTAACAAAGATTCTCAATCAGTTTATACACAAAACACATAATCGCTGATTCTAGCGAAACACATGTACAGTAACCTTTTTGAGAGCTGGCAATAGACTAAACACCCAATATGCATAACATTGTACAGATACTTTTCAGACATGTTTTCGAAGACAGTGACAAAAAAGTAGTGTGAATCAGACTAATAGAAAACTCTAAATTATAAATTTCTCTTTACTTTGTAAACAGTCTTCATGCTGCAAGAACTGTAACGTTCGAATAAAACTTCTACCTTTTAGTAGAAACACAAAGTAAGAACAATTCTTAGAGTCTACAGATTGGTTGCACTTTGTGAGGTAACAGTACCGGAACATACTTTCACATGAACAGTCATTCAGTCCTATGTATGCTAAATAAATATTCTGGTTGTGTGATGTGTGTTCTAATTTGTGCTAAAAATTACAACTATTGCTGTATTTTCTTTCTTTGAAAGTGAGAACCTGTCAACTACATACTAGTTATTTGCATAGTTGTATGCCTATCACAAAAATTCTTAAAAAGAAGCTCCTCCTTGCTAAATAAATGTGCTGGTTGCGAGAAATATGTTCTAATTTGCGCCAAAAATTACATTTCACTGCTGTGTAAATTCTTTCATCGATCTTGAAATTAATCGAAACAATGAGAAAAAATAACAGCAGGAATATTTTGAAGGCACTGAAGAAAAAAATTTAAAACGTCTGATTAAAAAACAAACGATAAATAGATTTTTAGTTCTCACCAATGTCATGTAATCAGTGCAAATTTTCATTGTTGTTTCGTGATAGTGAAAGAGCTATTGCATTATTTAGTGACAGTGACAGTGACAAATATTCTGTTAAAAAGTGGAGCTTGAACGTCTAGAAGACAGCTTTTTTAATTGGCAAGAACTAATTGCAAGTACTTATTTTTGCAAGACAACAGCTTGAAGCTTTGCAAAGCATATATTCAGGGCATGAAGACTTTTACATTATGGCATACTGTAAACAGCTTTGCAAGACAAATTTGATGCAAAGACCAATATTGTGAAGATTCACAAACTGCTGTCTTCATGAAAGCAGAAACAGGAATAGTCCTGCCAAGAGTATTTTCTCATATTGATAGACATTACCAGCTGAGGTGGTACTAGTTACAACTCCCTGTTCCAATACATGACAGATGCAATAGA
Source organism: Schistocerca serialis cubense (assembly GCF_023864345.2). Taxonomy (NCBI): domain Eukaryota; kingdom Metazoa; phylum Arthropoda; class Insecta; order Orthoptera; family Acrididae; genus Schistocerca; species Schistocerca serialis. The sequence continues at coordinate 496,613,054 of NC_064645.1, forward strand.
GACACAATCAATACACAGACTCTCTATAAGTAGATGGAAGGTCGGGGAGCTAGTCCATTATTAGCTCAACAACTCAAAATCGAATAATTAAGGCAAATAAGCGAAATTTCTGTCGAAATTCAACGACTTTACCTTAAATTTGAGAGATTCTTGCTGTAAGTACCATATTTCTCATATTCCAAATGTTCTTAAAATTCTACATTCTTAACACAAAAATCACTATTTTTCCGCTCAAAGTCGGCAGTTTAATGAAGATTTTAATCAATATTTCTCTGAAGATCGATTCACATTTATAAAACCAATTGTTATGAGATTAAACTTAAGATTCAATAACTTCACATAGTTGACAGTCAGTAAGTAAAAACACATACTAATTTCTCTATATTTTTTAATATTTCTCTTTTATGATTCATTTATTCTTGAAGTTTTTCCTATACTGTTTTCTCTTTAAAGTTACTTTTTATTAATCTCACTTGACTCAGTCTTATTAACTTTTATTTATGTGTGAAAAAATAATATCTAATAATAGATAACAAATTTTTAAATCAAAAATTTTCAGTAAGTACTTTATGTTATGAGTCATATGTCATATTCATTTTCACAAACATTAATGTATACCCTAAAGCAGTACTTGAATTGTGACAGTATGTGCTAGTATGCTGCACCCATAATTCTGACAGAAAGAGCGTTAAAGCAACGATTTAAGATTTCTAAATTTAAAAAAAATGACCCCCCTCCCCATCCCCAGAAGACAGCAATATCAGAACCACCTTAACGTACAGGGTGTGGCATGTAAAACCGGCCTTTCACATGCAGTGATAATGTTCCAGTGCATGTGTCAATAATAATGGAAAAAGAGAAACACACACTACCCAGATTCACACGACAAGGCCTTTTTCTCAACTGGTTTCGACGAGTTGCACTGGTTGTGGCTGCAGCTGCCTTACACTACAACAGAGTTCTGCAGAGTATCAGTACATCAGAGGAAATGGTTAGTTCATGCGTGACTGTTTGGAATTTGTTTCAGGAGAAATTTCCAGGACGTTCTGTGCCAATAAAAAGCACCATACAGAATTGATTGCAAAATGATGACGTACAGGATCAGTTCAAAATATTCCCTGGAACAGACCATGACCTGTATGCCAATCTGAATTAAGGAGACAGGTACAGGAGATAATGACACAAAGTCCTCGTAAGTCAACCAGGAGATTGAGGCAATAGGTTCATGTGAATGAGAGAAGTTGCAATGCGTTTTTGTGGGACTGAAGTTAAAACTATACCAGATAAGTGTTGGACAAGAACTGAAGGAGTCTGACCTGCAGACGAGAATGCATTTCTGTTCATGGCTGCTGAGAAATGTTGCCAGTGGTGTCATGGACCCACTAAGGCCCATTATGAGAGACTAGGCGTGGTTCACCTATCTGCATACATAAAATCCTAGAACAAGCGGTACTGGTCGACAGAAAATCCACACACAATCCAGCAGGTACCCTTGCATGATGAGAAGATTGGTGTTTGGTGTGCCATTTCCCCCATACGCATTATGGGGCCCACATTCTTTGAGATGATTGTGAACAGCGACCTGTATTTGGGAATCCTGGAGTAGTTTTATTCAAACTTGATAGAAGAGGAGGGTCAGTTATGTTACTTTCATATGTTGACTTTATGAGCTGGTTTTATGTGCCACTCTGTGAATTATCAAGTCTCATATCATTAAAGATAGCATAAAATTTCATAGCTGTTTTTTGTATTGTCAAATATTCTTTGTATGAACATATTTATAACACAAATATGTTAATATGTAATAAAAATTTTTGGACTGATATCAATATTTCTTTTCAACTGCTTAATAGTTCAAATCTTGAAACAAACTGTAAGCTCTTAGGAATTGTTCTGTAGGCTCCAAATTCTACATTTCTCAATTTATTTCACTGTTTGAATAAATAATGTTCAAGTAGTAAGGAATCCCCTTGTTTATTTTTTCTATCTGTCTGAAATACTACAAATTGGAAGTAAGAGGAAAGTAAGACATATAAAATTCCACTAAATTGGAAATTGTTTTCCCCAATGAATCCAGTATCGTCTTGAGTTTGTAAATAACAAAACGAGATTGATATTTTAGGATTCTGAAGCCAATTTTCCTCTAACTCAGTTTCATATTTTACAATTGGAACTCGAATTTCCATAATTTCAGCAACAATTTGTCCTTCTGCTGGAAGAGTTGCTATGTATTCATTACTATTATTAATATTTGCTCCTCTCTCAAGGAAACCTCCAGAACTTGAACTTCATCTAAAACAAACAATTCAATCACCTTCCTCCTTCATTTCATCATAATCTCTAATTAATCCACCACGCAATTCTAACAGAGAATGTACTCCTTCTCCTTTTCATTGCTGTAGCAGTGTTTAAAACATGGCCTTCCACAGATTCTTATCAGAAAAATTCAAATTTAAATGTAACAAAAATGGATGTTTGATTCTAGAAAGAATATTGTTTCCTTTATTTACGGTTACACACTTAAAAAGTTTTTGAGCCGAGATATCTATCAACTTTTATTAGATTTTCCATTAAGATGGCGTGTTGTTCAGGTGTGTATAATGATAAAGCAAGTAAAAGTTTCCGATCTGTCGTAAAAAAAGGTATTTATGGGAATTGTAATAGTGAAATAGTGAAACTGAAAGAACGTATTAGGTGTTTACAAAAAAATGTGGACATTCTAAGACATTATATTACACATTTAAGAAATGAAAACTCTGAGCTGTTGCAAATCCCCCTCAACTTATCGTCAAATGTGAATAATCAGTAGAATTACTCAATAAATAAAGGTATAATGTGTTCCATGTGGAAAAAAATCAAAACATTTAGTGACAGGATGTGTTTAGTTTGTATATAATTGTTGGAATTGTAATACATTTATATCGGATATCGAGTATGTTCGAGAAATATCGATTGTGGTGACAGATGTTTGTGTATATATGTGTGTGTGTTGAGGCGCATTAGTCAGTCTTCGTGCGCCTATTTTAATAAAGTCAACATGTGTATATTTTAAATAAAGTGTTTTAAAAGTAAAAGTGAGAACTTGATTTGAAACATGGTAGCAGAGCGTGGTTGTTGAAAAGAAAAGTAGAAGTTAAATATTATATTGTCGCGTGTTATTCAGAAAGTTCGACATGGCTGATATAACTATTCCTGTATTTGATGGCGAAGACTATGGGAACTGGAAGCAGCGGATAATCATGTACCTAAAAATGAAGAAATGCTATACAGTGACTACGAGGGCAAAAGTGAGTTCAGACAACGAAACGTGGGATGAAGAGGACTTGAAGGCTATCAACTATATTTATGGTGCAATCACAAATAAGCAACTAGAATTCGTGAGTGACAGAGAAAGTGCTTTCGAGATCATGAAGAAATTTGATGAATTATATTCGAAAGAGTCTACAGCCCTTCAAATATTATGCAGAAACAAGTTGGACAAATTGAGGTTAAGTGATTACAGTGATACGGGGACATTTTTCAGTGCATTTGAAAAAACTGTAAATGAGCTGAAATCTGCAGGCGCCAAAGTAACGGAAAAGGAGAAGTTAAATTATATGCTGCGAACGTTACCAGAGTCAATGAGCTATATTGGGGACTTAGTGGACGTCTTGAAGGAAGAGGACCAGACAGTTGAATACGTTAAAAGTAAGATTCAATTATTGAATGCAAAAACTGGAAATGAAGAGGTAAAATCAAATGCATTTCACACAGAAAGAAAATTGAATTCAAGAAATCAGGAGCAAGTATGTTATCGATGCAGCAAAGCAGGTCACTTCAAACGTGATTGTACCCAGGGAAGAACAAGTAACAGAGGCACATGGCATCGTGGAGTACATTTTCAAAGCAGCGACAGAGGTAATGGAAATATGCAGCGTGGAGGCTATAGCAATGTACAGCGTGGATATTACGGCAACATGCAGCGTGGAGGTTATGGCAGCAGGCAACGTGGTCGAGGAGAGCAGCATGGTTTTAGCAGCGGTCGGCATCACAGCAAGCAAGGTTACCATCAGAGTGATCATGGTATGAGTAGTTTTATAACAGAGGTTAATTCTATGATAGGTCAAAATAGAACAGTAGAGTCAAGTAATAACAATCAAATTCAAATCAATTGGTTATTAGACAGTGGCTGTACTGATCATGTTATTAATAATGAGGAATATTTTTCTAAGAGTATAACTTTAAAACAACCTATAAATGTAAAAATTGCTGATGGAAAAATTTTGCAAGCTACTAAAGTTGGTAATGTAATTAGTAATTTTCCTGTCTATGATCAAATGGTTCCAATTAATATGCGAAATGTTTTCTTTGTAAAAGACATAGACAAAAACTTGATCAGTTATGCTAAAATTACAGATAATCACAAAATTGTATCGGTAGGGAATAATGCAAAAATTTTTGATAAAGCTAATGGATTGATTGCGATTGCATGGAAAGAGGGTCGGTTGTATAAAATGAGTAGTACTATTAATAAAGGAGAAGTTAATGTTAATGTTATGAGTAAAGACAATAATATGACAGCAAAGGAAAAATGGCACCGCATTTTGGGACATGTTAATTTCAATTATCTAAATACTTTATGTAAACATCAATTGTTAGATGGGGTTCCTTCAGAACTAGAATCAGAATTTATGAAATGTAAAATCTGTATCGAAAACAAAATGCATAATGTTCCTTTTAAAAATAATAGAACCAAAGCAAAAGAAATCTTAGAAATTGTTCACACAGATCTAAATGGGCCTCACTCAACTACTGGAATGCATGGGGAAAGATATTTTCTTTCTTTCATTGATGATTACAGTAAGGCAGCTCGTGTTTACACCATAAAATCTAAAGATCAAGTATACAAATGTTTTGTAGAGTATATTAATGAAGTTGAGAATCTCACTGGGAAAACTGTTAAAAAGATAAGATGTGACAATGGGAAGGAATATTTAAATGAAAATGTCTATGAATTTGTGAGACAAAAAGGAATTGTATTGAATGCTTGTCCACCTTATGTGCATGAGCTTAATGGTACTGCTGAAAGGTATAACAGATCCATCATGGACATGTCACGGTGTCTGCTAGCCGAAGCGCGAGTAGACAAGAGATTTTGGCCTGAAGTGGTTTGTGCAGCAGCATACCTCAAAAACAGAACTTTAGCTAACACCATTGAAAAGAAAACTCCTTATGAGATATTACTGGGAAAAAAACCTAATGTTAATCATTTGAAGTTGTATGGGAGTAGAGTTTTTGTAAGAGTACCTGAGCAATTGAGAAAGTCGAAATGGGATAGGAAAGCCGATTTGGGGGTTTTAATGGGTTATTGTGAAGTAGGCTACAGAGTGCTAATAAATAATAAGATAGTTGTTGCTAGACATGTGGACATTGTTGAAAGTGGTGTTAAATGTATTGGGTTTAAAGATTATGATTCAGTAAGTGAATATTCTAGTGATTCTGAACACGAAAGTATAGAAAATGAAACTGAACTAATAGAAAAACAGAAGGAAATTGAGAAAAATGAAAAGCTTTCTGATAATCATGAATCAGAGAAAGTACTTGAGTTGAGGAGATCATCTAGAGAAAGAAAACCAAAAATATTAAATGATTATGTTTACAGCAATTTTATTTATGTAAACTTTTGCAGTGCAAATAGTCCGGAAAGCTTTGAGGAGGCGATTAACAGTGCCGAATCAAATTATTGGGAAAAAGCGATGAATAAGGAAATTGATTGTTTGAACAAAAACAAAACATGGGAATTAGTAGATAAACCAGTTGATAAAGAAGCCATTGATGTAAAGTGGGTTTTCACAAAGAAATCAGAGGGTGTTTACAAAGCAAGATTAGTTGTCAGGGGGTTTCAACAAAAAGAAATCGTTGAGGATATTTATTCTCCAGTAACCAATATGCAAACATTAAAGATTTTGTTGTCATACTGTTGTCAAGAAGGTTTGGTTATAGAACAAATGGACGTAGAGACTGCGTTTCTAAATTGTAAAGTTTTATCTGAAGTTTATGTAAAGCAGCCAAGAGGATATGATGATGGTACGGGTAGAGTCTGTAAATTGTATAAAGCATTGTATGGTTTGCGAGAAAGCTCACGAGCTTGGTACAATTGTCTTGACGAGTTTTTAAGAAGTTTAGGTTTTAAAAGGAGTAAATATGATTATTGTCTTTATGTATTGAGAGATGGAGATGTCTTGATTTATTTGATTATTTTTGTCGACGATTTGCTCATTTGCTGTGTGAGAAAAGAAAAAATTGTTAAGATTAAGAACTTATTGTCAAAGCGATTTAATATGAAAGATTTAGGTGAGGTAAAAAGATATCTTGGCATCGATATTAATTATGATTATGAAACAAGAGTTATGAGTTTGAGTCAAGAAAAATACATTGATTCGTTAGCTGCGAAATATAAAATTGAAGATTCGATCTTGTACAAAACTCCAATGGAAGTAAATTTAAAGTTAGAACCAGCGTATGAAGATTGTAATGACGTTAGATATAGAAACTTGATAGGTGCACTCTTGTACATAAGTTCGGGTACTAGACCAGATATTAGCTATAGTGTGAATTACTTGAGCAGATTCCAAAGTTGTTACAGTAGTACTCATTTTAAATATGCTTTGAGAATTTTGAAATATTTATATTTAACTAAAGATTTGAAATTAAACTATTGTAGGAATGAAGGTGCTGAGATATTAGATTGTTTTGTGGATTCAGATTGGGCAGGTGATAGTGTGGATAGAAAGTTAACTTCTGGTTATGTAATTAGATTATTTAGTAATGTTGTATTTTGGAAGTCAAGAAAACAAGCGAGTGTCACAAAGGCTTCAACTTTTGCAGAATATGTAGCATTGTCTGAAGCTGTTAGCGAGGTGAAACTTGTACATGATATTTTAGACATTTTTAATGTTAAATTTGAAAAACCTATTGTCATATATGAAGATAATTCAGGAGCATTAAATATAGCGAAGTTTGGTAATTTCACAAAGAATTCAAAATATATAGAAGTACATTACCATTTTGTGCATGAGTATTATTTACAGGGACTCATTGATATTGTTAAAGTAGATTCGAATGAAAATGTTGCAGATATATTCACAAAGTCGTTATGTAAAGAAAAATTCATTAAAATTAGGAATATGTTAAACATCGCGATATAAATGTAAGGAGGCGTGTTGGAATTGTAATACATTTATATCGGATATCGAGTATGTTCGAGAAATATCGATTGTGGTGACAGATGTTTGTGTATATATGTGTGTGTGTTGAGGCGCATTAGTCAGTCTTCGTGCGCCTATTTTAATAAAGTCAACATGTGTATATTTTAAATAAAGTGTTTTAAAAGTAAAAGTGAGAACTTGATTTGAAACAATAATATCAAAAGTTACGAAAAAGAGACACAGAACTGGAGAAATTCGCGAATGTAGAAACTTCATCATACAAGCAAAGTGCAATGTTAAGCCAGAAAGTTTCAGACCTTTGCCCTGTGGAAATCGTGTCTTTAAAGAAATTATGAGCATCAAATAAAAAGCAATGTCTCATTTCTCTTGCACATATGTGAATTCGATACGGAAGATATGATTGTGCATGGAAGACGAGCTAGGACTAAATCTGAATAACAAAGACTGTACTTATGATATAATCAATGTGCTCATTGATGAAGTTAAAGATGTAAAAAGTAAATTTAAAGAGCCCTCACGACAGAAGCTACAAAATGATGGTGAAACACTCAGAGACAAAAAATTTAGTGCTAAATCGTGCGACAGCTAATACTTTGCAAAGGAAACCTTTCTGAGAACTAAGCAGTATTTTATGTCTAAAAACATTTAAAGCTGTGCTACAAATTGAGAACAATTCAAGGTTACTTATTATGTCAAGCAACAGTTTTAAGGTGCCATGAAAAGGAGAAAATCATTAAAAAAGTGCTGAGGAAAGTGATTTAACAATTGAAGCAAACAAAATAAATAATAGGAATTATTCACACAACAGAAAGACCAATTGCATAAGCAGCACACCTCAACACAAGAAAAGAATAAAGTGTTTGCAGATAGCCATTGCTGGTCAGTCGTTGCGAATGTAATGTATCAAATTCACAATAATTATGTAATTCAAGGGAATGTTGTACAAGGTGCACCATTAACTACAGTACTAGACAGCTGTAACAACTTACAGAATCTCTCAATGAATGATACAGATTCATCTGGGGTGGCACAAATGTTGTAGCCAAAAACGAAACTGATAGGACACTAAAGCCAAAATAGAATACCACTTAAATATGTTATTGAAAACTGACCTTGTGTGAATGCTGAAACAGATGAACAAATAGGAAAATAGTCAAAATAGTGCAAAATTTACAAAATACTCAGTTTGTAACAGTCCCTGAGAACAGAGACTGGTATACTTGTCATGGACTGCTCCTAAATGCTAAAGGAAAAGAAGTACTGGCCAGAACTTTACTTGCAGTCATCTCTGCAAAGAACCAACTAAAGGCTGCAATATCACTCAGATGGAAGGATCCAGATGAAACTATGAAAATGGTATCACAGCAACAACCAACAACAGTACCTGTAACTAACCACAATGACGTCAAGAGGGCAGTAATGAGCAATGGAGTAGGAAGATGAGTCTGCAGCAACAGTAAGTCTGTACCCAAAAGGCCAGACACAAGGTGTGCCCCTAGAAAAACATGAAAACCAATAAAACCCAGAGCTCAAAGCGTCATTTTTTTGTGGCAAAGTCAAGCTAGTTACAGATTCCCAGTAGAGAGCTTGCCAAGTCAGTCAGGGGATCAACAGAAGCAGTAGCATCAACAAGTGCTGACTCTTCAGCCTCGCATATCCAGTCAAATGATGTAGAACACACAGCTCGAGTGGCTGCAACACCAAGCACTTCTGCAGCTTCTTGCCCCAGATGGAGAAGAACAGCATCTCAGTACCTTCCATGACAACAAGATGGACATAAGACAAGATGGGTAGTAGCTCCTGAAATGTATCTTAAAAAACATGAACAAACTCAATCTGATGCCTGGACCCAATACTTACATAAGTGTACAAAGTCGGTGCTTTTTAAAGGAAGATAATCAGTGATCAGTTAAAACGACCACTAAAACTCATGTACTTAAATATATAGTCCCATAGAAATAAGCTAAATTTGCTTAATGTACTTAAATATACAGTCCCTTAGAAATAAGCTTAATCCCCCAGGGGGCCCACAGTCCCTTTTGTGGGTATGTGTGTAGCACGCACAGGGCCTCGAGGTATTGCAGTCTTCTTCCTTTTTTCAGACTGCATTACTGTCCCTGTTCCTTACCTTCCCTGTCCTTGCTCCTTTCTCCATGCTCCCTCCCTTCCCTCTTGGTGGACTTCTTTATATCGACCTGGCTATTCTCCCAGCTTTGTTTTTGGTATGTGCTATTGTTTAGTTTGCTGTTTCCATCCCCTTTTCGGCGTTTTTGGTCATCTTGGGGTTTGACCTCCATTTCCAACGTTTTCTGTTCAATGTGAGCCATTTGGGGATGAACTCCCAAGCTAGGTTCCATGGCGCAGGCTCCTCTCCTCCTCCCCAAGTCACCAGCACAGTGGCCAGTCCATGTGGTTGGGCTGTTAAGTACCCACTTGGCTGAGCCCCCTGACAACACAGGGATCACACTGCTAGTACCTGAGCTGTTAACGCCTCATGTATGCCAATGAGTCGATGCTCATCACTTTGGGACGTCAGAACTCCCAGCAATGGCCGCTGTGCCAGACGGCCCTTGCTGTGGCTGGGTGGCGCTCACGGGGCGAGCCCCTGTTCGCAGTGGGTGGTACTAGGATGGACACCTTTCACATGAAGCGACAAAAGCATCAACATTTTGGCCATTTTGTGGCCGTCTCTAAGAGTGACAGAAGACATGACTCTCCTTCTTCTGATCCTTTGGCCTTCCCCTCCCTGGCCACCCCCTGGGAAGAGGGTCAAGCTCGCCAGCTTGGGTTGAAACCTTTCCCTCGGTACCTAGTTTGTACCAGGACAGATGGCGAAAGTTTTGCCACGTCCAAGCCTTTGGTTTTTCGTGGAGACGATTGAAGATAAGTATGGCGAAGTGGAATCCTTGAGTAAAATGCGGTCCGGCTCTTTGCTCATAAAGACATCTTCTGCTGCCCAATCTGAAGCCCTGCGGTCTTGTGACCATCTCAGTGACATCCCAGTCTCCATCGCACCCCACCAATCTTTGAACTTGGTACAGGGCATCATTTTCCACTGGGATCTTCTTCTCCAAACTGATGAGGAGCTCTGTGCAGACCTCAAGCAGTAGGGAGTTCGATTTATCCGCCATGTACAGCGAGGCCCTAAAAACAATTGCACTGATACAGGTGTCTTTATACTGACCTTCGAGGGGGATACCCTCCCAGAGAAGGTCAAGGTGATGGTGTATCGGTGTGATGTAAAACCTTACATTCCACCACCGATGAGATGCTTTAAATGCTTACTGTTTGGACACATGTCTTCCCACTGCACCCATGATCCCCTCTGCTGTGACTGTGGGCGCCCCCTCCATGAGGGGATGGCCTGTGCTCCCCCACCAGTGTGCATAAATTGTAATGTGCAGCATCCTCCATGCTCGCCAGCATGCCCAGTGTATATGAAAGAACGACAGATTCGAGAGTACAAGACCTTAGATCGACTTACCTACACCGATGCTTGTCGAAAGTATGACCAGCTCCATCCCGTGCCTATAACTTCTACTTTTCCTTGAATTAAGTCCATTCCCCCTCCCACCCCCTCTTGTTCCGAGCCCCATCCCATTCGCCCCACTCCTTCCTCCTCACCCTCGCTCTCCCACTTCCCTTCCCCCTCCCCATCAGTGCCCGTACCAACCCCTTTGGGTGGGCGCTCCCCCTCCCCCGCCAAAGAAGAGCTCCCCTTCTTTGACAGTGCCAGTGCTGGAGCTCCCTCCCTGGACTCCTCTTCCCGGCACCCCACTGAAAGGTGATCTGCAGCTCTACATAAGCCACGCGATCTGCGGCCAGTGGGCGCCAAGATTGCCGAGTGTAATTCTGTGCCCGACCTCACTGCTGTCTGCCCTTCTCTTCCTTCACAACAGAAGAAGCAGAAATACAAGAACAAGGGCAGGGCCTCTCCGGTACCCCTTAGGTGCCTCCTTCCCCTCCTCCAGCCAATGCACCAACAGAGTATGACCCCACCTATATGGACATTACCCCATCCTTATCGGTGACGATGGCAACTTGGCGGCGTGACCGGCTCCAGTCCATTTGCTTCCCATTTGGACTCCAGCTTGAGAATTCTCCAGTGCAACTGTAATTGATATTTGGGCCACCTCCCAGAGTTTCATCCCCTTCTTTCCTCCTACTCTGCTGCTTGCATTGCTCTCCAGGAGACCCATTTTGTCAATTCTTACTCACCCACCCTTTGTGGTTTCCACCCTTTCTGTCAGAACCGAATTGTCCCCTTGGGGGCATCTGGTGGTGTTTGCTCCTTGGTCCGCAAGGACATTGTTAGTAAATGGATTCCCCTCCACACCACTCTGGAAGCAATTGCTGTCAGGGCCCATATGGCCACTCCAATCACAATCTGTGATCTCTACCTCCCGCCTGACAGGCCACCCACATCCCTTGCCCAAACCACCCTTCTTCAACAACTCCTTTCTCACTGCATGCTTCTAGGGGACTTAAATGCCCACAACCCTCCTTGGGGTAGTCACACGATTACTGCCCTGAGTAGGACAGTTGAAGCTGTTCTGGCAGGGCTTGACCTCTGACTACTAAACACCAGCGCTCCCACACACTTTAGTGTGGCACATGGCACTTTCTCTGCCATTGACCTCTCCATCTGCAGTCCCGGCCTTCTTCCCTCCATTCAATGGGGTGTCCACGATGACTTTTGTGACAGCGATCATTACCCGATTGTTTTGACCTCCCTTCAGTGTATCTCACTCCGTCACCCTCCCAGGTGTGCCTTCTCTAAAGCTGATTGGGGTGCCTTCTCCTCCGCTGCACTACCACACAGCAGTGTTGATGAATCTACACAGACTTTGACTGCCGCCATTCTTTCCACAGCTGCTTCAGCCATCCCTTCTTCCTCGGGTTCCGCCCATCGAAAGATGGTCTCTTGGCGGGCTCCGGAAGTTACTGCGGCCATAAAAGACCGCCGCTCTTCTCTTCAACACTTCAAGTGGCACCCTTCTACTGCTCTCCTGGTCTTTAAATGATTCCATGTCGAGGACTGTTACCTAATCAAATTTCAGAAACGGATATGCTGGGAACGACATGTGGCTGCCATAGGACTGCACACTCCGTTTTCACAAGTCTGGGCGAAACTCAGGCGAATTTTTGGCCATAGTCCTCCCACCGGCGTTGCAGGAATTTCTGTGCATGGTGTTGTCCTTACCCATCCGGACTTTTTCGTAGAGCATTTCGCTCAACTCTTTGCCCAAGCCTCTCCATCGACTCAGTATCCGCCCACGTTCCTCCTCCTGAAAGAGCGCTTGGAACGACTGCCTTTGTCTTTCGTTTCTCGCTGCTTGGAGCCTTATAATGCCCCATGTAGTGAGTGGGAATTCGCCAGCGTCCTCGCCCTTTCTTCTGACACGGCTCCTGGACCAGATCAGATACATAACCAAACGCTCCAACTCTTATTGGTGGCTGGTCACCGTCGTATACTGACCCTTTCAACTGTCTGTGGAGTGAGGGGGTATTTTCTACCCAGTGGCAGGAAAGCATTGTTATCCTAGTGTTGAAGCCTGGGAAGCCACCTCTTCAGTTGGATAGCTACCGTCCAATTAGCCTTAGCAACACCCTCTGCAAGCTCCATGAACGCCTGGTGAGTCAGCGGCTGTTTTGGATCCTTGAATCCCGGGAACTTTTGTCATCGACTCAAGGTGGTTTTTGCTGTGGCCACTCTACGGTGGATAACTTGGTCCACCTGGAGTCTGCTATCTGGTTGGCTTTTGCTCATGGGCAACACCTCTTTGACCTGCATAAAGCCTACAACACCACCTGGTGCCACCACATCCTCACCAGCCTTCACAAATGAGGCTTTTGTGGGGCTCTGCCTGTTTTTATCCGTAACTTTCTTTCTTGTCGCTCTTTCTGGGTCCAAGTTGGTTCGTCCTACATCACTTCCCATCAGCGAGAAAATGGGATTCCACAGAGTTCTGTGCTGAGCGTCCCTCTCTTCCTCATAGCGATTAATGGACTAGTGGTGCTGCTGGGCTGACAGTGTCGCCCTCTTTGTATGCTGACGATTTTTGTATCTACTTCGCTTCCTCCATCATGGGCGCTGCAGAACGCTGTCTTCCGGGGGCAGTCTCCCTGGCGCAGTCTTGGGGGCTCTCTCCCATAGTTTTCAGTTTTCTCTGACCAAGTTGTGTGCCATGCATTTCTGCCATCGCCATACAGTCCATCCCCACCTAGACCTGTTCATCGATGGCCAATCCCTTGAGGTGGTGGACTCCCATCGCTTCTTGGGTCTGGTCTTCGATGTCTGGTTGACATGGCTCCCTCATCTTCGTCAGCTGAAGAGGATGTGCTGGTTACATCTCAATGTTCTTAGATGTCTGTGCAATACCACCTAAGGTTCAGACCACTCTATTCTACTGCAATTGTACAAAGCACTGGTCCAGTCTCATTTAGAATACATGAGTCCTGTCTATGGTTCTGTGTCACCGTCGACATTGCAGATACTAGACCCCATCCACCATTGTGGGGTACGACTTGCGACTGGTGCCTTCCAGACTAGCCCCGTCATTAGCCTTCTTGCAGAGGTGGGGATTCCACTGCTGTGAGTTTTGCGCCAACAACAGATGATATCTTATGCTCTCTGCATTCACTGCTCCCCAAAGCACCCTAATTATGGTCTCGTTTATCCAGACACAGAGATCAATATCCCGCAGTGGCACCCACAATGTGGGTTTACCATGTCTGCCCACATTCACTCACTCTTTTCTGAGCTCCAGCACAGCCCTTTACCGCCTCTTTTCTCCGCTCATGCAAGTACCCTCCGTGGTGCATCTCTTGGTCACACCTCTGTCTTGATGTCTCCATCAATTCAAAGGATTCTATCCCTCCAGAAGCCCTTCACTACTAATTCTACTGGCTCCTCAGTTCATTCCAGGGTTCAGAGGTGATTTATACTGATGGCTCCATGGTTGCTGGTCGAACTGGTTATGCTTACACTTATGCGAGACACACGGAACTTCATTCCTTGCCAGAAGGCTGTAGTGTTTTTACTGCAGAATTGGTAGCCATCTTGTGCGCACTGGACCATGTCCACTTCTGCTCAGGACTGTCCTTCACTATCTGTAGTGACTCCTTGAGCAGTTTGCAAGCTATCAGCCAGTGCTTCCCTCACCACCCATTGGTCATAGCTATACAGGACTCCCATTCTCTCCTTGATCAATGTGGATGCCCAGCGGTTTTCATTTGGGCCCCAAGCCATGTTGAGATCCCTGGCAATGAACATGACGATCGACTGGCTAAATTGGCTACTAACAAGGCATCTCTTGCTATTGGCATTCCGGAAATAGACCTTCACTTGGCATTATGTCGTCAGGTTTTGGGACTTTGGAATGCAGAATGGCACACTCTTTCTTCGCTGAACAAGCTCAGTACAATAAAGGATACTACAACTTACGAGCCTCTCATAAGGCCTGTCATCCTTTGCCGGCTCCACATCAGCCATACTTGGCTGACTGATAGTTATCTCCTCCGTCATGAGGATCCCACCCTCTATCGTTGTGGATCGATGTCGACTATGGTTCACCTCTTACTGTACTGCCTCAACTTAACTACCCTGTGATGTACTCTTAGCTTTCCTGAATCGCTACCCCTGGTGTTAGCTGACAGTGCCTCGGCAGCTGATCTCGTTTTAAGGTTTCTTCATGATGGGGTTTTTCATGACTTTATTTAAGTGTGGGACCTTCAGCCTTATCAGTGGGTGGAGGGGATGGCAGGCCCTCTTGCTTACCCCTTCGCCCCGACTGGACTGGCTTCGACTGGGATAGGTGGTTCCACACCATCCTCTGCCTTCCCACTCCTTTCCTTATGGGATCTGTTTTATATTGAGTGTCTATCTTGTCTACCTGTGCTTCTTCCTTCATGCTTCTGTCATTGGTCACTTTCTTTCCCTCCTCTCTTCTTCTGCCTTCTTCCTTCGTTTTCTGTCAATTGTTTGTAATTTTATGGCCATTGTAGTTCCCTCTTATAGTGTGAGGTTTTATCAGTTTTAGTTATTCCAAGGTCAGAGGGACTGCTGACTGCATCGAAACGATAAAATACCTGACGGCTTACCAGAGAGGACATTATCATCGTTGATAAAGAACGTCCGTCCTCAGAGACCAAAAACAGGAAAAGTTAACGTAATATTGGTAAACTGCAGGAGTATCCAGGGCAAGGTTCCTGAATTAGTATCTCTTATTGAAGGAAATAGTGCGCATATAGTATTAGGAACGGAAAGTTGGTTAAAACCGGAAGTGAACAGTAACGAAATCCTAGACACAGAATGGAATATATACCGCAAGGATAGGATAAACGCCAATGGTGGAGGAGTATTTATAGCAGTAAAGAATTCTATAATATCCAGTGAAGTTATTAGCGAATGCGAATGTGAAATAATCTGGGTTAAGTTAAGTATCAAAGGTGGGTCAGATATGATAGTCGGATGCTTCTATAGACCACCTGCATCAGCAACCGTAGTAGTTGAGCGCCTCAGAGAGAACCTGCAGAACGTCGTGAAGAAGTTTCGTGATCATACTATTGTAATAGGGGGAGACTTCAATCTACCAGGTATAGAATGGGATAGTCACACAATCAGAACTGGAGCCAGGGACAGAGACTCTTGTGACATTATCCTGACTGCCTTGTCCGAGAATTACTTCGAGCAGATAGTTAGAGAACCATCTCGTGAAGCTAACGTTTTAGACCTCATAGCAACAAATAGACCGGAACTTTTCGACTCCGTGAATGTAGAAGAGGGTATCAGTGATCATAAGTCAGTGGTTGCATCAATGACTACAAGTGTAATAAGAAATGCCAAGAAAGGAAGGAAAATATATTTGCTTAACAAGAGTGATAGGGCACAAATCGCAGAATATCTGAGTGACCACCATCAAACGTTCATTTCTGAGGAAGAGGATGTGGAACAAAAATGGAAAAAATTCAGAAACATCGTCCAGTACGCCTTAGATAAGTTCGTACCGACTAAGGTCCAAAGCGAGGGGAAAGATCCACCGTGGTATAACAATCATGTACGAAAGGTACTACGGAAACAAAGAAAGCTTCATCATAGGTTTAAGAGTAGTCAAATCATAGCTGATAAGGAAAAGCTGAACGAAGCGAAAAAGAGCGTAAAGAGAGCAATGAGAGAAGCATTCAACGAATTCGAACGTAAAACATTGGCAAACAATCTAAACAAGAACCCTAAAAAGTTTTGGTCATATGTATAATCGATAAGCGGATCTAAATCCCCTATTCAGTCACTCGTTGACCACGATGGCACCGAAACAGAGGACGACCGAAGAAAGGCAGAAATACTGAATTCAGTGTTCCGAAACTGTTTCACTGCGGAAAATCGTAACACGGTCCCTGACTTCAGCCGTCGCACGGACGCCAAAATGGAAAATATTGAAATAAACGATATCGGAATTGAAAAACAACTGCTATCACTTAGTAGCGGAAAAGCATCCGGACCAGACGAGATACCCTTAAGATTCTACAGTGATTATGCTAAAGAACTTGCCCCCTTTCTATCAGCAATTTATCGTAGATCGCTGGAAGAACGTAAAGTACCTAGCGACTGGAAGAAAGCGCAGGTCGTTCCCATTTTCAAGAAGGGTCATAAATCAGATGCGAATAATTATAGGCCTATTTCGCTTACGTCAATCTGTTGTAGAATAATGGAACATGTTTTGTGTTCTCGTATTATGACGTTCTTAGATAATACAAATCTCCTTCATCATAACCAACATGGATTCCGCAAACAGAGATCATGTGAAACTCAGCTCGCCCTATTTGCCCAAGAAATTCACAGTGCCGTAGACACTGGCGAGCAGATTGATGCCGTATTCCTGGACTTCAGGAAGGCGTTTGATACGGTTCCGCACTTACGTTTAGTGAAAAAAATACGAGCTTACGGAATATTGGACCAGGTTTGTGATTGGATTCAGGATTTCCTAGAAGAAAGAACACAACATGTCATTCTTAACGGTTCAAAATCTGCAGATGTAGAGGTAATTTCGGGAGTACCGCAGGGAAGCGTGATAGGACCTTTATTGTTTACAATATACATAAATGACTTAGTTGACAACATCGGTAGCTCCATGAGGCTATTTGCAGATGACACGGTTGTCTACAAGAAAGTAGCAACATCAGAAGACTCGTACGTACTCCAGGAGGACCTGCAGAGGATTAATGCATGGTGCGACAGCTGGCAGCTTTCCCTAAACGTAGATAAATGTAATATAATGCGCATACATAGGGGCAGAAATCCATTCCAGTAGGATTATGCCATAGGTGGTAAATCATTGGAAGCGGTAACGACCGTAAAATACTTAGGAGTTACTATCCGGAGCGATCTGAAGTGGAATGATCACATAAAACAAATAGTGGGAAAAGCAGGCGCCAGGTTGAGATTCATAGGAAGAATTCTAAGAAAATGTGACTCATCGACGAAAGAAGTAGCTTACAAAACGCTTGTTCGTCCGATTCTTGAGTATTGCTCATCAGTATGGGACCCTTACCAGGTTGGATTAATAGAAGAGATAGACATGATCCAGCGAAAAGCAGCGCGATTCGTCATGGGGACATTTAGTCAGCGCGAGAGCGTTACGGAGATGCTGAACAAGCTCCAGTGGCGGACACTTCAAGAAAGGCGTTACGCAATACAGAGAGGTTTATTATCGAAATTACGAGAGAGCACATTCCGGGAAGAGATGGGCAACATATTACTACCGCCCACATATATCTCGCGTAATGATCACAACGAAAAGATCCGAGAAATTAGAGCAAATACGGAGACTTACAAGCAGTCGTTCTTCCCACGCACAATTCGTGAATGGAACAGGGAAGGGGGGATCAGATAGTGGTACAATAAGTACCCTCCGCCACACACCGTAAGGTGGCTTGCGGAGTATAGATGTAGATGTAGATAGTTTGGTCCCTTCTTCAATCCAACCAATGAACCAAATAAGTTTAACTTGCTACAGGCTTTTGTAAACAAACACACATCTCATGTATTAGTGTTTGCGTGGATTAAAATCTCATGAAATTACTTACTGTAAACTAGGGAGTTAATTCTTATCAAACAGTTTTTGTAGACAGCAACATAAGTGTGGTGGTGTGGAAGTTTATGTTGGTGAGAATGTCGAGTTTAAGAGAATCAACAGTTTAGATCAGTACAGCAAAGAAATGTTGATCGAAGCAGAAGGCATTGAACTCCACACCAGATGTTGCAGAAAGATTATGTGAAAAAATGAAGTTATTAGGATTTATCATCCACCAAAAGTTGAGGCAGGACATTACATAGACATATTTAGTATGATTGAGATGTGATTCCTTAATCGTACCACACCTACACACCATATCTTAAATACCATAAAAGAGGAAGCGGTTGGTAGTCACAATTTATAATTAAGACAGTTTACTGACATTGGCCCTTTAAAAAAATTGACAATTGCAAGTTGTGGATGAGTCACTAGCTAAAACTTTGCAAATACAGTTAAAAACCCAATGTGCTCAATACTCTAACAAACAATTCCTAATTTAAAAAAAGGGGGGTTACTGACAATCTTGAGAACTTCAAACTCCCATATAGGACTTCCCTCGAAATAGATATAATGAAACAATTACAGGTAAAGGGTGACTTAATAACATTTGAACACTAAAGTGCGCGTCATTTATGTTGGCGGCCGAGTTTAGGTTCGTTCTGCGCATCTGACGTCACAAAACACAGTCAGCCAATGAACAGAGAACGACGTTGCCAGATCTCGAATGCAGTGCATAGCATGGACAAGTGTCTTCAGTATTAGAAACGTTCAGTCATAAATAAAGTAATAGAACAAAAGCAATGTCTTGATAGCAGACTTTCTTTTATAGAAAGTTTGGAAAAAGCGTTCTTTATACCAATTGCTTCATATTCTATTAATTAATTAAACCAAACAAGCAATAAGACTCCTAATTCAGGCGATAGGAAGGAAAGGTGTTTGTATCAATCTCACGAACCGCTTTTTCGCACTAAAGAAGAGCGGTAATTGTTTATTTCCTATTGTACTTTGACGAAGCGTGAGTAATTCATAGTCATACCAAAAGTGTTTGTCAGTATTTTGCGTAATGTGTTAGACTCCTCACTGTGCTCTGTGGGCAGACGATCTGCGTTAGCGTAATGGTTAAGGTGTTGGACTTCTACGTGAAAGGTTATGAGTTCAAACCTTGTGCGAAACTTAATATTTTAATTATTTAAAAACAATATCGAAGTGCCTTTTTCATGAATTATATTCGTTTGAATGCAATTTTTTGAAATTTCTAGTGCTTTGTCTCTTCATTAACCCTTTCGCTGCTGCAGACACGTGCTCCCCGCATTCCGCACTGTGCGCAGTTTTGTCATCACTGCACTGCTCGCCTGTACAGACACATGGTGTTCCCACCGCTTTGACACACTTATCATTCGATTTCACAAAAACTATTTGGCCCAAAAATTTGATTTTTACACGTCTTCTTGACTGATGCCTTACCTCCATAAATGACTTAATTTTGTTTCGATGTTCAATGCAGTTATTATGCAGCATTAAATGTAGTAAACCACTGCACGAAATTTTGAAGAGTTTGCAGAGGTAGAAGTCCATAGCGTATACTTTCCGTATGGCCGATTTTAGTTGCCACAATCTTGAGAATGAAATGTGGACAAGATACCTAAATTTCATATAAAATTTACTGTATAACAATATCTCATTTAATTTAAGTACCACATAGGTGTCGTATGTAATATTGAGAAATATTCCGTCTTTCGCGACTGTAATAAAAGTTTTATTTACACCGGACGCGTTTGGCTTTATTTTAAAGCACTTCAGTCAATGAAAGGTATGGCACATACACAATGGTACTCATGTTCTCTTTCTTGTTTTTGTTCCACAGTCGCAGTTTCACCTATGGTACTGAAATATATTCCTCTTCTGCAACTGTAATAAGCGACTTATTTAGACCAGACGCGTTTCTCTCTTTTGAAGCATCTTCAGTGGACAGTACATTGTCTTCTCCATTGCCAAGTCACCTTTCGTAGTTTTGTGCTGCGGTAACACAATATTCAACGTTTGTATTGGCAGATCAGTGTTTTAGCAAATAAATGATGTTTGTGTGTGCCACACACAAAAATTATATTTGACATAGCTCAGAGCACTTCACTGATAGACGGTATATTCAAGTCCAAATGTTTTTGTAAGTCCACAGTTTTGTTAAATGCATTTTGTCTACTTCCTTTTGATTCACTGAAGTGCTTTAAAATAAAGCCAAACGTGCTCAGTGTAAATAAAACTTTTGTTACAGTCGCGAAAGACAGAATATTTCTCAATATTAAATACGACACCTAAGTGGTACTTAAATGAAATGAGATATTGTTATACAGTAAATTTTATATGAAATTTAGGTATCTTGTCCACATTTCATTCTCAATATTGTGGCAACTAAAATCGACCATACGGAAAGATACGCTATGGA
The DNA here is from genome assembly GCF_023864345.2 of Schistocerca serialis cubense. NCBI lineage: Eukaryota > Metazoa > Arthropoda > Insecta > Orthoptera > Acrididae > Schistocerca > Schistocerca serialis. Next base: position 496,633,780 of record NC_064645.1, read on the forward strand.
CTTCTACCTCTGCAAACTCTTCAAAATTTCGTGCAGTGGTTTACTGCTGTTTAATGCTGCATAATAACTGCGTTGAACATCAAAACAAAATTATATCATTTATGGGGGGAAGGTATCAGTCAAGAAGACATGTAAAAATCTAATTTTTGGGCCAAATAGTTTTTGTGGAATCGAATGATAAGTGTGTCAAAGCAGTGGGAACACCACGTGTCTGCACAGGCGAGCAGTGCAGTGACAAAATCGCGCACAGCGCGGAACGCAGGGAGCACGTCTTTGTAGCAGCAAAAGGGTTAATGCTGCCGTGGTGGCTTTACTTCATGAACTGCGCGCTCCCCCCTACACGTAAGCTTGCAAACTAGCTATACTATGGCGCTGCTTCTATTAGCGCGTGCGTCGTGTGCAACTGGCAACGCAGCACTCTCCCGCGTCTGGGCGGGCATGCGCGAGCCGCCAAGATAAAAGAATTCAACTATAGTGCCAAACTAAGATACCATTACATAACATGATAGAACCAATTAAATGAAAAAACAACAACAGACTAACTGATCTTAAAAAAAATGTTCACGTGCTCAGATGTGTTAAAAGAATACCAGAAAAAGCAGCACAAGGAACTCGACAGCTGCTTTGCAGTTTAAGGTTTAGCCAGTTGCCAGTCCCTAATATTTAAGAAAACGATTTCATATGCAAACAGGTTACATACAATATATATATCTATCAGCTTAACTCGCCTAGACAGAAGGAAGATAAATACTAAACTTTGGAAGACGATATGTGAACAACTCCGATAGTGGCCAGGTTCTTTAACACTGCCAGGCCTAGACCTCAGATGACATTTCACTCCCTGCCAAGGCGCTGGCACAGTCAAAAGTTTCTGTCTGTATCATAAAGACATTCTAATAACTCGGAAACATAGAAACACTTGGCAGAACCTTTGACTAACTTACACATGGACAACTGTATTAATAGAATGCAGGCTTTAAAAACGGCAACATAAAATCATTTGATTGCAAGAGACACAAAGCACTAATAAAACATCTGAAATTTTTTTTTAAAATAATGGCCACCATTTAAGTAGGCCAACTGAACTCTCCCACACCATCTTAAGTTTCGACTATGAAAGTCTCACCATAATAATAAAGTTTAAAATGTCTGAGTGCGTCGGTGAACAAACAAATACGACCACTTACTCCACATCAGGTACACAATACGAGGGAGCGGGTTCCACAGCTTCACTGCTTCCCTTCAAATTCTGTTCCCAGCGAAGTCACAGAACTTGTATCTCCAAGCTGCCCATGTCGACAAAACGTCCAACCAATTTCACACCACAATGTGTAACGGTCATTACGCTCTTTTGGCAGCCGTTGACACTCGTCTCCCCACAAATGTCACGTGATCTCGAGGGTTACCAGTCGAAGGCTAACAACCCACTCGCTTCGCTTCCTATCTCAACCACAATCGATCTCAACGATATATGAACAAAATAAGACTGGCGCCAGCACGCCACAGCTCAATTATAGTGGGGAGTTGTGGTCCTAGTGATCTCACTATACTTCCTGATCTGAATACTAAGCCAAAATCTTGCAATATGTCTAATATGAGGTTAACAGATACTCTTAATTGGTATAATCTTATAAATGTAGTAAATGTTACAGCGTAAAGTCAGCGCTGGCACGGCAGTCGGGAACGACGGGGAAGGAAAGTCTGTGAGAAGAAATCAGCCAATTGCACACTGATTGACCTCCCTCTGGGACGACAACGCGACTACAGCAGCCCTAGGTGAAAACGACACAAGAGCCACTCCCGACTGGTGGCAGAACACTTCGATAGCAACTTCAAAATTAGCCATTTTATTAGTTACACGTCATAGTCTCTATCATTAGAAGTCTCTATGTAGCACAGACTTGCGTTTGTCTATTCTGATGAAAATGGATAATTTTGTATGGTGCCCTTTGCTTGCGACAAGTCTATGAAAGTTAAATAATTGTAATAGTCTTGTTGTAATAAAACTCATTAAGGACTCAGGGTATTTATAGATGGTGGAAAAATCGAAATTTTTTATGACTTTATTAAATTCTATAGTTTTTCCCGGTTACATTGATATATACGTTATAAGGTTTCAAATGAAAAATGACCTATATATACCGAGTTTTAAAGTCACGGTCATGTATGCCACTTCGCCACCTTTATTTCTGTTACAGAAACCAGTATTATTTCGAAAAGAACTAAACTTTCTGTTTCCAGCGATTATACGTATAATACATTGTATATGTTGGTAACAATGCAGGTTTCTAGTGTCTGTAAATGATTATCTTTGCTAGTAATTTCTTTTGTTTCGCTGAATTAGTTTGTTCATGTGTTACCGAATGTTTGTTGCCCAAGAGCTAAATATATTTGTGGAAGTACACATCATTTGGTGTGCAATAAGTACGAACTATGCCACACATCAAGAAATTCAATAAAAGGAAATTCCGTGGTAATCAATTCACAAATAAAGTAAGCCACACTGTTGAAAGTAACCTATGTATCAGTTCTTCACAAGGCATGCCTCATGGTGGTCCAATTTTTTGTGTTAACAATGATGCTGTTTGTAGTGTATTTGTTGTTGTTGATGTGGGCATCTTATCTTCTTTGATAAAGGAAATGGTGAAATGTAAACAATGTGATAGTATAGGCTGTCTGGAAATAACTGAACAACAAAGTAGCAGGAAGGGTTATCTGAGTTATCTGAGTGCTGGCACGACTGCCATGGTGACACTGAAGGACGTGCTGAACAGCAGTGTTCTAAGAATTATGATGGCTACAGTGGAGGTATGGAGTGTGATGGAGCTCTAAAATATTTCAGAGGTCGGCGCCCGTTTATAACGTTAGATATACGAAGTACTTAGGTGATGGAGACTCTAAAGCTTTCAATAAAATTCATGAGATCAATTTTTAAGGTGAGACCGTGGTAACAAAGCTGGAGCATTGTGGACATGTGCAAAAGAGGATGGGTGCTAGATCGACGAAGCTATGAAGAGAAATGAAAAGAAAGTTGCTATCTGATGGTAAATCTCTGTCTGGCCGAGGCAGATTGACAGAAACTGAAAATACCTTCTTCAGAGTTATTATGGACTGGCCATGAGACGAACTGCACCTCTGAATGACGTTACAGCAATGAGAAAAGCTGTATGGGCCACCTTCTTTCATAAGTTGTCCATAGATGACCATTCTGTTAATGGACATTGCCCTACAGTAACAGATTCTTGGTGTGATTACCAAAAAGCAAAAGAAAGTGGTCAAATTTACCATCATAAGCATTCTCTTCCTGAGCCTGTTATGAATGAAATAAAACCAATTTTTAGAGACCTGAGTGACCCTGTTTCGCTTAGTAAATTTCTTCATGGGGGCACTCGGAATACAAATGAAGGTTTCAACCACTGCATATGGCAAAGATTACCCAAGAATTTTTTGTAGGACTAAATACATTAAAAGTAGGTGTACTAGATGCAGTTATATGTTTCAATGATGGAGTGATAGGAAGGTTGGAAGTCCTGAGAAATTTAGGCATAAAATGTGGCTCTAATATGGAAGCTCAATTGCTTGCATATGACAGACAATGGATGCATGAAGCTGAAGGACTCTCTCTTCAAGTTACCAAAGAAGCAAGAAGTGCTAAAAGGAATGCCAAGAGGGAGCTTGAAGATGAAGAAATGCTGCAGGATGAAGACTATGCTTCAGGAACGTCTGAGACACAGTTTAATTGGACTCATATCGTCATTTGCAATATCCCACAAGTTGTATTTTTCAGTATTCAAGTACAAATATTTCCTAAAGTTTATAGAGCATTGCTCTATTTTTTCTGTAATTTGCTATAGTCCATACTTTTGCAGTATACCTAAGCTTTATCGCAGAATCAACTAAATTACAGAAAAAATAGAATTTTATAGGGAAAAAATTACAAAAATTAAAATGTAATGTGTGATATTCTTTATCCTTGTAATATACATAACAGGTGGAATTAAATAGGTCTAGTACCTCAGCTATAATGTCATGCATATCTGGTAAAAATTTGGTCTCCTTCAAACGTATAGCATTGGATTAAATGGTACATCAATTTGAGGAAGCATTTTGTAAAAAAATGGCCTCGATTTCTTTGTAATTTTTTTAATAACCCTATGCAGGTTCAAAAATATTGAAAATACATCTAATTTGCTTAGAACGTGTGCTGCAATACCTGATATCAACAAAAAATCTGTAAAACATATACATTAAAAACAGTGCCTGAAAGAAATAGGTGTTGATTTTCACATAATATTGAGCTGGAAAAGTGCACTGTATCCTTAAGAGGACTTGGAACGCCCTATCCCAACAATGTTAAATTTAGTGACTTGGCTTCCCTGTATTTCAGGAACCACTGTAGCTGTTGACATGAAACTTTTACAAGACATTAACCTGTATGTTCTGAGTTTGCTGAACTACAATAATTGCATTTCAGCCACTGATTTCGGAAATACAATTTTTTAATTACATGGTTAAAATTATGTGTACTTTTTTGTATGTCATCCTAAATAACTTTAATTATGCATAACATTATATTCTATTACTTCAGTAGACTCAGGATATATATGTCATTACTCCCTGAAAATTTGAATACTCTACTCAAATTAGTTTCTGAGATTTAGGAAAAATGCAACAGGAAATGTAAATTTTCAGGAAGGGCTTCTGAAGTTTCAAAAGACTGTAACTCACTTAGTATATGCTTAATTTTTTATTTTTGTCACTCAGAAGCACCCTACACCATATTGTACAGCATCCTCTTGATCTTTTTCCGAGTTTTTTCCTTCTTTTCTTCTTTCTGGACTCCTTATTGGCCATCTGTGCCGCATACTTTGCTTTATCAATGCGAACCTTGTCCATCCGTTCAAGTTCTCTTATGCAGTTTGCTGCAGGATTAATTCCCATATGCTGTAGCACTTTCACACTACCAATGTTGCCATCATTAAAAGCAATAACATCATCACTGACCACCACTTTACTGCCTTCATTCCAACAAAAACATTTTTTGGTAAGTGAGTCCATATAAGATTACTGAACAACCCATTGGGATTTTGAGTGTGACCATGCAGACACTTGTGCAGAAATTCAGGATTTGCCAGGTCTCTGTAAATAGGGTTTATGGTGAAACTTCCTGGCAGATTAAAACTGTGTGCCTGACCAAGACTCGATCTCGGGACCTTTGCCTTTTGCGGGCATGTGCTCTACCACTGAGCTACCGAAGCACGACTCACACCCGGTTGGAAGGTAGGAGACGAGATACTGGCAGAAGTAAGGCTGTGAGACCGGGCGCGAGTTGTGCTTCGGTAGCTCTGTGGTAGAGCAAATGCCCGCGAAAGGCAAAGGTCCCGAGTTCGAGTCTCGGTTGGGCACACAGTTTTAATCTGCCAGGAAGTTTCATATCAGCGCACACTCCGCTGCAAAGTGGAAATCTCATTCTGGAAACATCCCCCAGGCTGTGGCTAAGCCATGTCTCCGCAGTATCCTTTCTTTCAGGAGTGCTAGTTCTGCAAGGTTCGCAGGAGAGCTTCTGTAAAGTTTGGAAGGTAGGAGACGAGATACTGGCAGAAGTAAGGCTGTGAAACCAGGCGTGAGTCGTGCTTCGGTAGCTCAGTGGTAGAGCAAATGCCCGCGAAAGGCAAAGGTCCTGAGTTCGAGTCTTGGTTGGGCACACAGTTTTAATCTGCCAGGAAGTTTCATATCAGCGTACACTCCGCTGCAGAGTGAAAATCTCATTCAGGGTTTATGGTATCCATGACTGCTGTTGAGATGGAATGTTTATGGCTGTATGAACTGTTTGAGTACTGGGCATTGCAGTAATTGAACTATGAATCAGGTCCAGGAAGGCAAAGGTGGTGTACTGGTTTTTCATCAGTTGACAGTTTGTGGAAGAAGGTAGACCATACTGCCTGCTTCATTTTCAACAAATCGTCAGTATTATTTCTAATGGCCATCCCATAATACTGCTGCAGTTCATCAATTATTTTGTCTGTCAGCTACCTCTTATGGTTTTATCATCAGACAGTTTCTTGTCTCTCAAACTTTGTTTCACCTTCCCCGGCCTGGTGCCCATCCTCTTCTGGGCATAACCAACATATTCCAGTTTTGTGATAATCTTCTCACCGTAAGGCTGAGTGGCTACCACACTCTTATATGCTTTTGAGTCTCCATCACCTAAGAACTTAGTGTAACACACTCCCCTTTCATTCACAGATCGACTAAAAATTTCAATAGCTGCAGAGGCCTCCAGACAACCACTTGTTCCTTCATAATTACTGTCACAGATATGCCCTCCTTCATTCCCTGATTGCCGGCCGGGGTGGCCGAGCGGTTCTGGCGCTACAGTCTGGAACCGCATGACCACTACAGTCGCAGGTTCGAATCCTGCCTCGGGCATGGATGTGTGTGACGTCCTTAGGTTAGTTAGGTTTAAGTAGTTCTAAGTTCTAGGGGACTGATGACCTTAGCAGTTAAGTCCCATAGTGCTCAGAGCCATTTGAACCATTCCCTGATTTACACTTATAACAATGTTTGATTAAAATCTGGAAATCTATTACCGTTCCAGTATCCACACTGGTCATCATAGAAACAGAATTCTTAGAGCTGTAGCAGCACTTCTGCCAAGTGCCATCAAAAGCTACTGGTATGTCAGTCATACCATTATTTTTTTCAAAAGTTTCGTTTGTAGCACCCATCATTGACTCATATGCAACAGATTCCACAGCAGGTCCAAGAAATCCTGCATACTTGTCGATTTTACAAGGTGGGCGTGGCATATTCATCATGGCACCCATTGTTTCTGCTGCAGTGTGTCCTTTGCCAGTAGTTCTCAATCCATAAAACCACCTAATATTTACTTCAAAATAATGAGCTTCACACATATACACTCCTGGAAATGGAAAAAAGAACACATTGACACCGGTGTGTCAGACCCACCATACTTGCTCCGGACACTGCGAGAGGGCTGTACAAGCAATGATCACACGCACGGCACAGCGGACACACCAGGAACCGCGGTGTTGGCCGTCGAATGGCGCTAGCTGCGCAGCATTTGTGCACCGCCGCCGTCAGTGTCAGCCAGTTTGCCGTGGCATACGGAGCTCCATCGCAGTCTTTAACACTGGTAGCATGCCGCAACAGCGTGGACGTGAACTGTATGTGCAGTTGACGGACTTTGAGCGAGGGCGTATAGTGGGCATGCGGGAGGCCGGGTGGACGTACCGCCGAATTGCTCAACACGTGGGGCGTGAGGTCTCCACAGTACATCGATGTTGTCGCCAGTGGTCGGCGGAAGGTGCACGTGCCCGTCGACCTGGGACCGGACCGCAGCGACGCACGGATGCACGCCAAGACCGTAGGATCCTACGCAGTGCCGTAGGGGACCGCACCGCCACTTCCCAGCAAATTAGGGACACTGTTGCTCCTGGTGTATCGGCGAGGACCATTCGCAACCGTCTCCATGAAGCTGGGCTACGGTCCCGCACACCGTTAGGCCGTCTTCCGCTCACGCCCCAACATCTTGCAGCCCGCCTCCAGTGGTGTCGCGACAGGCGTGAATGGAGGGACGAATGGAGACGTGTCGTCCTCAGCGATGAGAGTCGCTTCTGCCTTGGTGCCAATGATGGTCGTATGCGTGTTTGGCGCAGTGCAGGTGAGCGCCACAATCAGGACTGCATACGACCGAGGCACACAGGGCCAACACCCGGCATCATGGTGTGGGGAACGATCTCCTACACTGGCCGTGCACCACTGGTGATCGTCGAGGGGACACTGAATAGTGCACGGTACACCCAAACCGTCATCGAACCCATCGTTCTACCATTCCTAGACCGGCAAGGGAACTTGCTGTTCCAACAGGACAATGCACGTCCGCATGTATCCCGTGCCACCCAACGTGCTCTAGAAGGTGTAAGTCAACTACCCTGGCCAGCAAGATCTCCGGATCTGTCCCCCATTGAGCATGTTTGGGACTGGATGAAGCGTCGTCTCACGCGGTCTGCACGTCCAGCACGAACGCTGGTCCAACTGAGGCGCCAGGTGGAAATGGCATGGCAAGCCGTTCCACAGGACTACATCCAGCATCTCTACGATCGTCTCCATGGGAGAATAGCAGCCTGCATTGCTGCGAAAGGTGGATATACACTGTACTAGTTCCGACATTGTGCATGCTCTGTTGCCTGTGTCTATGTGCCTGTGGTTCTGTCAGTGTGATCATGTGATGTATCTGACCCCAGGAATGTGTCAATAAAGTTTCCCCTTCCTGGGACAATGAATTCACGGTGTTCTTATTTCAATTTCCAGGAGTGTATTTTACAATACACACATTCACCTCACACCCTTGTTAGGATGTGTAAATCTATCAGAATATAACCTAACTTACCATTTATGTCACTTTCGTTTTGAGAAAAACTGCGTATCACAACGTTTTATTTTAATCTCAGGATCACTAATGGCTGTTTCTCTAGATACTGACGAGTTTGCCTGTATTTCATTGACTGTAACTTCACACATCACATGTTTACACAATGTTTCCCTTTGTTCGAAAATCTATAACCATGAAACCCACATTTCTTAAGAACACCTCGTTTCTACGTCAGATTTTACTTTTTGAGAGCTTTACCAATCTATTCGTCACTTTCCTTCAAAAAAATGTTAGCACTTCGACATGCAACGCGTGTTTATAGTATGAAACAATATGATGCTGTTTTTGACAGTGCTACCGACACAAACACTTAATTTAACCTCTATAAAACAGCAATCCAAAGCATTCTATACAAAAAATTACCGATTTTATTGGATCTTGAAGTAATGCACGTAAAAATAAAATAAAATCCTTCCCATGTGAGTTGATATATATATAATTTTATTCGGAAAATTTTAAATTTTATAATGAGATAAAAATCCGAAAATGTGACAATTTTTTCCGTTCTAACTCCCCCCAATACGATTTGTTTCATTGTTTGTCTAGTGAACTGTGTATGCAGGATTCCTAGACACAACAACATGATGATGAGGGTGGACGAATAATATGGCAACGAAGATGTCCGAATAACATAGCGACAACCTGTTCACGCTACAAACCAGAGACACAAGCTGCCACAGATTGTCTCTGTTTTGTTTTGTCGTGGGCTTTTGTGTTTTGCTGGTGCCTTAATTCTACCTTGTCTTTTCTTTGCAGGGGTTTGTTTACATGTTTTAACAGTGTCTCTTATAGTGTTTTTCTATTCAGTGTTTTCAGGTGGGCATTGCAGAATTTTTTTTGCTTGTGTATTTATTTTTATTCTTTGCATTGGCTATTTATTGCGTTTGCCTATTCCAAAATGAGCAATCCAGCTCTCCCACCCCCTCCTCAAGTGTCTCAGCTGCAAGCAATAGATGCAGTGCAGCTAACGCAGATGTTTGAGTTTCAGACGCAGCAGATTGCAACTCTTCTAAACACGGTACAGCAGTTACTTGTCAAGCAAGCAACTAACACTGTGCGACCAACAGACCAACATGCAACACCTATACCTCCGAGCGCCATAAGGCCTTTTCGCCTGTTCAACGGAAAAGAAGAGAAATGGCTCGAGTGGTTGCAGCAGTATGAAGCCCACATCATTGCTCACAAAGTATCAGGTACTGTGAAACTACAATACGTTTTGTCAGCGGTAGGAAGTGCAGTCTTTCACCCCATTCAGAAATTGCTCCCTAACGCCACTCCGAGTGAACTCTCCTATGGTCGGGTTGTAGGTTCTCTAACTAACTATTATGACCCACAAGTGAATGTGGTGGCAACTAGGTACCAGTTCTTTCATTGCAAGGAAAGGTCAGAACAAACTTATCGCGAGTGGGTAACAGGTTAGGCTATGATGAGGAAATGCAAATTCAAAGGTGTCCTTGGCGCTTTATATTCAGATGTTATGTTGTGTGATGCGATCATGTACATGTAGTTGATGTCAAAGCTTAGAGAACAGATTTTGAAACAGTCCGATACATTATTCACCACGTAGTACAAATTCTAGATCAATATGATTCAAGTCCCGAAGCGGATGACAACCTTGAGCAGTGACCAATTTGTCAGGTTGAGTCGTCCCTTACTCACGACCGTTCCATAAGGCAGCAACAGCACACGCTCGCCAAGCCGCGTAAACAGTTCCCTAAACAGGCGGCTACATCAGTGAATAGAATTAAGTCATGCCTTAAGTGCTATTCACGGCACAAATGCCAAGATTTCCCGTCCAGACATGCACAGTGTTATGCTTTTGGCAAGACTGGTCACGTACAATCCATATGTTTGCAACGGAACAAAAGTAAGAATTCCACCCACTCACAGAAATCCAGTCACAAGGGCCACGTAATCAATGCAGCGTATTCAAAGCCTGCTGCAGGCGTTATCAAACTAATAAACAAACAGTTTCTTCAGTGCTACGCCAGTCCAACAAACTTTTTGTTCATTTGCATATTAGTGGCAAATGTGTGAAATTTCAGTTGGGCACGGGTGCCTCTGTTACGTTGCTGAATCGTAACACATATGAACTGTTAGACCCCCCCTCCCCTCACCACGCCTTTCTAAAGCTAGCATGCACCTGACGGCTTTTAATGCCGAGACATTCCCGTTCTCCGAAAATGTACTTTGCCTGCCATGTATCGCTCGCATACACGAACTGTAACTTTCGCTGTGCTCCAATCACTCGATTGTGAGAACATGTTTGGCTTTGATTCGTTTGACTTGCTTGGCTTTCAAATTCAGGACAATGTGTTGTCAGTGACTGCATTCAATACCAAAGACAGTGTAGCTAGCTTGCTGAATGAATTCCCTCAACCCTTTTCTGAAGGTTTCGGCAAGGCTAACAATTTTGTTGCACATATTACCATGAAAGACAATGCCCAACCGAAATTTTGCGGGGTCAGAACTGTTCCCATTGCATTCAGGAAAAAGTCCCTGTTGAACTTAAAGAATTGCAAGATAGCGGAGCTGTTGCGCCCATATAAACTAGTCAATGGGCAAGTCCACTGGTTTTGCTCCCCAATCCTTTAGGTCGCACTCGCCTCTGTGTTAACTTTGTCTAGAGTCAACCCACAAACTGTGATTAATACTTTTCCATTGTCACTCCCAGAGGATCTAATGGACAGATTAGGTGCCGGTCATTACTTATCAAAAATTGATTTGCGCGGCGCGTATCTTCAAATACCACTAGATGAAGAATCCCATACCGTGTGTGTTGTGAACACTCATTTGGACTTTTTAAGTATTTGCGTTTGCCTTTAGGCAGTGTTTCCGCACCCGCCATTTTCCAATGGTATTTGGAACAGCTGACTGCTCAAGTACCGAACTGTTCAAACTACTTATTTTGACCGTATTGCCGTAGCAGATGGTGCGCCTGAAGAATACACTGCAAATTTGCTTGCTTTGTTTCGTATGTTATCTGATGCAGGACTAAACTGTAGCCTAGACAAGTGTGATTTTTTAAACTTGAGTTGCAGTATCTTGGTCATGCCATAAACAGTCAAGGTGTACATCCTCTTCAGTCACATTTGTTAGTCATACGTGACCTGTCAGTTCCTCGCAGTGTCACAGAATCGCTGTCATTCTTAGGGAAAATGAAGTATTATATTCGGTTCATACCGAATGCTGGCACAGATCGCAGCTCCATTCCATGGCTTGTGTAGCAAGGACGTCCCCTTTGTTTCGACAGATGAGTGCCAAGAAGCATTTCAAAAACTTGAAGATGCATTGCTCAGTGATCGATGCTTGGTTCACTTTGATCCTGACAAACCAGTTGTGTTGCAAGGTGTTGCTTCTTCTTACGGAATCGGTGCAGTGCTTTCACACAAAATTAGTGAAGAAGACAGGCCTATTGCTTTCGCATCAAAAGTCTTGTCCAGAGCTCAATATAACTAGTCACAAATAGAGAAAGAGGCATTGGCTATTGTGTATGGTGTGACCAAATTCCACCACTATTTGAATGGCAGAAAATTCTGCTTAGTAACGGATCATAAGCCATTGCAGTCCTTGTTTTATCCAATGAAGCCTATTCCTGTATGAACTGCACTAAAATTGCAAAGATGAGCTTTGCTGTTGTCTCAATACAAGTACGAGATTGTGTATCGTCCGACAGCTCAACATGGTAATGTCTTTCGACTGGCCACGATACAGACTTCGACGCTCCTGTTGCACCTTGTTGTCACGTCGATGCTCACGATACTGAATTGCTTCAGTCCTTTCCTCTGAACTATAGGAAAACTGCACAGGCCACGGAAGCTGATTCAGATTTGAACATTTTGCTAAAATAAATTCGCACATCTAGGCCTCTCTCATTGCACAGCAGAAAGAATTGTTCACAAGAAACAGCTAGCGCGAATACACTATACTTGGCAGGGTATGGACACCCAAACAGAACAGATGACATCACAGTGTCATGCATGTGTGGGAAATCAGTCCGCTCCGTGACAAAAATTCTATGCGTGGCCTAAGTCACAATCACAATGGCAATGTGTGCACATAGACTTTGCGGGTCCTTTGTCGAACATTCGTTGGTTGAATGTGGTAGGCTCTTATAGTAAGTTTCCTTTTGCTGTGCTTGACAACGTCACATAGCACACTTCAGGAGTTGTCCTCTAGTTTTTGCCTCAAAGCTTTGCCTGAAGTCATAGTTTCGGACAACGGCCCTCAGTTCACGCCAAATGAATTTAAAACATTCTGAGAATGCAATGGCATACAAATCTAACTAGTTCACTGTTCCACCCGCAGTCAGCCGGCCGGTGTGGCCGAGCGGTTCTAGGCTCTACAGTCTGGAACCGCGCGACCGCTACGGCCGCAGGTTCGAATCCTGCCTCAGGCATGGATGTGTGTGATGTCCTTAGGTTGATTAGGTTTAAGCAGTTCTAAGTTCTAGGGGACTGATGACCTCAGACGTTAAGTCCCATAGTGCTCAGAGCCATTTGAACCACCCACCCACAGTCGAATGGCGAAGCGAAATGTCAGAACCGTCAAGCAACAAGTGGTCAAACACCAGGGACCAAGCACTGCGACTGTTTCTCGCCTCCTATTGTTCGTATCCACGAGAGAACCAGCACCTGCAGAATTGCTTCACAGTTGCCACCATCAAACACTGCTCCACCTGCTCCTCCGTCTGTAACCTCCCCCCTCACTTACCGACCTTAATGACAGTGAAAATTTAAACCGCGTGTACCTAATGGAAATCTGGGAAAAGCAATCGTCACCGAAGTTAATCAATCGGTAAAGAGGGAGGAAAGGGTTACATCTAAATGAAAGGAAAAATGCAAATGAAACTGGTGGAAATTAATTTTGAAAAGGGGTAAAGTTAATAAAGAAGGTAAATGTGCAGCCGTTACGTTAACAATTAAGTAGCGGTAATTAGGGATTTGAGATTTGGGGGAAATCACGGTCGCCAGTCCTAAGGACAATTACTATAGTAACTGAAAAAGAAAGGTTATTACACATATAATTAGCACTAGAAGCGTGGCAACTGAAGGTTGACACGTGTAGTGTGAAAACTGAAAGTTTGTCAGAAGTAATAAATTTCGCTACACCCTGACTTAATTTAGCAAAAGAATTAATAACCGGAAAATCGAAAGTTAATTTAGTGACTGAAGTTAATAGTGAGCTTTCTTTCTGAAGCACATCGAAATTCAGTAAAATACGGTTAGTCTTGGACTACCTCAACAATCATTTCAAAAACTACTTGAATCTACGCAATTTAGAAATAAGAGATTTAACTTTGAACTTGAATTAAACGATTCTGAACAATTAACAATAGTAAAATTTAGTACGTACCAAGCTGAGCTGCAGTCACAGGTAAGCTAAAATACGGTAACAAAACTCGCACTCTTAATTTGTGCTTGTGTAATCTAACTATTGTAGCCAGCTAATGCTTGAATTGAACTTTGAAATTAAAGCAGTGAAATGGAATTATGCTGGCATTTGAATTTCAACGACACTCGGGTTCATTTCGGAAAAGGAAGGGACCCTGCTTGGCAATGCAACTGGGACAATGAGCAACAGAGGTTCGTGCTAAGTTGCTGTAATTTTGCGAGGCAAATGGAACAATTTGAAAAGCTGAGGTCTGCCATACAGTTCTGAAACTTTACGTGCTTTTAGTCTTCCTTGTTGGTTGATTGAAGGTTTGAAGCCGTCGATCGAGGAGGTGGCGACAGTCACTCATTGTCGGCCGTCGCTGTTGCAGAAGCTGGATGTTGGCGCGCCTTCTTCTCGACACGGTCACCAGGCGAAACGGGCTCTTGATGTGCGCCAGCTAATGCTTCCCGTCCGCGACACCATGTCAGAAACTATCATCGCGAGTCGAGCGCAATTACATGCTGCCAAACCCCGAAAGCGCGGCAACTCGCGGGAGCGTCACACAACACACCTGCTCCACTCGCTACTCCAGCCAGACTCACTGCTCTGCCCGCGCTCCACGCGGCAGAGTTAACACTACCAAAGATCCTACACACTTTGATTCTTCACACGACCTATCGACGTAATCGTTCGATAGCAGTTTTCCCTAGGCAAGACCCAGCGTAAAAATACAAATAATATTTACGAAACAAACCAATTATACATCGACATGAGTGCATAAATATATATATACAAACAGTAAAACAATTACAATATATAAAGAGACAGAAATGTCATATCTTGAGGTAACAAAACAAGGAAAAAAATAATAGTACAATAGATGGAAATAGGAGGATATGCATTTCCGGCGTTACACGTGCCCCACATTGTCTGAGGATGTTCGTGTAACGTAAACAGACTCAGAAAATGTCCCAAAAAAGAAACAGCGGAAATGCATATGCTCAAAACATCAAAAAAATTTAGCATTCGTCTAATTAACCATAAACCAATTTGTAGACAATAATAATTGAGTGGAGAAACTCCTAATCTTATTCCACTCTGTCATCTTGCACAAAATAAAACAGGTTGACAACATATCAAAATTCATAGAAAACATAGAAAACGGTTTAGCTATTCCAAAATCATTAAAATTCGTAACACTATAAGAAGTGGAATACTATTTGCAAAATTGATCAGAGTACATGGTCATAAAAAACAGGTATATCAAAATACGCAAACTAATAATTAATTACATGGAATACACATATTTATGTAACCTTTTCATAATTAATATTCTCGTCAGGTCCAATTAACGCTAAACAAGAAAATAATATACAGCAGATAAAATAAAACAAATATTGACAGCAGAATCCTTTCACATCAGCTGTCCGGGAAGAAAAGCAACTCCACATTCCGTACTCGCGAGTACAAAGGATGCCGACAGCGGCCCAAGAGCCAACAGCGGCACAAGAGCCGACAGCGGCTCGCCTCGCCAGTATTGTTGCGCCCGCGTGTGCGGCACGCTTGATCTCACTCGCCCTTATGACGGCGTTTCCAGAACGTCCGTTTCACTGAATTCTTTAGGAAAAACTCACTCCCGAGTAATCTCAAGGAGTCCCTTAATACTATCACAGTGGATAACTCAACACTGTCCATCATCACACGCATGTACTAGCCTGAAACTTAAAACAGCGTCTAAGTACATCGGCAATGACTAGTAAAACACATATTCATGAAATCTTACAGCTAGTTACAAAATCATATTTACATTGCTTAATCTACTGTGACTCAGCTGAAAACTTAAACTAGCAGCTTGGATTTTTCAGTTGATTAGATCATGATTAAATTGATTAAAATTAAATTGATTAATCTAAATTAATTACTTATTAATTACAACTTCTTTAATGACCTTGGTCAGTCAAAAGCATGGCAATCTAGCAAATCGTTAAATCTTACACTCTATTTTACATACTGTATAAATTACCCATTGTGTGGTATTAATCAATCCTAGGTTGGTACAATTTCAAGTCTACAATATTCCGTAAGCATTTGTGTGAGGCATACCAATGACTTTATATGGTCCATTATAAACAAACTTAAATTTAGAGTTTTCATGGTCTATCTCGCTCGATTTCTCATGAGCTTTTACAAGTACTAAGTCTCCGATTGCAAACTTAGCAAAACGCGCTTTAGCGTCATGACGACGTATGCGAGCATCGGCTTTTAGCTTCATTACTTCTCGCAAACGATCTTTTTTCACACCAATACTAATGTTAATCCGTGGAGGGAATTTGATTATCTCTTCCAATTCACTTTCTACACTTTTGTCAATGCCGAAATTCCTCATGTTATGGCAGTTCAAACTCATTCCTACGTCAATGTCATCCGGCCAGTTAACAATGTGTATAGGCTGGTATTGCCTATGCACACTGTCTCCTGCCTCGTCAAAACCAACTACCATTGTTTTATCTAGTGACATAAATGTCAAAGTTTTGCTTTCGCAGTTAATCACTGCACGGTACTTTAATAGCCAATCTAACCCGATAATTACTTCCGTAGTTAAGTCTGGCACGACGACAAACTCTTGTTCAAATCGTGCCCCACATATCTCGAAGTTGACAAAAATCTGTTTTGTGACCGGTTTACTGGCCTTCCCAGTAGCACCGATAATTTTCACTCCTGTTACTGGCATAACTACGATGCCAGGTCTGTCTTTCAGTAACTCAAATATTTTCCCAGATACAGCACTCAATTCTGCACCGGTGTCAATCAACACGTTTAGTTGTAGGTCGTGCATATTAACAGACACTACTATCTGTCTACACTTGTCCTCGACTGTTTCTTTATTTTCCCACAGTAAATCCTCGTCTATATCCAGGTCATTCCAGAAAAAACCATCCGGCTTTGATCCTAAATCCGATTTATCTGGCGGCTTTTTCAGCCTCTGTTTACATACAGTTTTAATTTTAACACGTTTGTCCTGAGGCTTAGTCTGTAGCTTCGCCTCCAATACCGAAACCTTTTCCTGTAACTCGTCAACTAGTGAGTGCTGCTTTGCTATCAATTCACTAATCGTCACCTTCGTTGATTCCACTTTGGTCAGATTAATCTCATCCGCCAATCTACCTGGAGGAATGTGCCCAGTAACATCTGAAATTACTTCCTCTGGATCTGCGCAACCCACACTGCTATCGTCTGACTGTATAATGTCAGCTCTAACCTCATACACGCTGTAATCTATGTGCTTTTCTACCAATCGTGTCCGGCTATCACTAAAATTTTCGTAATCTTTCTCCTTAATACTCTCGCAATATTTAAACTGGAGGTTTGCGTCGGATGGGTCGGCTACTTCTACCACTACAACTTTCGGTAAAGTCTGCCGGTTAGGGCCAGAACTTTCCGTTACTACTTCAACATTCAACTCCTGCAGGACGAAACACGACGCATCTTGCTCGTGCTCCCCATTAACATCAACTGTTTCTGGTAAAGTCTGCCGGTTAGGGCCAGAACTTTCTATCATTTCACAAATACTATCTTCCTGTGGGACGAGACGCGGCAAATACTGCACGCGCTCCCCATAAACACTTCTCCCATACAGACCCCTATAATCTCTTAGTTCGTCGTATAAGCGACCGAACTGCCTTAACCAGACCTCATCCCTCTCTGCATCCCCTCGCTCAATGACGGACGTTTTATCCGACATCTGATCTTCTCTCAACAATTGCGAATCATTCTTAAACTCAATCTCCAGTTCCGCTGTGGGTATTACAGCTGCCACTTTATGATCGATTTCCGGAACACTACTTAAATTGTTCTCACTGACAGCGAATGTATTTTCTACTGCCGTGTATACAGCTGATCTACTACTTGTGGGCGCACTCTTTTCTCTTAACACTGGCACACTCTCCCGCCGTTGATTATTCCACACGGAATTTTCATAATGACGATACCTGGGTTTTCTCCTGTTATTGGGCCGCCAAAATTTCTCCACGCCCGCTCGGCCCCTCACCGGCGCGGCTAATGGTTTCCCTGTCTCGTCCCAGTAGATACGCTCCCCGGATGCTGCTGAGGCGGCTGATCACACCCTCTGGCGTTATTACTATTCTGTGAAGCCCGTATCACGTTAGTATGATACTGGTTTCTGTCATTCCTGTTATTATTTGCATTGCACCGATTGTTATTACGGTCCGAACCATTATTGTTATTGCTGCGGTATGCATTATTCCCGTGGTTATCGTTGTTATGGTTGGGGTGGTACCCTCTGTTGTTACCACGGCCTCTACCACTGTCGCGATTATTGCGCCAATTGTCCTCGTCCTCAACTCTTTCCAGGAAATCATTGATTGTCCTGTAATTGCTTCCTACGTAGCGTTTTGTATCATCTGGAAGCTTCTTGTAGAGTTCCCAGACTATTTCGGATTCCGTGCGGCGATCACGCAAATATTCCAACTTGCGGATCCAGCCCTCACAAAACTCCCTCATCGAACCGCGCGAATTCGCATCGAAAGGCCTCGATACGACAAATTCGCGCCAGACACTTTGCTGTTTTTGCTCTGACCAGTATTCAGCCAGAAACAAATTTTTAAACTCGTCAAAAGTCAGGTTCGTAATGTCGAGGTTTAAGCCCCAACGCTTGGCATCACCAGCCAGCACATCAATAACCGCATTAATTTTTCTCTCATTAGTCCATGATCTGGGTAAAACTCTTTCACAATTTTTAATGAAATCCGTCGCGTGTATACCGCCTTTTTTCAAGGGGTCGAACCGCTCCTCTTTCGTCAACAATTCCGAACTATGTGCACAGATTGGCACATAGCTCTGTTTTTCGTCAAGTTTCTTTTCTAATTCCGACACTCTCGTAATTACTTGGCAAGTGGTTGTCGCAAGCGTTTCCACTTCCCTCTTTTTCTCTTCGCAGGTATTAGCCTGCTCCCTCACTTTAGTGTCTACTTCGGACACTAAAGCCTTTAAAGTTTCCACCTTCTGTTGATCCTCCTTTTTCACTAATTGAATTTGTTCCGTCACCTTATTCTCAATGATCGGAGCAACTGCTTCTCCTACACTTTTCTCGATTCTGCTAATTTCGGAATCAAAACGAGTATTTATGCTCGCAATTTCCGCCTGAACGCCCATCATTTCCTGTTTAAGATTACCGATTTCGGTATTAATTACCACAATATCTTCTTTGATTTTATCAACTTTTGTATTAACAACTCCAACATTGTTGTTAACAACATTAATAGCTTTGTTCTGATTGTCTAGCTTTCGTTCAATTTTTTCAGACTGAGCTTCTTGCTTGGCAGACAGAGCTATAATTTCTGCCGATTGACTCTTGATTTCATTAATCAAAACATTCAATAAATCAGTTAAATTCCCGGAGACTACCGCTTTTACTTCCGTAGCTGGTTCCTCTATACATGTTCCCCCGAATTCATCATCAAGGGGTACAGATTTTATTTTCGCTTCCAATTCCGAAACATTTTCTAAAGTTTGGAATTCCATTTCTGCTCTTTGTTGCGTTTCGGCGGTCGCGTCTCTCATGCTAGCCGCCTGCCCCTGAACAATGGGAACCGCCGTGCGCGTTTCCCACTGTTCGACCGATTGTTCCGTATCCAAGTCTACCAAATTTTGGTAATTGTTGCCTTCACTCATTTTAATAATTTTCAATATAAATGACAAATCTCAAATATAATTAGGATTACTCCCACTACTTATTCTCGCTGACGTAACGGCCTGTACGTAACCAGTACTTTGTTACGATATTTGCAGAATGCAAACTTCGTGTCCAGAACAACCTCAAAATTGAAGATTGTCCTGTCACCAGGTCGCCACGTGTAACCTCCCCCTCTCACTTACCGACCTTAATGACAGTGAAAATTTAAACCGCGTGTACCTAATGGAAATTTGGGAAAAGCAATCGTCACCGAAGTTAATCTATCGGTAAAGAGGGAGGAAAGGGTTACATCTAAATGAAAGGAAAAATGCAAATGAAACTGGTGGAAATTAATTTTGAAAAGGGGTAAAGTTAATAAAGAAGGTAAATGTGCAGCCGTTACGTTAACAATTAAGTAGCGGTAATTAGGGATTTGAGATTTGGGGGAAATCACGGTCGCCAGTCCTAAGGACAATTACTATAGTAACTGAAAAAGAAAGGTTATTACACATATAATTAGCACTAGAAGCGTGGCAACTGAAGGTTGACACGTGTAGTGTGAAAACTGAAAGTTTGTCAGAAGTAATAAATTTCGCTACACCCTGACTTAATTTAGCAAAAGAATTAATAACCGGAAAATCGAAAGTTAATTTAGTGACTGAAGTTAATAGTGAGCTTTCTTTCTGAAGCACATCGAAATTCAGTAAAATACGGTTAGTCTTGGACTACCTCAACAATCATTTCAAAAACTACTTGAATCTACGCAATTTAGAAATAAGAGATTTAACTTTGAACTTGAATTAAACGATTCTGAACAATTAACAATAGTAAAATTTAGTACGTACCAAGCTGAGCTGCAGTCACAGGTAAGCTAAAATACGGTAACAAAACTCGCACTCTTAATTTGTGCTTGTGTAATCTAACTATTGTAGCCAGCTAATGCTTGAATTGAACTTTGAAATTAAAGCAGTGAAATGGAATTATGCTGGCATTTGAATTTCAACGACACTCGGGTTCATTTCGGAAAAGGAAGGGACCCTGCTTGGCAATGCAACTGGGACAATGAGCAACAGAGGTTCGTGCTAAGTTGCTGTAATTTTGCGAGGCAAATGGAACAATTTGAAAAGCTGAGGTCTGCCATACAGTTCTGAAACTTTACGTGCTTTTAGTCTTCCTTGTTGGTTGATTGAAGGTTTGAAGCCGTCGATCGAGGAGGTGGCGACAGTCACTCATTGTCGGCCGTCGCTGTTGCAGAAGCTGGATGTTGGCGCGCCTTCTTCTCGACACGGTCACCAGGCGAAACGGGCTCTTGATGTGCGCCAGCTAATGCTTCCCGTCCGCGACACCATGTCAGAAACTATCATCGCGAGTCGAGCGCAATTACATGCTGCCAAACCCCGAAAGCGCGGCAACTCGCGGGAGCGTCACACAACACACCTGCTCCACTCGCTACTCCAGCCAGACTCACTGCTCTGCCCGCGCTCCACGCGGCAGAGTTAACACTACCAAAGATCCTACACACTTTGATTCTTCACACGACCTATCGACGTAATCGTTCGATAGCAGTTTTCCCTAGGCAAGACCCAGCGTAAAAATACAAATAATATTTACGAAACAAACCAATTATACATCGACATGAGTGCATAAATATATATATACAAACAGTAAAACAATTACAATATATAAAGAGACAGAAATGTCATATCTTGAGGTAACAAAACAAGGAAAAAAATAATAGTACAATAGATGGAAATAGGAGGATATGCATTTCCGGCGTTACACGTGCCCCACATTGTCTGAGGATGTTCGTGTAACGTAAACAGACTCAGAAAATGTCCCAAAAAAGAAACAGCGGAAATGCATATGCTCAAAACATCAAAAAAATTTAGCATTCGTCTAATTAACCATAAACCAATTTGTAGACAATAATAATTGAGTGGAGAAACTCCTAATCTTATTCCACTCTGTCATCTTGCACAAAATAAAACAGGTTGACAACATATCAAAATTCATAGAAAACATAGAAAACGGTTTAGCTATTCCAAAATCATTAAAATTCGTAACACTATAAGAAGTGGAATACTATTTGCAAAATTGATCAGAGTACATGGTCATAAAAAACAGGTATATCAAAATACGCAAACTAATAATTAATTACATGGAATACACATATTTATGTAACCTTTTCATAATTAATATTCTCGTCAGGTCCAATTAACGCTAAACAAGAAAATAATATACAGCAGATAAAATAAAACAAATATTGACAGCAGAATCCTTTCACATCAGCTGTCCGGGAAGAAAAGCAACTCCACATTCCGTACTCGCGAGTACAAAGGATGCCGACAGCGGCCCAAGAGCCAACAGCGGCACAAGAGCCGACAGCGGCTCGCCTCGCCAGTATTGTTGCGCCCGCGTGTGCGGCACGCTTGATCTCACTCGCCCTTATGACGGCGTTTCCAGAACGTCCGTTTCACTGAATTCTTTAGGAAAAACTCACTCCCGAGTAATCTCAAGGAGTCCCTTAATACTATCACAGTGGATAACTCAACACTGTCCATCATCACACGCATGTACTAGCCTGAAACTTAAAACAGCGTCTAAGTACATCGGCAATGACTAGTAAAACACATATTCATGAAATCTTACAGCTAGTTACAAAATCATATTTACATTGCTTAATCTACTGTGACTCAGCTGAAAACTTAAACTAGCAGCTTGGATTTTTCAGTTGATTAGATCATGATTAAATTGATTAAAATTAAATTGATTAATCTAAATTAATTACTTATTAATTACAACTTCTTTAATGACCTTGGTCAGTCAAAAGCATGGCAATCTAGCAAATCGTTAAATCTTACACTCTATTTTACATACTGTATAAATTACCCATTGTGTGGTATTAATCAATCCTAGGTTGGTACAATTTCAAGTCTACAATATTCCGTAAGCATTTGTGTGAGGCATACCAATGACTTTATATGGTCCATTATAAACAAACTTAAATTTAGAGTTTTCATGGTCTATCTCGCTCGATTTCTCATGAGCTTTTACAAGTACTAAGTCTCCGATTGCAAACTTAGCAAAACGCGCTTTAGCGTCATGACGACGTATGCGAGCATCGGCTTTTAGCTTCATTACTTCTCGCAAACGATCTTTTTTCACACCAATACTAATGTTAATCCGTGGAGGGAATTTGATTATCTCTTCCAATTCACTTTCTACACTTTTGTCAATGCCGAAATTCCTCATGTTATGGCAGTTCAAACTCATTCCTATGTCAATGTCATCCGGCCAGTTAACAATGTGTATAGGCTGGTATTGCCTATGCACACTGTCTCCTGCCTCGTCAAAACCAACTACCATTGTTTTATCTAGTGACATAAATGTCAAAGTTTTGCTTTCGCAGTTAATCACTGCACGGTACTTTAATAGCCAATCTAACCCGATAATTACTTCCGTAGTTAAGTCTGGCACGACGACAAACTCTTGTTCAAATCGTGCCCCACATATCTCGAAGTTGACAAAAATCTGTTTTGTGACCGGTTTACTGGCCTTCCCAGTAGCACCGATAATTTTCACTCCTGTTACTGGCATAACTACGATGCCAGGTCTGTCTTTCAGTAACTCAAATATTTTCCCAGATACAGCACTCAATTCTGCACCGGTGTCAATCAACACGTTTAGTTGTAGGTCGTGCATATTAACAGACACTACTATCTGTCTACACTTGTCCTCGACTGTTTCTTTATTTTCCCACAGTAAATCCTCGTCTATATCCAGGTCATTCCAGAAAAAACCATCCGGCTTTGATCCTAAATCCGATTTATCTGGCGGCTTTTTCAGCCTCTGTTTACATACAGTTTTAATTTTAACACGTTTGTCCTGAGGCTTAGTCTGTAGCTTCGCCTCCAATACCGAAACCTTTTCCTGTAACTCGTCAACTAGTGAGTGCTGCTTTGCTATCAATTCACTAATCGTCACCTTCGTTGATTCCACTTTGGTCAGATTAATCTCATCCGCCAATCTACCTGGAGGAATGTGCCCAGTAACATCTGAAATTACTTCCTCTGGATCTGCGCAACCCACACTGCTATCGTCTGACTGTATAATGTCAGCTCTAACCTCATACACGCTGTAATCTATGTGCTTTTCTACCAATCGTGTCCGGCTATCACTAAAATTTTCGTAATCTTTCTCCTTAATACTCTCGCAATATTTAAACTGGAGGTTTGCGTCGGATGGGTCGGCTACTTCTACCACTACAACTTTCGGTAAAGTCTGCCGGTTAGGGCCAGAACTTTCCGTTACTACTTCAACATTCAACTCCTGCAGGACGAAACACGACGCATCTTGCTCGTGCTCCCCATTAACATCAACTGTTTCTGGTAAAGTCTGCCGGTTAGGGCCAGAACTTTCTATCATTTCACAAATACTATCTTCCTGTGGGACGAGACGCGGCAAATACTGCACGCGCTCCCCATAAACACTTCTCCCATACAGACCCCTATAATCTCTTAGTTCGTCGTATAAGCGACCGAACTGCCTTAACCAGACCTCATCCCTCTCTGCATCCCCTCGCTCAATGACGGACGTTTTATCCGACATCTGATCTTCTCTCAACAATTGCGAATCATTCTTAAACTCAATCTCCAGTTCCGCTGTGGGTATTACAGCTGCCACTTTATGATCGATTTCCGGAACACTACTTAAATTGTTCTCACTGACAGCGAATGTATTTTCTACTGCCGTGTATACAGCTGATCTACTACTTGTGGGCGCACTCTTTTCTCTTAACACTGGCACACTCTCCCGCCGTTGATTATTCCACACGGAATTTTCATAATGACGATACCTGGGTTTTCTCCTGTTATTGGGCCGCCAAAATTTCTCCACGCCCGCTCGGCCCCTCACCGGCGCGGCTAATGGTTTCCCTGTCTCGTCCCAGTAGATACGCTCCCCGGATGCTGCTGAGGCGGCTGATCACACCCTCTGGCGTTATTACTATTCTGTGAAGCCCGTATCACGTTAGTATGATACTGGTTTCTGTCATTCCTGTTATTATTTGCATTGCACCGATTGTTATTACGGTCCGAACCATTATTGTTATTGCTGCGGTATGCATTATTCCCGTGGTTATCGTTGTTATGGTTGGGGTGGTACCCTCTGTTGTTACCACGGCCTCTACCACTGTCGCGATTATTGCGCCAATTGTCCTCGTCCTCAACTCTTTCCAGGAAATCATTGATTGTCCTGTAATTGCTTCCTACGTAGCGTTTTGTATCATCTGGAAGCTTCTTGTAGAGTTCCCAGACTATTTCGGATTCCGTGCGGCGATCACGCAAATATTCCAACTTGCGGATCCAGCCCTCACAAAACTCCCTCATCGAACCGCGCGAATTCGCATCGAAAGGCCTCGATACGACAAATTCGCGCCAGACACTTTGCTGTTTTTGCTCTGACCAGTATTCAGCCAGAAACAAATTTTTAAACTCGTCAAAAGTCAGGTTCGTAATGTCGAGGTTTAAGCCCCAACGCTTGGCATCACCAGCCAGCACATCAATAACCGCATTAATTTTTCTCTCATTAGTCCATGATCTGGGTAAAACTCTTTCACAATTTTTAATGAAATCCGTCGCGTGTATACCGCCTTTTTTCAAGGGGTCGAACCGCTCCTCTTTCGTCAACAATTCCGAACTATGTGCACAGATTGGCACATAGCTCTGTTTTTCGTCAAGTTTCTTTTCTAATTCCGACACTCTCGTAATTACTTGGCAAGTGGTTGTCGCAAGCGTTTCCACTTCCCTCTTTTTCTCTTCGCAGGTATTAGCCTGCTCCCTCACTTTAGTGTCTACTTCGGACACTAAAGCCTTTAAAGTTTCCACCTTCTGTTGATCCTCCTTTTTCACTAATTGAATTTGTTCCGTCACCTTATTCTCAATGATCGGAGCAACTGCTTCTCCTACACTTTTCTCGATTCTGCTAATTTCGGAATCAAAACGAGTATTTATGCTCGCAATTTCCGCCTGAACGCCCATCATTTCCTGTTTAAGATTACCGATTTCGGTATTAATTACCACAATATCTTCTTTGATTTTATCAACTTTTGTATTAACAACTCCAACATTGTTGTTAACAACATTAATAGCTTTGTTCTGATTGTCTAGCTTTCGTTCAATTTTTTCAGACTGAGCTTCTTGCTTGGCAGACAGAGCTATAATTTCTGCCGATTGACTCTTGATTTCATTAATCAAAACATTCAATAAATCAGTTAAATTCCCGGAGACTACCGCTTTTACTTCCGTAGCTGGTTCCTCTATACATGTTCCCCCGAATTCATCATCAAGGGGTACAGATTTTATTTTCGCTTCCAATTCCGAAACATTTTCTAAAGTTTGGAATTCCATTTCTGCTCTTTGTTGCGTTTCGGCGGTCGCGTCTCTCATGCTAGCCGCCTGCCCCTGAACAATGGGAACCGCCGTGCGCGTTTCCCACTGTTCGACCGATTGTTCCGTATCCAAGTCTACCAAATTTTGGTAATTGTTGCCTTCACTCATTTTAATAATTTTCAATATAAATGACAAATCTCAAATATAATTAGGATTACTCCCACTACTTATTCTCGCTGACGTAACGGCCTGTACGTAACCAGTACTTTGTTACGATATTTGCAGAATGCAAACTTCGTGTCCAGAACAACCTCAAAATTGAAGATTGTCCTGTCACCAGGTCGCCACGTGTAACCTCCCCCTCTCACTTACCGACCTTAATGACAGTGAAAATTTAAACCGCGTGTACCTAATGGAAATTTGGGAAAAGCAATCGTCACCGAAGTTAATCTATCGGTAAAGAGGGAGGAAAGGGTTACATCTAAATGAAAGGAAAAATGCAAATGAAACTGGTGGAAATTAATTTTGAAAAGGGGTAAAGTTAATAAAGAAGGTAAATGTGCAGCCGTTACGTTAACAATTAAGTAGCGGTAATTAGGGATTTGAGATTTGGGGGAAATCACGGTCGCCAGTCCTAAGGACAATTACTATAGTAACTGAAAAAGAAAGGTTATTACACATATAATTAGCACTAGAAGCGTGGCAACTGAAGGTTGACACGTGTAGTGTGAAAACTGAAAGTTTGTCAGAAGTAATAAATTTCGCTACACCCTGACTTAATTTAGCAAAAGAATTAATAACCGGAAAATCGAAAGTTAATTTAGTGACTGAAGTTAATAGTGAGCTTTCTTTCTGAAGCACATCGAAATTCAGTAAAATACGGTTAGTCTTGGACTACCTCAACAATCATTTCAAAAACTACTTGAATCTACGCAATTTAGAAATAAGAGATTTAACTTTGAACTTGAATTAAACGATTCTGAACAATTAACAATAGTAAAATTTAGTACGTACCAAGCTGAGCTGCAGTCACAGGTAAGCTAAAATACGGTAACAAAACTCGCACTCTTAATTTGTGCTTGTGTAATCTAACTATTGTAGCCAGCTAATGCTTGAATTGAACTTTGAAATTAAAGCAGTGAAATGGAATTATGCTGGCATTTGAATTTCAACGACACTCGGGTTCATTTCGGAAAAGGAAGGGACCCTGCTTGGCAATGCAACTGGGACAATGAGCAACAGAGGTTCGTGCTAAGTTGCTGTAATTTTGCGAGGCAAATGGAACAATTTGAAAAGCTGAGGTCTGCCATACAGTTCTGAAACTTTACGTGCTTTTAGTCTTCCTTGTTGGTTGATTGAAGGTTTGAAGCCGTCGATCGAGGAGGTGGCGACAGTCACTCATTGTCGGCCGTCGCTGTTGCAGAAGCTGGATGTTGGCGCGCCTTCTTCTCGACACGGTCACCAGGCGAAACGGGCTCTTGATGTGCGCCAGCTAATGCTTCCCGTCCGCGACACCATGTCAGAAACTATCATCGCGAGTCGAGCGCAATTACATGCTGCCAAACCCCGAAAGCGCGGCAACTCGTGGGAGCGTCACACAACACACCTGCTCCACTCGCTACTCCAGCCAGACTCACTGCTCTGCCCGCGCTCCACGCGGCAGAGTTAACACTACCAAAGATCCTACACACTTTGATTCTTCACACGACCTATCGACGTAATCGTTCGATAGCAGTTTTCCCTAGGCAAGACCCAGCGTAAAAATACAAATAATATTTACGAAACAAACCAATTATACATCGACATGAGTGCATAAATATATATATACAAACAGTAAAACAATTACAATATATAAAGAGACAGAAATGTCATATCTTGAGGTAACAAAACAAGGAAAAAAGTAATAGTACAATAGATGGAAATAGGAGGATATGCATTTCCGGCGTTACACGTCCTCAACATCCGGCGCCGAAGGAAGGCAGTGAGAATCGCTTCGCGCCGCATGGTTCATGCGCGTATCTAATTTCACGCCCAAACGGACTGCAGCGCCGACTTCACAATCAAATTCGCCACTGTCAGGTGCACGGTGGTCCTTCTGTATCTCTTCCCCCAGATTCAAGGATCCCAAGGACAGTGCGGCCACAGCAGTCGCTAGAGGGTGTCAACGTGACACCACGGGACTATCCTCTGTAGATGGAGACTTCGCCTTCTCTGCCTCCTCTCATCCTCCCGATGGAGCTGGACCCGCCCATGCCACAGCAGCTGACGCCTTCTTCATCTTGCTCTGAGCCTTAGGAACTGGTTGCATACCCTTCTGGGCCTTTTTCGGCGGACGTTTCCACCCGAGCGAAGGCCAGATGGAGGGATACGATCGGAAGCCTGACGCCCCTGCAGCCACAGCTTCGAGTTCATCAGAGCTTCTGCCTCCCCCCCCCCGCCCCCCCCCTCCCATTGTCCTGCTCCATATACGACGACGATCCGTCGCTTTTGGGAGAGGAATGTTTCAGTGTAATGTCAGCACCGGCACGCTAGTTGGGAAAGACAGAGAAGAGAAGGCTGTGAGAAGAGATCAGCCAATCACACATTGATTGACCCCCCCCCCTCCCCCTCGGACGACAACGCGACAGCAGTGGCCCCTAGGTGAAGCGCCACTCCCGACTGGTGGCAGCCCACTTCAATAGCAGCTTCAACTTAGCCACTTTGTTAGTGACGCATATAGCCTCTATCATTAGAGGTCTCTATGTAGCACAGACTTGAATTTGTCTGTTTTTAAGAAGACTGATTATTTTGTGCATCACCCTTTGCTTGTGACACATCTATCAAAGTGAAGTATTGTAATTGTCTTGTTGTAATAAAACTCATTAATACAAGTTATTTGATTGTTTGTCTAGTGAACCGAGTATGCAGGATTCCTAGACTCAACTGTAAATACTGATTTCAGAGTAGCAAAGTCCACATGTAGCAAAGCACTTTACAATCTTTTAAGTGAATCACAGTTTGGTTTCAGGAGTGGCAAAAGTACAGAGTCAGCCATAGTAGAATTCACAAAAGTTGTACTTGATGAGGTACTTGCAAACAGAATGTCATTAGCATATTATGCCCTTCGAATCCTATCATCAGTGTGTAACATGCAGTGTCTTTTTAGTTATATATTATTCATATGCACACTCAATTCTTAGCTATGGCATTCTTTTTTGGGGAAAACACACAAAATATGAACACAATTTTCAAACTCCAGAAAATAGCCATAAGAATAATAACCAAAAATACTAGTCGAGCTCATTGTAAAGATCTGTTCAAAACACTGGGGAGAGTCAAATTATATTTAACAAGAAAAATTAAACATAAAACTCAAAACAGCATTTTCTACCGAGGAATAATACTGTACAATAAATTACCAAAAGAGAGTAAAGAAATTGCAGAAATACACTTATTTAAAAAGGCAGCTAAAATGTACCTGTTATGCAATACATTTTATACATTGAAGGATTACTTAGATAAAACAGAGTAGGGGCTTGATAAAAATGTTATAAAAATAAATAATAATAATAATAATAATAATAATAATGATTATAAAACATCATGTTTTTTCCTTCTTTTTCCTTTCTAGAAATACTTACCCCCAAGCTATGCATAGCACAATACTAACACCTCTTCCTCTTTCTGAGCTCTACATCTGACTAATTATAGAGGGCTGCTGACTCAGTTTTTCAGGATAGCAAACAGGAAGTTGCAGTACTGAAAATGGTACAGAGATCACCAGTGTATGTGTGTGTGTGTGTGTGTGTGTGTGTGTGTGTGTGTGTGTGTGTGTGTGGTGTGTGGTGTGTGTATGTGTGTGTGTGTGTGTGTGTAGTGAGTGAAGTGTTCCAAAACAATGTGTGTATAGTCTCATTATCAGTGACTGATAGTTAGATATGAATGAACAGTGTGGCATTACATTATGTAATAAGTTATTTGAAAAAAGTATTGTATACTAGGAGTAAATCTAATGATTGTCTCTAACTAAAAGTCTGTAAATATATGTGTATACGAATTAGCTTATTTTAAATTGATCTAAACTTGTAAATACTTTGATATGTCCTATATATTTGTAAAAAGAGATCTACAGATGAATAAAGCTACTATTACTACTATTATACATAGTAAACAAATGTTAGGTGCAAGAATGTGGATTTCCCCTATGCTGACTCTAAATGTTAGCAGGCAGAGTATGTTAACACAAGCATATGAAAAATAACGAAAGTTGTTGAAAATAAACAAGTCCTAATTGAGTGTAACATCTATGCCCTAAAAAAATAAATTAGCTACAGAGCATTGAGAAGTGGTTTAACAGACTAAAGGATCAGAAAGCAAATGGGACAAATTGTATGGTATAATACTAAGACACTATAACTTTTGCTGCCCTATTAAGGAAATGCAGAGAGTACTAAGCCACAATCAAAGTGCAAAAAATACCAGACTGACACTTCCAACAAATATGGTCGAAGTCAGGCAACAGATCCAAAACCTGGATGTGCTACACAAGTTATCAAAACTACTAATTTTCAGGAATAAGTGTAATGAAGTGAAGAAAATCTTTCAGAAAGAGCTTTCAGATCTAAGGAAACAGGTATACAGCAGTGAAATACCTCAATCAGATAATGTAGCCATGACTTCATGGCAAATAATAAATGAATTTCACAGAATTACTCCAGTGCCAAAAACTAAAATTGTTAACATGGTTCAAATGGCTCTGAGCACTATGGGACTCAACTGCAGTGGTCATCAGTCCCCTAGAAATTAGAACTGCTTAAACCTAACTAACCTAAGGACATCACACATATCCATGCCTGAGGCAGAATTCGAACCTGGGACCGTAGCAGTCGTGCGGTTCCAGACTGTAGCGCCTAGAACCGCTCAGCCACCCCAGCTGGCATGTTAACATGATATATTGAGAAACATAGCTAAAAATCCCAATGAAATCTGCAACATTTTTAATAAATATTTCATATCTACATCTGTCAGTCGATTTATTCCCTCAAACATGAGTCGCAAAATGATACTCTGCCCCACTGAAGAGCTAACTTTTGAATTCAAATGAGTGAGTTGTGTGTGTATGTTAATTTCTAAGGGGCCAAACTGATGAGGTCATTGGTCCCCATAGGAGTGAGTTAACAGGAAATAGGCAGGGCAATAAATGATCTAAAGAATAAGTACTCATCAGGTTGGGATGGTTTGTACAGTGTCGTTATTAAAAAAAACGTAATAACAAGTTAATTGAAATACTTACTTATCTGATTAACTGTTGCATCACTGAACACAACTTTCCAAACGTATTAAAGTGAAGCACACTTAAACCATTGCATGAAATAGGATCCAAGGAAGAGGTTTCATACTTCAGTCCTGTACCACTAAAACTCATAGTCAGTAAAATATTTGAAGCTTTATCGCTGACACAACTCAGTGATTATTTTACCAGAAATAAGTTGCTAACAGAGACATACCATGACTCCTAACACAAAGCAGCGACCTGAGCTATACACAGACTTGGTCTCCAAAGTGTCAATAATACTCTAATTGATATACAGCTGTCATGTCATGTCCTTTAAAAACAATTACTCCATCATTTTCATCATTTACATTGTCTCCTTTATTTGTGATTACACACTCAAAACATTTTGCAGCATAGTTACCTATCAACTTGTTATTAGATTTTCTATTATATGTTAATAATCAGTTCTATAAGCTTTAATTTTCATCAATTATAATAACTACCAAAACTTTATCGTATATTGGTAAAAAGGAGGATGATTTGATTTGTAAACATTTGGATTAAAAGTTGCAACAATATTTTCTTCTCTGTGATAATGACCATCATTTTCAACAAACATTCCATCAGCTAAATTAAAACTTACATTCCTTAATTCAAGACTAATAATCTTAGGAACACCATTAGCAGCAGCCATTTTATTTTATTCAGTAATTTGCTTACTAATATCTAATAAATAAAATACTATGCTGTATTTCAGTATACACTTATCACCACTCTACTTTTTTTCTTATACTGGGTTATTTGTATGAATAAACAGAACGGTTGTCATTCAAAGGAAATAATCTACTCACTTATTTGTAAAAGTTCTAATTAAATAAAAGCATATTGTGACTCAAACATAGGATTAAAAGAAAAGTAAAAGAACAAAACTGTACGACATTATTAGCTAGTCCAAAAAGATGCAGAATGATAGCACCAATTAGGTGTGGAAAAAGAACAACAAGGGAGTTTCAATGAGAAATGTAACACTTTTTTCTCGATCAAATTCGGTTAAAAATGCAGAGCTTGTTATGGGACATCATGGAATATTCCCGTTTCAGCCCTTATTGTCTCATTAAGTTCTCATAGATACTGGTGTTATACATAACCTTCAAAATGCCCTTTGCCAGGCACTTAAATGTGATTTTCAGATTATACATGTAGATGTAGATGTAGAGGTGTGCTCCAAGAAGAGAACGTCATTGAGTTCCTTTTGGCACAAAACCAGAGCAATGCTGATATTCATAGGAGCTTGCAGAATGTCTACAGAAACCTTTCAGTGAACAAAATCACGGTGCGTCGTTGGGAGAAAATACCTGTCATTACCTAAACAAGCTCACACACACCTGACCGATCTCCCATGTGTCAGCCAGCTGCACACAGCTGTGATTTCTGCAATGTTTTCATCTCCACAAAAACGGAAAAGAACTTGTCCATGACATCGCAAGGCCTCAAGCGAATCTGTGCACCCAACAGAGTTCAGAAAACTTCATTGGACAGTTCTTCCTCATCTACCCTGCAGCCCAGAACTCGCACCTTATGACTTCCATCTGTCCGGCATTCCACAGCAGCATCACAAGGGTGATGGGGAGGTTATTGATGTAGCAAGACCTTAGCTCCTACGTCGACCAGTAGAGTGGTGCCATGTGGTCGTGACATGGAACGGAGATTACGTTGAAAACTTGGGTTTTATAGCCAAGAGTATTAGGAATAATGTGGTGAAATGGAATCCTGAATTAAAACGAATTTGCATCTAGAAAAAAATTTGTTGCATTACTTATTGATGGCCCCACATATATTTTAACTGTTAGCTGGCTAAATTCGAATAATGTTAGTCATTTACATGTTTATTCTTAAAGTTTCAATGAACCTTAATATCAAAGATTTCTGGCCGGAGTGGCCGAGCGGTTCTAGGCGCTTCAGTCTGGAACCGCGCGACCTCTACAGTCGCAGGTTCGAATTCTGCCTCGGGCATGGATGTGTGTGACGTCCTTAGGTTAGTTAGGTTTAAGTAGTTCTAAGTTTTAGGGGATGGATGACCTCAGAAGTTAAGTCCCATAGTGCTCAGAGCCATTTTTGAACCATCAATGATTTCTAAAGAAATGTAAGAAAATTAAGATCCAAATTCTTATTTTTATCGAAAATAATGTTGGAAATGTTCCTCTATGTGAATATGAAGAGAACGCAGGTGCTGTTCTTCATGATTTCATTTTTGAAAACTAGGATATATTCAGAGCATATTTCCCTGAAGGTAGATGTGAAGTGGTGGACTTCCTTTTATTTATGTTAAACTTATTCAAAGGTTTCTAAACAATTAGTCAGAGATAATCTAATTTTTTTGTAACTTTTGGCAACACAACACAAATTTAAATCTTGTTTACTGTGATTTTGTGGACAGAGATTTATAATTTGGTAAATTTAAAGAAATATATCGAAAATTTTGAAATGAAGCTTTCGGATTTACTGCAGTAAATTTCACAAGGACAGCTAATGATGGAAAAGTTAGAAATACAATAAAAGATTTCACATGAATACAAATGTTAAACATTAATTCTAAATATGAAACATTAATTATAAACCTAAAATGGTAATCGTAAACCTTTGTGGTGACTTTAGTTCCCATGCAAGTAACTGATGGAAGAGACAGAAGATGATTCACTGGTTTGGCAGAGTCTTTATTATCAATAGAGAGTTTTGTTAGATATTCTTTGCATTTATTTGTTTTCCATCACTTAATGTGTGTGCAGTAAAAGGAACATACTGAGTAATCGTCATGTCCACGGTTCTTGTATGGAAACGATCTTTTGTTGACTAACTATATATATAGTGGTGACCCTGATGTGACTCCCTGAAGACAGGACTTCGGAACTGAGTACATTTTTTTGCAAGAGTGATGGATATATCATTGCATATTCCAGAGACTGAATTCAAAATGTAACATACCACATAGCCAGCTGTGCCACAACATGCAACCACCTGTTTTGGTCATGCCAAACTTCTGCCACTGACAAGGTACATGTATGTATGTAGAGTGCATCTTTCAACAACACAGTGTGCACACTAGCGATGACAATTATGTAATTGTGGTTGCACATTTAAATGGGTCAATGATGAAAGAAATAGAAGATGTTCTACTGAAACGTTGCTATACATTTTTAAATTCTGCCTAGTCATCAATTTTGGGGTGTCTAGGAAACTTGCTTTCTCGGATCGCTAGACAAACAATTCAAACAAATCGTATCAATGAGTTTTATTGACAATACTTAACTTTGTGAATTTCCTAGGTAATTCTCGAAGTTAAGTATTGTCATTATGTCGCAAGCAAAGGGCAGCATCCCAAATAAACAAGGTTCTTCAGTATAACAATTCTAATACAAGCGAAATAATACAGTTGACTCTTCTATTCAGGCTGATAGTCTTGAAGCTTCTCTTTGACTGGGTCGCGATCAGTCAGGCGCGGCGCTTATGTGCTCTTCATATAGAGGGCGCTGCTGTCGCATTGTAGTCCTGGAGAGGGGTCAGTCAGCATACAACTAGACGACGTCTTCTTCACAGACCTTTCTGCTCTCTCGTTCCCAACTGGCTTGCCGGCACTTGCCTTTGCGCCATAACATACATCACTAAATGAGGCACTCATACAATGCTACACATTGTCACCGGAGCTTCAGCTGCAGAAAGCTTTTAACAATGAACAGTTAGGCAACAGATCCCTATCTCAGATGTTGTGAACTATAAGTGCTTTAGGTGGCCCTGATCTGCTGTCTGAACAGTCGCTATGGTTTGCAAGTTAACAGTTGGTATTTGCACAGTCATAGCAAGACATGGAGAGTCATCGTTGCAGTATTGTCCATGGGCTCCTTATTTGGCTGATGGAAACCATTATAAAAGCAAATGACGTCAATCATCTCGAACGCACACTGCGAGTATTTTCAGCGCCACCTAAGCAATGTGATCCCACTCCACAGAACATCAAATCCACAGATCACCAGGCCAAACAGTAGTAACTGGTGCGAGGAGTCTACCACTAGCCAAGCTCCTGGCAGCGAAAGTGGGATTAGAGGAGCTGTTGAAAGCAGGTGTTACAACTAGATCACATAGTTCTTGGTCATCTGAACTACACATGGTGTTCAAAAAAGAGGGTTCCTGGCAACTGTGCAGGGGTTAAAGGGCAATCAATGCTTGCATAATTTGCGATCGTTACCCTAAACCTAACATGACTGACTTTAACAGCCTGATCGCTCATGCTCAGGTGTTTAGTGTGGTCATTTGTGCTAAGGCATTTTTATAAACGCGTTTGCCACCGGAGGATGTACAAAAAAAACTCCTTTAACTCCGTCTTTTGGTCTTTTGCGGTACAGATCCACATCTTTTGGATTGGGAAATATTTTGCATACAAGGCAGCGTTTTAAGTCTGATATTTTGTGGGTTACCATTCCTATGGTGTTAATCGACGATATCCTCATATTTTCACCTACAGTTACGAAGCATGTGACCCACTTGTGACAGCTTTGTAAGTTTCTACAGGAGTATGGTATCGTCATTAATAATGCAAAGAGCGTTTTTGGCAAATAATAGGTGTAATTATTAGGCTATGTATTCTCATTAGCTCGCCTGTCACCGCTACCCAGATATGTGGCAGCAGTGCAAGATATACCTTTGTCGACAACATACATACGATTGCACAGATATTTAGGTATGTTAAACTACTACTGGCAATATCTTCTAGGGCTGGCAAGTCAGCAGGAACACTTGCTATGCTACTCTCAGACAAGCATACAGCCGGAAGTCGGAAGATACCTAGGACCCCAACAAATGAAATGGCATTTCATAAAGTCGATCAATGTTTGGCATAAGTAGCAAGGCTGGCTCACCCAAGCGTTAGTGCCTCATTGTCTGCCATGGTGACCGTGAACCAAAACAC
The DNA here is from genome assembly GCF_023864345.2 of Schistocerca serialis cubense. Lineage (NCBI taxonomy): Eukaryota > Metazoa > Arthropoda > Insecta > Orthoptera > Acrididae > Schistocerca > Schistocerca serialis. The sequence goes on from NC_064645.1 coordinate 496,669,906, forward strand.
AATCGGCTCAGTACAGCAACAGATCGTGGATCGTCGATGGCGACCACTCACCTTTTTCTCGTAGAACCTATGCTGCAACAGAACGAAAGGAGTGCTGTCAGTCTCAAACTGCTGGCGATCTAAGCGGTCATTAAATATTTTTTATCGTCTGTGGAAGGAAGACATTTTACGTTTTTTACTTCCCACAAACCACTAACTTGTTTATTCCAACATGCAATGGCTCATGACTCACCATGTCAGTGTAGACAGGCGAAATGTACAGCCTAATTTACGACCAATGTGCTCACATTTTAGGTAGAAACAACATTGTTGCAAATCGTCTGCCAGGAAATTGCACCAGCCTACAGGTGGTGCCATGGACTGAGAATGCTGCTAAGGAACGAGAAAACACAATTCTGGACGACATGCTCAAAAGGAAATACACAGCCCTGCGGCTGTGACATATTTCTGTTCCATATTGTGCCGCAGCTATATGTTGCGACACATCATGGGTCAAAAAATCGCCTGTACATTCCCGTAAAATTTCGGCAGATAGTTTTCCGAGCGATTCGTACTCTGGCTCATCCAGGCATTCAGACAACAGCAACGTTAATGGCAAGCAAGATGGTACAATTTCTAGCGCAGCAAAGTCAGCTGACATGCATTGCACTGGTTACGCGTTTTCCAACGCCAAAAGAAAGGTTTTCGCACATACATGGTCACCACTACATAATTACGGTAATTGTTTTACGAGACAGCCCAAAACTACTTTCTTTCTAGACATTTCCGAAGAGAATTGCGAAGACGTTATTGCTTACATGGTTTTTGATGTTTGGTCTTCATCTAACCATTACGGCTGATCTTGGCCGCCATTTCAAGTCTCAGATGTTTAATGAACTCCTTTAACTATGCAAATTGCATCATTTTTGCACCACTAGCTACCATTCCACCAGTAACGGAATGGTGAAGAGGCTGTGTCGCACGTTAATGGTAGCACTGACGTGTTACTCATCAGCATTGATGGTCGCCCTGCCGCTGGTATTACTAGGCCTGTGCACATCAATAAAGGAGTATCCGCAACGTTTGCCAGTCTGGCTACTATTGCAAGCAGTTGCATGTGCCAAGTAAACCCATTATACTAACACCACTTCAGCCAACCGCTCCAGAAACATGGAACTTCAGCTCCCACATGGGACGTTTGCAGCGGGCACACCTGTCATGCATGGAGAGAGAAGGGTTTTCAAACATAAAAGATCTGCTTATAGCATAATAGTCTGGCTCAAAGATGATACAGTGTTCTCACCATTAAATGCCCACGCCCCCCCCCCCCCCCCCCGTATACTAATCTCTACAGGGTGCTTTCGAAAGATGAGAACGTTTTCAAGATTTAACAGAATGCCAGGCACGTCACAGTCTCCACAGAGCGTCTAACAAGCAAGACCTGCCAACCTACACGAGGAGGGCCCTCCATAGGACCGTCCTGTCAGTTTTCAACCAACCTGCCCTGAGCTTGCAATGCCAAGTGACATTGCAGTCGGCCTGAAGGCTCCAGAGGCCCATGCTGTTCTGCTACGACGTCATCCCCTCCTCCCCTGACAAACCTCACGAGGGCTAGCCAACATGTTAAGCACCAGTATCTCAGTATTCTGGGTGCACCTGCCTTTAAAACAGGAGTGTAAAAAAAGAGTTCGTGCCGGGAAGGGGGGATACAATTGTTACATGCCACTTCTGAGACAATTGTAGAAGAGTACGTGGTTTGGGGATGGGGAGAGAAACTTCTGACACCAATGTTAATGTATAAAATGGCAGGGAAGGGGGAAGAAGGTTGTTAAATATGCCTCGTGGCGGCAGTGTGCAGGAGGTCGAGCGGTCAGGATTTGATAGTGAGCATCCAGGGATGCCGTTAAATGACAAAACAGGAAATTAAGTACAATAAAGAGGATATATTTCAATATAGGGAGTACAAAGGGCGCGCCTAGGGTCGGAAGTTAGGAGGTTTAGGCCAGTCTAGGAGGTCGAACAATTAATTAAAATGGGCAACGGAAGGGGAAGCGGTTCATGTTAACTTACGTTGGTGGCCGATCGTGAAAAGCAGAGCCAGAGGCTCTGCCTTCCAAAAAGACGTCTGTTCTGCTCGAGGTCTGGATTACAAGAGAGCGAGGCAACTGTGTTCTGGCCTGCAGGACGCTCCAGCGTCGCCACACGCGATCGGTATCCCGCGCACGCTGTTGGCTAAAATCAATGGCGTGAATTCGCTAGCAGTTTCGCAGAGGGCTCAGGGCGTCTCCTGTCAGCAGCTTTAACTGAACAAAACTGCCTCGGTTTTGAAAGACAAGCTACTTGTGTCACGTAGACATGGCGTGAATTACTCTGGGAGAAAACTTGTAAAGATCCCACTGGGCCTTTGAAATAAATTTCTTAAACCAATTCGCCCCCCACCCCCCTCCCGCCATGAGCCATGGACCTGGCCGTTGGTGGGAAGGCTTGCGTGCCTCAGCAATACAGATAGCCGTACCCTAGGTCCAACCACAACGGAGGGGTATCTGTTGACAGGCCAGACAAACGTGTGGTTCCTAAAGAGGGGCAGCAGCCTTTTCAGTAGTTGCAGGGGCAACAGTCTGGGTGGTTGACTGATCTGGCCTTGTAACACTAACCAAAACGGCCTTGCTGTGCTGGTACTGCAAACGGCTGAAAGCAAGGGGAAACTATGGCCGTAATTTTTCCCGAGGGCATGCAGCTTTACTGTATGGTTAAATGATGATGGCGTCCTCTTGGGTAAAACATTCCAGAGGTAAAATAGTCCCCCTCCGGGCGTGGACTACTCAAGAGGATGTCGTTATCAGGAGAAAGAAAACTGGCGTTCTACGGATCGGAGCGTGGAATGTCAGATCCCTTAATCGGGCAGGTAGGTTAGAAAATTTAAAAAGGGAAATGGATAGGTTAAAGTTAGATATAGTGGGAATTAGTGAAGTTCGGTGGCAGGAGGAACAAGACTTCTGGTCAGGTGACTACAGGGTTATAAACACAAAATCAAATAGGAGTAACGCAGGAGTAGGTTTAATAATGAATAGGAAAATAGGAACGCGGGTAAGCTACTACAAACAGCATAGTGAAAGCATTATTGTGGCCAAGATAGATACGAAGCCCACGCCTACCACAGTAGTACAAGTTTATATCCCTACTAGCTCAGCAGATGACGAAGAAATTGAAGAAATGTATGATGAAATAAACGAAATTATTCAGATAGTGAAAGGAGACGAAAATTTAATAGTCATGGGTGTCTGGAATTCGTCAATAGGAAAAGGGAGAGAAGGAAACGTAGTAGGTGATATATGGATTGGGGGCAAGAAACGAAAGAGGAAGCCACCTGGTAGAATTTTGCACAGAGCACAACCTAATCGTAGCTAAAACTTGGTTCAAGAATCGTATAAGAAGATTGTATACATGGAAGAAGCCTGGAGATACTGACAGGTTTCAGATACATTATATAATGGTAAAACAGAGATTTAGGAACCAGGTTTTAAATTATAAGACATCTCCAGGGGCAGATGTGGACTCTGACCACAATCTATTGGTTACGAACTGTAGATTAAAACTGAAGAAACTGCATTAAGGTGGGAATTTAAGGAGATGGGACCTGGATAAACTGACTAAACCAGAGGTTGTACAGAGTTTCAGGGAGAGCATAAGGGAACAATTGACAGGAATGGGGGAAAGAAATACAGTAGAAGAAGAATGGGTAGCTTTGAGGGATGAAGTGGTGAAGGCAGCAGAGGATCAAGTAGGTAAAAAGACGAGGACTAGTAGAAATTCTTGGGTAACAGAAGAAATATTGAATTTAACTGATGAAAGGAGAAAATATAAAAATGCAGTAAATGAAGCACGCAAAAAGGAATACAAACGTCTCAAAAATGAGATCGACAGGAAGTGCAAAATGGCTAAGCAGGGATGGCTAGAGGACAAATGTAAGGACGTAGAGACTCATCTCACTAGGGGTAAGATAGATACTGCCTACAGGAAAATTAAAGAGACCTTTGGAGAAAAGAGAACCACTTGTATGAATATCAAGAGCTCAGATGGAAACCCAGTTCTAAGCAAAGAAGGGAAAGCAGAAAGGTGGAAGGAGTATATAGAGGGTCTATACAAGGGCGATGTACTTGAGGACAGTATTATGGAAATGGAAGAGGATGTAGATGAAGATGAAATGGGTAATATGATACTGTGTGAAAAGTTTGACAGAGCACTGAAAGACCTGAGTCGAAAGAAGGGCCCAGGAGTAGACAACATTCCATTAGAACTACTGACGGCCTTGGGAGAGCCAGTCCTGACAACACGTGAGGCAATACTGACCCTACGACTTATCTTAGAAGCTAGATTAAGGAAAGGCAAACCTTCGTTCTTAGTATTTGTAGACTTAGAGAAAGCTTTTGACAATGTTGGCTGGAATACTCTCTTTCAAATTCTGAAGGTGGCAGGGTTAAAATACAGGGAGCGAAAAGCTATTTACAATTTGGACAGAAATCAGATGGCAGTTCTAAGAGTCGAGGGACATGAAAGGGAAGCAGTGGTTGGGAAGGGAGTGAGACGGGGTTGTAGCCTATCCCCGATGTTATGCACTCTCTATATTGAGCAAGCAGTGAAGGAAACAAAAGAAAAATTTGGAGTAGGTATTAAAATCGATGGAGGAGACATAAAAACTTTGAGGTTCGCCGATGACATTGTAGTTCTGTCAGAGACAGCAAAGGACTTGGAAGAGCAGTTGAACGGAATGGACAGTGTCTTCAAAGGAGGCTATAAGTTGAACATCAACAAAAGCAAAACTAGGATAATGGAATGTAGTCGAATTAAGTCAGGTGATGCTGAGGGAATTAGAGTAAGAAATGAGATGCTTAAAGTAGTAAAGGAGTTTTGCTATTTGGGGAGCAAAATAACTGATGATGGTCGAAGTAGAGAGGATATAAAATGTAGACTGGCAATGCCAAGGAAATCATTTCTGAAGAAGAGAAATTTGTTAACATCGAGAATAGGTTTAAGTGTCAGGAAGTCGTTTCTGAAAGTATTTGTATGGAGTGTAGCCATGTATGGAAGTGAAACATGGACGATAAATAATTTAGACAAGAAGAGAATAGAAGCATTCGAAATGTGGTGCTACAGAAGAATGCTGAAGATTAGATGGGTAGATCACATAACTAATGAGGAAGTATTGAATAGGATTGGGGAGAAGAGAAGCTTGTAGCACAACTTGACAAGAAGAAGGGATCGGTTGGTAGGACGTGTTCTGAGGTATCAAGGGATCACCAGTTTAGTATTGGAGGGCAGCGTGGAGGGTAAAAATCGTAGAGGGAGACCAAGAGATGAATACACTAAGCAGATTCAGAAGGATGTAGATTGCAGTAGGTACTGGGAGATGAAGAAGCTTGCACAGGATAGAGTAGCATGGAGAGCTGCATGAAACCAGTCTCAGGTCTGAAGAGCACAACAACAACAACAAACCAATTCCCTAAAATATTCCTTGACTGGCTGCCATCCTGTACTGGGTGGGGGGGTTACTGGTGCGGCCAATCAGTTCCTCAGTTCCTGTGCAAGTAGCTGACACAGTAGATAGAAGATGAGTCGCTGGCCTGACAGAGAGTCTTGACTATCAATAGACAGTTTTGTTAGATATTCTTTGTGTTTACTTGTGTGCGTGTAATAAAAGGAACATACTGAATAATCGTCCAGTCAGCAGTTTTTAACTACTTACTTTTTATCCTATGTGCAGGCTAGCTAACTACAATGTAGGGATTGTGAAAGCAGCAAAGTGAATTAGATAGAAAAAGAAGAAAGAAAACGAAGAGTTAAAGGAAGGTATGTGAAAATGCGATAAACTTTCAAGAACGTAGTACAAGGAATACAAAATTGAAGATCAACCTGTGATAGATGAAATCAGCAGCTCCCCACCCCCAAATTCTTTAAGGGATCGAAACCCATTTTAAGAAAAATTAATTTTTCATGCACCTCGATGTTTATGACGTTATATCTCCTGTGTTATAAGTCACAGAATGATATAATTTTGTAGATACATTGAATGACACATGTGGGTACTCTCAACAAGACATCTTGGATAGAAGAGTTAGTAGTAAAGAAGTAATAAATGAAAACGTCATGATTGACGTTAAGTGTTTACAGTATGAATAGCAAAAACAAAAATGTGGTAAATGATAAACTCTTTTCCCTTCGTTATTTTGTGTGTAATGTCAGCAATAATAATTTTGACAAGGTTTGAAATTATGCATAAAGTTGGTTGGAAGTCGGTACATGTTCTCATTTTAAAATATTAGATGAATGTATTCTAGGTATTTTTGTACAACAAGATAGACTGTCGCAAGATATATACACAGTTTCTAAGTTTAATATTTGGCTTACTGTCTGAAATTTTTAGCGTAAAATATTTTCTCATACTGAATAGACCATTACAGCACTTTAAATATTTAAATTTGGTCAATCACTGTATGAAATACTGGAAATCAAAATGTAGTTGCTCCTGAAAGTCATTACATAGTCAAACTATAGTTAAATCTGAGTGACTGTAGCAATTTACTAGTATACATTGAACAAGTTAAATGATGAATCTAATGTGATTGATAATGTGCTAAAAGTAATTGAAGAAAACAGAGAAGCAGAAAAACAAATGGTTTCTTACTGTTGTGACCAGGTGAAACTACTTTCATCTGACCACAGTTGTGGGTTCTTTGATTGCTCTGGATGAAGGCTTATCGTACTAGAACATATGAAATATTAGTTCACTTTATCACATAAATGTATAAAAGATTTACTTAACTTTGACATATTTCTTTGTCACAGGAGTACTGAGTAATTTACAAATGTCATGGAATAGAGAGCATACTTGATGTACTGAGTAACAAACTGTTCTTATGCAGTAGCTAATATAAGATTTAAAAAAGATCTATTCATCAGAAACTTTAACTACTCATTGGTCCTAATCGTAGATGTTGACTGCTGAAACTGGGGCAGGGGCAGATTAATGAAGTTTTGTGGATGGAGGCAGTTTCCTGGAAGAGAAAGAAGACCCAGGGGCTTTCCCTTGAAAGTTAAGCAATAAACCTTTTTCTACTGTTTTAAACTGCTCTGATACTTAAAAAAATCAACAATTGAAAAAATGTGTTTTATTTTAGACAAAAAGTTTTAAATTGCTCGAAATGTGTATCATTCACAACCTTTTTCTGAGTCATTTCTTTTATATAAATGCTAACACACAGCAAGATGCTCATAAGCCTTTTGTTAACATAGACTTGATAGGTAATTTAAAAAGCAAATTAACTGAAATTACTGGAGGGTAAAAATCGTAGAGGGAGACCAAGAGATGAATACACTAAGCAGATTCAGAAGGATGTAGGTTGCAGTAGGTACTGGGAGATGAAGGAGCTTGCACAGGATAGAGTAGCATGGAGACCTGCATCAAACCTGTCTCAGGACTGAAGACCACAACAACAACTACTGAAATTACAATAAAATACTTTTAAAACTTCAGTTCTCAATTTGTTGACAGATATATTTTTGCCAGTTGCCATGTATGTGTGTGTGTGTGTGTGTGTGTGTGTGTGTGTGTGTGTGTTTTGAAAATAAAAATTTTAAAATCTTGAGTAAATACTCAATTTTTTTCTAATTCACAATGATATTCGTTTTTAAACAAACATACCAGGAGTAAAAATGCAGTAAACATATTAATTATGTTATCAAAACAATATATTTGAGACTAATACTGTCAAAGAAATACTATGCAAACAGCGAGATTGATAGTTCATAATCACAGTAGCTCAAAGCTTACTTGCAGGTACATGATGCCATACTTTTGAATGTACTATTGTGTTTCTTTGATACACTGAGTGGTTAAAATCTGGCAAAGATCTTTTTACAGAAAAATCGTGTTTATATTTTTCATTTTAGTTCTCTACGCATACAGGGTATTTTTGTCATACTTCATGCATATTAACTTCTGATTCACACTTCTTTGAGTTTTTATACAAAATTATAATCTACGCGTGTGAATGCTAATTAATCAGTCTTTCACAGAAGAGCAAATGTTGTTATATTAAATATTATCTGTATTTAAAAAAACGTATATTTTCTGTTCCTCCACTCTGCTTAATATACCTATCCATAATTTTTCCTTTGTTAATAATGATATCCCTACTGAAATACAACAAAGCAGGCCCTGTTTGCCCACAATGATTTCCCAACCAATTCTTAACAAGTTTGAGAATCGATAAAGATCTTACTGCTTTTGCCGTCGGCATGGGAAGAGAAGAAAGGATCAACATCAAAGATCTAACTGTAGGAAAAATTTCTGTATTGCAAAACTGCGAACACTCAACTACGTAGCCTGGCATAAGTGTTTTGTTTGCGTCTTCCCTTCTCCTTTTTGTCACTCACAGCTTGATTTCTGCCTTCAGGTTAGAAATGTAGCCACTTTCATCCTCTCCAGTTACTTGTAGTACTTTGTAGCCAGAGATTCTGCATCCATGATAAATAACTCCAAGGACATTGTTGAAGATGAGCAGATTTTGGTAGAAGTGTGTTGGGGTTATAGATACTGAGAACTCTTTAGAGAAACTGTGTTCTAAGTCAGTGTTTATTGTGTCAAGAATAGGAATAATGGCATTCACACTAAAATAGCTTTCCATAATTGATGGAGCAGCGTTAGGCCTGTTAATTTGTCAAGATGTGATCCTGGGTGTTTGAATGATGCTTCTTATACCATTTGCCAGCTTTTCTGCTTGATCATACAGCAGGCTGAATTCTACAACCACATTTTTTTCGCTTAGTTTTCGAAACTTAGAAAGTATCAGTCAATATCAGAGTTTCTTTACTAAAAATTGTAAGATATCAATTTAACTGTATTAAATTCCCGTAGTTAATCTGCAATGGAAGAATCCTAAGGAAATGCAATCCGAGAACAAAGGAAGTAGGTTACAGTATCCTTGTTCGCCCACTGCTTGAATACTGATCAGCAGTGTGGGATCCGTACCAGATAGGGTTGATAGAAGAGATAGAGAAGATCCAACGGAGAGCAGCAGGCTTCATTACAGGATCATTTAGTAATCGCGAAAGCATTATGGAGATGATAGATAAACTCCAGTGGAAGACTCTGCAGGCGAGACGCTCAGTAGCTCGGTACGGGCTTTTGTTGAAGTTTCGAGAACATACCTTCACCGAGGAATCAAGCAGTATATTGCTCCCTCCTACGTATATCTCGCGAAGAGACCATGAGGATAAAATCAGGATTAGAGCCCACACAGAGGCATACCGACAATCCTTCTTTCCACGAACAATACGAGACTGGAGTAGAAGGGAGAACCGATAGAGGTACTCAAGGTACCCTCCGCCACACACAGTCAGGTGGCTTGCGGAGTATGGATGTAGATGTCTTTGAACTGCAGTCATCTGGCTTTCATTGAACTTCACAACCATAAAAACACTTCTAAAACTCTTAATTTATTATCTTTGCTAATTTTTCAATATCAAAATTACTTAGAGGATCAATATATGTTCCACTAACTATTTTATATCACATTTGAGGTTTTCAATTTCTCGATTTGTAAATAATATCTCTTTTGTTTAGCTAATTAGGAAGCTTGCAACTTTTTTCTATTTTTCATGAGCCATGCTTGTGATGGTGGCTGCATCACCTAATAAAGATCCTAAGGCTCCTAATGCAGCAAGCAGGAATTGAAGGAATCTCTCTTCATGCTGATTAAATCTAGAGCTTCCTTTTTTCCATCTTAAGCACTTTACAATCTTTTTACTAACTGAATTCGATAATGTTAATGGTAAAAATCAACTTTTTAAAATTTGTGTTAGGTTATAGTCTTTTCTATTCTTTGAACTTGTCCATTTTGAAGTGCTATGTCATGCAGTTAGTGTGAAACTCAGTTCATATCATTAGAGAGGTTGTGTCTTTTTTTACAGCTTCGCCAAAAAGAAATGCTGTGCACATAAAGCATGTAGAGTACCAGCTAGTATCTATGTGTGAAACATGGTGAATAGAAAGGTATCTACCTATAGCGTTTTTTTCTAAAGAACATTGAAAGAATCATGACATCCATTGAGAAAATTTGGTAATGGTCACATTTTTCAAGTGACACCACCAGCATTATTGCTAGGAGCAAGATACACTAGAATTTCGATAAACTCTCCATTGCTGATCACATATAAAAGGGTCCTAGCAATTAGGCCGGAAATATCATTTGAAAAATGTGAGCATTGCAAAATTTCCTCAAGGCATGACACGATTTTTTCAATGTTTTTTCTTCTTTAGAAAGGACGTTAAGATACATGCCTTTCTATCCACCACGTTCACACATAGTGAATAGCTGGTACCCACATGCTTTATGAGCACAGAATTTCTTTTTGGCGAAACTGTAAAAAAAAAGAAACAACCTCTCTAATGACACCAACTGAGTTTCGCACTAATTGCACGTCAGAGCACTTTGAAATAGACAAATTCAAAGAATGGTTATAACAGGGGGCTCGTCCAGCGTTATTAAGTGCTTCCTTTATTGTAGTGACTGCTCCCACAACCTAAAACTCATGACAGAGCATTCATCTGTTGGGATACCAATGCATTTACTAAGATCAAGATTAAGGCTTTTCATCGTGTTCAGCACAGTTTTATCTAATTTTGGTCCAGTCATTTGGGAATTTTTGTTCTCTTCATCCACTTTATCTTCGTCACTAATATTGGCGTATTTGACATCTTCAAAAACCCCTGTTGATTGCTGTGACTTTCAGAAACTGAAGAGAAATCTTTGTTTATTTTAATTTTGTTGTGAACTTTGGGTATTTGTTTCCACAGATTTCTTCACTGTGGCGTCATGTGAAGGCGTCCAAACTGTTTGAATATGCCCCTGATTTCTGGGCAAGCAGTCTAACAAAAGTAGCAATGAAAACAAACGGGCAAAGCAGATAGTGTCCTAAGGGAAACGCAAAGCGCGAGCTGCTGCGGCAAATCATGCGGCCCTGCTAATATTTTGTGCCCACAGTTCGAACAGGAGGGAGAGTGCAAGTCACTGGTACAGGTAGTACATTCTCATGGGCACACAAAGTAAGGTGGTGGTGAATTAAATGACTAATTCCGCTGACCAAGACTCTATTTTAACTTTGACGCAAATTGCAAAAATTACCATTTCATTTTAATGTAGATTCAACTCACTTTCTCTGCCCCCCTTTTAATCCGCACCTGAGCTATGCTCTAGAACAGGGGTGAACCCTCGCATGCTCGGCCCTATACCTCAGCATAAGGGCATTGCTGTTGCTGAGAGGGAGGCATGATCTTCTGAAGTGCCTCCCATATCTCGTTGCGGATTGCAGCAAGCCCTCGCTTATGTCTGTGGTATTGAGTCATGTTGCCAACTCTGGTGTGGCATAGTATTCTCTGTGTGATATGATATTGACCAACATGTTTTCAATTTCTTCTGCTCCATAACACACTGATGGAAAAAAAGTCGCAACATCAAAAAATAGTTAATACACAATAATGAAATTTCGGGAATACGTTTGTCAGTGTAACATATTTAAGTGGTTAACACTGCAAGATCACAGATTAATATAAGTGCGATATAACCCTTGGCAGACGTGAAATGCTGGTACATTAAAAATGGCTGCAATTGTCAGAGTGTTGAATGCAAGCATGTAAACGTGCATGCATTGCGTTGTACAGGTACCAGATGTCAGCTTGTGCGATGGAGTTCCATGTCTGCTGCACTTGGTCGGTCAATACAGATACAGCTAATGTTGTTTGTGGATGACACTTGAGTTGTCGTCCAATGATGTTACATATGTACACGACTGGTGACAGATCTGTGATCGAGCAGGCCAAGGCAACATTTCGACAGCCTGTAGAACATGCTGTGCTACTACAGCCGTACCTATAGAACATGCTTTGCTACTGCAGCTGTATGTGGGCGAGCGTTATTCTTTTAGAAAACACATCCTGTTCATGAATGGTGGCACAACAGATGGAATAATCAGACTCGTTTACAAATTTGCAGACGGGGTTCATGGGACAGCCACGAGAGTGCTCCTGCAATCGTACTAAGTCGCACCCAGACCATGACTCCAGGTGTAAGTCGAGTGTGTATAGCACATAGACAGGTTGGTTGCAGGCAATCAACTAGCCTCCTTCTAACCAACACACACCATCACTGGCACCGAGGCACAACCAGCTTTCATCAGAAAACACAAAGAGCCCTCTCTCGATGTCATTGAAGTTGCAAATGATAGTGGTTTGGGGTCGCTACAGAGCCTGTGATTCAGAGCTGTAACAGTTTTTTGTGTCACTATGGTGCCAACTGCTGCTGAAATTGTTGCAGTCAATGCAGTATGATGTGCCAGAACCATGCACTGAACACAACAGTCTTCCCTCTCAATAGTGCCACTTGGCTACCCAGAGCCCTAGCTTCCTGTGACTGTGACCACAGCTGCCAGGAATTATGTACAGTGGCTACATTCCTGCAAAGAGTTTCATTAATATCACAGAGGGAACATCCAGCTCATCATAGTCCTATTACACGACCTGTTCAAACTCAATCAGGTATTGATAATGGTGTGTTTGTCACCCTAAAGGCATTCTTGACTAACATCACCTCACCTCGTCCAGTCTCAAAGCTAACTAACGCTCATGTTTATTAGAGTGCGCACTTACAGCAAACCTGATTTGCATCCTCATGGTGACGCTACTAGAGCCCTCTTATGTGACTGGCGCCGAATTTTAATAGACATCGTGTTTCAGATGTAGAAACGTGCATACAACTCTTTCCCGGTGTTGTGTTTTTTTTCTGTCAGTGTAAAAACCAAATGATTATACTTTAAGTAGATCATAAATACAGTATGAGATGAGTAAGTGTTAAGAAGAGATTAAAAATAAAAAGACGATATATTAAAATAGAGACACTTTTACAAGCATGAGAGCACAAATTTTAAGATACATAAATAACAGTAATGAGATGTTTAGGCTAAGACCAGTTGGTGTGTTAAGTATATTAGTAATTTATGAGGAGAATTCAATGAAGATAAATTAACAGTTAATGAAGTAAGCTATGAAGGTATTTATGGATTAGTGAAACATTTATCAGATAAACATATTACTATGGGGTGCTGGAATGGAAAATTTGTCTTTTCTATTTATGATAATATTCAAATAAGTTACTCATTTCACATGCAGTATGTTCTGTATACAACCTAAACAAAATTATGTCCAGTGGGTGTGACAAATACACATTTTTGATGAAAGATACTAATGAGAAATATTTCTCACAAGCAAGTAGAGTAAATGTGGTATCTTTATGATCTGATGTTGACAGCAAAAATAGATGAAAGATTCTTAAGTGTAAGTGGAGTATATTAGAGTGTATGACATTAGGCAGTTAATGGGTGGATTGATGGCTATTCATGGGAAAGAAGCCACTGAAGATAATAATTATAAGAACAAAATAAAACATGAATTAACAAAAATGTTAACAAAATGTTCAATAATTTTTTTCATTAATAATCCTAAAGAAATATTATAGCGTAAACATTTTTGTATAATTTAACGTACAGGTTTCAGAAATTTAAGAAACATGGTAAAGGATGTGTTAATATGTTACTTAACGGATTACTTTTTGATGCATTTTCCTGGACATAATAATTGCAATTAGGAAAGACATTAGAAGAAAAATTAGTTACAGGAAATGAAGGAATTAATCAGTTCAATAACAAATGTAGATAATATGACATCTAAAATAGGGATAACAAGCATTTAGAGTCTAAATATGAAGCAGATAAAATTTTAGAACATAAAGTGAACAAAAAAACTGTACACTCCAGATGTCAATTTGAAAGAGAAAATTGCAGCAATTACTGTCAGAGAAATTATGCATGCTAAAATAAGGTAAGTTATGGGTATTAGAGTTGGCCCAGATAGCTGGGAAAATTTTCGTTCGTATTATGTATTTATATTATTTTTTATTTCTATAAATGATATAATTCTGTTTTATTATAATATTACTTCCGTGGGAAAAACAGAAAGTAAATTGGTAAATAAGTAACTATCAAAGAATGAGTTTGAAATTATTATTTTCTTGATAATTACTTAACTTACACACAGAAAAGACAATAACCTAATACAAATTTTAAAAAGTAGATTCTTACCACTAACATTATCGAATTCAGTCAGTAAAAAGATTTTAGAGCACTTATGATGGAAAAAAAGAAGGCTCTAGATCTAAGCAGCATGAAGGGAGATTCCTTCAATTCCTCATTGCTGCGTTTGGAGCTTTATGATCTTTAGTAGGTGATGCAGCAACCATCACAAGCTTGGATCATAAAAAACAAAAAAAGTTGCAAGCTGCCTAATTAGCTAAACAAAGGAGATATAATTCATAAACAGAGAAACTGAAAAGATCAGGTGTGAAATAAATTAAAATAGTTATTGGAATGTATATTCATGCTTTAAGTAATTTTGATATTGAAAAATTGGCAAAAACAATTAAAAATTAAGAATTCCAGAGGTAGTATTATAGTTGATGAAATTCAATGAAAACCACAAGACTGCAGTTCAAAGGCTGCTCCAGCTGCAGATTAACTATGGGAATGTAACACACTTTCATCAACAGATTTGCTGGCTGTAGTTTTATTCTCTGTGATATTTTAAATCAAATGAAGTAAAGACAGACATGGCATACAGAATATGTAAAACAAGCAGCTGATGAGGGGGAAGAGAAGAAATTAGAGAAAAAGAAGGAGATTTAAATACCCAATAATTATACATATAGACTTAAAAAATCAATAACGTTTTGATTGTTGATCAGCATTTACACTGAAGAGACAAAGAAACTGTTAAACCTGCCTAATATGATGTAGGGCCCCCGTAAGCATGCAGAAGTGCCGCAACACAAGGTGGCATGGGCTCAACTAATGTCTGAAGTAGTGCTGGATGGAACTGACACCATGAATCCTGCAGGGCTGTCCACAAAACCGTAACAGTATGAGGGGGTGGAGATGTCTTCTGAACAGCACGTTGCAAGGCATCCTGGATATGCTCAGTAATGTTCATGTTTGGGGAGTTTGGTGGCCAGCAGAAGTGTCTGAAGTCAGAAGAGTGTTTCTGGAGCCACTCGGCAGCAATTCTGGACGTGTGAGGTGTCGCTTTGTCCTACTGGAATTGCCCTAGTCTGTTGGAATGCACAATGGACATGAACGGGTGCAGGTGATCAGACAGAATGTCCATGTACGTGCCACCTGTCAGAGTGGTATCTAGACGCATCAGGGGTCCATATCACTCCAACTACACATGCCCAACACCATCACAGAACCTCCACCAGCTTGAACGCTCCTCTGCTGACATGCATAAAGTTGTCTCCATATCTATACATGTCCATTCGCTCGATACAATGTGAAACGAAACTCGTCCGACCAGGCAACATGTTTCCGGTCATCAACAGTCCGATAATGGTGTTGACAGGCCCAGGCGAGGCGTAGAGCTTTGTGTCATGCAGTCATCAAGGGTGCAGAAGTGAGCCTTTGGCTCTGAAAGAACGTATCGATGTTTCGTTGAATGGTTCACATGTTGAGACTTGTTGACGGTCCAGCACTGAAATCTGCAGCAATCTGCAGACGGGTTGCACTTCTGTCTCTTCAGTCGTCGTTGGTCCTGTTCTTGCAAGATCTTTTTCTGGCCGTAGCGATGTCGGAGATTAGATGTTTTACCGAATTGATATTCACGGTAAACTCGTGAAATGGTTGTATGGGAAATTCCCACTTCATCGCCACTTCGGGGATGTTGTGTCCCATCGCCGACAATGACACAATGTTCAAACTCACTTAAATGTTGATGACCTGCCATTGTAGCAGCAGTAAGCAATCTAACAACTGTGCCATACATTTGTTGTATTATAAAGGCGCTGTCAACCGCAGCGCCATATTATGCCTGTTTACATATCTCTGTATTTGAATATGCATGCCTATACCAGTGTCTTTGACGCTTCAGTTTATATTTATTATAAAAAAAAGTGTTTGAATAACGGATTTGGTGAATCACTAGATCACATCTCATAAGTGATTGATTAAATTATCTTCCTGAAGGATTCAAAAGTATTAGTGTAGTACATCAAACGCAAATGGAAACATTGCTTTATTTTTTTTTAAATATTCAGTAATGTCATTAAGTAAAGGGATGACAGTTTAAAGTATCACACAAGAACTTTTTATTGTACTAATATGCCCACATAATATTCAGAACACACATTTGAATGAAAATTAACAGCTTACGTGGAAATTAATGGCAAAGAATTTATATAACAGCAGTGGCATAGATTCTAATTTCTAACACTCCCACTATAATGAATGCCTATTAATAAAACTTCATACTATTAGTCCACATTGCTTAATCATTATGGCCACTGTCAGCTGTCTACAGGCTGCTGCCTCAGGGTGTAGTGGTGGCAGAGAATCTGGCATGTCACATTGGACACCTCATGTGCCACTTGTTTCACTCACAGGTTCTGCTGACAAGGCACCTTGCAGTGTACCCAATGCAGCGGATCTGAACTCACTGCAGGTTGAGTGGTGGGTGCTATCATATTCACATTTCTGGACATGGAGAGTCCATGTGGAGCAAAAGCACCCACTCTGTGGATGAAGAGGTGACTGCTCCTACAGCATGGTTGAAGCAGGCAGACAGGGGGAGTGATTCACCAGTTATTGGGATTTCTATAGTTAGGCATTTTATGGAGCCCCTTAGGAAAATAAGACCCCAGGCCGGAAAGAAATCTAATTTCCACTCAGTATGTCTGTCAGAGGACCCATCCAAGTTGTGGAAGAGACACTGCCTGCAACTATCGAGGATGCGGGGTGTAGTGATCTATAAGTTGTGGCTCACATCCGTCACTTGGCTTCTGAGGCCATTCTCAGTTTATATGGGTGGCTGACAACAGTGGTGAACAGTACCAGCCTTATGTCCTTATGTACATGGTACAAGCAGAGCTTACAATATGCAGCATCATTCCCAGAACTGATTGGGATTTGCTACCAAGTGCAGGATCTCAACCAAAGGCTCTGTTGATTCGTTGACAGTCCTGGGTGCAGGTTTCTGGATTTGAGTTATGGGGTGGAGAATTGCACGATTCCCCTAGATGGTCAGGGTCGCACTACACACTGGAAGCAGCTACTTGAGGAACAGAGTACTTGTGGAGTGCACATTACGGTTTTTTGGCTAGGTCGTCTGTGAACGCTCGCCAGTCAATACACAGAGAGTGAAATCAGATCGCATACAAAGTAAAGACGCTTCCACTGTTAAAATTTTAACAGTAAATATTGTTGAAGCATTCGTAGCAAAGTTCTTGAATTTACTACCCTGCAAGAGAGTTCTCATACTCAAATTATTTTCAGAAACGAGAACTGGCTGAAACCCAGCAAAGATTTAGCAAAGCATACAATATAGATCGAAAAGACAGATTAGACACCATAGAAATGGTAGTGTTGATTGCAGTCGACAAAAATTTTGTATCTGTCAAGATCGAAATGGAATCTAATTGTGAAGTTATCTGGACACATGTAACAGATCTAGACGAGCTCAAGCTAATCGTCGCATTTATTACTGGCCTTCCATTTTCCACAATAACAGTTTTGAAAACATTCAAAAGATATCTATGCTCAGTAGCCTGGAAACACCGAGATCACACAATATTAGTTGGAGGCCACTTTAACTTATCAATTATAGACTGGGACATCTATAGGATTCACTGCATGTGGTATGGACAGCCAGTCTTGTGAAGTACTTTTGAACATGTTTCCCGAAGACTATTTTGAACAGATAGTTAGAGAGCCCACATGCAATGGAAGTATTTTAGCACTTGTAACTTCAGACAGGCCTGATTTTATCGAAAATGTCTGTATAGGGACAGGAATTAGTGACCATAGCGGCAATAGTTACTAAAGTTAATAAATCCATCAAGGAGGCTAGTAGAGTATTCTTGTTAAAAAGAGCAGATAAGCAGCTGTTAGCATCCATTTAGAAAATGAATGAGCATGATTTAGATTCAGTATGGTGGACGTAGCGGAATTACAGACGAACTTTAAACAGATTGTAAATCGAGACCTGGGGAATTATAAGCTGAGTAAGTGGATTAAAGATGGAAGTGGCCCATCGTGCTTTAACAAAAAAAAAAAAAAAAAAAAAAAAAAAAAAAAAAAAAAAAAAAAAAAAAAAAAAAAAAAAAAAAAAAAATCGGAAATTGATGAAGTAGCGGCGATTGTTGCACTCTCGCTTCAAACAAGAACGCGCAAATGACTACAGCCTAAACTTATGAGAAATTTGTGAGTGTGTAGAAAGAATCCTGCGCGAAGTGTACAGCACTCCCACAGACATACCTTAGTAAAAGATCTTGCGGAAAAACCGAGAATTGTGGTACTACATAAAATCGCTAAGAGGGTCAAAGGCTCGTATCCAGTTACTTATTGACCACTGTAGTGTGGCAACAGAAGACAGCAAAAAGAAAACGGGAGTTTTAAATCTCGTGTTTAAGATCTCTTTCACGCAGTAGAATCGTACAAATGTGCCGCCATCTGTTTGTTGTACAGACTGCCATGTGGACGGCAAAGTACGTAACAGGCATCCCTCGCCTAGAGAAATAACTGAAAGAGTTGAAAAGAAGAAAGTCGCCTGGTCCGCAAAGAACCAAATTCGGTTTTACAGAGAGAAAGTATTCCACAGCATCCCGCCCAGTGCAAAGACCCAAGCGGCTGGAAGGAAGTGCAGACTACTGTATGTAAGAAGGGTAAAAGAATGGACCTGCAAAACGACAGTCCAATGTTGTTAATTTTAGTTTGCAGCGGAATTCTTGACCACATTCTGAGTTCGAATACAATAAATTTCCTTGTTGCAGAAGAAATTCTGTCCACAAATCAGCATGGCTTTAGAAAGCATTACTTGTACGAAACTCAACTAGCTCTTTATTCACATGATATCCTGCGAATCGTGACTGAAGGATAACAGGCAGTTCCCTAACTCCTAGATGTCCAGAAAGCATTTGACAGCGTGCCGCACTGCACACTGTTAATGTAGATCGAGCAAATGAAATAGATTCCCAGGTATATGAGTGGCTCGAAAGCTTCTTAGATAATACAACTCCGTACGTTGTACTCGACATCGAGTGTTCATCAGAGACAAGGGTATCATCAGGAGTGCCCTGGGGAAGTGTGACAGTACTGTTGTTCGTTCTGTGTCTTTTTACGATGATGCTGTGGCGTACATGAGGGTGTTGTTATTGAGTGGCTGTAGAGTGGCTGTAGAAGAATACAAGATGACTTAGGAAAAACTTTCACTTTCCTTGAACAATGGTAGCTTGCTCTAAATCCAGAAAAATGTAAGTTAATACAGATGAGTTGGAAAAACAATCCCATCTTCGAATAGAGAATTAGTAGTCTACTGCTTGATGCAGTCACGTTTACTAAATATCTAGGCGCAACACTGCAAAGGAGTGTGAAATAGAACGACCACTTAAGGATGGTAGTAGGGAAGGCGAATACATGACATCAGATTATGAGGAGGGCTTTAGAAAAATGTGATTAAGTTGTAAAGTAGACCTCATATAGAACACTATGCGACATATTCTTGAGTACTGCTCAAGTGTTTCAAATTCCCATCAGGTTAAATTAAAGAAAGACATTGAAGGAATTCAGAGGTGGGTTACTAGATTCGTTACCAGTAGATTCAATCAACATGTGGGTATTACTGAGATGCTCAGGTGAGGAAATGACTGGTAGTGGTACAAGCTATCCTCCGCCCTGCACCATACATTGGCTTGCAGAGTATGTCTGTAGACTTAGCTATAGATGTAGATTTGATGATTTTTGTCCTTAGAAGTGACTTAGTTAATATATCAGCAATCAGCTACTCTGTCGAGATTTGTCCCACTATAGCTAGGGGCGAGCCTATATTTTCTCTAATAAAATGATTTCTTGTATCAATATATTTTGTTCCTCCACTGCGGCCTCTAGTTTTGTACACACTGACCACACCTCGCTATCACAAAAAAATTTTAATTGGGTCACTCTCAGAGCATGGAAGGGTCTCCACTTTTAACCTCTGTACGCAGAGTACCTCTTGGCAAGTTGAGGCAAGAGCCATGTATTTAGCTCGAGTAGTTGATAAAGCTACTATGGATTCTTCTCTGCTACTCCAGAAAATAACAAATCCTTCTGATTTAAACAGAAAACCCGTGACTGACTTCATGTCCTCCTTTCGTGCACAGTCTGTATCACTATATCCTGTGATGTTTTGGTTCTCTCTCCTAGAAAATTGCAGCTTCAAGTTCTTAGGCCCTTTCAAGTATCCCAGAATTCTTTAGACTGCCTGTCAGTGAAGCATGACTGGATAATTATTGGATCAGCCTATAACTGCAACTGCAAATGTGTGCAGGTCTGGTTCCCAACTGTGCATACGCCAGTTTGCCTGCAGCTTCTCAGTAGGGAATATTTCTCACTGCTTTTCTCTCTCCTTCTATATTGGGGCTGATGTCTAATTTATCGACTCTTGTCGAAAGGTGTCGACACTGGATTACAACCCTTAATGTTATATTTATTTAATATTTCTTCTATATAGTGAGATAGATCAGACCATAATAGTCCCCTTTTTGCGATCCCTTCTGATTTTGATGCACAACCAATTTGAAACATCTCCTCCACCCATAAGATATAAAAGTAAATTTACAGATTAGTTATTTTAGGTGATTTATTTTCCAAACAATAACACAAATTAAAATACATATCAGCAGCTAAGGCTAAGGAAATCTAAGATAAATGCCACAATCAAAGATGCGAGTGTACACTGTGACATACTGGGTAGAGGCATTGAGATTCGAAGTCAGAAGTGGGTGGTACACATCCTGTTACTTCCAAATATTATTTTTGTATTCATCCTCGCTTGTCTGAGAGATTCTGGGGCTTCATTTTTAATTTAATAAACGTATATTCCGTAAGATTCGATGTAATTGTACATATAATAGCGCTCTGTCCATGAGTGAGTTGTCACAGTCTGTGGCAAATTAAACATGGAACACGCAAATGTGAGTAAATATTCAAAATATGTTGATCTTTTAGTAAAACAAATTACAAAAAAAATGGCTCTGAGCACTATGCGACTTAACTTCTGAGGTCATCAGTCGCCTAGAACTTAGAACTAATTAAACCTAACTAACCTAAGGACATCACACACATCCATGCCCGAGGTAGGATTCGAACCTGTGACCGGAGCGGTCGCTCGGCTCCAGACTGTAGCGCCTAGAACCGCACGGCCACTCCGGCCGGCAAAACAAATTACAATTCAGAATATAAAGAATTAAAGGGTAACTTAGTCTCAGCTGCGTATGAAGTGCTAAAGAAAATTTACAAACTAGTTATTTTAGGATTCGTCTAAATTAAAGTACATATCCAGATGAAATGTGTTACAGTACCAGCCCAGTAATGTTCCAGCTGCTGTTTTTTGTCGTTGTTTCAGTTACTTTCAAGCGCAAAGGAGAAAGTTTATTTTTCTCACAGTATATTGTAAATTTTTATACGAATTATATCATACCTCATACAAACAGCACTTTCATTTGCTACTGGGGGCGCTTATTGTTCAGTAGTTTTCGTAATAGATATGAAAATAGCAAGTATGAAGTTCGTTGTTAGCACATTCAAAGAAAGAAGAGGCAGCAATAGTTTCCAAAATTGCAATGAATGTACCAACTTAGGATTTAATGAGCGGCTGCTTTAATTTGTGTGCAAGAATAAATAGCTACCACAGACATGATGATACTCCACACATACAATCTTTTTACAGTTTCAGAACAGTGTTATGGTAAGACTATACACACTGAAGAGCCGCCGGCCGGGGTGGCCGAGCGGTTCTAGGCGCTACAGTCTTGAACCGCGCGACCGCTACGGTCGCAGGTTCGAATCCTGCCTCGGGCATGGATGTGTGTGATGTCCTTAGGTTAGTTAGGTTTAAGTAGTTCTAAGTTCTAGGGGACTGATGACCTCAGAAGTTAAGTCCCATAGTGCTCAGAACCATTTGAACCATTTTGAACTGAAGAGCCCAAGAAACTGGTACACTTGCCTAACATTGTGTAGTACCCCCAAGAGCACGCAGAAGTCCCGCAACACAAGGTGGCATGGACTCGGCTAATGTGTGAAGTACTGCTGGAGGGATCTGACACCATGAATCCCTCAGGGTTGTCCACAAATCCGAAAGAGTACGAGGGGCTGGAGATCTCTTCTAAACAGCACGATGCAAGGAATCCCAACACTGTTCATGTCTGGGCAGTTTGGTGGCCTGCGGAAGTATTTAAACTCAGAAGAGTGTTCCTGAAGGCACTCTGCAGCAATTATGGACGTGTGGGGTGTCGCATTGTCCTGATGGAATTGCCCATGTTCGTCGGAATGAACAATGGACATGAATGAATGCAAGTGATCAGACAGGATGATTATGTACTTGTCACCTGTCAGAGTCGTGTCTAGATGTATCAGGGGTTCCATATCACTCCAAATGCACATGCACCACACCATTACAGAGCCTCCACCAGCTTGAACACTCCCCTGCTGACACGCAGGGTCCATGGATTCATAAGATTGCCTCCATACTCGTACTGTCCGTTCCCTCGATACAATTTGAAACGAGACTCATCCAACCAGGCAACCTATTTTCCAGTCACCAACGGTCCAATAATGATGTTGACGGGCCTGGGCGAGGCGTAAAACTTTGTGTCATCCAGTTATCCAGAGTACATGAGTGGGCTTTCCTCTCTGAAAGCCCACATATCAATGATGTTTCGTCGAATGGTTCGCATGCTGACACCTTTTGAAGGTCCAGCATTGAAAACTGCAGCAATCTGCGGAAGGTTTGCACTTCTATCAGGTTGAACGATTCTCTTTAGTCGTCGTTGGTCCTGTTCTTGCAGGGTCTTTTTCCAGCCATAGTGATGTCGAAGATTTGACATTATATCGGATTCCTGATATTCACTGCACACTCGTGCAATGTTAGTATGGGAAAATCAGCACACCATCGCCACCTCAGGGATGCTGTGTCCCATCACTTGGGTGCCAACAATAACACTGCGTTCAAACTCATCTTTGCCTCTGCACAGTCTGATACATTCTGAGTTGAAGTTAAGTGATGGACATATTCAGCAGTGCTGTGTTGAATTGTGGCAGTATTTGTTAGATGATGAAAGATTTATTGTAAAGAGTTGCAAGGACAAATATGATGTATACCCTCAAAGCTGAACAGAATATAAATTTTGAATAATATTTTTTTTAAGATAATACATTTTGGGTAAGACTGCAGCACTATGTAGCTAGTTTGTCAAAATGATTGTTGTCAACTAGTTAACTCTGTTCGCAAACTCAGAGCTGAGAGAAAGACCATGCTGCTTCCCTGAATCATGCCTTTGTAGCAGTGGTAACCGATCTAACAACTGCGCCAAACACTTATATAGGCGTTGCCCATCGCAGCGCCATATTCTGCCTGTTTACATATCTGTGTATTTGAATATGCATGTCTATACCAGTTTCTCTGGCGCGTCAGTGTACATTATTCTGGTGTACAAAGTGTGTACTAGACAACTTTACGTTATGTGTATGGTTCTTAAATTGTAAGTTCCCCACTACTTTTTTCTGTATGAAATTTAGCTCAAATCTACTTCCCACTCTATAAAACATCTACATATTGTCAAAGCTATGTACCCACAAGGTGTCATCCAACTTAAACTCGTATGTTAACCTTTGACATAACAGAACCTAATTTGGTCGAACTGTAACTGGTCTGAATACACCTTGTTTTTATATTAAATGCGCAACTGAAGTAAAACAGTTACCTGGTCCTATTAAAAATTTCCACTTATCTTGCACCTAAACAACATTTTTGTAGATTTCTTGAAAGCACAGCAGCAAACAGCAAGCAGGCAGCAGCTAAATTATATATCCATTTTTAAATAAAATTTCCAAACAATATTCAAACTATTGCATACCATATGGTGCGGCATGGTAATGTAGAATAAACAGCAAGATAGGAAGAGTAACTATCCCCATAAAATGATATTCCAAGAGAATGATTTTAGAAGGATGTATGTATTCAAAAAGCCACACGTAACATTGGTCTGAACAATAATATGCTTACCAAAGGAAACAATGATTTAAAAGGGCTACAGTGTTAAAGAGAATTTCTATAAAAACCTCGAAGCTCAATCAGTTGACAAGTTAATGCATGATTCAGGGAAGCAGCAAGGTCTTTCTCTCAGCTCTGAGTTTGTGAACGGAGTTAACTAGTTGACAATAATCATTTTGACAAACTAGCTATGTACTGCTGCAGTCTTACCTAAAATGTATTATCTTAAAAAAATATTATTCAAAATTTATATTCTGTTCAGCTTTCAGGGTATACATCATATTTGTGTTTGCAACTCTTTACAATAAATCTTTCATTATCTAATGGATACTGTCACAATTCAACACAGCACTACTGAATATGTCCATCACTTAACTTCGACTCAGAATGTATCAGACTGTGCAGAGGCAAAGACTGCCTCACAAGAAGACGAAATATTATTTAACAGCAAATTAACTTGTGCATCGATAACTTACAAAAATCAAAAAGACATGACCACCTTACATATCCTCAGTCTTCCCTGAGTAGAATTTTGTATGAGGGTCATTTCAGACAGGAATGGGATAAGGACACAATTCTAAACATTACAGACAGGAACTTCTAAAACATGTTACAAGTGTAAAGAGAAAAAACTTTACAAGAATATGAGATAGAGACCTATAAGTAAAAGAAAATTTACAAAATTCAAGAACATATGAATGAAATAATCAACAGACTTTACCATAAATTGGTTATCATATTTTATGATTCTATGAAAACTCTCTGCACAGGGCTATTTTGAAAGTTTATATGTCACATTTGGCATTGTAGTAAATAGTATTGGTGATCTACACTGTTTTACGTGACGTGCAGGAAGTGGGTTAGAAAGTGTCTATATCACACAATGCCTACATTTCTGAGCACAGTCACCTATGGCAGTAGTAATTTACATGATGAAATGAAGTAGATGAGTGTCCTTGACACTAACGACCAAAGTTTCTCTTACTCTTTGCAATTATGTCACTGTTGTGGGAAGTTATGTGGAAGCAGACACAGTGAGACTAAAACTGTGGCTCTCTGCTGACAACCCCACACATTCACAAACAGTAAAATACATAGTGGTGTCTGCTTGAAGCATACTTTAGATCCATTTATAACCCCACAACCATGTTGTAGTATTGAAGAGTTCCTTATAAAAGTCAGCTGCAGCTTGTATCAGTGAAGTATCCCAACATTTGGCAGAAAACATTTCAATATAAAATCAATATACATATTTCTTCTGCCCTGGCAAGTCTCAATCATTTGTGATGAATGGTCAATCTGTTACAATTTGTTACATTTACAATATACAGTCACGTATATTAAGAAAGGAGTAATAAGATTTTACATAGCTGTACATATGTACTGCGCATTTAGTGTAATGATAGCAACAAATTTCCATGTCTGTAATAAAAGTAAGAAAAGAATGACATCATGGTTTTACAATAATGAATTACAGAGGCATCAGACAAATAAATCATTTGGAACAGTGTACAGAAAATCTATTCAAATAAATATGTATGCATTTCATCAGTAAAATCCATGAACTTATAAGGAGTAAGGTAGAAAGAGACACATAAGTATAGTGATCACACACAAGAAACAAATATATGAGGTCAGTGGTCACACACACAGATAAGAAGAACAGAAATACATAATTAGGCAAAATATGAATTAGTAACCAAGGTTCACATCAAAGAATACTTTATGCAGTAAGTCAAATGTCAGTCTATTATTATATCTTATATGGTCAGTAATTAGCATACTATCTAATTATATTTCATCCTTTAGCTTGTGTACCTCTTAATCATTTTACCTATAATTTCATCAAACTTTCAATAAACACATCTGTTTACTCTATGTCTTGCTTCTTTTGTCATATATTTCATACATTGTTATAAGTTCATATTATTTAGATCCATTGTAGTACCTAACCATTTGTCATTTTTGCCCCACCTAATCATATTTCATCTGATATTTACCCTACCTAATCATTTCATGTCAAATTCATCTTTGTAACCATTTCTTTATTCATTTATATGTTGTACAACTTCCATTATTACCTTTTTTCTTTGCCTCCTCCTTACACTTCTTTCTTGAATTCTTAAACACCTTTCATGACTTATGAGAGCTCACTACAGTACTACATTTAACGTAACTATTATGCTAATATCGCAACCACCTGTAGCAACAATTTATACAGAGAAAATGCATTGATAAGGCATTAAATAAGGTAAAGCAATACATGTTAATATGTCACATCATATGCAAATACAAGAAGACAGTTAGTCTGTAACACCACACATGTTTATATATATATATATATATATATATATATATATATATATATATATATATATATATATAAGTATCTTATCCTATGCCAGGACAAAAAGAATAAAGCTGAAAAATAAAAAAAATCATGATTAGTATCTCACATACTCCCTGTGTTTCATTTGTCTTGTTACTTTTTTCCCACTCTAAGTACATTGTCTATTCATGTCAAACCTCGTGAGCCTTGTATTTCATGTTCACTTCCAAAATTTCCCGAACACCTGATTTCATACATACATAAAGTTTACCTGTTATACAAGGAAGAGGCAGATTGGTTCTATAGAATTCAGCTGAAGCTCAATTTTGCTTGAATTTAGCTGTATACATGTCAGGTAAATGTCATTCATCAGTATAAATAAGAAAATAGACATTACCACAAGGCAAGTCAGAACAAGTTCATTGAGGTACTTAAAAGGTCATGTCACAGCGCTGGCTGGCAATCAATGCTGTGCCAAATCTTTGCAAAACATTTTTCACACACAAATGGAGACAAAAACGCAACCACTTCTTTTTGATGGCAGTATTTTGAAACACAAGCATGCTGTCGCAGTTTTTGAGGAGTAAATACTGCTATACTCCATTCGATTCCAGTGTATTATCATTTTATTACTGAAAAAACTGAAAACAGTGGTGGACGGGTGCAGTTTTGCAGCTTCTGGATCTACAAGGACAACAACCTATGTTTGATTTTTTGTAGCAGCGTTTTGTGTGTGTGTGTGTGTGTGTGTGTGTGTGTGTGTGTGTGTGTGTCAGTGTGTGTGTGTGTGTGTGTAGATCAATGACGTATTCCACAATTTTCAATGTTTTTTGATGAATAAATAAATAAATTTAATGTGTTGTTGTTGTGCTCTTCAGTCCAGAGACTGGTTTGATGCAGCTTTCCATGCTACGCTCTGAGTAACTACTGCAATCTACGTCCTTCTGAATCTGCTTAGTGTATTCATCTCTCGGTCTCCTTCTACGATTTTTACTCTCCACATTTCCTCCAATACTAAACTGGTGATCCACTGATGTCTCAGAATGTATCCTTAATGTGTGTAATCAAAGTAGCGAGCCGTTTAACTCTCTGATTTGGGACACGAAATATTGTATAAATTGTGGATTATATGCAGGGAATAGCTCCATTGTGTGAAGTGGCAGCTGTTAAACTAAAAATTAGTTCTTTGGAATGCCTGTATAAAGGAATAAAACGAGATCCTAAAATCTTGGAAGAGTGATATGTCTGCAGGCGATATTTAACATGCCAACTGTAGGTTAGATTTTCACTACAGAAAGCAATTTCGTCTCCAAGTGTTATTTCTTTTATAAATGTGTTTGTGGCCTCTGGTTCATCCCTGTGCGAAATATCTTTTTGGATCCAACGTTTGGGTTTCGTCTTTCTTGTATTTTAACTCTTGTCACAGCTCTAATGCCACAACCTGCACTATAACATTCTTACCTGCCCATACGATTTCAACTGGCGCCATATTGAAAGCTGTCCAACTATGTCGAATTTCTGACGATGCTACTAGAGAAAGGCTTGGTGCCACATTACTTGTGTCGGTGAATCCAGCTTTACGCTTATAAACGCGAAATGTACCCACATGGCATAAAAATTGACTACAACAATAAATAGGGTCCCTATATCCTAAACATTACTCAATTACTCTTTCTCTTCTTTAATCATCATAATCATTGCATCATTCTATTACAGTATGCATCAGAAATCTCAGTTGTCATCTTGTGTATCTAACTAACCTAAATCTTATTACTCTATTATTACTCTATTACAACCTTCATTATATTCACTGTCTTCGCCCCAATATACACTTCAAATAACAATTCCTTGCTCTGTTTGCATCCGCTTATTTCCACATAAACAACACCTCATAGCTATACTTGTAAATATTTCGCTTCAATTAACACAGTTTCACTACCTCACAATAGATGCAGAAAAACTTCTTACATCAAAATGCCTATTAGTCTTCTTGCCAGACAACACAATTACCATCCTAACAACCTGAATAGCTCATCAAAAGTGGTAGAAAATGTTATATATCTCCTTGTTTTCATGACTGGTATAGCAAAGAAACAAAATTTCTGAAGTGAAGAACACATTGCTAACAACTTGTGTATACTCTCATAACTCATTTAAAAATACTCTCAATGTTAATTTCGATAGATATTATTTGTTCTTATTGAGACCCTAAATGAAATTTCGAAGTTTATAGCAGTTTGTTTAGCATATGTGTCGTGGCAGTGAAACGCTTGATTTGTTGTGTGAAAAAAGAAGTTCACTGTGCAACAAAATTCTCGATTCTTGTCAAAACTTGCCTGCGGCGCGATGGGAGTCGCTCTGGCATACAGTGCAATAACATCGTTTAATGCTGACTGTTGCTGTACACTGTAACAGAAGAAATATTTTAGAAACAGATGAGATGTAGTTCTATGACCTGGGTTCAACTTTGGTAAATAGAATTATTCTATATATTGTTTGATATGCAAAATATAATGATGTCAATTGTTCTTGTGTGTATTAATAGTTTTAGTTTCCACAACATTGTCGGGTACAATTCCACGAATCCCATAAGGGGCCATCTACACTGCTTTCACAGTATAAAGGCTGAGAGTTAACCAGAATTTTCTGTCAAACCCGTAGCTTGTAGACGTTTACCTGTCCTTGTTGATATTTCTTTCTTCTTTCTGCAGTCTTCTTGATGTTGTTCCAGAATATTGTCACTGTGTTAGTTTTGACTGCTTAGGTTGCTATTTGCATAATTATTGTTGTGACATATATTTTGCGGAGTTGATCTATCTTAATTGTGCCCCTGAGAATTTTCATGATTGCTATCTGAGTTAGAGTATTGTCTATAATAATTATGATTGTTATGATAATTACGATTATGCCTATTCTCAATACTGTAATTCCTGTCATATCTGTTATTAAGCTCATAGTCAGAGCTCTGGAAATTACTTGTGTCAGAATAATCATTATTCAACTGTGAGAACTTATTTCAAATGGACAATGTCGGTTATCCCTTGTGCAACTGTTTCCGTGGTTGTCTTATTTATGCTAGTTCCCTTAGTTTTTGTGTTTTCTCTTTAAGTTGTTGTCACTATCCAATTCTAATTCCTGAAGTAATGTCTGAAATTCTCCTAAATTATCTTTACATCTATTGGCCAAAATTACAAGTCTCAAATTGTCAGTAACTTTGTTAACAAATGCGAATTAGCTCTGACAGACTGTAAGAGTTTGATAAGTAAGGATTTCTGCGAACCATATCTTCAAAGAAGTATTTTCTTGGGCTAAAGAAGACAGACTGTTCAAAGTTCCGTAACATTAAAATGCTATAACTTACCCAATCTTGTGCGATGTGCAACAAGTAGGCTGACAAAAATCCTCAGCGAAAATCATTTACCCTTTGGCAACCTCTTAGTATAGAGTGCATTCCCAATGCGGGTTCATTTGCTAAAGAACCGCACTGAAATTTTAACTTGTGTACAGGCCGCCAGTTTGGTGATAAAGAATATTGGAAATGATCAATACAAGCTTGATGTTTATTTTCGTTAGTGTAATTCCTAAAAACTTTGAATTTACATACTGTCAATAAGTGTTTGCAATCAAAGTTACCGTTTTTATGTGAAATAGATTGTTCTCTACTCCACCACATTGGTGATTCATTGTCGTGTCTGGATGTATGGTGCTGTTCTCGACGAAAATAATCTGAACGCCATAAATTTTTATGGTCACCAAATTTTTTTCAATAAACAGTCAAATTCGTCCTTTTCACCTTTGCGGTTAGGCTTTCTTTCAACATGCTCGACTTTTTCATTCATAATGTTCCTACTATTCTTTATTTCTCAATTAATTTTCTGCTTGTTGTCTTTAAAATTTATTAATGACTGATGTTGTGGGTCATTTCAATCTCTATATACACTGATTGACAAATTTGCAATTTTGTTGTCAGGTCATCAATTTTTTCTTTAATTGTGCTGAACTGTTCCTTTTGTTCCTCAGAATTTAATGTCAAAGTGTCCACTTGTTCGCTTATTTCTTTTACTGTCATGTTAAGCTGTTCGTTCTGTTCTTTTATCTATGTAATTATCAGACTCGGTAACTATAGTGTTGATTTTAGCTAACAGTTGGTCCTTGTCTTTACCCTGATTCATTTTCATGTTTTTCTGTCCTGCTTCAAGATTAGGTAACCTAATTTCAAAACTGCCAATGTTTGGGTGAAGGTCATTTTTAATTTCTTCCCTAATCTCGAATGATAAATTTTGCACTATCAATTCCATTACTTCCTGTGTTTTTCTATTGTCTGCCTAAAATTTTTCGAATCTTTTACCTATTTCATTCTGTGATTTTTCAGACCTTTGACAAATTGATTCTAACAAATTTACCAGACTTACATCATGTGATACCGTACTATTACTCACTGAAGGTGCTATGTGTACTGTCTGTTGAAAAGAAATTGATGTAAAACCTGATTCTGACGTATCTTCTACTAGTTATCGTAAAATTTCCCACGACTGTGGCGAGTTTTGTAAGTTTTCGCTAGCTTGTGGCGACTTATCGCTAACCGACTCAACTTCAGAATTTGCATGTTCATTACCTATCATTTGTTCTGTTTCATTATTGCTCGCTAAGCTCGTTAATAATTATGGACCCATGCAGTTTCCTGCAGTCTCATGTAAACTACTGGTAGTTGCTAACTAGTGAAGGTGGTTTATCGCATCCTGTACCTAATCATTATTTTGTAATACCATCTGTGGTCTTGCACTATTATGGACTTTCATATTGTTTTCTGTTGTGGCAGACATGATGAAAATCTATTTCTTGGAAAAACAAAATTGCTGCAATGACTGCTCAAACAAAAAAACCATTCTATCATGAACACAAATAATTCAACAATGAATGCGATCCACATAGAACTTGTACTATTCTGCCAATTGTTTGCATAATAAACTAATTGGTAATTGTCACATGACACAAAATATCACAAATTGAACACAAAATTTTAAATGAATTACCTGAGAAAGATATACAACATTAGTAAAATTAGTAAAGCAGTCCAGAATGAGATTTTCACTCTGCAGCGGAGTGGGCACTGATATGAAACTTCCTGGCAGATTAAAACTGTGTGCCTGACCGTGACTCAAACTCGGGACCTTTGCCTTTCGCGGGCAAGTGCTCTACTATCTGAGCTACCGAAGCAGGACTCACGCCCGGTACTCACAGACGGGATACTGGCAGAAGTAAAGCTGTGAGTACTGGGCGTGAGTCGTGCTTCGGTAGCTCAGATGGTAGAGCACTTGCCCGCGAAAGGCAAAGGTCCCGAGTTCGAGTCTTGGTCAGGCACACAGTTTTAATCTGCCAGGAAGTTTTAGTAAAGCAGTATTTTTTGCGTTTGAGAAATCCAGCACTGACTATGTGTTAGCGAAAAAACCAATGAACTATTATGACAGAAATGGTCGACATATCTAAGCACCCCACTATGTGTTTCTGTGTGAAATTTGTCTCAAATTTACCTCCCATTCTATAAAAGATCTATGTATTGCCAAAATTAAGTACCCGCAAACTGTCATCCAACTTAAATTTGTATCTAACCTTTGAGTAAACAGAACCTAATTTGAATTGAACTGTAACTGTTCTCAACATAACTTGTCTTTATATTAAATGCGCAACTGAAGTAAAACAATTATCAGGTCCTAACAAAAATTTCCACTTACCTTGCATTTTGACAAAATTGTTGCAGATTTATCGAAAGTACAATATCAAACAGCAAGGAGGCAGAAGCTAAATAAAATTTCTAATTTTAAGTAAAATTTCCAAAGAATATTCAAACTGTGGTACTGTGGAATAAGCAGGAAATAAACAACTCCTATGAAATGATAATCCAAGACAACGATTTTAGAATCAAGTCACATATAACATTGGTCTGAACAATAGTATGCTTAACAAAGTAAATAATGATTTAAAAAGGGTAGAATCTTAAAGAGAATTTCTATAAAAACCAAACAGCTTAATCAGTTGATACGTTAATGCGTGATTCAGGGAAGTGGCATGGTCTTTCTCTCAACTCTGAGCAAGTGAACAGAGTTAACTAGTTGACAATAATCATTCTGCCAACTAGCTGCGTAGTGCTGCAGTCTTACCTAAAATGTATTATCTTCAAAACATAATATTATTCAAAATTTGTATTCTTTTTGACTTTCAGAGTATACAGCATATTCGTGCTTGCAAGCCTTTACAATAAATCTTTCTTTATCTAATAGATACAATCATAAATCAATACAGCACTACTGAATATGTCCATCACGTATCACACTTCAACTAAGAATGTATCAGACTGTGCACAGGCAAAGACTGTGCTGCAACAAGACGAAAGATTGTTTAACAGTAACATAACTTGCTCTCCCATGTACATCGATAACTTACAAAAATCAAAATGACATGTACACCTTATAAAATGAATAAAGAGATCAATGAAAACAAAGTCAATGAACAGGTAAAATCGAATAACGTGGGATAATATATTTCTTATCCACTGAGACACAACCTATAAAAATGTATCCATTTTTAAAATATTAATTAGGCATACAATAGTATTGTACATTTCCAGATAGCATTTCTGCATTGATCATAACGTGGGCAAACTTTCATGTTCAGAAGTAGTTAGATATTGTGTACTACAGCCAGTCACATTGCTTCTAAGAATCATGAAATAGTCATGGTGGCGAAGTATACCAGATGCACTGAGCCACGTTACCTTTGTAATACATGTCCTACAAATCAGTAAACTGCTATTACTAAAACATTCCCTGAGTGGTGGCATTGTATTATCACACTTACGGTATGAACTGCCAAGTGAAACATTCCCTCAGCAGGAGACATTCACCACGTTCTAAATTCTCAGAATTCGTTACGACCACAAAAGTCGATAGACATTCCTATAGTCGAAACTGTGACTTACACGTCATGGTGATGTTGCGGAGAGATATGAACGTGGTTCATGTGACTCAAGTTTCAATCTAGTGTCCACCCACCATCTGTTGGTCCAGGAAAGTACTTTCAATGGCTAGCGACTACCCTCTCGCAACCTCAGTTTATTTCATTAATTCAGAAATTCGTAATGGAGGAAATTCTATTATGGTGTGTGTTCGCAACTTGCATTGCAAAAAATGCAAACCAAATCCAATAAATAGAAAGACAGATCAAAATGTTCTAAAGGAAGGCTGCTTAAGTGAAGACAGTTTCTGCACATAAATTTGTTTCATGAGTTGCATGGCGAACCCGACGACTGGCGCAATTGTTTGTCGATGTATTTCGATACATGAATTACATTTTCACGGTTATAACTCCTCATATAGCACAAAAAATATTTGTGTAAAGACAGAAATTTCTTCACTTGAACAGCTGATGGTGACATTAAGATTCATTGGAAAAGGAAGAAGCTACAGGGATCTAGGATTTCCTGGTGCTACTTCTAAATAAACATTGAGTGGAATCATATCACATATGTTAGGGTATTTACGCTGTCCTGAACAGGGATTTCATCAAGGCAAGTAAAGTACCTCAGGTTTGTAATATATCAATTCTTAAAAGTTACAGGTAACATTTGTAAAGGTCTTAGAAGTGTCTGAAATTCAGAATATTTTTAGAAATTATAGATGTGACCAGTAAGCTATAGTTCAGATTGTTTCTGAGTTGGGATTTTCAATTCCTTGCCTGAAGCCTATCAGCAATCTGTTATAGACATTTGGACCAGAAATAAAACTCCTTTCTAAACTCTAGACAAGGAAACATAGTCTGCCTTTAAAGTTTAACTTCTAGTGTTGTGGTAGTGAATTCTACAGTTCACCTCTAATTCACTTTTGTTATGAACCACATGTTATGTTAGAAGGTAAAAGAAGTATAAGAATCCCAATGACCCTTAAGGCACTGTTCCAAGCTCTCCCATTATCAGCTTAACATAATATTCAGACTGCATTCTGCTACAGAATAAATAAGGACTACTTTTTTCTGCACTTTCACATGAAGTTCTGGCACAGGACAGTACTGAATGAAAGTGTGGTAGCAGTCCCTTCTGTGGGTCAAAGTAATGAGCTTGATTTCTAAGTAGGAAGCAAGTAGAACTGAGAATTTTGTTTACGATATCTACATGCTAGTGTCACTTCAGTTTAGTGAAATGATTTCTATCAGTAGCATCTGAGAGAGGAAGGTAAAAGTCTGTGTTAATATCTGAAGCCATCTCCCTCAATTGCCACTTGTATGCTTTTTGTATTGTAGATTAGTGAATTGAGTTGCAAAAGACTGGTAATATTTACTGTTGTAGAGCTTCAGTGTACAGGCAGTGATGACAATGAATAATCACAAATACAGTATAGCACACATTTATTAACGAAAGCAGCATGCATGTGAGAAGTATCTGAACTCAACGAAGTCATAAGGCTGACTAACAGTGAGAGAGTTTTGCGCCACGTCCCAGCCGAGTGCCAGCAGTCATCAGGAAGTGATGTGCATTTGGTGGTATTCGGGTGGTAGTCATGGAGGCCGCCCACCATGCGGTAGGGGCAGCTGTAGTGTGTGTGTGTGTGTGTGTGTGTGTGTGTGTGTGTGTGTGTGTGTGTGTGTGTGTGTGTGTGTGTGTGTGTATGTGTGTGTGGCATTCGAGGCTGGAGGATGGGAGAGTGGTGGGTGTTTCGCCAGGACCATATGGTGCCAATGATGGTGTGAGATCCATTGGAGGCAAACACGGGGCCATGATTGTGAGGATACTATTGCTAAAAAAGTGAGACGTGAGAGCAGCAGTGCCAATGCTGTGTGGTAATTTGATGGTCTTGCAGAAGTGCTGTGTAATGGAGCAGTCTGCAATTTGGCAGTCTGCTGTGTGCTGACCTCCGGTGAGGAGCTCACTTCTATGAGCTTAATATTGAGTTGTTCAGGGATGAAGTCATCGACGTTCTGTAACAGTTAGAGGGCTGACAGTACAGCTCCAGTAGAGGGAGTGTCGATACATGTAGCAGAGGGGAGAGCTCGGCAAGTGTTGTCATCTGGTGAGGTATCTTGTAGTGTCCATGCAGGTTTGAGTTGATGAACACTGTCGTAGGTTTCCCATTTAGTAATATGTGGAAAGTACGATAGTGTCTTTAAATTACCTTGTGGAGGCCTGAGTATTTGGGGGGGGGGAGGGGAGGGCTGTAGGGCAGGTTGTACCATGTCACCTCGTAACATAAAGAAGTCAAAATCTTTTATGTAGTAAGACTTTAGGCACCGAGTGCAGAAGATGTGGAGTTATGCAGAAATGAGCAATGTGTCACTTGACAAGAGAGACCACGTCAGATAGGTCTGACAGCGTAATTGATGGTTCTTGGAGCATAAAGTACATCAGCAGGGATAGCGTTTCACCATATAGCATTTCATCCACTGAAGCTCCGAGGTATTTTTCGCTGTGCGGACTCCCAGAACTACTCACAATAGTGCCTTAGTCCATAGTCCACCATGGAACATGAGGACTGCCTTTAATGTGCGATGCCACTGCTTGACATGAGGATTGCTTTGTGGATTATGCTCTGTGTCTTGGAATCATCAAGTTCCTGTCATATTCCATAGTTCTAGGAAGAGAGTGGATTTGTACTACCAACCCAGGTCAGTTGTTTATTGACATGGGGCAGCCAAAGTGTAAGATACACATTAAATGTTTTGACAATAGATTTAGCTACTATCTCTTTTAATGGTATTGTTTCAACCCATCATGTGACATGATCAATCACCCAGAGGATGCGGCAGTTGCCATCGGAAACAGGTAGTGGCTGATGAGCTCAATGTTTAAGCACCCTTTTGGGATTTTGAAGCGACCTAGAGGCAGTTGCATAGAACTTGAAACTTTGCTCTTTTGACATGTGTGCCCGATATTTACAATCTTTCTTCATGTTAGGCCACATGAACCTGTCCATCACGAGGTGAGTGGTTGTATATTTTGGTGTGCGCCAAATAATGGAGTTTTTCGAAGACGAGTCAGCAAAATTGTTGTCGTGCAAGGGGTCGTGTCTGATTTTGTGAAACATCACAGAGGATCAGGTGGGTCACGCTAGGGATAGGTCGAAGTTCAATCAGTATGTTTTATGGATGGGACATGAATGAGGACTTGTAACTGTTGGTCTTGTTGTGCCTCAGCAAACTGTTCGTGTTTGGGATGAGATGACAAGGCGCTGATGTGTGAGAAATAGACTGCCACAAGCTTCTCCACACTTTTCAGGTAGCAGATATCCGTGGCAAACTGAGAATTATAGTCTAGGTTCGAAAACCGTTAGGGGAAAGTGTCCTCAGGAGGGTTTCGAATACAGTCAGTGAGCAGATGATGATTAATGTACATAATCAGGGGGTGTCCTACATCTTGTCAGAAGTAGCGCACTGCTTTGTATAGTGCCAGTAAGTCCCTGTCACAGGCAGATAACTTGCTTCATGATGGCGCCAGCAAAGCACTGATGGACGAGTCACTCACATCTACTGTTATGATGAGGCAAGCATCAGGGAATGGATGTGCCCAGGTGCTGTCCTGGGCAAGCCAGTATTTAACATGTTCAAAAGCGGACAGCATCTTGAAAATCCCTGTGAGTTTGCGTCTGCCACTGGTATTCTTGCTGGTGAGGGCCTGCTTGAGCAGTGCTTGCAAGGATGCTGGGTGTGGAAGGTATCTTCTGTAGAAAGTTGTCATGGCTAAGAACCAAAGTAGCTCTTGATAGTTTTGTGTTGGTGGCAATTGCTGACTAGTTCTACATATTAAGGTGTAGGTTAGATGCCCAAAGCATACACAGTACATCCAAAGGAGATGACTTCTTTGAGCTAAACTAGGCATTTGTCTTCGTGGTTCGTG
Source organism: Schistocerca serialis cubense (assembly GCF_023864345.2). Classification (NCBI taxonomy): domain Eukaryota; kingdom Metazoa; phylum Arthropoda; class Insecta; order Orthoptera; family Acrididae; genus Schistocerca; species Schistocerca serialis. Next base: position 496,707,274 of record NC_064645.1, read on the forward strand.
GTGCTGTTGTGAAAGACGATGTCGAGCACTTTTCTGAGGTGTATTTTATGGGAGGCATCAGCCAGTGACAAAATTAGGTGCCATCAAAATAAGAGTAACAGAATGGGAAATTTAATAGTAAACCATCAATGAAGCATTGCCATGTTTATGCTACATTCTTCAGTCTTTACAGCATAAACATAAACTTGAACAAAACGAAAGGCATCATAATGGCCATTTTGTGAATGTCTTCTGGACACATAGGTATTTGTAGGTACAAAATACAATACATCAAAACAAAGGCTTTTACTAAATAATGGGTGTAGTCCTGGCTGTCTGGTACCAGGTAGCTGTCCATAATGAAACGAGCATTAAGAATTCTGCAATCACAGCACAGCCTGAGAGATCCGTTTTTTGTTGATACCAATTTTATGACTGAAGGCCAGGAGCTGTCAGAGGGCCGAACAATCTCAGTTTGTAAGAGTTTGTCCACTGTCACTTTGGAGGTAGTTGACGTGATCTGTGACATACCAGGGGGCCGGGATGGCCGAGCGGTTCTAGGCGCTACAGTCTGGAACCGCGCGAACGCTATGGTCGCAGGTTCGAATCCTGCCTCGGGCATGGATGTGAGTGGTGTCCTTAGGTTAGTTAGGTTTAAATAGTTCTAAGTTCTAGGGGACTGATGACCTTTGAAGTTAAGTCCCATAGTGCTCAGAGCCGCATACCAGGGTACTAGGCACGGTGATTGTCTTATGAAATGTTTCAGTCTTAATTGCACAGTGTATGAAATGTTCTTGTGGGATAATGCTTGGATACATGGTAGAGAGTGGGAACACAAGTGGTGCAGTGCTGACCTTTGTAGTAGTAGATGGATGTGGTGTTCTGGGCCTCTCCATGGATGACAGTAGAGGTGCTGAGTTGGCATGGTGTAGAAATGTCAGCGCGGTGATAGTTATGGGTGTGGGTGGTTGATGTACATGGTAGAGATGTTGTTGTGTCATGTAGAGTTCCCGCTCAAAGTCTTGAATTCTGTATTGGATGAAATTCTTGTCATGTTCTAAGTGAAAGTTAATTTCATGCATGTCGAAGTAGAGTTGTTGACCATATAGAATACGATCGATGGTGTGGAGGCACTCGTGAATGAACCAGTGACCATCTGTTACATCTGACGGAAGTAGGGGTTGGGGCGTGATGCAGGCTATGCCATTATGTTGGGCCCTGAGGGGGTGTGGCCGACGACACCTGTGGCAGAGCGAAAGCAAGTTGTCTGAGTCAGTACTCTGACAGACATTTCCATAACCAAACGGAAGTGATAGAGAAGGTCTGCACCGAATACTGGTTTGTCCACATTCGCCATGATAAATGTCCAAATGAACACATCATTGAGGCTGAGGTCTAGTGAGCAAACCTGTGAGACATTGACTCAGATTGCCAGATCATCTGCTGCACAGACCTGGACGGCGCATACGCTGACGTTTGACATGGTGAAGAGGTTGGCGAAGTACTGGCATTCGAACAAGTGTTAATGAGGTATAGTGGCCCACTGATGTGGTTGTGTACAAAGAGCCTGTTGACTTGGAAAGGTTGGGTGGATGCAGTCTGTTGTCATCGTTTTGATTGTCCTGGTGACTTAGATATCCTGCACTGTCCAGTGCATCTTCTGCGAACTGGGTGAACTTTGAGATGTTGCATGATGGACGAAAGTTGTGAGCAGAATCGCTGTATCGTTCTTGGTACCAGTAAAAGTGACTTGGTGGGGCACAGTCAGTGGAGTTCTGCACAGGTGCAGGCCTGACATGGTTGACAGTGTTCTTTATAGGGGCAGGTGTGGCGCAGATGGCAGGTAAGAGGGGATTCGTAGTGGCTGTGCTGAGGTCATCGCTACGGCTGAGCATGGTGACATCAGAGTTGACGGAAGTCAGGTGAGGTCAGCTCAACTCGCTATTGGCCAGTGGTCAGTTGTGGAGCCATTGTAGTTGCAAGTCACCCTTGCTGCCATTGTTGTTGGCATTATTAATGTATTTTCTACGCTTTATCATAGAATATACTCGATCAGCGAGTTTAAGGCGTGGATCCATGGATGACTGTGGCCAGTTGGAGTTGTGGGGTTAACTTTGGAGTCCACAAGGTCCATAGTGTGTGGTGGGGTATTAGGTGAAGATCAATCTGTGTGCATAGACGACGCCATAGCTACTTTTGAGAAGTGATAGAGGACTTTGTACACAGATTACCATCCCATGGCTAACACATTATGCAACCTGTCTGAGAACCCATCCCCCCCCCCCCCCACGCATTTTCGATACCTCGATTTCATTTCACGTTCACGACCGACTATGTCAAAGACGCTGACAACGTTGTCATGGACTATTTGTCGCGCTTTGCCTCTTCCTCCACCCAGCTCGATTACGACGGATTGCCAAAGTGCAAGACTCAGATTAAGACTTACAGAATCTCCTTCAGTCCCAGACACAAGCCCCAAACTTGGGCTATATTTTTCCTGGCTTCAACAAATCAGCTTGGTGCGACGTGTCCCACAACGGGGTATGATCAGTCGTCCCAAAACTTTTTCATATACAAATCTTCAAACTCATCTTCAGTCTCGCGCATCTTGAGGCATGGTAGTACAACAGCAAAGCAGGCATCACACCACTCACCATTGTTGCCAGATGTATCAAATTTGGTGGCGATGATGTCATCCGGTATGGCGGCCTGTAGACTTGGCAACAGTGCATGACGTCATCCAAGGTGGCACCATGGACGTCAGCTGTTGACGCAAAGCCGGCCGGAGTGTTCGAGCAGTTCTAGTTGTTACAGTCTGGAACCACGCCACCCCTACTGTCGCAGGTTCGAATCCTGCCTCGGGCATGGATGTGTGTGATGTCCTTAGGTTAGTTCGGTTTAAGTAGTTCTAAGTTCTAGGAGACTGATGACCTCAGAAGTTAAGTCCCATAGTGCTCAGAGCCATTTGAACCATTTTTTGTTGACAAAAATACCATTATCCAAGGATGCGGCTGTTGACAGGAAAGTGCAACGCCCCCCCTACTATTCCCCACTGGTGGGAAGTTCAAATTCCATCAGGACAATGCAACCTCTACTAACCTAAGAAAATGGCAGGAAGATATGTCACTTGGGCTACCTACAGAGACCTAAGTCTTCCTATCGCCACCTCTTCCTAGGAACTGGCAGGAAGTTTCAATTTTGGAGGGAAGATGGGTCACTTTCGCTACCTCCACTAACCTAAGTCATCTGACCACCACCTCGTCCTAGGAAATGGCGGGAAGAGCTGAGCTGGACATTAAGTCTATATTTTGCATGCACTATTTATTTACACAATTAGAGGCAGTACCACCATCAAGTGTAGTCGCCATGGCGTCCAGAGCCCAACTGAATTAGTACACAGTACTGCCACCAGAGGGCGCTGTCATCCGTTCTGTGTCGTAACCCAAGATGGCTGTCTGGAGGGGAAAATGACTCAGCCTTTGCTGGGCTGCTGGAGAGAGGAAGGAGTGTACTTTATTTATTTTAGAACAATTTATTTATGGATGGATTTGAGATAGTATGTTTATCACACTGATACAAAACAGACGCTCTGACATGCTTGGGACCATGCCACACAGCCTACATACCTGTAAACTACTCGTAAATTACCGAAATAACGCTCTGCAGACACGTAAACAACTCCTAAACTACCGAAATAATTTCAGTACACAGCACACAGACATGCAAACTCCTCCTAAATAATGCAGTACACTGATGGGCAGACACGAAACCAACTCGTAAACTGTCCAAGCAACTCATAGCACAGGCTACAGACCTGCTTGCAAAATAATGTACCAGACACACAAACAACCAGCGACTCCATTAAGTGATGCGGCCGTCAGCTGCATGCACAGGTGTCCGTTCGGCTCTCTCAAGCATGAGGTGGGGCATCCCTTTCCTCTCGAAATACGTGACCAGATAGGAGCGGCGACATATTTGCAGAGCACTGTCACTCCAGGGGCGCGCGAGCATCGACACCACCACAAGCCACCACCGGGCACAAGCCATCACTCTCATGCTGCTGCTGACGGCATGGCAAAGTCCCCTCTACAGTTAAAGTTCTTCAGGTCTTATCACAGCAGCCATCTTGAGTGAGGTCAATCACGTCACAGTACGATATCTTGGATAATGGTACTTTGGGGTGATGTCCTTGTTGTCTGTGAGAGACAGTGGATCAGAAAGTTTTAATGTCAGTTTAGAACCTGACACAGACCTCGAAGTCGAGGCAGAAAAACAAAATGTTTGGCGTGTTAGAGCAGAAAAGAGCAATAATGTTTCAAACAACGAGACAGGGCCGCAGGGCTCGTCTCTTGCTACTTACAGTATAGTCCACGGGATACGGTCATCCTCCTAGAGTACAGGTGATGGAACTTTAAACTCGTCTGTGCAATGATCAATACCTGTATATTTAATACAATCATCACATGTGCTCAATGCCTGCATGCATGTGGTCTTTGTTTTCGATGTATGGGAGGAGGGAGATGCGGTAAAAATCTTACCTATTTCTACATGCAATGAATTCAGTTGAGCTTTTATGGTTCGTAATTTTTCTCTCATGGATGGTACAGAATAACGAAGATAGCATGTTGGGTAGTTAGATGTGAATGGACGTGGATCTGTAGTACTTGTATGTAGTTTGAGGGTGAACCTCAGTGCAGTAGCAAAAATCCTTGTCTTTCTCTCAGTTCCCATTTCCATCAAATGGTCAAAACATAGCCCTTTCGCAGCTTAGCCTGTTTCTACACGGTATGCAGAATGTGGTAGATATAGTTTCCTCTGACTTCTACACAATTCCGACTTACATTGGAACGATCACATGCGCAAAGCTGCAGGGGTTTATATAGTACAGGTATGTGTTTGTGTTCCAATATTTGCAAAGGGAATGACAATGTCTAGTAGTAAGGAAGGTATGGATTTGACGCGGAGTACTGTGATAGCAAACGAAGAGAATGTCAGGTCATAAGAATGGTATCGACATTTCTATTTCCTGAGCCACATCCATCAGCAGGGTGTATTTCTGATACTTTGATCATTGTCGAATGTCGTTCAACTGAGACCACAATCGTAAAATTTAGTTGTTACGTACAGGGATAAAATATATATGAGGCTGGGTTTTTTTCTAGGACGATTCTATCTATGAGTGCTTGGCTTGCAGTGCTGGTGATCTGTGCGGGAATGATTAACGTTTCCCGTTAACGTTAGGAGCCATCTGAATGGAGAGGCCTGCTGGAGTGTAAGAATGTAGCTGCCTTAACCATATTGTCCTCTAGACGGCCGCATAGCGAGCTAATAGATAATATGTGTTGGATAGCTTTCGTGATCGCGTGGAAATTTGAGAAGATTGAATATGGACGTGTGTTTGTGCTGGGCTGTTATCCCCTTCCCTGTAAACCCTTTGGATGACTGCTTCTGCACATTTTGCGCCTTTATTTAGTTCAGGGAATATCGATTGCAGTGTGTGCATCTAGTAGGTGAAAGACACGTTTGCTGGTTCTCTAGACATGAGAAACACCTTAGTTGGCTTTGTAAATTATAGGGATGATTTGGAATCTGTTACATCAGCGACATCGGTATTCCACGAGTGGAAATAACATTTTCCTCTATTTGTTTCACGTTCTCATATAAAGGTCTTTACAGACGGGACAAATTTATAATTACTCAGTGGTCTACAGAACGCTCCACTTCGCTAAAGGTGGTTTGTAGAGAGACAATTTTCAGTCTATATCTTCGGAATTATGTTGCACGAGCGCTTGTTAGGATACTGCTGTGTGCTTGATATCGAGAAGTACCGCGAAAATAGTATAATATTATGGCAAACCATGTGAAAATACATGTGTCCTTGTAATCCCAGAGTCTAGAGATGGGTGTAGAAAAGCAAGCAAGGAAGCGGGTTAGGACCAGAAACAGTAACGCGTTTTTGCCAAGGGGGAGGAGCCCAAATTTGTAGAACAGTTGTAAGAGTGGCTTCGGTCCATTGAGGGCGCTCTGGTCACCCATCAGGTGTGGATGACCACTGACCTTGCAGGGAAATATCTAGTGCTGCGAGGAGTGTATACGGTGCTGCCTGTCTTTGCGGTATATGTACAAATTACGTAAAAGGGCTGATTTTGTATGGCACAGGATACGAATTGTACATTTACTACATCAATACGGCATGCAGTAATATATTTCTGGGTTGGAGATCTGTTTTGGCTCTAATATCCAAGCTCCTGTCCTCATTGGGAGAGCAGTGTAATTGAGTAAAAGTTTCTCAGTAGTTGACGATATGTAGGGGCACTTTGCAAGGTTTAATTGTCAGTGCAATATGGCGATATGCGTAAAATAGTTTCTTTGCTGTTGAAAGCATCGTCTGCAGAAAGAGAAAAAAGGCGGACACAACTTCCACACCGGGTAAATTTGATAAGAGCCAATCATAATGCGCATTCATTTACTAGGCATCCTTTGTGCTGGGATATAGGAGTCTCTACATAGTGGTGAGAACGTATGCATGTATTGAAAGCAGGAAGGGTAACACGTGATGCACGGGATGCCACGTTAGAATCGCGAGGAAGAATGTATTCGACGTTATTCTGCACTATTTTCGTAAACAGGTTCTGTTAGGGCAAGAATTTCCGTGCATACAAGCCGAGACATCATGAAAGCTCCTACAAAAGCGCACATTAAGTATTTCTGGGACACTTAAGAATTTTTGAGAGTTAGACTTGGTTCTTATTTTAGATCACCATGTGGTTTCAGTATAACATTAAGAACATTGCTAGATGCGCTTGTAATGGTATGTAGCTACATGCAGCAATGCGTTAGCCACACGTCATGCATGTCCCATTAGAATCGCTAAGGAGAAAGCAGCCTGTGCTATTCTGGAACGGATTTCTGCAGCGTCTGTGAGGGCGAGCCGCTCGGCAATTAGGTCTTTGCTGGATCGCAGACAGAGAGAGGGATCACACCAGCAGTGGAAAACACACTCACACATGGCCAAGAGGATGACTTGGTGCTTATTTAGATAGATATGTGATGTCAGTATAACACTCGAAGAACTTTAACTGTAGAGGTGACTTTGACATGCAGTAGCATGAGAGTGATGGCTCGTGCCCAGTGGTGGCTTGTGAAGTGTCGATGCTCGCGCGCCCTTGGAGTGTCAGTGCTCTGCAAATATGTCTCCGCTCCCATCTGGTCACGTATTTCGAGAGGAGTATCTCAGATGTCAACTATGAAAGGGATGCCCCCACCTCATGCTTGAGGGACCCAAATGGGCAACTGTGCATGGCTTGACAGCTGACGGCCACGTCACTTCATGACGTTGCTGGTTGTTTGTGTATCTGTTACATTATTTTGTGAGCAGGTCTGTAGGCTGTGCTATGCATTGTTTGGACAGTTTACGAGTTGATTTCGTTGTCTGCATGTCAGTGTACTGCATTATTTAGGAGGAGTTTGCATGTCTGTGTGCTGTGTACTGAAATTATTTCGGTAATTTAGGGGTTGTTTGCGTGTCTACTGCCTCTAATTGTTAAAAAAATAGTGCATGCAAATTATAGACTTATGTCCAGCACAGCTCTTCCCGCCATTTCCTAGGAAGAGGTGGCGACAGGAAGACTTAGGTTACTGGAGGTAGCCCAAGTGACCTATCTTCTCGCCATTTTCTTAGGTTAGTAGAGGTTGCATTGTCCTGATGGAATTTGAACTTTCCACCAGTGGGGCATGGTAGGGGGACGTGACACTTTTCTGTCAAAAGCTGCAAACTTGGATAACAGTACTTCTGTCAACAGCTGACGCCATGGTCGCCAACTTAGATGACGTCATGTACTGTTGCCAAGTCATATTGGATGACCTCATTGCCACCAAATTTGATACATCTGGCAACAATGGAGCGTGGGGTGACGTCTGCTTTGCCCTTGTTCTACCATACCCCAGGATGTGCGAGACTGAAGATTTGTTTATGAAAAGGTTTTGGGACGACTAATCAGACCCTGTTGTGGCACTTGTGCACCAAGCTGATTTGTTGAAGCTAGGAAAGTTATATTGCTCAAGTTTGAGGCTTGTGTCTGGGCCATGAAGGAGATTCTGTAAGTCTTAATTCGAGTCTTGCACTTCGGCAATCCATTGTAATCGAGCTGGGTGGAAGAAGAGGCAATGCGTGACAAATGGTCCATGACAATGTTGTCAGCATCTTTGACATAATCAGTCTTGAACGTGAAATGAGATCGAGATATCAAAAACGTGTTGGGTGTGGGGGAAGGGTTCTCAGGCAGGTTGCATAATGCATCAGCCAGGGGATGGTAATCTGTGTAAACAGTCCACTATCTCTTCTTGAAAGTAACAAATGGCCTCGTAGATATCGAGTAGCTCACTTTCAAAGGTTGATCGCTTAGGCAGCATGTCTGAAAGTTTACGAGAAAAATCCACAGAGACTGGGGAAGGCCAGCTATCTCCTATTGTAAAATGTCACTGACAGTGAGGTCACTCGCACCTGCTCTCATAGTAAGGTGGGCATGAGGAGACGTATGAGCCAATGTGGTCACGTGCAGTAAGTTATCCTTGATTTTATCAAAGGCAGATTGCATTGGATGTGTCCACTCGACGTGGTGTTTTCCTGCAGTATTTTTCCCACACAGGACTTTGCTCAAAGAGAGTCTCAGCTGTGTGGGATTGTCTCCTGTAGTAATTTATGACGCCTATCTGTGTAACTCTTGGTAGGTGGAGGAAGGTGGCAAGAGTCGTATCTTGTTGGTCTTCTCTGGTGTGGGGTGAATGTCTGAGGCGTCTACATGGTGGCCAGCGAAGGTCACACGGGCTTGCCATGACTAACATTTGTCTTCATTTATGATGACTCCATGGGCAGCTTGTTGTAAGTGAGCTTTGTACCCTTCTGTTGATGGTGAGAATTTAAGGATGTCGGTTATGCAGGCAAGTTAGGGACTGGATAACTATCTATAATAGTTCGATCATTGAGCTACCAGTAGTCACGACACAGGCGCCACAATTTGCCTTTCTTTAAACGAGATTTGTAGGGGACGCCCAGTGACATAGCCAACTGGGGGAGGGGGGGGCCTCTCTGATGTCAGAGTAGCTATTGATGAAAGTACGACGCTGCACCAGAGTATGAATTGAGTCTGATAGTGGAAGTCAGGTGTCGAGGGTGTCATCCTCATCTGACAGTATTGCGGTCTGGATGTGTTTGGGAAGTTTCAATAGCCACAGTGTTCAGAGCATGTGGTCAGGCATCAGCATAGGATCAATCTGCATCCATAGATATCGCCAGAGAAAGGTTGGCGGGTTGTCTCCAAGGACTTTTTTTTGCGTAACTATGTGTAGTTGCTATTCCACAGGGCATGAGAGGTGCTGGAGCAGCAAAGCCTTAGTAGACTCCTACTTGTGAGTGGGTGCTGCCAGAAATAGGTCATAAAGCTTGCGTCATCATCGACGATCCTGTGGGCGGACATCAAGCACTCACACAGAGTGAACCATACTGTCAACAGATCAGTACAGAAAGTGGGCAGTTTAAAATGAGGCCGGGTGGTGCGGAGAATGTCTGTGGGTTGTACAAGTAGGACCAGCCAGAGCATGGCATTGACCAATGCGGCCAGTGTGGGAGCGACGACACATGTAGCATTCATTGCTGCACCTCTTGGAAGTACCTGTCTTGCGGCAACGCGAAAATCCACGACGCAAATGGCGTGGACTTCACGTTGTATGGAGAATAGGCTTTGGGCGACATACCGTACTGTTGAGGCAGTTGCAGAAATGTTGTGTTGCATGGCTCGAAAACCGGCATGGCAGGCTTGGGATGTATAATGCTCGGTCGAACGAACGGATGCGTTCCATCTCCATGAGCAGAGTATGAGACGTCAAAGGTGCAAAATGCAGATGATGCAGAGGTGATGTCACACATGGGTTGGTGCAGTGTAGATGTAACCTGAAGTGGTGAATGCTGCAAAAGTTCAGGACTGCAGAGCAATTTAGCACTGTATGCAGAATGCACCTAAGAGGAGTGAGACGCGAGATGTGTGGCGGTGGTTAGGTTAAACATGGTAGGCAGTGGGCCAGGGTCGGCTTGAACTAGTATGACATAGTCTAAGATGCACCAAGATCACTTATGAGCTGAACGAGTGGTGCAGAGATGGTTGCGACAAGAGAGCCAGACACCATAGAGGGATTGGCCTTTGTAATTTGCTGTCCATAAATCGAAGCAATAGATGAGATGATCATAGGATTATTTAATAGAGTCCATTGCTTATGCTTTCGAAATGCGCCATTAAGAGTGTCTGTATTGCATTGGGGCTGGAGAATATCACTCGAAAAGTCACCAGACAGTTTCGGAAATCTCCTGGTAGGCATGAGAGCCAGAACGGAGGAACACCAAGGAGCCCACGATGTAACAGTTGCAGGGTAAACAGGGCGCCATCGTTCTTTACTTGGGATTGTTTCCGTCCATATCACTGCACCGAAGCTCCTCTAGTCCAGGTCGAGCGTTACTTTGTAAATTGCCACATGGAATGTTCATATTACATCGTGGCACTGTTTGCAAAATATCCTCAGCGCCGTCGTTGATACGACGAGACGACGCGGCGAACAATGGCAGCTTAGTCGAGTATCCAACCGATGTGGAAGATCTCCACAAAATCACGACGCGGCGCTGTAGACGGAGTCACCACTGTAGAAAATGCAGTACCAGCGAGAGTGCATACATAATAAACGGTACGCAGAGTGTGGTAGACAAGCCCTTACTTTATTTACTGGACAGAATTACATCGTGGTCTACATTGGTCAGAGGTTCGACATATACTAATTTATCACAGATGTTACCGATTACTCTATTGCACAGGATAGTGACGTTTATTTGCTCAGTCAGAGGCGACACGTAGTCCATTTGTCGCTACAACCCCAAATTTAAGGTGGGAAAGAAAGTAATCATAATTGGTAATCTTGAGTGTTTTTTCACAGCACATTCACACTTTAAATAACAATGAAGCTGATCTGTTTACATTTTGCATGACAAACTTAGTGATGTAGTTAGTAAGAACGCTCAGTGAGACTGCTAAATAGCAAGCTATTAAAAGTGGTTATATCATTCACAAATTAGGAACCACTGTAAGTGAAACAGAGCTGCTTAACGCTACACTTTCTTCTGTTAACATTTTCTTCTTTGTGTTAGTCGCTGTGAAAACTACACTGCACACTAACAGTATTCCTGCGTGAAAAGAAAACAACCATAGCTATCAAAGGAATATTGAATATGTGACTGAATCATATGGGAACACCCTTCTCAGTGATTTAGAACATTAATTACATTACTATTATGGTCTAAACAGGCATTATTCCAAAAGTAAGCAGAAGTTGGATGAGTTATTATCACAAAGACGTGTGTACACATATATGACTCGACATATGGTAGTAATCTAGATTTCGCTTTTGTGCTGAATAAGCCACAACAGTTTTACCTATGCTGGGATGAAGATGTCTATGAACTATCTTCACTAATGATACAGATGCTTAGAAAAAGATGAGTGTTTCGTATCATACACCAAGTACTGACAGAGAAAAATCACGAAAACATTCTGATGGTTTTGTACTTGATTTAGACAAAGTATTATACAGCATTAAAGTAATTTCCTGTAATGTCTTGTGTGGTATAATTCAACTCATGCCAAACAGGTGCATGTAGCTCTCAACGAAACCTACAGAATTATAACAGACTGCATAAAATCCACTCCAGTCGAATGGCTTTACCACCTCGCAGGAATAACACCACCACCTATTCGAAGAGAGGTAGCTGCGAAAAAGGAAAGAAGCAGTGGAGCAGGAAACTACCCACTCTCTGTATGGGCATGAACCGCATCCGCAACGACTGAAGTCAAGAAAGAGTTTACTTACGACATCAAAGAAACTTGTAACCACTGCTGAAAAAGCTAGGTTACAACTATGGAGGGCGTCGACCTACCTTCCCCTGGTTGGAAAAGAGTTGTTGAAGCTTTACCTCCAGACCATGATAGGGAATGGACAAATTGGAAGTCCCTGACTAGACTGAGATCTGGAGTTGGAAGATCAAAAGTTAATTTGGCAAGATGGGGATACACAGATAAAAATGTTATTCAGTGTGACTGTGGAGAAGAACAGACAATACAGCACATGCTTTGGTGTCGATTGTGCCCAGTCTCCTGTACAGAAGATAATCTTCAACAAGCACTGGAAGTGACCAAGTTTTGGTCGAAAGTAATTTAATCATAACTGTGTAAAATGTATGTAGATGTACCTGTATGTTTCTGACACGAGAATAATAATAATAAAAAGAAGAAGAATAAAAGTAATTTATGGACATAGAGTAATAATTGCATTTAAATTTTCTGTATTTAAAATAATTCCCAATGTGCCAGTTGCAATGTGTATGGTGTTGCTGTATTAATTTTGCGAGGAAAGCTTCAGTACTATAACACATGCCTTGATACTTAATGCACAATGGTAATTAACTTGACCAAGTAAATTATAGCTCAAATGTAAACAACTGCTTATCCTTCAGTCTACTTCTACAACGTGGTCACACACATGTATTACAAAAATAGCAATCACACGCTCTCTTTTAGGTGGGTGAACGCTCTTAAGCACAACCGAAAAGTAATTAGCACCATAATTTCCCTTTTATAGTAGTCAGCGACTTTTATATACTCGATTACTCGCTAATCTGTTTAGCGCATACAGATAATTGAGCGATCAGAATGAGGAAAATTACACGAATTTTATAGCTACGAATATACAATCATATTCCATTCGAGCATAGAGTTCCGTGTCAGTTGTTCATCTGTTGTTTCAGCCGGGTGTGTATAGCAGCTAGTCACATTATACCGGTTTCCGGTCCGAAATGTCAACGGAGCCAGGGGGCTTACTAGCGCGAGATACTCCGGTAAACGTAGCGCAGTAAAGAAAGATGACTATCGAATGTCAAATACATCATACTGCCGTATCTTTGAATAACGAACTTTGGTGTGTTTACGCGATATGAAACGCGTGGTCAGTTTGTTTGGATTTGCGTGTGCTGCTAAGTAGTGCTTGTGAACGGAGGCGTTGACTCTCCTTTAATATTTTTTGGTATAATGAAGAATCAGAAACCGGATCTCAATTGGAATGCCGTGAGTATTGGAGAGGACTTACAGACATTGGGATTAGCCGGATTTGAGGAGCTTACGGAGTATGATGGTAACATAATTCAAACAGCGTGGTATGCAAACAATGAGAGAAACCTAAAGGTAAGCCGGAATCCTTTCTGTAGGACAATCTTTATGGTGACATAGTCAATTTTCGTAAATAAAAATGGAAAGCAATTCAGAATCAGTGTGTTAATATGGCATAAACCGTATCACTTCAGGCAGGGGATTACCTTCATAGTGTAAGATGTTATTGAATTTAGCATCTGTTAAAATTCAGGAGTAAGTAAGAAACATATTTTTTTGTTTTCTCCAAAAAAAAAATTCCTGACCCGAGATACAGGCCTCCAGCTCACGTGAAACAGTGCTGTCATTTTATCTGGAAGAGAAATGGGACTGTTCTCGTGAGAGTGACACCAAAAAGGACACTACAACTGTGACAGTTGAAGGTCAAAAAGTTGTGAAAGTGAAGAGGTACAGGACTCACAGTGTTAAAGAAACTTTTAGAATTTATAAGAGCAACTAAACAACTTCACATACTCGAAGATGAAAATTGTATGCACTGTGACCTAAGTGGGTAGTTCCACACCCAGCTGGAGATGTCTTGTTTATGTGTGTACTGCACGAATTTTGAACTTTGTGTGCTAACTTTGGAGAACTTACTGAAACACGTGACATATGACACCTGGTTAGGTGTGTGAAGTCATTAGTAGTCGGTGATGTAAAAGGAGAGACTTGTTTCTTTCAACAATGTGGTGTTTGCCCTGGCCTAGAAGACATAGCACATAACTCTGCAGAAGTTACATATGTGACATGGAAGGAAACTAAACTAATTAAGAAAACTTTTGCCCTTGACAGTTTCATTGATGAACTTGGTAAATGGTCAGTGAAAGCAGCAACACACCAGCATGTGGAGAAACAACACCTCCACCACATTGCAGAAGTGAAAGGGTGTGTGCAGCCTCAAGATGTTTAGTGCTTCACTGTGAATTTGCTGAGAACTGGTCTGTAATTCTCCCACAAGAAGTACAAGTGTATCATTGGAGTAATGACCAGGTTTCAATTTTTACAGGAGTGACATGTTTTTAAAACAAGACCACAAATGTTGCAGTTATAAATGATGACACAGGAGTTGACTCAGCACATGCTTTGCCAGCAATTCGCAAAATTCTTCAGCTGCAAACAGGGGCAGAGAAGATCATTATTTCTGATGGTGCTCCTCATCATTTTATAAATAATTACCATCTGTTTGAATGGAGTAAGTTGCTTGTGCCAACTGACTGGGTATACAGTGCTACTGGTTATGGCAAGGGGCCTTGTGATGGTGTAGGCGGCCTGCTGAATCATGATGCTACAAAACATAATATTTCCAGACGAAATACAGCTGTGATTCAGAATGCTGAGAGTTATATGAGTGTCGTGAAATCTTACACATCAGCAGCCCTCATTCTTTTATCCAAAGAGGAAATCGAAGAATTTCATGAGCAGAAAAAAGAAGAATGGTCCAAACAAACTACTCCTGTGAAAAGAATTCAGGAGACACATTTTTGGGTTCAGAGTGATGGGCGAACTCATATTGCATGCACTTTCAAGAGCAAGAAACAAGAAATTTTGTTCCCTTGGCCAACACCTCGGAAACACCAGGATAATATTCGTATTCACAACCTGAGAAAGGGGGTGTTTGTGGCATGTGTGTATGACTGACTGGTGTATTGCAGATTATAGACACCAGTTATGAATTAAACGAAGTTGTGCTGAATTTTATACTACCACATGGACCAGCTGCTGGATATAGGTTTCCAGCTGAAGGACAGCAACAATGCCATCTGTACTCACTTCGTGTTCACAATGTTTTGCAGATTGTAAGTACTCCAGTTCCTGTTGGTTCAACAGGAAGGCGTCACTCTATCAAAGGAAGATACTGAGGCAGTGGAAAAAATTGTTAGTTCATTGACTGACGAATTTTAGTACAAAACAGAGTGCACAGTAGTTGTATAAGTTGAAACCTTTAAGTCTTTGGACCTTTCACATTCATTTTGGAATCACTTACAATGCTTGAAAAATAAGTCTCTTACTCATTTTTCAAAACTAAAATTATGTTAAATAAGGCTAGATTTTGATTTTTATGAGCCTGTTGTGTGATAATGTGGTAATAAAATAGGTTTTGTGTATGGCAAAAATTTCAATTGTATATAAAACCTGTTCAACCTAAAAGTGGAAGCTCTCCTATTCAGGGAATGTAGAACTATAGCGTACTAATCACAAAAAAAAAAAAAAAAAAAATTATGGATTGGTATTTTTGAAAAAAGAATTGTTTTTCTGTAAATTAGAAAAGAAGTTCAGAGTGCTATCGTAAAAGAACTTTGACAGTTAAGTCCAAATGGAGGATTTCTTTGTAATCGTAAAGCAATTATCTTTCAAATTTAAAAAACACCAGAGAACATCTAGAACTGTTCCAGAGATACAGCATTTTAAAATTTTTCCCAGAATTGGCATCTTCAAATCTTATGTGCAGCGTCGTCTTTGGAGGGCAGTATCTCGGAGCAGAATTTTTTTTTGGAGAAAACAAAAAAATACATGTTCCTTGCTTGGTCCTTCATTTTAACATATGCTAAATTCAATAACATCTGAGGCTATGAATCTAAGATTTTTTTCCTAGCCTGCCTGAATTGATATGGACTATGTCATACTACATGTCACAATTCTTTAGCACATGTATCAAAACAGCCCTCTGGATTATCCTTCCCGTAAATTCCATGTTAATTGTACTAGTGAAGTGCATCCCCCATTTACACATCTGACCAAAAATCAGAAACATTGGCTCAATATTCATATGGTACCTCCAAAGCCTCGTCGGATGACAACCAATCATTTTTCTTCTCCTCACATGATAATACATTGTAGATGTACATGTGTAGGTGACGCCCATGGTTACTGTGTGTATGTTTACAAACAATATCAGCATTGACCTTCCAATTGGTACAGAAACAGTCAGGTAGCAACACACCTGCACGACATATTGGGGTATGCAGTGCTTTCATTGATGTGATTCTTCTTTCACACCGTTCCCAGCCCCTTGTTACATGAGTGACACCAGGATTTGTAGGTTTTTCGTAAGGAATGTTGAGATATTTGAGTGCTGTTGTTTTGTTAAGATTATTTTCTTTTCCATAACACACTCAAAAATGTCAAGAATATGCCATGTAGAGCATTAACATCACCTTTACCTCGGTTAATGCACAAGTGAATTTTGCACCATGTATTATTAAACTTTGTTTTTTGTTGTGTCAGTAATGGAGGTGGCCAGACAGACATCTGCAAAAAGGCAACACATTAATAAGCTTATTTACAATGTGTACAGAGTAATTAATTTATACATAACTTTTAATGCTGTAGGTTTTTCTGTGGTGCTGAGCTATACATGAAGAGAGTAAAGCTCTTGATCCTAACAAATAGTCATGAATGCTGATATGGTTAGGTGTGTTTCTGAATATTAGTAATGTCGTTCTACATCACTGCAGTCTTCCACACTAAGATTAAGCGCCGGCCGGAGTGGCCGAGCGGTTCTAGGCACTTCAGTTTGGAACTGCGCAACCGCTACGGTCGCAGGTTCGAATCCTGCCTCGGGCATGGATGTGTGTGATGTCCTTAGGTTAGTTAGGTTTAAATAGTTCTAAGTTCTAGGGACTGATGACCTCCGATGTTAAGCCCCATAGTGCTCAGAGCCATTTGAACCAACTAAGGTTAAGCTGTCTGTAGGTAAGTCTAAGGATGCAATGGCCAATCAGAGTTGTGGACAATTAGGTCGTGTCAACTTCTGTCCTCCGGTGGCATGTATGAATGGTGCTACCCATTGGAGAACACCGAACAAAGGAAGAGCGAGATGTCATCAATACCGCATTTTCAGTTTCAACTTTCGCTTCTTTTTTAGCAATGTTAGTTTCACTGTCCTACAGCAAAACCATTTGTAAAAATGCTCCATGAACTGTAAAATACATAGTGACAACAACCAATCAATGGAAAATCCAGGATGGAATGTAACAATACTATGGAAAGGATAGTTGCTAGTCACCATATAGCAGAGATGCTGATTTGTCTATCTGCGACTCAGCGTCTTCACTATACGGTAATACAGTAACAACTAGTTGCTTTCATTGACTTTTAACTTGCTGCTAAATGTGTCTAAGCTCAATGTAACAGCTGTTGTAAGTGCAGATTTCTCAACTTAGCTCTCTTTGGACAAAACACTGGATTTTTAATTTCAGTTACTTTTACAAGATTTCCTCATAATTTAAACATTTACATAATGAACAGACAATATTATGTGAAATACTACTATTCTCTTAGTGCCTTACTATCATTGCAAAATCTGTACCCAACTGAGGAGATAGTCCAGGTGATATATGACCAACTGTACTTGCTCCAATGGCAGGGTAAGGTGGTGTCCTTCTGCTGGGTGCCTGGTCATGTAGGAATATGTGGCAATGAACAGGCCGATTGAGCTGCCGAGGAGGCCTGCAGAGAGCAGGATGTGGTCCAGTGTCCTATTCCTTTGCAGTGTGTCATTTTTGCACTCCACAAGAAGTGCATGGAGTTGTGGGAGGAAGAATGGCTGGCGGTGACGGCCAATAAACTGCGGTTGGTGAAGTTTACAACTCAGCCGTGGCGTACCTCCTGCTGGGTGCTCAGCCGAGAAGAAGTGACCCTCACGTGTCTTCAGATTGGGCACTGTCCTCTCACACATAGCTTTCTATTACGGCGGGAGGATCCCCCGTTTTGTGATGCTTGTGTTGTGCACATCTCTGTCTGGCACATTTTAACAGACTGCGTTTTATACTGTGATATGAGGGCAGAAGCATGAGTTGATGGGGATCTGTCCTTTGATTTAGCTAATGATGAGACGTGTGTCTAGGATTTTTAAGTTTTGTGATGTGTCTGGACTCTGGCCTAAACTTTTAGGCTGGAGGTTTTAGTGTATTGCACAGTAGCTGGCTCCTCACTTTTCCTTGCGGTCAGTCAGCCACTACCATCTGCTATATTGTTATAGCTCCCTCTACCACTTTCTTCCTGGGTTGTCCATGTTGTACTGCTGGCGGCATGCTTCATCCCACACTTCAGTGTGGCTAGGCACATACTTTTCCAAGCTTGTTTCCTGTGTCTTACGTTCTGTTTTATCTTATTGTTCTGAGTCTTTTCTTGACACCTGTCTCAATCTGTTACTGAGCGGACGCTGAAGACCTTGCCGTCGTGCGCCCTTAAAACCCTCTCCATCCATCCATGTAAACTTCCTCAGTAGCATCGCGAAAAGAACGTCTTCCATCCAGGGATTCCAACTTGAGTTCACAAAATATGTCTATAGTATTTGCATGTTAATGAAACCTACAGGTAACAAATCTAGCAGCATGCTCTGAATTGCTTCAGTGTTTTCCTTTTACAGAAAATCCCAAAGACTCGAGTAGAACTCAAGAACAAATTGCACAAGTGTTCTGTATGCATCTCTTTTGCAGATGAGCTACACTTTCATGGAATTCTCCCTATAAACGAAAGTCAAACACTGACCATGCTTGCAACCAGCTTTATGTGCATGTTGCATTTCACGTCGCTTTGCAACATTACACTTTGTAAGATTTTTAATAGATGTGTGTGACCAAGCAGCCATATCAACAGTACTGTATTTTAACATTACAGAACTATTTTTCGTAATGTTCTGCAATAATTAAGTTTTTTCCCAAATTTTCACTACCATTTATCACACCAAATACAGGATTTTAATACACAGCGTGAAAAACTTGTAAGGGTGTTGGCGGGGAAGTTGTGCTGAGAAATAATTATTAAGAAAAAAAATTCAATACTTTGCACTGTTTATGAATTATTTAACTTTGAAGTCAATTTGTCATGCACACAGATTCAAGAAGCATGGCAGAGGAAGTGTCACTGTGACTATTCTTTGTTATTTTCTTGAAACTGAACAAACATAGCTTTTGCTCACCTAGCTTAAATTTATCACTTCTGAAAACACACATTTTAACTTTAGCGCATGGAGTTTTTGAACTGCTGCTTCCCCTTTTTGATTTCAGGCACAGATCTTGTCCTCGGGCTCCTCTCTGTGTATCAGAAAATACACGTTGACCTGTTCTCTGCACCTGAATGGAACACAGACTTTAACATGTTTTCTTTGAGTCCTTCATGGATATCCTAATTCAGAGAACATCTGCACAGACTTCTAGAATTATTGGTAGCGTTGGGTACGCCTGTGTTTAGTGGTGACTAAGAACTATAATCGCTGCCAAATGTATACAGCATTTTCTTGCAGAGCTGACACTCATCACCCATACCTTGTGACACATTGGAACCCAAGGCAGTAAAATGTTCCATTATGTTGTGACTCATTGAGCTGTCTTTAAGCTATTAACCTGTTAAGTGGGTAGTTTGCGCGCGCGCGCCTCTTCCACAGTGGGTAATATACGCCAGCGCGCCCGTTCGCAGTGGTGCTGCGCACTGTTCTCATGTTTTCTTTCACGTTTTCATTTTTGAATTTAAATTGATGTTTGGTGGAAATGAATAAAATATATTGCAGAAGTTAACAAAACTGTATTTTCACAATATTACATATCAGTTTCAGTGTGAAACATTTTAAGACAAGGTGCTGCACACAAGGAAACTTTGCATTCTGCGCACCAGTATGAAGTCTCTTTGCAAAGGCCTTTTCTCGTACACACCACACATCTCCTTGTTGGTCTTTTCTTCGTCGTGGGTGGCAGAAGGTATGGAAAATGCCTGGCTGTAAGACGTGTTGCTTTTGGGGTTGGATGTGGGCGTCCTACTAATGTCCCTTGATGTGGTGAAGATATGGTTAACTGTTCACCAAGATTAATCAGGAAGCTCATTCCACTTTGTTCGCCACCATGCTTCTTGTACATAATGTATGCATTGTAGCATGCAATGTCCAACAAGTGGCGGAAAAGCTTCCGATAGTATTTTTTCAGCCTGCTTCTGGCCATCTGGTAGCTTTGTAACTGAGAATCGCACCTATCCCCCCCTCACCCCTAATATTCTTGTAGTAGTCAGTGAGTGGCTTTTGAATGATTCCCTTCTTCGAGTTTACATTTACAAATGTATCGTCATGGAAGGTGCTGACCATAACGTCTCTTTTGTCTTTCCATTTCATTACCATCTGCTTGCCTTTGTACCCTGTTATGTACTCCCCTTTCTTCAGTTTTCCTTTTTTACGAAGTCAGGGAACCCCTTCCTGTCTTGCCACATTGTGCCGACAACATCGGTGTTGTTGTCAAGATAAATACAGTGGCCTTTCCCGAGTAGATCGTGTGCAAGCTCCAAAACAATTCGAGAGGTTATTTTTTCGTCTGGATAGTGGCTACCATAATTAGTGTCCTTTCCAATCTAATAAACAGTAAAGTCCCATACATACCTGGAACTGCTTTCACAGAGTTCGTACAATTTGATGCCAAATCTGCTATGCTTTGATGGAATATATTGCTTCCATCCAAGCTGTCCTTTCCAGAGCAACGACGATTCGTCAACGATGATGTTCCTTTCTAGCAGGTATACTGATCTGAATTTACGCCGCAGATGCTCCATAATGGGGTGAATTTTGAATAGTTTTCTGTTGATAGTGCCTAGTGGGTCATATGAGGTATTGTCAGCAAAGTGGAGGAATTTCAATAGAAGATGAAACCGCTTTTCACTCGTCACTTTCCTGAAGAAAGGTGTGTCAACTGATTCCCTCTTTGAAAAGTACATTTTGTGGTCTGGTTTGTGAAGAATTCCTTGAAGTACAAGCATTCCAATAAGTATTTTTACCTCGTCGCATGTAGTATTCTGCCAACTGTGAACCCCGGAGCGTGCTGCTAAATTGGGATGAGACGCTATGAACTATTCTGCACATAAGTTCGTCTGTTCAGCTATCATTGTGCACAAAGCATCATCCACAAAACACGTAAAACAACTCATCACATCATTTTGTTTTAGAGGCACAACTGTACCACTATTACCACTGAACAAATATTGAATACGGACTGAACTAGCACGCACAAATTCACTAGGTGCCGTCTGCTGCAGTAGTGTCTCATCGTCAGATGTTTCTGAATCAAAGTCACTTTCACTAGCCTCAACATCTGTATCTTGAAAACTTTCAGAACTGTCACTGAAATTATCATCAATTTCTAAAAGCAGCTTCTCAATCTCCGAATCTGATAAACGACTTTTTATAAAGTTTGGAGGATAGGAGACGAGATACTGGCAGAAGTAAAGCTGTGGGTACTGGGCGTGAGTCGTGCTTCGGTAGCTCAGTTGGTAGAGCACTTGCCCGCGAAAGGCAAAGGACCCGAGTTCGAGTCTCGGTCGGGCACACAGTTTTAATCTGCCAGGAAGTTTCATATCAGCGCACACTCCGCTGCAGAGTGAAAATCTCATTCTGGAAACATCCCCCAGGCTGTGGCTAAGCCATGTCTCCGCTATATCCTTTCTTTCAGGAGTGCTAGTTCTGCAAGATTCACAGGAGAACTTCTGTAAAGTTTGGAAGGTAGGAGACGAGATACTGGCAGAAGTAAAGCTGTGGGTACCGGGCATGAGTCATGCTTCGGTAGCTCAGTTGGTAGAGCACTTGCCCGCGTAAGGCAAAGGTCCCGAGTTCGAGTCTTGGTCGGGCACACAGTTTTAATCTGCCAGGAAGTTTCATATCAGCGCACACTCTGCTGCAGAGTGAAAATATCATTCTGGAAACGACTTCTTTTCGCCATTGCAAAAGATTACTCACTAACGCTGCGGTAAACACAGACGAAAAAGGCGCGCTTTTGTGGTTGCTTCACAGGACGCATTTTCTCGACGCGCGCCCGTGTGGACAATGTTATAAATAGCCTAGAACACGCTGTGTTGCATGAAAAGAGCTGCCATCTACTGGACAAAGCTCAACTAATACCACAGTGTCAAACGGCAGGCCGATAACTTGTCATTCCCACTAGCTACTAGCCACAGAACGCAGTGGACAGATATATCCGTCGAACCCAGTGTGCCATAGCAGAGCATGGACGGATATATCTGTCGTGCCCACTTAAAAGGTTAACCTTCAAGCTATGTGCAGAGCACATTAGTTTTGATCATTGAAGGTCTGCTGTCTGGACTCCATGATGTTGGTGCTACTATAACATTCATCTGGACACCAAACTATGATGGCATGCCAGGAAATGACCAAATAGCTAAGGAAACGACTACAGTTACTAGACATTGTTTTTTATTCATAAAATATGCTTAGTGTCAAACATAATAGTGTGGCAGGAAGGGAAGCCTCCATCACCAAAATTAATTGCTGTTATGTGGTGACTTGCTTTCATGCAGCAACTGTACACCCCTGTCACAGGGCCTAATGTGGTTCGGCAATGATTAAACAAAAATATATGACAATGTGGGCTGGCAACAGTTTACAATAATTTACTAAAAGAAATATTGCATGACTGAACTTAAGTGTGAAGCTGGTGCGTGACTATAGTTTAAATTTCATTTGCACTGAATTTCCTTTAACTCTGGTTTAGACCTGAATCCAGTGAACAGTAACTATGATTACTTATAGAATATCCAGTTCAGCTCCTCTTGGCTGTTGTAGACATAGTCCTGATGCTGTCTCGATGTACTGTTGATATTCCGGATACTGGGTCTGTTTGCCTGCGTATATCTGCATTTGGTGGATGGATACCCATTTAAGATCTGTTTGAGTGATTTATGATGGTTGCATAAAATAGTCCGTGTTATGTGCATCCTCTGTGACATGGTGTTGATGGCAGTCACATGGGTGCACACCATGCATTGTACTAATTAGTCCCGGCTGTCTTAAATATATTACTTTTCTTTTTGCTTCCATAAAAGAAGAGTGGTTTCCTAATATTTGGTGCATTCCTGCCCTGCGTGTTATTTCTTTTGTCAAGTAATGGACTGCAGTAACATGCCCTAGCAAATAGCTCTGATGCTCAAATAGTTTCTAGTTTATCCTCCTTCCCATTGCCATTAACTCTTACATCTGTCAATGACTCTTAGTCCGAGATAACGTGCTGTGTCCTTCCTACCAGTAAATCCTTAATTCACTCACAAATTTCATTTGATACACTTGTGATTTTGTTTTTGTTAGTAAGTGTTGACAGGGTAACTAAGTCAAATGTTTTGTGAAAGTCAGTATTTACTGCATCTTCCAGGGTTTCGTGGGAGAAAAGCATGAGTTGGGTTTTACATTACTGATATGTACGCCATCCCTGCTGATTAGCATGGAGGAGGTCATTCTGTTCAAGGCACTTTGTGATGTTTGAGCTCAGAATACTCTAAAATTTACTCCTCATGGATGTCAACTGTATTGGATAATAATTTGGTTGTTCAGTTCTTCTGCCCTTCTTGTAGGCTGGTATAACCTTTTTTGTGTCATAGCTCTTCTGTTTGAGAGGGGATAATTCGGCTGCAAATTCTTCCATTGGACCCTGAGGCCTTGTTTAATTTTACGTAGTTCAGCTCTCTCTCAGTGCCACTGACATCTGTATCTTTTTTCTTTGGTAAGAGAGTTAACCTGGTCATGACTCCTGAAGCTTCCTGTGTAAAGGAAGATTGGGAAACTGAGTCCAGCATTTCTGTGTTTCCTTTGCTACCCTCTGTTCCAGCTTTTGTGTTATCTACCATGACTTATTACAAACTTTGGAGCCACTGACAGTCTTTACTTATTATCAGAATTTCTCTGAGTTTTGTGAGATTCTGCTACAATAGTAATTGAAGATTCACATATTGGCCTTTTGACATACAAACACATTTCATTCACATTTCATTCAGCATCTCTTGACCTATAACTCTCTGGTTTTCTATAAAACTGTGATGCAGTAGTCCCTGTTTCGTAATAAGTTTCTTCATAGCGACTGTATACCATAGAGGGTCCCTCTCATTATGAACTTTTCTGTTAAGTACCTGTTTTGCTTAATCAGCTACTCTTCTAAAATTGAACCACAGTTTCTCTACAGTTTGCTCCTACGAGTTATTATATTTTGAGTTCTGTCTTGAGGTAACCCACTACTGCGTCTTTATCTGGTTCAGTGAACACACAAAACTTTCTACTTGTTTTAGTTGCCCTTTATTCTTGAATAATCATTGTTGCTGCAACTGCCTCATGGTCACTGATATCCAGATCAGTATTAACATTGACAAAGAGGTCAGTGATCTTTTTGCCATTAGGTTAAATATATTTCTGTTATGAGTGGCCTTTTGAACTGTTTGTATTGCAGGATGTCTCGTCTCTTCCATTGCTTGCAAAATTGTAGTTGTCCTAGTTCATTGATGGATGATTAAAGTCTTCACCAATAACTATGGAACAAGATGGTCCTGGGCAGTTTCATCTCAAATTATACAGGGCATGTCAATTCTTGATCATGAATTTCCCTGGAAAAAATATATTTTAGACCTCTGTATCGTATGTTTTAAGAAATAAAACATTTTCATTTTATCTGGTTTTTGTAAATAGTAAAGTCCTTTGAAATATGTTTATTTTGTAAATAACTCTCAAAACAATAGAGAGCTAAAAAAAACCTAATAAACCAAAAGTACTGGAGACCTGGCAGCTGTGTTTCTTTAAAGCCACTTTATATGTTCAGATTTAGTTCGTGCACACACACACACACACTCTCTCTCTCTCTCTCTCTCTCTCTCTCTCTCTCTCTCTCTCTCTCTTACGGCTTTCTTTGAATTTACAAATCTAAGAAGAAATTATACAAAAATTTTAATTTTTTTTTCTTCTTAAATTTTTTTCCTGATGTGAAAAGTCACAGAATGTCAACTTTGTTGTTTTATTACCAGATACAACTGATATAATTTTAAATGATATCTTCTCTGCTCCAGCTATCTGTATTATGTAAATATTTATTATTAAAAAATTTAAAAAATCACATTTTTATGAGTTTTTGTGAATTATTTACTTAAAAACCCCCATCACAAAACTTATTAAAACTGCAGACATTGTGTTTGGTTAATGTGTTAGTAGTAACTGCAATCAAAGTGAGCAATATTATTCAGTGTAAAGTGTTCGAAATTTTTCAACATTCTAGATATTTCACATCATTGAATTTGTAGTGTAAAATGTGCACGTTGCCAACGTTGTTTCCACCTCTCCTCTGTTTATAACAGACAAGTGAGAACTTGCACATTAATCATTCTGCATAGGGTTCTGTGTTCGGTTGGAACTTTTCATTACATACAGTGTCAGTGAGGAAACTACAGTAAGTGAAAGGGAGAGGTGTGTGGACTAAGAAAAAAGACACAAGAAGGTGATGTTTAAGAAAAGTAAAAACACTTCACAAAAGTTGGATAACTCTCATGGATATTACAGAAATATCTTGGTCCTCAAATAACTGTTACCATTAGCGTCTGTTGTGCAGGAATTGCTATACTCTCTACAACAAGATATTTAGTGAAAACCCACGTGAATGATAGCTGTCCCCAGAAAGTTAAACTGGTGAAGACAGTGCAGATGTTTATATTCCTGTGTGTGAAGTTTTTGATGCATTGAATGTTATCATTTCTGTTGTAACGCATAATATATCCCCCCTTAAACACCCAGGCAAGATAAGAAGCACAAGAAGAAAACAGCATGTATACAGAAAAGTGGAGGAACTAGAAAGAAGATTAACACAAGTAACATTTTCAAAATTTTGTGAAGTGTGTAATGTAGATGGACTTGGTACAGAACCTGAAGATGGTGACATGCGCACACAACGTGATGTGTGGTTTTGAAACCTAAACCATACTACAGAAATACGTGCGCACTTCTTCACATTACTTTATTTCAAAAGCTCGTAAAATAAAGAATGAAAACAGTATTTAGGCATGTCCAGATTCTTATTGTGTATCCATTGCAAGACGATAAGCTTAATGTTGCTGTGGTATACTATCTGCCGGCTGCAGTGGCTGAGCAGTTCTAGGCACTTCAGTCCGGAACCTTGCGACCGCTACGGTTAGTTAAGTTTAAGTAGTTCTAAGCTCTAGGGGACTGATGACCTCAAATGTTAAGCCCCATAGTGCTCAGAACCATTTGAACTAGTTTTGATGACAAAGATTACAGCCGGCAAAGTCCTAACAGGCTGATGTTATTAGTGAAAATGGTCAAAAAGTTTAAAGGTAGATATGTAACAAAATAAACAAGAGAAGCATTCTCATAATGAAGGAGGAGATGATTTCCAAGAAAGGTGCACAGTTAACTCGCAGCCTCACTGCAAGCAATATATTATAGCAAACACTCAACATTCGGAGTGGGAAATATGATACTGTGTTCTTCTTTGACAACAGAATGTCGCGTGAGAGTAGTAGAATGTCACATGAGAGTAGTAGAAGTCACGAGTGAATCTAGTTCAATTTCCGTGTTGAATTCTCTTATGTGGTGCCAGTTCATTCCCAATTTGAGTGATAGGCCTACTGAAAAATGTGAAGAATTCTGTTGGCAATATGAATTGCTTCCAGATCACGACATGAGAAATTGCGCTCACTGTGGCTCTGGAAATTTTATGATGCTTCGAAGACGACAGTGAAAGTTAATTTTCCTTTCTAGCTCAAATGTAAGAAATGTAGGGAGAGAAGTAGTATAACAAAGAACACATGGTTTGGCAGTTCAAAATTAAGTATTGACCAGAGCATCATACTTGTTGCATGCTGGATAAGTAATTTTACATCTTTCAGTTAATGTGGTTTCTGACTATCACGGTTTTTGTAGGGAGGTGTGTTATGTTATTGTTACTAAAGTTACTGTCGCCACTAGTGGTCAAGACAAAATTGTAGAAGCAGCTGGATCTCACATTGCCACCCTTGGGTTTGGAAGAGGACGATTACTTAAGAACGAAATAGAATGCGTTTGGTTTTCTGTGGAAATTGAGCTGGCGTCAAGAAAGTGCTTCATTTTATGTGTATATTCCAGGAGAAAGAAAATGGTAGCAACTGTCATTAGACATTTCGTTTTGCCAGGCACAAAATTGATCACTGATTGTAAGGAATCATACAAAACATGGGAAAATGAGGGAGTTGATCATGTCAAACATTCAGTAGAATTTGTACTGTCCAATGACCCATCTGTGCGCAGACATAACATTGAGCATCTCTGGAAGTCACGTAAATCATCTGTTAAGGAAGAGGAGATGAAATGTACATATTTCAGTTTTTATATTTTCACAGCTTACAACTATCAGGCACATCTCTCTTGTAAGACTCCACTACTTTTTTTAAAGATGTGTCAGAAGAGTATCCTGGGTACAAGAAAAAAAGGAATGGTGCCTGTTGCCTACACCACACATGATATGCATGACGATTATATACTTCATGAGTAATGCAAGTGATATTATTCATTTCTTCAATAAAGTCCTACCAATGAAAAAGGTGCTGTTACTCCCAATTTTTTAAAGACTTTGTTTTCGATGCATTTGTCTTTTGTCATCTATCTTGTCAACATCCTGAGAGTTGACCATTTGAAATATATTGCTTGCAGTGAGGCCTTGATGTTAATGTGCACCGTTTCATGGAAATTACCAAAAAGGAGAATCTGAATTTAAAAATTAGGCTCACAGAATTCTTCTCCTTCTAACCAAAATGGGTAATATGCGAGCCAATGAAGGAAGTATGCACATGCATTTACTGCACTAATTTGAAACTTATGTGTTTCACCATAAGTAGTGTGACAGGGAAAAACAACACAGAGATGGACCTGATGCTTATGTTTACATGTCAAGAGCCAGAAGATAAATGCTGATGGCAGTAGTGTGCAGTGTGTCATGCTGCTGAATGGATGATTGTTGAAGCATCACGCCTTCAGTACACTGACAATGATGTAACATATGCATTGTGGGAGGGAGGAGAGTTGGTGTAGAAGACAGTGGAGCTAGGGAAGTGTGTTACAGAGATTAGGTGTTGTCATAAAAGGAGAAGCTTGTCATTATATCTGCAGGGTTCAGAGACAGAAGTAAAATCAGCCTTATCCCAGACTACTGACACATTAGTTCTTCATTTCGACTTTGCTGAGAACTGGTCTGTTGCTTTGCAGAACGAAGTTCCAAGTTACCACTGACACAAATCACAAGTGTCAATATTCATATATGTTGCTCACTTCCCTGGAACTTCACACTGTTTTGCTATGGTCAGTGATGATCTCATTCATGGCAGCACGATAATTGGTGACATAGCATATAGGGGCTGTACATTTCCTAAATGTGTGTGTGTGAGACTGATGGGGCAGCATCTCATTTTAAAAACCATTTTCAGCTTTATGAGCTTGGAAAACACTATGCAGAAATTGAGACAAAAAAAAGAAGATATTTTGAGTAACAGGTCATGGAAAAAATGCAACAAGATTTAATCTCCAACATGAAGTTGATGGTGTTACAGGGTGTGGCGTGGGAACTTCCTTATTTGAAATGCGCAAGCGACCATGCAGTGGGCAAGAGAGGAGCGTGCGTTCGCCGTTATGATCTATTTTCGGATGGACATTTGGTCACATCAGAACTCAGCGTGCATTCAGGAAACAGTTTGACATCATGGCTGCAGGTCGTGTTTCTGATGGGAAGTCAATTATTATGTATGTAGACACTTTTATGGATACTGGAAGCGTGCAGAAAAAGAAACAGGACCTTCAAGAACCACCAGAATGCCTGAAAACATTGAGAGGCTAAGGATGTCAATTTTGAATTCTCCCCAGCGATCTGCACTTAAAGATGCAGCTGCCCTTACAATTTCTGAACTCACAGTGAGACAAATTCTTCATGAAGAGGTGAAATTTCATCTGTAGAAACTGTCAGTGGTGCACACACTTCATCCATGTGATTTTGTTTTATGAAAAAATGTGTGTGATGCCTTGATCGATTTGCTGCCTGATGACACCTTAGTGTTCTTCAACGATGAGACACATTTTCATTTGTGTGGCTGCGTGAATAAACAAAATATGTGGTATTGGAGTGGGACGAACCCTCGAGAACTTCATAAGCAGCCCCTGCACACAGAATGTGTGACTGTTTGGTGTGCACTGTCTAAAGTTGGCATTATTGGCCCATGGTTTTTCGAAGAGAACGATAAGGCAGTGATGGTCACTTTGAAGAGTTCTGTTTAGATGATTGAACAGTTTCTTCTTCCAGAACTTGAAGAAATGGATGTGGGTGATGTCTGGTTCCAACAAGATGGTGCCACAGCTCACAAGGCATGAACATTGATGACCATGTTGCGCGAACACTTCCCTGATCGTCTCATCTCTTTGAGGGGTGATCTCCAGTGGCCAGCACGCTCACCAGATTTAGTGCCATGTGATTTTTTTCTTATGGGACTAAGTCAAATCCTCTGTGTGTACTCATCATCTGCAGACCCTGGCTGAGCTACGGAACAATATTCGTGTTGCTATTGCCAACATCAACACAGACATGTTGCAAAAAATGGACTGAAACTTCCAATTTCGATTCTCCAAATGCATTGAGTGAACGGAGGCCACCTTCAAGATATCATTTTCTAAACTTAATGGAACAAAACTTTGGATATTGCTGTTTGTAAATTAAAAAGAATTAAACTGAAGTCTATAATACTTTCTGATTTATGATATTTTTTTTTAAGTAAGGAAGTTCCCTGCCACACCCTGTATAAGGGGCACTATTGGATTTGTACAAACCATATCAAATTACTAAGAAACACGAAACTATTACTTCTAAATGAAAGTACATTAGGGAAATTCCATTTAAGCTCTTTTCAACAGTACATTGTAGGCAATTTTAATTCATGGAATGTTATAAAGAAGTAGAATCATGACAGAAACTTAAAAATGTATATACAAAGTTAATTTCTATATCCAATTTTTTAAATAAAATGCTGGAACTAAACAAAAAGTTATTTTCCCACACACTTACAAGGCTGTAAAATAATTATTCTGACTAAGGTATACCAGTTTTGCATTACATTTGCTCAACATCAGCAATCAGTTTAAATTTTAATATAATCCATTATGGAGTTGAGGTAGCAGTTGTCGTTATACTGGTTATCACTGTTAGCATTCAACCGCGATTCTTGTACATATATTTTAACAACGCGTTTCAAGAGACAATGCTCTCATCATCAGGTTGTAAAGTCTATGTCATGAAATTAAACAGACTAAAAAGGCAAAATACCATCACAAATAGTTGGGAAGTCCATAGAGTAAAACAGAATTAAAAGTATATTGGACTGTGGGTCCTCGTCTTACATTGAAGTTGTTGACACAAGTCGATGGCCGTCCCATAGTTACCAAGTATGCTGTCGCACTGTGCCGGCTCGGGAGCTGTTGTGGACTGACGTGCCTAGGTGTTGTGGCGTGGTTACAGCCGTGTGCTTGACGGTAACGCTATGCTATTGGGCGCCTTATTTCCTTATTGCATTGGTCTGCCATCGTTAGCCTCTCGCAACTCCGTCAGTGACATGCTACAAGTTTAAAGTCACATACCTACCGTAAAATAATTCTAAAAACCCGTTAAAAAAGAACAATTAGCAGTCTTTCCGCTTTTATCATTTCTCAAGATAGTTAACATCCTGTGACTTCATATTTTCAAAAGATAAATTTGAAGTTTGCTAAAGTTAAAAATTTTCATAGTCTTTTTTTCCAAATTAAAGATGAAAAAAAGCTCAGAAGTGTGTTAATCAAACCAGATAGTGTTATAAACAAGGCTTTTATTAAAAATAATTTCAGATCTCTATCACTAGTAGTTTTTTTATTAATTTTTTTATTTTCCCTTACATTACAACATTTTCACAAATACACTCATTTAGAGAGTTCTGCAATGTTGTAACAAATCATCAAAAAATCAAAATATTTTATTTTAGTAATCCACCTAGAAAGAAATCTGCTGCATGCATAACAAAGTTAGTAATAGCAAAAACAATCAATTATTGACAAAATTACTTAATTGGATAGATAAAAAAAATCTGCTCACCAAACGGCGGCAGAACACACATGAAAGACTGTTGTAATTGGCAAGCTTTCGGAGCCCGTGGTTCCTTCTTCAGACAGAAGGGTTGAAGGGGAAGGAAGAAAGGTGAAGGAAAAGGACTTGAGAGGTCTAGGAAAAGGGACAGATTTCAGAAAAGTCACCCAGAACCGTGGGTCAGGGGAGACTTACCGTATGGGATGAGAAGGAAAGGCTGATTGTTGGGGACTATTTCGGATGAGATTTGAAAACCTGAGATCTTAAAAGGTGGAAGACAGGGTAATAAGCAAACAGAGATTACTGCTTACATCTTGCATGGGTTAATAAGACTGAAAATCTAAGTGTGTTGTACGTAACAGAGGTGGGAGGGGGGCAATGAAAATAGATGGGAAAGATGATAAAAGATGTAGAAAACTAAAACGGAGTGAATCAAAGAGTATTTACAGTGAAGAACTGTTGACTGTAGTGAAGACTGAAGACAAAAGTTTTTTGTGTGTGTATTCTGCTGCCACTTGGTGAGTAGATTTTTTTATCTGTCCAGTTAAATAAAATTAGTAATAGCTGTTTTAAGTAATTTAAATATCACATACTAATCAAACTTATTAGGAGTGGTGTTCTGAACTAAGCATATGTTGCATTTATTCAAAACTGCAATAACTCTGGCATGCCATACTGTGGTTAAGAGGTGGTTGCTTGTCTGTTTCTTATGTGTCATGGCAGTCAAATTAGTGTTAAGGGCTGAAGTAAAGTCCACCAATTGTTCTGCTTTCTGTTTTACAATCAGGCTTCTGATCCAGTTGTGTCGTATTCATCAAAAAAGTCTTGCTGTAATTCAGAGATGATGATGATGATAATATGATTGTAAGCAGCTTATGGTTATTGAATATTTATTGAGTTATTTTGTTTTGTAAAATTTGATTGTACAATGGAGGTGATATTGCGTTTTCCCATTTTTGCAATACACTTTACAGAACTTATTCATTTTAAGTTCTGGAAATGTTGATGTTATGTGATATTTATCTATCAAGAAATAAGTTTTTGGATTAGTTTTGTCTAAGTGTGGAAGATTTTAATATTTAGGTGTAGCCATTTTATTATTTTTGCCCTTTTATATACTTTTTTTGTACATTTGTGTAGAAAAAGAAGAAGAGGAGGAAGAAGAAGAAACCAGTTCAGACAGACAACAGTGACAATATTGCTAAAACAAGCAAGAGGAAAGACAGAGATGGCGATCTAAGTCAGCTAGCATCTTCAAAAAAAATTAAGTATGAAGCAACACAACAATCATGTTCTGATGCTGGCAGTAGTGAAAAGATAGCGATTAAAGATGGAGGAAATATTTATGAAGGTATAATGGAGGGAATGGAAGCATGGCATGGATTAAATGTACCCACTCAAATAATACAAGCTTTATCTGAACTGAAATTTACAAAACCAACTACAATACAGGTATTGTAATTGTGTAATAACCATTGTCATTTTGATTTTCTGTATTGTTTCTAATGCTACATGTCTGACATTGTTATAGTCCATGGCATTACCACCAGCAATCCTAGGGAAACGAGACATACTGGGTGCTGCTGAAACAGGAAGCGGAAAAACTCTTGCATTTGGAATTCCGATAATAAGTGGCATTTTGGAGTGTAAGAGAAGGGATTCAGGTGAGAAACAAACATATAAAAATAAAAGTTAATTGAACAGTAGTTTAACAGGACATATGTGTATCTCATGCTAAAACACAGTTTCAGCTTTGTTAGCTTGTAAATACCATTGTTTTGAAAAATTGAGTAGTTGTACTGTTAAGAGGCAAATTGCATTAACTGTCTCACGTAAACTTTCCCTTGTCAAATATTCAGGAAGGAAGAAACATTCCTCGAGGTAGTGGTGAATGTTTGTTCATTCCTGTCACAGTACATTCCTGACAATTTTATAGTAGCAATTAGATAAGTTTTAATATTTGCTATTTTTCAGGATGAAATGTTTTTCGTAGCACACATTTATTGATGGGAGAGAATGGTTTCACTCTGTATGGAATGTGTTACATGTGACAGATTGAAAGTGAACACCACACCAGAGTTCAATTTAGTACCTGTATACATTTCTTTTGCTTGCAGTGTTCTACTGTTTGACCCATCATAGCTTTTCTGATGGACTAAATGAAAATTTTTAATAGCTTCTCTCCATTCTTTTGAACTTCACAGAAGCTGCCCTACAATGCTCCGGCTCTAGCCTGTCTAATTGAATAGACATACTAGATACTTTGACTTCTTCACAGACTCATGACTGTTACAGAGGTGACGTTCTTTTCAATTCGTGCAGTATGTGCTGTGTAATTGAAGTTTGGGAAGAATGTAAATGGGCTGGTGGCAAATCTTAAATTCTGAAGCTGCTCATGCGGATGGTGCAAACAGTAGAGCACAGCCTATGACAGGCAGATATCGTGGCCTGGTATGTCATCGTTAATTTCGCATACCTTGTCATGACTGATGTGGAATTTTAGCTGTTTTTCTCTGACTGTGGCTGGTAATTGTTTGCTCCCAGCTCTTGGACTGCTTACAGAGACTTTGTATACAGCTGTGCTGTTATGTTTAGCAAGATAGTACCCTCTGCAGTTGCTAATCTTGATAAAATGAGCACTGAATTATGAAGGAATTTAAGTATTTTATATCTGTTAGTAATGTAGCAAAACTGAACAGCCACTTTCATGTACAGTATTGAAATTTTTCATTTGGAAAAGTATTTGCATGTGGATTTTCTCGTGCCTTAAAGTTATTTCTTATCAGTATGATTAATGGAATACCCAGAAAGCAAAAGGAAAAGTGATGGGTTTAGTACCTAAAAATTGGATATACTGTAATGTGATTTTAACTGTCTTACGATATCCATTGGTGGATCAGATAACTTATGAAGAGATACTGAGTCAAATTCGAGTGGAAAGAAATTTAAGGCAAAACTTGACTGAAAGAAAGGTTGTTTGATAAAGAACATTTTGAGGCATTGAGGGACAATCAATTTGATAATGGAGGAAAGTGTGGTAGTTAAATTGTAGGAGGCGGCCCAGGCTTGACTACAGTAATCAGGTTCAAATAGACGTAGGTTTAAATAGTTATTCAGAGATGGAGAGGTAGACTAGCATGGAGAGCTGCATCAAACCGAGTTTTAATTGCTTTGTTGTTCTTTGAGCTTTTGAAGTACACATTTTTGTTGGTCGTTTGACCAGTAACAATAACAAATTTATTTACTATTAACTTAAATCAAATAAAGTTGACAGGACTCGGCATGATTTTGAAACTTCCTGCTGAAATATTTGTTGTTTGCACATTAATATTTTATGTAATTGCTAGTGTTTTTTAAATCTCTCAAATGTACCCAAACTCTTAAAGAATGTGAAAGCATAAAGAGCAGACAAAATCTCTCGCATTTTCCAAAAATGACGTTTTGACAAATTACACAAAGTTTTGCAGTCCCATGAACTGCTCATACATGTAGTAGTGTGATATTTCCCTTTTCTTACGACTGGTAGAGTTGTTCATCCATTTAGAAGTTGACTGTATGCACTTGTTTGAGACTTATTGATAGATCTTGAGTATTAGAACTATGATAATGCTTCCATATAGAATAGCAGTTATTTCTAATGGAGATGAAGTGCAGCAGTGATGTACAGTTCATGTTTCATTTGCACGTATGAAGAATAAGTACAGTTTAGGGAGGTCTCAATCGTCTTGTTTGTCATACTAGCTGACTGTCTGGCAGTGCCCCATTACCTGTTTTATCTGAGTCGTATATTAACCCTTTGCACTCCGTAAGGCAGACACAGGGCGGCTCCGTGCGCTCTTATTTACATCGCCGCCGCCTGGGCGGCAGTGCACCGCAGAGATTTGCGCGGATCTCTTTGTGGAAACAATGTAGCCGCTGGCCAACAATTGGGGTATACATTAAAACAAAATGTGTGCTTTCATTCATATATTTACGTAAGCTTTTACAGTACAAAACTTTCCATTGTGTGGTATTTTTTGAAACACTCTTCAGGGTGGAGAGCTGGGTTTCCTGAGCATGTTTCGCAGTAATATACAGTTTCACGCCTGCCACCTTTCTTTTTTCTGTCTGAGCACACTGCGCAATCCTTATGCTTGTTCCCAGGAAGCTTGTTGATAATGTGCAACTTTCCATTCAAGCATTTCTCGTCAGCAGAAGTTGAACGACGTCATCGTTTCTGTCCTTGAGTTCTTTCTTCGGCAACTAATACTCTTACAACACTTTTACGGAATGCTTTGTGAGACGGTATTGTCAAGTTGTTTTACTCACAGTGGTTCTTGCATAGTAAATAGCTGTTTACAAGTCCTACCTCCAACGGCCATATGTATAGTTTTCGCCACCACTTGAGATTTTTCATTAGAAAACCGTAACGGGAAATAAAATGGTCAGATCGATCAACTCCACCCATCTTTGAAGCATAATCAATAATCTGCTTTCTTCAAGTGACACTGGGTTATTGGCTTTTGTAGAAAGCATGAGAACTGTTCGTTTATCTTGCCATGCCAGAACCATCATTTTGTTGTTGCGGAGGCATTTTATTTCGTGCTTCCTTAGACGCAGAGCTCCTTTCTTGATTGCAGCTGGAAGGTTTTTGCGATTGGCCTGAATCGTTCCTGTGAGATGCATGTTCTGTTTCAACAGCTCATCAGCTAATGCAACACTTGTATAAAAACGGTCAGTGTACAAATGATACCCTGATTGCTCTGTAGCATTTCTGATATTAGCTAGCAGCTGAAGAACTATTCTCTCAGAAAAATTCAAGTGTGGGCAAATCAATGACTCAGTTGTTACAGCGCCAAAATAGGTATCAAACTGCAGATATAGCCATTTGATGAATCTGAAATTACATAAACTCTGAGTCCCCATTTTCTTGGTTTTTGAGGATTGTACATTTTGAATCATACACGACCCTTGAATGATACTGTAGATTCATCAGCAGCTAAATACTGATATGGTCGATAAATTTCGAGGAACATGCCAGACAAGTAATTCAGTACATTTGTCACTTTACTCAGACGTGACTGAACCTGACTGTTGACATGTGTAGCACTCGTCGGATTAGAAACATGAACTGCCCAGAAAATTTGCATAAATTGTCGGCGACTAAAACAGTCTGGAAAGAAGTTGGATGATTGTAACCATTCTCTTGAAAAATAGTCCTGCAAGTTCTTACACTTTTGTAATGCCATATTCAGTAGCACACCATGGAAACGGTTCGTTTCTTCCATGGTAACATTTCACCACTCCCACCATGCAGAATGTTGTGGAAGTGGTGTCACTTTATGTATTTTTGATGTAGCATACCTATTCGTTTCATCTACTATATGTTGAAAAAGGTTATCTGTAAAAATTAATTGAAAGAATCCGATGGGCGATGATGGAACAGAACTACTTTCTGTTATAAAACCACACTTTGATTCGTCAAAAGGAAAATCTGTGAAGTCAGTGTCAGTGTTGCTCCACATTCGCCACGAATCCTCTGCTGAATCACTAGAAACATGCACATTGTCACTGTTTTCTTCGTCATTGTCACTCGAATTGTTTTGAAATGAGTCACTATCATAATCAAAATCATTTTCACTTAGAGATTGCTCTAAAAGATCTAAAATCTCCTCCTCAGAAAGGACTGTACGTGAAGAACTAGCCATTTCGAGCGTGTGGACTTGAATGTAATAATTAGAATCTTTGACTTAACACAGCTGCTACTGTTCGACACCGAGTTAAAAGTAGTTCTCCTAGATGGCAGCACACTGCAGCAATAATGCCTTTTTTTTAGTAGACTCAAAATACGCCTGAGAGCTTCGAAAACTTGTGTCGAATGAGGCTCGACATTGGAGCGGAAAACAAATTTCGCGATGTTGAGTGGCACTCGACATTGGAGTGGAAAGGGTTAAATAAGAAAAAGAATGGAAGAAAATTATCTTGTCACGTCATTACCCATTGTACCCGTGATATATTGGAAGGCAGGTACTCTCCTTCAATCTTCTGGCAAAGTGCCATGTCTCACTGTCCATGTCCTTGTATAATCACTCGTGGTAGCAGGCAATTAAATCCCCAGGTCTGGAATTTAAGTGTGTGCCGCTGTGGTCATTTAACCCACTGGCATACAGCGAAGGGTATACCTTTCATCGCACTTGCATGCATTTACGTACAATGATGGCTACAGCCATCACCGTGCAGTCATCTTGTTGTGTGATGCTTTGGTATGTAATACACTACTGGTGGTCCTATTTTTAGTTCAGGCAGCATGTTAATAGTTGGCAACAATGGTGTCTGCCTTTAAATCAACCAGAAATGCTCAACTGCAGCTAAATATTACAATGCAAAGTCAGTGCGTTTTTTGTAGGTTCAGTATCGCAATGTGGCTGATCCATATGAAATCCAAGCCGAAACATTGCATTGATTTCTTGAAGAAAGCGGTTTGAGTTATACTGGTCGTGAAAGCACTGAATCAGAAGCTAGTGAAAGCAGTGGTTGTGTTGACAAAGAAGATTTTTCTCTCGACATTTGAGATGCCATAGCAGAGTTGGCAACAGGTACATTGACAATTATTGATGAGTGGAACTCGGATAATGTTTGCAATAATTCTTGCATTATCAAAAGCAGCATTGAAGGTGAGATAGACCTTACTATTTGCAGATCCCTAGGCCAAAACCCATGAAAATTGCATGTAACTGATGTGTTTTTGATGCCACAGTTGTGGGAGACAGTGACCAAGGAAGCAAATTCGTTTGCAGCTAAAACACATGTGGAAACAACTGCAAACGTGGAACAGAGAAGAATGATTGAGAAAGCACACTGGTTTCTTCTGACAATAGATGAGATGAAAGCCCATTTAGCATTCTGTACACTTATGTCAAAAGCAAAGAAACTTCTGTACTAGTTGACTGGTTTAAGAGAAAAATAATACAGACTCCTATTTTTGGTGAAACTATCCCTCATAGCCATCTCAAGGTATCTTCATTTTGCTACTGATTCAGCAGAAAAGCAGCATGACAAACCGAGGAAGGTCAGACCAGTTATTATTCTCCCTGTTGACATATTTCAGAGGGTGTACAAGCCTGGAAAATTTTTTTGTATCAATGAAAGCCTGATGAAGTTGAGGGCAGATTGTCGTAAGTACAACACAAGATGGAAAGATTTGGTTTGAAAATATATAAAGTCTGCTCATCTGACAGTAGATACTGTAACAGTTTTAAAATTTACACAGGTCTTGAGGCAGAACAACTATTCAGCACCTTAGCAAATTGTTTTTTATCTGTGTGAGACTTTACTGGATGAATGGAGAACGGGTATGGTTCTACCACCTTGTTTCTAAAGATATTGGAGAGGAAGACCTATGTGGTTGGAACTGTAAGACCAAACAGAAAGAGCATGCCACCACAATTCAAGAACTCAGTGCTAAAACAATGCCAACTGACTTTTGCACCATCGAATAAAGTTCTTGCTGTGAAGTGGATGGATTGACAAAAAACCAATGCACATCCTGTTAACTGTTCATGATTGACCTGACTATGATGAACAGCAAAAATGGGAAGACAAAGGAGAAACGTAGTTGCATCATTGATTGTAACAAAGGAATGAGCGAAGTCGATGCACTTAGCAATGCTTAGCATCATATCCGCTTTTGTGGATATATGTGCAGGTATATTACGATACAAAGTTTGCGCGTTTTCATAGTTTCAGGAGTGAACATGGATGATACATATGAAATCCCCTCTGAAAGAATATGTCGATTTCTTGAAGTAAGTTATTTGAGTGATATGGTGAACTAGATTCTGAAAATAGTGAAAGCACAGAATCAGAAGTGATTGACAACAGCGGTTGTGTTGACAAAGAAGATTTGAACTACAGTAAAAGAAGAATGAGATTCACAGATTTTTGTCTCAACCTGGCAGAACGAATTCTAAAAAACCTTAGACTTCCATTTTCCCACAAAAATGCCCTCAACTGACAAAAGAGCAGTGCCGTCTAGAAGATGTAAGGTCTGTTATGACAAAGGTCATTGTGGAGTACCCTGCTTTGAGTGCGAAGAGTGCAAGAGTTGCCTACATATGGATAAGTGTTTTACACTTTATCACACTCAGACAAAACTATGTTTGATTATATTTCACAGTGTAATAGAGAAATACAATAAATAGGCTACTCTAATATAGCTTATAGTATATTGCTGTAAAAATAAGGAAATTACTGAAAAATAAGTGTATTGCTGTCACAATGTCAGTCAAAAAAATTGTATGCCAATGGGTTAAATTTCTTCTGTTGTTGATGACTGAATAATTAGACGGACAGTGAGACACCAGAACTTTGCCAGATGATGCAAGGACGCTAATACCTTCCAAAATTTCGCAGGCATACAACAAATTTTCGTGTCAGTAAACCCAAAAAAATTTTAGGGGACTGAACTTGTGAAAACCTTCATGTACATATAAGGAATGAAATTTATCTATAGTGTAAACACAAACAATGTTAAATGTATATATACAGTGTTAAATGTATAAATACAGTGTTCAGATTATTGTGGAGTACCCTGCTTTGAGTGCGAAGAGTGCAAGAGTTGCCTACATATGGATAAGTGTTTTACACTTTATCACACTCAGACAAAACTATGTTTGATTATATTTCACAGTGTAATAGAGAAATACAATAAATAGGCTACTCTAATATAGCTTATAGTATATTGCTGTAAAAATAAGGAAATTACTGAAAAATAAGTGTATTGCTGTCACAATGTCAGTCAAAAAAATTGTATGCCAATGGGTTAAATTTCTTCTGTTGTTGATGACTGAATAAGTAGACGGACAGTGAGACACCAGAACTTTGCCAGATGATGCAAGGACGCTAATACCTTCCAAAATTTCGCAGGCATACAACAAATTTTCGTGTCAGTAAACCCAAAAAGATTTTAGGGGACTGAACATGTGAAAACCTTCATGTACATATAAGGAATGAAATTTATCTATAGTGTAAACACAAACAATGTTAAATGTATATATACAGTGTTAAATGTATAAATACAGTGTTCAGATTATAAAATTAATTCAAATTAACACAAAACTTGGTTGTATTCAATATTTTTCAATGCCCCTTCCCACTTCCACTGCATTTCTAGACATGAAATGTCATAGAAACTGTCACCAATCAGCCTACCCACTCCATAAACTGTGGATTTGAGACTTGTGTCACTTCTTTTATACTATTTTTAAATTTTGCCACTTTTGCACCAGCACTAACACATCCAGGAGTGAAATCCCTTTGGGACTGCTATTAGTGTGCTTAGTGAGATATGGTCTCCCGGCTGAGACACAAAGTTGAAATATGTTCACTTTTTTTATTTACTTAAATTTGGCATATTTCATGACAGTACCTTTTCCGTTAGATGTTTACAAGGCGATATTGGTCTTGGCTTCAGTTGTCTAGTGGAAGTATGATTCCACAATGTATCTTTGTCGGCTGCAGAAATGACCTGGTTCAATGTGTTTGCCTCATTTTTGGTGCTTCAAATACCATTTCTTCGAATGTAGTTTCTTCTTAAAGTTTATATTAAAAAAATAGTAACATAATTCAAAATTATTTATGACGGCGACCTGCACATTGTTCTACCGTCAACGCGCACCAAGAGTTAACTGCCAACTGACTATAGTCAAAGACGACTCCAGCGTCAAAGACATTTTACACAACACACAAGCTTCCACTTGTAATCAGTCTCTTTGCTATTCTTCGACGCATTTACTAATAGTAATCAATATGCTTTCACTCACAAAAATATAAGTAAATTAACTTATAATAAGGCAAATTATAATAAAAAAAATTCTGACAAAAAATATAAGAAAACATTTACAATTTGGTATTGACAAATCCGGTAGAAAATAACACATCTCCCAGATCCATTACATTAGCATCCTTGAATCCTACCGAGTGTCGTTTTGCCTGGACAGTATACATATTTTTCCATCACCCTGTTCCCTCCCCAACCACCACCTCCATCTCTAGGAGTTGTGTCGGCGCAGTCTGTTTCCTACATAAGAATGTTCTTTTCCAAATACAAAACTGTCACACTCTTCTATCATGGCAAGTCTTTTGACACCGGCAAATACTAGAGCAAACAAACTTAGCTTTACTGCTGTAGCTGCAGTGTGTCATATCTGTGGGGTTTGTTCTCCACCTACTGCTAAATCAGTTTCTGGTCCACTGCATATGCTGTCAGTACTGCTTTGCTTCGTCAGCTGCTAACTGCAAGACCTTCCACTTTCTCG
Source organism: Schistocerca serialis cubense (assembly GCF_023864345.2). Taxonomy (NCBI): domain Eukaryota; kingdom Metazoa; phylum Arthropoda; class Insecta; order Orthoptera; family Acrididae; genus Schistocerca; species Schistocerca serialis. The sequence goes on from NC_064645.1 coordinate 496,748,665, forward strand.
TTTAATACAATGCTGCCTTCTCCATTGGGGGATGATGTTTCCCATCCGCATCCCATTGTAACGATCCAGTTTTCACAGCATCAGTCTTCTTTATACACTGTCTTGATATCTTCCACCCACCATACAACACTGTCACTTTGCAGAATCATTCCCTACCACACTTTTGACTTATACGGGTTTTCTACCGCACAGTCGGATATACACAATGTGCAGTGGCCCAGGCTGTTTCTCCACAAGAATGTTCCACTCTCCTTTCAGTGATATTCTTCTGTGGCACATGCACTTGGCTTGAAGAAAACAAATAATGATTCATCAGTTGGAAAAGTTGCACTACACAAATCTGTGTGTGAAATAATTTTTTAAGTATCAAATCTGGCAAGGTACAAAATGAGAGAAAGTGGTCAATTGAAAATTCATATATATATTTCACTGCCAAGTCCAAAAGTACTTTGGAGTTAAAATTGTGACATTCGTATGTAAGCACCGTTACTCTCAATAGCCAGTTTATGGTATGCACTGTAAGGTGTTACTGGAAAAATTGCAGATGGATTTTCTGTGGGTAGAATGCTTGCTCAGTATTCTACAGTTTGTTCACTTTGAAATATCAGTTCGATGTTACTATTTGTACAATATGTCATTCAAATATAAGTTATTCAAAATGGTCACAGTCCACACAAGAAATCCAGAATTCCACAATCACCTTTTTTGTTTGTCTGTTAACATTTTCCATGATCTTTCAGTGATGACAATTGCTCAAAATTAAAACATCTTTCCAGAGCCCAATGCTGACACAGCCAATCGTTATGATGTCCAAACCTCAAATGTTTTTCCCCCTGCAGAAAGCAATCCCTCTAGCTAGCCAACAAAATGCGCATGAAGGCCCTCTCTTCTCATTGGCTGACATCTATCAGAGCCAATCAACCTGCAGTTCTAAACCTCAGAAGCTATGACTTTGGCGCTGCTATTGTTCATTTTTTATTATTTTTACACAACCTTTCCACATGTATCCAATTGCACTCATAGGAGTGCTAGTGGTATGATAACCCAACAGTATTTTTTCAACATAGTAAGTTAACATTGCTCCTTGCATTCCAGAGCTATACTTACATGTTCTCAGTTTCTCAGCCCCACCCCACAAATAAGGGTGGCAAGGATGTCTTAACGCCCACAGTGTGTGCATGGATGTGATATGGCACCACAGCTCAGAGAAATCTCATTTCTACTGTACACTCCGTGGAGAGTAATTTTAGAACTGTAGTGATTAAAGAATTCTTGTCTTACATTCAGATGTGAAACCTTTCAAACATATATATGATCATCTTTCTAAGGTTTATATTAGTACTTACTCTGTTTGCAATTTTCTGCAAAGAATGTTCCATTATTTCACAAGCAATCTTTCATCATCTGATTACAAGAAGTGACTACTGACATGAGAGAGAAACTTTAAATTTGTTTTTGGAGGGGGAGGGGGGGAATTCACCTTGAGTGCAGTGCATTATTATATATTGCAAACACCCCCCCCCCCCCCACCCCCCTCCGCCATACATACACAGTTTTCCGCATAGAATTAATTAATGATAGGCCTAACCACAACATTCCACTTGTAAAATTTTGAAGCAAGCAACTTTCTACATTAAGTGCTACATAGTTGCTGATGACAAACTGTGAAAGGAAAACAAGTATCATGCATCACATAAAAAATTAGGAACGCCACAGATTGCGTGATGAGTTAAGAGTGTCATTCGGAATCTGAAGAACGTTTTGTTTTTCTACAGAAATTTTTATTTGGTATAATTAAAGGAAACTGTGTTTTACATGCAGTTTGATACCCAAGCTACTTTTCTACATAGTTACTGTTCAAATTTAGGTACTTGTCATACCATTTTAGCAGCTTTTCTATGCATTGTGTGTGCTCAGTTGTCCCAGATTGTTGAACCACTGGTTATAGGCTTCTTTAAATTCATCACTTCCATAGTGTTGTCCAACCAAAAATCTTTCAATTGGGGAATAAGTGATAATCACTGGAGGCTAATTGCAGACTGTATGGCAGATGCCCAAACATTTCACACTGAAACCGCTGAAGCAAGTTCTGTGTCAGTCCCATTGCACATGCATGTACATTATCATGAAGGAGGATGATTCCACTGGTTAGCATTCCACACCGCTTGTTTTTAATGGCACAGTGAACTTGTTGAAGCGTTTGACAGTAGGCCGCTGCAGTCCAATAATTGTGAAATGCTTATCTTCTTGTATTTTTGTTTCAGTCCTTGCTTTCAGCCTATCAGTCACCACCGAGCGCTGACCCGAGCGATCTTCACTGTGAACAGTATTCCATCCCCCAATAAACGTGATACACCACTTCTGAAATGATGCTTTGTTTATCACATTACTGTACACCTCACTCATCTGCCTATACTGATGGTCGCATGTTTTGCACATTTAAAAAGCGGATAACACTGCGCTCCTCACTCTTCGCAAGTTCGTCAGTTGTGTCACACATTTAAAGTCACACAGCTAAGCAGTAATTAACTGTACTGGATTGAAGCTGCCACCACACTGAGTACCAAAGTCAGAGATCAGTTGGTGTTGTTGTTGTTGGTGGTGGTGGTGGTGGTGGTGGTGGTGGTGGTGGTGGAGGAGGAGGAGGAGGAGGAGGAGGAGGAAGGGGGGGGGGAGGAAGTGGTCACATGTCAAAAATGAAACGTGCTTTACTTTCTGAATGACCTTAGTGTATATACAAAAATTTATCTGTTTCTCAAATTTCTGAATACTTTATTAAAAACACAAATTTATATGTGTATAAGTAGTAAAGAGCATTTTCTCTGCTTGATAGAAAGAAACTAAAAGCCTACTTATGATGATAGAATTTCAGCGAAACATGCCTGGGTAATGGAAGAAGAGGAAAAAAAAGTGTTTTGCTCAAAGCAGAGTCCCTCCAAAAATAAATTTATTTGTAAACAAACACAGGTAGAAGAGCTTCAACCTCAAGGGAGATCCATCTTGACCACATATAATAGACAGTTCACAGTGACTGGTTTGAGATTGCTGCCATTACCAAGTCTGTCATAAAATGGAGAAAAGCAATAGTGTGACAAAAATAAATTCAGTTGGCTGAAAGCTAAATATACAGGAAATCTGAAGATAACATGGCTGATAGCCATACATAAAAAAAAAGTATTCTGATACAAGTATCAATGTCAAACAATCTGTACACACAGTTATGTAAGAAGCGCTTGTGGCGGTGTCCTATACTTACACAAATGTAGCCATAGCCAGTAGGGTAGGGCTGAGTTACGTAAGTGATCAGTATCATAAATTGAATAGCTTATTTGCATAGTCATTAATTAAGATGGTTTCACTTGGCAAAATGTGTGTAACAATGAAACATAAAATGCAGTCAAATTTGTAGAAATAAAATCCATACGTACAGTCCAAATACAACAGGTAAAAGGCAGTAAAGACTCCATTAATAGAAAAACTTTTAGCATGGCTATAGTGTGAAAGTCAGAATAAAATGTATAAAAAGTAATACAGAATCTATTTACAGGAAAACCTTTCAGTATACTAAAGTAAGTAAAACACAGTATTGTGTGCAAGATGGTTTTTGAAAATATAATTATTTAATTAAGTCATGATGCTTGATAGTGCATTTAGAGAACAATTCAACTGGTGCTATTTCATGGCCTCTGTGGAATTCTTTTGTTTTCCTGTGGTGGCGCTTGCAGCAGAAGGCAAGAACAATTGCCAGGACCCTGGAGGAAGGTTTTATATTGGTTGGATGAGAAGGAATAGTGAGACTCGCTTCAGTGAACACATGTATCTATATAGTCGAATTAGTGTGTTCATTCGGTACATTTCTGGGGAGGAAAAATATGTAGGAGGAAGTGTACAGTATAATTTAAAAGTGTTGTGTAATGCACTGAAAGGACAATTATTGAATATATTGGAGTAAAAGGAGATGTATGTACATAGAAAATGGCAACCAGGGTTATTGCGTAATGAACAGATTGAGTTAAACTTAAATGCCTACTTCGATGTTTTCAAGAACTTACTAGTATGAACAGTGTCGCACACCGCATCACCTCGGCATGTGGCTGAGTGCACCTAGTAGCCATTAACATTGGCCCTTCCCCTGCAAACACCACTACAGGAATACAAAAATTCTCCTCACACAGGCCACAAGGTGGTGCCATCTGGATTGTTCTCTGGATTCACTATCGACCATCGAGACCATAATTATTGTTTCGTTAACCATCTTCCACACAATATCATGTTTTATTTACTTCAGCACAGCAAAAAGGTTCTCTGTGAATAGATTCTGTATCTTTTTACACTGTTTATTCTGACTTGCATAGTATGTAATGTTCCAATTACTTTGTCATGCTGAAAGGTTTTCTACTAATGAAGTCTTTATTACTGCCCACATGTTTAATTCAGGCTATGAACATGGATTTTATTTTTATGTATTTTATTGCATTTTTTGTATTATTGTTAGACACACATGTTGCCATGTGAAATCATGTTAATTATGACTATGAATATTCTATTTTAAGCTGCTGAATTTATGATACTTGTCATTTATATACCTTGGCACTAGTGGCTATGTGTGTAAAAGTGTAGGATGTCCCACACCATTACCCACTTCTTGTGTACTTGCAGACAGCAGCAGTTGGCCCAGACACAAGCAACAACTGGGGAAGTAACTGATTTTGTGACATTTTATGAGTTCCTAATGTGGAGCAAGTTACATCAGTTCATCTGTGTGCTTTGGAACTTTAGTTTCTCAAATTTCTGCATGTTAATTTTAGCACTCAATAGAAACAGTTCTCGCATGTACATTTGTGCCGGAAAGTAGACTGCTTTAGTGACACATTAAAAATTCCTGACCAGGAGCGAATTATTTAGTCTCACATGAGTGCTTTAGTAGTTTAATTTTTGAATCTCTGCAACTTAATCTAATTTATTAGACACAGTTCTTCTGTTTTCATCAGTTCAACAGTAGAGTTCCATAGTGCGTGTCTATAGTCCTTTGTTTGTCTGTGTAATGTAATTTTCCATGGTCTTTAACATGAATTGCTGTGTGCAGATGTGAGCCGAGTTGGTGACACTTCAGTCACAGCTCCAAACTGTGATGGCTTTGGTTACATAGCTTGAGGCTGCAGTGGATGGGCATTACTGTTGTTTGCCGGCCATGGGGATCCAACAGACATCCAACATGACCAATGAGTCCTCTGATCGGCCTGCACCAGTGGCAATCCCAGTTACTGCTCACATTGAGGTTGATCCCTCACCTGTGGTCGAGTGGGATGTCACCTCGATGCAGGGCAGATGGCAAAAGGCTTCCCAGGAGGCCAAATGCAAGGCATCCCCAGTTAGTCTGACAAACAATTCCCAGGTGCTGTCTGTGGCTGACACTGACCCTCAACCAGATGCAGTCACTTGTCCTGTTTCAGAGGAATGCTCTTGGCATGCAAGATCCGGGAAGTCATGGAGGATGGGATTATTGGTTGTTGGGAGCTCCAGTGTTAGACACGGTATGGGGTGCCTTAAGGACACGGCTGCCAAGGAGGGGAAGAAAGTCAGTGTGTAGTCTGTGTGCATCCTGGATGGAGTCCTTCCAGACTTGGAGCAGGTCCTTCCAGACGTGGAGCAGGTCCTTCCAGATTTCGTGAAGAACACAGGGTGCAGCCAGCTGTAGGTGGTGACTCATGTAGTTTTGGATTGGAAGAGAATCTCTCTGACTTTGAGCGGCTATCAGAAGTGGTAAAGGCTGTCAGTCTTGTTTGCAGGATGAAAGCAGAGCTCACCATTTGCATCATAGTTGACAGGACTAATTGCGGACGTCTGGTACAGAGCTGAGTGGAGAATCTGTAGAAGATGCTCAGACAGCTCTGCGACTGTGTTGGCTACAGATTCCTCGACTTGAACCATAGAGTGGTGGGGTTTTGTGTTCTGCTTAATAGATCAGGAGTCCATTACACGCATCAGGCAGCTACAGGGGTAACATGGGCTGTGTGGTGTGGACTGGATGGTTTTTTTAGGTTAGAGGGTCTCAGGGAAACACAAAAAGGGTGCATGTCAAACACAAGAAGAACGTAGATCCAGGAACCATCGGTACGATGGTTGTAAATTGTAGTAGCCATGTAGGGAAGGTACCAAAGCTCCAAGTGCTAATAGGAAGCACTATGCTCAAATCATTACAGGCACTGAAAGCTGGCTAAATCCGGAGATAAGTTCAGCTGAAACTTTTGCGAAGAACCTAACGGTGTTCAGAAAGGGTAGAGTAAACACAGTTGACTATTTCAGACACATACCTGACTCATACAATTATCGTTGCTGGTCACTTCAGTTTATGTTTTATATGTTGATGAAAATACATTTTAAATCTGGAGGTACACATAAAAGGTAATTCAAAATTGCGCTAAATGCATTCTGTAAAATTATTTCGAGCAATTAGTTCATGAGCCCACTCAAGTAATAAATGACTGTAAAACACACTTGAACTCTTAGCGCCAAATAATCCTGGTCTAATAATGAGCATCAAAATGGGTACAGGGATTAGTGAACACACGGTTGTCATAGTGAGATCGAATACCGTAACTCCCAAATCCTCCAAGAATAAAAGAAAAATATACCTATTCAAAAAAGCAGGTAAAAATTGTCTTGGCATCTTCCTGAAAGAGAATCTCCATTCCTTCCAATTAAGACTGTACCGGGAAGTGTAGACGAGATGTGACTTGAATTCAGAGAAATAGTGTCGACAGCAATTGATAGATTTATAGAATGAGATTTTCACTCTGCAGCGGAGTGTGCGCTGGTATGAAACTTCCTGGCAGATTAAAACTGTGTGCCAGATCGAGACTCGAACTCGGGACCTTTGCCTTTCACGGGCAAGTGCTCTACTAACTGAGCTACCCAAGCACGACTCACGCCCCATCCTCTTAGCTTTACTTCTGCCAGTACCTTGTCTCCTACCTTCCAAGCTTCACAGAAGCTCTCCTTCGAACCTTGCCGAACTAGTACTCCTGAAAGAAAGGATATTGCGGAGACATGGCTTAGCACAGCCTGGGGGATGTTTCCAGAATGAGATTTTTCACTCTGCAGCGGAGTGTGCGCTGGTGTGAAACTTCCTGGCAGAGTAAAACTGTGTGCCAGGAAGTTTGATAGATTTATACCAAATAAATTAACAAATGATGGAGCTGATCTCCCTTGGTACACAAATCGGGTTAGAACATTGTTGCAGAAACAACAACAACAAAAAAAAGCATACCAATTTTAAATGAATGCAGAATCCCCAAGACAGGCGATCTTTTACAGAAGCTCGAAATTTAGTACAAACTTCAATACAAGATGCGTATAATAGTTTCCACTATGAAACTTCGTCTTGAAACCTAACATAAATCCAAAGAGATTCTGATTGTATGTAAATTATACGAGCGGCAAGACACAATCAATGACTTATTTGCACAATAGCCATCGAAATACTATAGATGGCAGTACTGCTAAAGAAGAGTTACTAACCACAGCCTTCTGAAGTTCCTTCACCAAACAAGATGAAGTAAAAATTCTAGAATTTGAATCAAGAACAGCTACCAGCATGAGTAACTTAGAAATAGATATCAATGGAGCAGTGAAGTAACTTAAATCATTTAATAAATGCACGTCTTCTGGTCCAGACTGTATAAAAATTAGGTTCCTTTCGGAGTATGCTGATTCAGTAGCTCCATAATTAACAATCATATACAATGGCTTGCTTGACGGAAGATTCATTCCCAAAGACTGAAAAGTTGCACAGATCACACCAATATTTAAGAAAGACAGTAGGAGTAATCCACTAAATTACAGGCACATGTCATCAACATCGACTTGCAGCAGGATTGTGGAATGTATATTATCTTCGAACATTATAAATTACCTTTAAGAGAATAGTGTTCTGAAACACAGTCAACACGGATTTAGAAAACATCCTTCTTGTCAAACACAACTAGCTGTTTATTCACACAAAGTGTCGAGTGTTATTGACAAGGGATTTCGAATTGATTCTGTATTTCTAGATTTCCAGAAGGCTTTTGACACTGTACCTCACTAGTGGCTTGTAATCAAATTGTGTACTTATGGAATATCATCTCAATTACGCAACTGGATTAATAATTTCCTGTCAGAGAGGTCACAGTTCTTAGTAACTGAAAGAATGTCACCGAGTGAAACAGAAGTGATTTCTGGCATTTCTCAAGGTAATGTTATAGGTCCTCTGCTGTTCCTTATTTGTATAAACAATTTAAGAGACAGTCTGAGCAATCATTTTAGGTCATTTCCAGATGATGCTGTTGTTTATCATCTGGTAAACTCATCAGAAGTTCAAAACAAATCCCAAAGCAACTTGGAAAAGATACCTGTATGCTGAAAAAATTGGCAGTTGACCCTAAATAATGAAAAGTTTGAGGCCATTCATGTGAGTGCTAAAAGGAATCCATTAAACTTTGGTTACGCAATAAATCAATCAAATGTAATGGCCGTAAATGCGACTAAATAACCAGGAATTACAAATACAAACAACTTAACTTGGAAAGACCACACACAAAATATTGTGGAGAAGTCGAAGTTAAGACTGTGATTTATTGGCTGAACACTCAGAAGATGCAAAAGTTCTACTAAGGAGACTGCCTATGTTATGCTTGTCTATCCACTTTTGGAGTACTACTACATGGTGAGGGATCCTTACCAGGTAGGATTAATGGAGTACGTCGAAAAAGTTCAAAGAAGAGCAGGCAGCAATTTTGTTATTATTGAGAACTAGCGGAGAGAGTGACTCAGACATGACACAGGATTTGGGGTGGACATAATTAAAACAAAGGCGTTTCTCATTGCAGTGGGATCTTCTCACAAAATTTCAATCACAAACTTTCTCCTTCGAATGCGAAAATATCCTGTTGACACCAACCAACACAGGAAGGAATGAGCATCATAATAAAATAAGGGAACTCAGAGCTCACACTGAAAGATATAGGTGTTCATTTTTCCATGTGCTGTTTGAGATTGGAATAATGGAGAATTATTGTGATGGTGGTTCGATGAACCCTCTGCTAGGCACTTAAGTGTGATTTGCAGAGTATCCATGTAGATGAAGATTTAGGTATGTGTACAGATTGATTGATGCTGATACTTGTATCAAAATACTTTTAATGGTATTTATGGCTGTTGGCCAAGCTATCTTTTTTTTATGTATTCCTAGATATGCTATATATTTAACCCTCAGCCAATTGAATTTATTTTTGTCACCGTTAGTGTTTTTTCTGTTTCTGTTTGATGCTGGCAGCAAGCCGTAACCAGTTGATTTGAATAGTACAATACACTGAAGAGCCAAAGAAACCAGTACATCTGACTAATAACGTTTAGGGCCCTTGCGAGCATGCAGCGCGACATGGCATGGACTCTACTAATGTCTGAAGTAGTGCTGGAGGGAACTGACACCATAAATCATAAAGGGCTCCCCACAAATCCTTAAGAGCATGAGGGATTGGAGATCCCTTCTGAACAGCACGTTGTAAGGCATCCGAGATATGCACAGTAATGTTTATGTCTGGAGAGTTTGGTGGCCAATGGAAGTGCTTAAATTCAGAAAAATGTTCCCGGAGCCACTCTGTAGCAGTTATGGACGTGTGAGGTGCCACATTGTCCTGGAATTGCCCAAGTCTGTTGGAATACACAACAGACATGAATGGATGCAGGTGATCAGACAGGTTGCTTTTGTGCATGTCACCTGTCAGAGTCTTATCTAGACGTATCAGGGATCCCATATCACTTCAGCTGCACATGCCCCACACCAGTATAGAGCCTCCACCAGATTGCACAGTCCCCTGCTGACATGCAGGTTCCATGTATTCATGAGATTGTCTCCATGCCTCTACACGTCCATCCATTTGATACTATTTGAAATGAGACTCATCCAACCAGGCAAAATGTTTGCAGTCATCAACAGTCCAATGTTGGTGTTGACAGTCCCAGGCGAGGCATAAATCTTTGTGTCGTGCAGGCACGATTGGGCCTTCGGCTCCAAAAGTCCATATCGATGACGTTTTGTTGAATGGTTTGCACGCTGGCAATTTTTGATGGATCGGCACTGAGATCCCCTTCTTGCACGATCTTTTTCCGGCTGCAGCGATGTTGGAAATTTGATGTTTTACTGGATTCCTGATATTCAAAGTACACTCGTGAAATGGTTGTATGGGAAAATCCCCACTTCATTGCTACATCAGAGAGGCTGTGTCCCATCACTCGTGCACCGACTATAACACCACATTCAAACTAACTTAAATCTTGATAACCTGCCATTGTTGCAGGAGTAACTGAGCTAACAACTGTGCCAGATGCCTGCTGTCTTATATATCAAACAATGGAAAATCACGCATGGGATGTATCAATATTATGAAAAGGAAAGTTGCTACTCACCTTATAGCTGAGATGCTGAGTCGCAGATAGACACAACATAAAAGCTGTCACAGATAAAGATTTCAGCCAGTAAGGTCTTCATCGAAAATACACACACACACACACACACACACACACACACACACACACACACACACTCGGAGGCTAGGATGGGGAGGGGGAGGGATGGTAGGGCAGTGGTGGCAGACAGTGAAGTGCTACAGGTTAGACAGAAGGCAGGTGAGATGTAGGGGGGCGGGGTAGTGGAGAAGGAGAGAAGTAAAAAGACTGGGGGCGATGGTGAAGTGAGGGCTGTATAGTGATGGAAAGGAAAGGGAACAGAGAAGAGGCTGGATGGGAGAGGACAATTACTGACAAGGGTTGAGGCCAGGAGGGTTATGAAAATGTAGGATATACTGCAGGGAAAATTCCCACCAACACAATTCAGAAAAGCTGGTATTGATGGGAAGGATCCATATGACAGGCTGTAAAGCAGTCATTGAAATGAAGGATGTCATGTTTGATAACATACTCAGCAACAGGGTGATCCACTTGTTTCTTGGCCACAGTTTGTTGGTGGCCACTCATGTGGACTGACAGGGTGTCAGTTGTCTTACCCACGTAGAATGCAGCACAGTGGTTGCAGCTTAGCTTGTAGATCACATAACTGTTTTCACAGATAGCCCTGCCTTTGATGGGATAGGTGATGTTTGTGACCAGACTGGAGTAGGTGGTGATGGGAGGATGTATGGGACAGGTCTTGCATCAAGGTTTATTACAGGGTTATGAGCCATGAGGTAAGGGTTTGGGAGCAGGAGTTGTGTAGGTATTGAGTTTTCACCTTTCGATATCATCGTCTCCCTCAGATTTCGTCTTGTTCCCCCTTTTGCATCCATTTCATCCTTCTCGTGATTTTTCACTCATATTTGGATGTATTTTTGTGAATTTTTTCGGACCCAATTCCACAATATTTACGCAATTTTTCGCATTTTTTCAACCACCAAGGATCCTTGCTGTTTCCATATATGTCAATACAAAAAAGTTTCCTTATCCCTAGCCAGAGTCCAGTTCCACACACTGTTCTTGCATTGTTGTTTGGCCCATAGAATTGCCCCAAATGGCCTTACCGTCAAATTACTGATCTCCAGCTGCCACCCTTCCTTCCACAATGACCTCCACCTGTCCAGATTCCACCAATCCTTATCCCTCACCAACATAGTCCTGCAAAACCATATCAACCAAGCCCAAATCTCCTTGCAGTAACTTCTGTCCATCCGCAAAATTCTCCTGCTATGCAATCCCAAATTGCTGGAACCCATAACACACATTGAAACTCTTGCCCTCCAGGAACTAGAGCAACATGCACAATCCCAACCCAAAAAGCTCTCCACCCTGCTCGCTTCCTACTCCCACCTTGAAGCACCACTGTACACAACCTCTACAACAACCTCCAAACCTCCCCCACATCCCCTCACTGCTGTCAAACTCTGTCTTGTAGACCTACTATGCTTATCACACCCTCCAAAACTCCCTCCCACCACCACACACAATCCACAACCTAAACAGACCCGTAACAAAGTCATGAACCTATCCTCCAGAAGCCTTAGCCCCACAGAAATATTAGCCCTTTCCAAAGGCTTCACCTCTTGCCCCACTCCCAATTTAAATCATGCTGGACTTGTTACAGACCTTCTCTCCTTTGCCTGATCCTTACAGTGGGAACACTTTCTCACCACCAACCCTACCAATCAGACTCAACCAAAGACCAATGTTCAACTCTGCCACCTCAGTTCACTCTACCATCCAACTGTGATCCACTGCCCTCAAAACACCCCATGTTCAGAATTTCTTAACCTCAAACCTTACATTGCTATCCTCCCCCAAATCCCTCAACGTGTAAACAAGCCTTACATTTGCAGAAAGAACGTCAGTCCACCATCTAAAAACTGACCCTAACCTTATAATCCTACCTGTGGACAAAGGCTCCACCATTGTTGTTTTGAAACACACGGATTATGTGGCAGAAGGACTCTGCTAGCTGTCAGATACTTCCACCCACAAACCTTGTCACAGAGGCCCCATTCCAGAAATCCAGCAGGATCTACAGTCACTCCTCAAATCCTTAGGCCCATCCCAGAACCTCTTCCCAGTGTCCATCTCTCTGCTCACTCCTACTACTCGCTGCACTCCTACCTTCTACATGATTCCTACCTGCATGGCACCATCCTGTGCCAACCTATTCATGTGCCATCTAGAGGAACCCTTCCCAAATGCCTAGAGTCCTAAACCCCTCACCTGGTTCAGATTCATTGATGACGTCTTTGCGATCTGGATCAATGATGAAGACACCCTATGCACATTCTTCCAGAACCTCAACAACTTCTCTGCCATTTGCTTCACCTGGTCTTACTCAACCGAACAGGATACCTTCTTAGATGTTGGCCTCCACCTCAGGCTACATCAGTACCTCCTCCCATATCAAACCTTCCAACCACCAGCAATACTTCCACCGACAGCTGCCACTCTTTCCATACCAAGAAGTCCCTTCCATACAGCCTAGCCACCCGTGGTCGTCGCATCTGCAGTGACAAGCAGTCCCTCTTGAAATATACCTAGAGTCTCAGTGAAGCCTTCACAGATGGTAATTATCCTACCAACCTTGTACAAAGACAAATCTCCCATGCCTTATCCTTCAGGTCTCCCACCACCTCCCAAAGTCCCCCCTGTCCAGCCACAGAAGAACATTCCCCTCATAACTTAATACCAGCCAGGTCTGGAGCAACTGAATTACATTCTGTGCCATGGTTTTGACTACCTCTCGTTGTGCCCTGAAATGAGACTATCCTTCCCAACCCCTTAACCCATGGCTCATACCCCTATAATCTGTGAAACTAGCCATGTAATCTACAAGCTAAGCTGCAATCACTGTGCTGCATTCTATATGGGGAAGACAACCAACAAGCTGTCTGTCTGCATGAATGGCCATCAGCAAACAAACTGTGACCAAGAAACAATTGGACCACCCTGTTGCTGAGTAAGCTGCCAAACATGACATACTTCATTTCAATACCTGCTTCACAGTCTGTGACATATGGATCCTTCCCACAAACACCAGCTTTTCTGAATTTTCCCTGCAATGTATCCTATGTTCCCGTAACTCTCCTCGCCTCAACCTTCGTTAATCATTGTTCTCTCCCATCCAGCCCCTTCCCTATTGTCATTCCAGCACTACACAGCCCCTCATTCCACCGTTGCATCCAGTGTTTTTACGTCTCTCCTTTTCCGCTAGTGCCGCCCCCCCCCCCCCCAACCTCTCACCTGCCCTCTGTCTAACCTGCAGCACTTCACTGTCTGCCACCCCTACCCTAAATCCATCCCTGCCCCAGTGTCCTCATCACCCCCACCCAGTCACCACTCCCATCATGCACTGGTTCTGCTGCTCACAGTGTGGCTTCAGTTGCCTGAGACTGCAGTCATGTGTGTGAGTTGCATTTGTGTGTGTGTGTGTGTGTGTGTGTGTGTGTGTGTGTGTGGTGTCTATTTTTGATGAAGGCTGGTTACTGGCCTATCTGCGACTCAGCTTCTCCACTCTATGGTGAGTAGCAACTTTCCTTTTCATAATATTGGTGTCTTATATAGGCATTGCCAACCACAGCACCGTATTCTGCCTGTTTACAAATCTCTGTATTTGAATACACATGCCTATACCAGTTTCTTTGGCACTTCAATTTATATTTGATCAAGATGGAGGTTTATGAATAAAATGACAAATGTGATTGCAGTCTCTTTTACTGACTTTGTGCCTTCTATTGATATACAGGTATATGGGAGGAGAATTAGCCAATCTTGTGTCAGTCACATTAAGTGCCATGGGCATATTTGCAACTTACAAAGAACGCCGCATTTATAAGCAATGTGACTTTTTCAAATCAGTCCTCTATGTACTAAACGTTAAAGATTCAGCTGATCTATAAAACTACTGAGTAAGCATTAATTTAGTCTGCAAGTAAGAGCTGAGTCAAAAACAAAAAAAACAAAAAAAATCCTTTAAAGATTGAACTTTCTCCCACCTATCCTCAGCAGACTAATTAGCAACTTGTTCTGCAATATATCTGCTGAAGATATCGTTAGAGCTGGGTAACTTCATGGGGTAACTTCATGAACAGCAATGGAACCAGAATACTTACCAGAAGAAATCCCCCCCCCCCCCCCCCCCCCATTGCTTGTATTAAAAAAGTAAAAAATGGATATTGTTGGTGGTCTGACCTTTCACAGTGTAATTTTTTTCTCACTTCGTTAGGACCAAGTCTGAGGACATTGATATCATGGGAAACATTGATTGCTATTCAGTAATGTGTATGTTTCCAACCTTCATCACACAGCCCATAGGAGTGATGCAGTTTCAGTTTTGTGAGGCTGTTTCATTTCGTACTAGACCCCACCTAATTCATCCTGACTCCTACAACAACAAAAGACACACTGTGTAGATACACATTCTCCAATCGTGCCACTGTTGTGTCAGAAATTTTCTGATGGTCAAAACAGATTCCTAAAGAAGTTTTTGGATGTCATAAAATCATGGCATTGGTGGTGTGAAAAGTGTGTACAACAGCAAGGAGACTTTTGTGTGTGTGCCCACAAGTGAACAACAGACTTTAATTGACATTCTTCCAGTAGTGATGAACAACGCATTTATTATTTCACTGAACACTGAATATGAGCCACAGGTAAAGGGGAAACCTGTCCATATAGAAAATAGGAGTCATTTCTTGATGACAAGGTCCAAATTTGAGGTTAACACTGCATTCCATAAATAGGGAGCTTTCAAAGAGTGTCAAGTTTGATCACTGGTATAGGAAATTGTCACAGTGTAAATAAATGCCAAGTCTCAGTGAGGTAGTGGTCAGCGATTCATACGGTGACGGTGTAG
Source organism: Schistocerca serialis cubense (assembly GCF_023864345.2). Lineage (NCBI taxonomy): Eukaryota > Metazoa > Arthropoda > Insecta > Orthoptera > Acrididae > Schistocerca > Schistocerca serialis. The sequence continues at coordinate 496,764,023 of NC_064645.1, forward strand.
CAGTTCGTGCAGCATGCAGGAAAGCTGAAGCTAATGGGGTTCTGGTTGATGGCAGGTGGCAACTTCATGAGGTGACAACAAGGCAACTTGGGAAACGTACTGCAGGTAAGTTCTACGAGGCTGTGGTTGGCAGTGCTAATTGCATCCAGTAATGGCTTCACTGCTTGTAAAGATGGCTGGTGTTCAGGCTGGAGCTCAACTGGAACAGGCCAGCTATATGTCAGACAACTGTTTATATAGATGCACAACTTAAGTTTCCAGGCAGCACATGACCTTGTAGGAAAATAGTTCTTTGATTGTAGGGCTGCCTGGGGCTATGTTAGAGCCTCGGTGATGTGCAGAGCTTTCTATAAGCCTGCTGGTAAATATATTTATGTTTGTGGACAGTGAACACACAGACTTCCACTGATCCTGTGTTTATTACCGGCAGTCAAGTTGTGTCGAGACCATTACCGACAATCTGATTGTATTGAGCTACAGCCGAGTTTCCAGAGAGTACGGTGTATGTCTACAATAGAGACTGTGTTGAGAAATGACATAAATTCCAAATATTTTGTGAGACTGTAATGTGGAAAAGAAAACTGGACACCTTAAACTTCAATGCACCATGTATGTAAAGAAATAATTTCACTATACTGCTTGGGAAAAATCCTTGTTTTCTTTGATGGCAGTTAATATCATTCACTCCAGGACCTTAAAAATTGTACAGGTCGTAGTTCAGGATTTCTGACATTGTGTTGCACATCTGCAATCCCTCGGTTAGGCATTTTTAAAGTTATAGACTCCCTTCATTTTGATGTTAAAACATTTTTGGTGCTGCTTTTTTTTTTTTTTTTGTATCCCAGTTGGGGAATAGGGATATGAGATGTGATGTGTGCAATATTTTGTTATTCTCACCTGGACTATTCCATTTGAAAACAGTTCACAGTGGTGTGTTGCGTAAGGGTTAAAATTTATCATATGTTAGGGAACGGTGGGTACCACAATTTCTGAGATTCCGTAGCAACTTTTAGATTAAGTAAATGACTGTTATGCGTGATGTATGGCCCCGACATTACTGTACATCACATTTCTGTTCTAAAGGTGTACTAATTCGGTTAAGGATCTGATTTGTCCAAGTTCTGTTTCTGATAGTAAATTACAAATGCTACTTTAACTGCCATTGCGGCAACATCCAATTATTTGTGGTGGCCCAAATTGTTTGCCTGGAAGCATGAAGTAGAGGTACCTCCATATCTATGCTACAGCTTTATTGATTACTATAGATGTTGAGTTTTGAACTTGTCAGGTGACATAGAAAAAGTACTAAAAAGAACTGCTAAAGGGTGCACTCAGGGGTCGACAATTGAATATTTCTTGTGCCAGCTGGAAGAAGATGAAGTTAATGGGGTAGTGGCATATGTCGATGACATCTTGCTGTGGAATCAGTGAACTAAAGAGCTGAGCTAGAGGAAATGGCAAATGAGGTCCTCTCCTGGACCCAGTTATGGTGTGTAAGTGACAAATTAACCACAGCACTACAAAAACTGTATACATACTCCTAAAAGCATCAACCCGCTAGTTCTTATATTCCCTCCAATCTCTGTGTTGCTGTCTGTCAGCAGGTGTGTCATTTTGGCAACACCACTGTTCATCCCTTCATGGGAACAAAATCCAGGCTATTAAGCCTCTCCCAGCAGCTTAGACGACCTCCTCTTGGCCCTCTCACCATGAGATCATCATTTTACCGTATTTACTCGAATCTAAGCCGCACCCAAATCTGAGCCACACCTGAAAAATGAGACTCGAAATCAAGGAAAAAGAATTTTCCCGAATCTAAGCTGCACCTGAAATTTGAGACTTGAAGTTCTTGTGGAGAGAAAAGTTTTAGACCGCACTTCCAAATCGAAATAAAGTTGGTCCTTTGTAACATGAGACACAATTTAGGTTGAATGGATGAAGATACAGTTTGAGTTGTAAGCTTAGCAGTTAAGCTTTACTAGGTAGCCATTGCTATGCATCAGGCACTCTGACCGTATTCATACAGGTACCCTTCCTTTTTCACTTGCTTCGTCTGGTTTGAATCGATTGCTTATTTTGCTTTGATCTGATAAGTGCCGTTCTCTTTGTTATAGGTGCTTACGTCACTCTAAGCTGAAAAGGCGTTATTGTGCTGTGTCACGCATTGTTTGTAATGAGTGAGAGAGAGGAATTGTATCATTAGTGAAACAATGGCAAGAGACTGCTATTTGTTGTTACTTACACTGCTGTTTTCTTTGATAATGATCAACAAGAACCAAATAATAAACTGCGTATGATAGAAAATGTTCTGAACGAGAGTTTTGCAAAAATTTTTCTCTGTTTGAAAATCTTTGCAGATGCCTTTTTAGTACATTACATTCTGCACAGAAATTAGTCATCTTAAATTTAAAAATCTAGTTAGTTGCCGTGCCTCATTTCTGACTGTATCACTATTCAGCATAAGAATGATACGAATATACACATGACATGATATATATATTCTTCCACGTTTGCTGTTATCTCACTCTAGTTTTGTAGTTTATGAGGCAGTCAGGATTGAAACGAGATGGCAGCAAACATGAAAGAATACATAGCATAGTGTTTACATTCGCATTATTCTTATGGTGAAGAGAATACTGCTTGTGATTCACAATTCATAAAAGTTCCTGTTAGCAACCATCTCTTGTCACAGGTAGGAAAAAATTCAGAACGTAGAGTTGGCCATGTTGACATACATCCCAAACAGTCTTGCCAGTCTGATTTTTGTAGTAGATTTTTAGTGATGACTTCAAATGCAAAGTGTGTTGTTGTTGTTGCCTTCAGTCCGTGGACTGGTTTGATGCAGCTCTCCACGCTTTCTGTCGTGTGCAATGCAGAGTACCAGCGCTTATAAAACAAGAATGACCATTACTTAGAAATTAAACGCTGAAATTTAAAACAAAATTTTATTAGGCTTGTAATACATCTTATACGAAATGTTTAAAATATCAGTCATGATACTGAATCACTATCACTCGATTCTTTGTTGTTCATTTCTTCATACAGAGCATCGTCCTCCGTACCATCTAGTGTATTGGATATCGAACATTTTTTAAATGCTTGTTGCACAGTCTAATTTGGAACACACTTCCATGCATCATAAATCCATTGGCACACTTGCGACAAACTTGCGCGTTTTACACGTCCTGTTGGTGTCAGTTGTCAGTCGCTTTTCAAAAGCCGGTCTGTGTACATGTGTTTAAGCTTGTCCTTAAATGGTTTATTCAAACAGACGTCAAGTGGTTGCAGAATTGACGTCATCCCGCCTGGAATTACTGCCAAGTCCGTTTTGCTTTCCTCTGATTTTCGTTTTACTGCAGCTGTTTTATGACCTGCGTAAGCATCTAATACCAACAGACTGTGTAAACCAAGCATTGCAGCAGGATGACGATTCCACGCACGCCTAATCCATTCCAGGACCATGTCCCCCGAAAACCACACAGTTTTGTTTGCTTGTACAATTACAGTTTTTGGAAACACTTCTGTTTTTGGTGAAGTCTTTCGCTTGAAAACTACGAATGGGGGTAATTTATGTCCATCTGCTGTTTTTTCACTCCCTTGGCGTCAACCATATAATTTGACGGCATGTCAAAACATACAGGAGTTTGGTCAGCATTTCCTATCTAACCAAGAAGGTATTACTTTTCTGTGTGCCACCTAATTATGAAGCACTGAAATTCCACAAGTTTTTCTTCATAATTTTTCGGCAGCTTCTGTGCAACTAAGTTCACCTCCGAAGAGAAAAAACCCAGCACTTCATAAACAGATCAATCCAGCTGCGACTAGCCTCAAAATTTTTGATTTTTTGCTCTCTAGCAATTTCATGTGGCTTAATTTTTAAAATCTCAGCATTCACAGGCAGGAATTTCTGACGCTGTTCCTTAACAAATTCATTTAAAATCACTTCTAATGCATGATATCGGCCACACACTGCAGACCTGCAGCACGGTTAGAACTTTGTTCCGCAAAAGAAATAACTCCCCTCTTGAATTTGGCACTATAATGAAAGCGCTTCATTTTGGTTAACGAACACCAACAAGCACTTCACAAAATTCCACGAAGCAATAGGTGCCGCTACGTGAAATCTTAATGAGCCCCAGCATATCAACTCGTGCAGCAATCCTAAAGCCTTGTGCATTGTTGGTATTTTTGTGTAAAGAAATTTATTTTTGTTGCTACGAATATTTGAAAGGCTGCTTCATTCGAAGAGGAACAATACGGAATTTCTATGTACTTTGTTGGATACAATATGAAAAATGCAGTGGTTGAAACTTGGGGTGGAGAAAAAGCTCATCTTCTACCCTTTCTTTTAATTTATTTACTGACACAGAGGTTTTGGGGCCAGTATTTATCTTTGTGCCTGCAAAGCATGCCTGTGTAGCGCTATATATATTCGACGGCAGAAGTTAGTTGTGGCGGCACCTACCAACATTTTTCAGAACTTCCGCTTACTTTGCACTCGATTCTAAGCTGCAGGCTGTTTTTTGGATTACAGAAACCAATAGAAAAGTGTGGCTTAGATTCGAGTAAATACGGTAACTAGGTTGCCTATTGGGCACTGTCTCATTAGCCATCACCATTTGTTAAGTGGTGCTCCCCCACTGCTTTGTGCCCATTGTACCCAATTTTTTACTGTCCACCATTTCCTGGTGGAATGCCCTTTTTTTAACCGCTTACATTCCCATTTGTGTTTGCCGTCTGAGTTACTGGATGTTTTAGCGAATGACGCACGGGCTGTCGACCGTGTTTTACTTTTTATCTGTCGTAGTAATATGGTGAAGGCCATTTAATATTTGGTTTTGGACCTCTGTTTCTCTACAGCGTACTTTATAGACTTTGCTCCATATCCCTGTTTTTAGCTGTCTTGTCTTTCATTGTTTGCGATTGACATGTAGTCATTATTAACTTGTCTCTTTGTCTTCGTGTTCTACAATTTTGACATGGGTGCGTATGGCCCTAGTTGTTTTTGAGTGCTAAAACAAAACATTCCTAAAATGTCAGCTTCCATGGGGTCATTCCACACCAAGTGGTCTGGAGGTTTCCACATGATCGTCATGGATTTTGATAAAAATTTGCATGAACGTTTGTTCATGTTCCCAAAAAACTTCAGTAAAGGTTCATAATCACCAGTTTAATACTTGCAGTGATATAGTTATTTGTTTGATCCCATAGCACAGCTTTCAACAGTGCACCACCGAGTTTTTGACATCTTTGAGTATCTTTGCCAATATTTTCTTGAAAGAAGCAAAACTTGGCCACTTTTACAACTTTTTGCACTCTCTTAAGTGAAATAATGAAAAAAAGAACTCTTGAGCAATTTTTGTACAGATAATTTGAATCAAAGTCAGCCAAAAAAATACACGCTTGGAAAAAAATGTGAAGTGAAGCTTTTTATGCAATGAGTGGAAAGACATCCCTTTATTGAAGGTTTTTGAGTCCATCAGATTCGATCTCACTTTCTAGTCATCAAGACCTTTGTTATTAGCTCCTCCAGAGAGTATTCAACACCTGTATAACAGTCAAAGATGTTAGATTTAATGTGACTACCAGTGGATTACAGGGGTATTTTAAATGCACTTCCATAACCTTTTTTTTGCCTTTTATGCTCACATTGCAAAACCAACTCTAGTTTCTTAGGTGGTTTAGAATGCGATATTTCTAATGAAAATGGTTTTTTGTAAAAGTGGACTAAAGAGACCCATTTCTGACATTTAAAAAAAAATTGTTAAATGTACACTCACTTTATAAACTATTGGAAAGCAGTAGGAGAATGAAATTGTTCATTCTAAGGCCTTTTATTGGTAAGTTATTAATGTTAAGTTTCAAGTTTATCCCTGCAGTTACTTCCACAGATAAACATAGCTAAGCATCACACTTTTTTCAAGCATATATAATTTCACCCAATTTTGCTTCAAATTACCCATATGAAAATTGTTGATGGCCAAGTTATGTTTCTTTCAAGGAAATGTTGCTGGAGATATTATGTGTCAAAGTTGCTGAAAACTCAGTGGTGCACTGTTGAAAGCTGTGCTATGGGGTAAATCAAATGACTTATCTCCGCAAAATGTTCACACAAAATTTCGGCAAAATCGTTGATGGTCATTGGGAACATTTTCCGAGATTAGACCATTTGACATGGAATGGTTCTTTGTAGAAATGCTACAGTTTAATGAGGAAACATCTCCATCACCAGAAAAATAATCACTCAATACCTTAGTGTCCATTTGCACAAAATTGTAACTTAACACAACACATTCAGCTAATTGCACACAAAGTGAGCAATGTCATGCAAAAAATTGTCTGTGCCTCAACAGCTAACTTCAAGCTACTGCTGCATGTGATGATGACCAGTCACAATACCATTTTCACATTCACCGTAGCCTTCACAGTAAGTTTCTTGGTGCACACACTTCTGTGCACACAGAACAAGCAAATCATGCGATGTTCTCTAAGGCATGCGTCCTTTAGACTCATGGTGCACCACATCAACCCATGCATCACGTGATTTTCAGAAATATCCAATTGACATTATGGCATGTTGTTGTGCAGCCTTCTACTGGTTATGTAAATGGTAGTTAACAGATGTCCATCGAAACTTAGCCCAAAGGATAACAACTGAGACCCAATTACTGAACTAGAAAGTGAATACAGGGCAGAACTCCTAGGACAACAGTGAAAAGGGCCAAAGAGGCCACCAATTATTCCTCTGCATTTGCTATGTAAACCCCAGTAAGGGTATCCCACTTAACAGGACAAGGCCTATATACCCTTTACCTGTACTGGTTCAGTAGGGAGGACAATAACATCTGTTTAGTGTGGTCATAAGGAACACCCAAGCGTTTTATCTTTCACTGTGACATCTATAATGGAATTGTAGAACTAATAGAGACTAACTGCATGGAAAATCCAGAATGGAATGTAACAGTATTATGAAAAGGAAAGTTGCTACTCACCGAACAGTGGAGATGATGAGTCACAGATAGGCACAACAAAAAGACTGTCACAAATAAAGCTTTCAGCCAGTAAGGCCTTTGTCAAAAGTAGATGAAACACACACACACACACACACACACACACACACACACACACACACACGCACGCACACGCACATGCGCGCACAAATGCAAACGCAACTCACATGCACAACTGCAGTCTCAGGCAACTGTAGTTTTGTGTGTGTGTGTGTGTGTGTGTGTGTGTGTGTGTCCTGTATTTTTGATTAAGTCCTTACTGGCCAAAAACTATATTTGTGACAGTTTTTTTGTTGTGCCTATCTGTGACTCAGAATCTCCGCAGTATGGTGAGTAGCAACATTCCTTTCCATAATATTGTTACAACTTCTATATGACCTTTTTAAGAAACTGTGAATGGTGGGCAATTGTAAACATATCACTAACACCATTTATCAGCTTGAAAAAGCTGAAAAAGACAAATTCACCAGGGTACGGCATGCCATACAGTATCACCATAGAAATGTGAACAACAAAATGCTAGTCAGAGCAACTAGTATTGTTGAAGATGTGCAGAATGTCTGCATGCAACCAAGATTACAGCATCACTCGAGGCACAAACTGCATCGGCTCCACCTCAGTGTCAGTGTTGAGGAGCTGCATGTTGGAAGAAGATGTATAATGCATGAAATTTAATACATTGCTGTAAAAAAATACTGATGTTTTATGAAACTGTTTTCGAATACAAAAAAAAAAAAAAAAAAAATTATTTTTACAGCAGAGATAGAATGGTAACTTGGTCTGACACCATTCCAGGGCTTGTACACATTTATATACAAATGCACTCATGTTTTTGTAAAGTGTTTCTATCTGCCCTTAGCCCTCTTATTTAGAACCCTCACACACATTTGACATTTGACCTAATGTAAAATGGCTCTTTGTCTGGTATTCTTTCTTCTTTGTAAACTTACATTTTCTCTATTTCTAGAGAATTCATGCGCATATATTCTCTCAACTAATATTATTGCTGAAAATTCCAGGATGGAATAATGGCAGTATTATGACCGGACTGCGTACAACAACTGCATCTGAGGGGAGAAGCAATCTGTTGACGATGGGGGAAGGGATAGTAGGGTAGGGGTGTGAAAAGGTGTAGTACTGCTTGTGGGAGGGTACAGTTGGTATGGGATGGTGGGCAGGAGGAGAGTTGAAGGGAAAGAAGTAGAGGATAGAAAAAAGACTAATAGGTATGTTGGTGAAATAGAAGGCTATGTGGAGCTGGAGTGGGAGCAGAGATGGGAATAGTTAGGTGAAGGATAGGGACTAGTGAAGATTGAGGCCCGGGGGGGTTTACAGGAATATAGGATATATTGCAGGGAAAGTTCCCGTGTGTGTAATTCAGAAAAGCTAGTGTTTGTAGTTAGGATCCAGATGGCGCCAGCTGTGAAGCTGTCATTAAACTGAAGTACATTGTGGGGGGCAGCATGTTCAGCAGCTGGATGGTCCAGCTGCCTCTTAGGCACAGTTTATCAGTGGGCATTCATGCATACAGACAGCTTTCATTGTAGAAAGCAGCACAGTGGTTGCAGTTTAGTTTGTAAATCACATGACTGATTTCAGAAGTAGCATAGGAGATCTGTGACTGGACTGGACTACATGGTGGTTGGAGGATGTACGGAACAGGTCTTGCATCTAGGTCTATTGCAGGGATATGAGCCATGAGGCAAGGGGTCCGGAACAGAAGTGGAGTAGGGATGAACAAGGGTATTGTCTAGGTTATGTGGGCGGCAGAATACCACTGTGAGAGGGGTGGGAAGGATAATGGATAGGATTTTCCTCATCTCAGAGTACAACAACAGGTGGTAGAAACGCTGATGCAGAATGTGATTCAGTTGTTCCAGTCCTTGGTGGTACTAGGTCACAAGGGGGCATTGGTTTTAATGAGGGGTGGCTGGATGGCAGGTATGTGGGAGGTGGAAGGTGACTGGAGTGCCAAAACACTGGAGATCTGTTTCTGTACAAGATTGGGAGGGAAATTTGGTCTGTGAAGGTCTAGTGAGATTACTGTATTTGGAGAGGGATGTTTTTTCACTACGGATGCAACACCATCAGTGATTAGGCTGTATAGAAAGGACTTCTTGGTATGGAATGGTGGCAGCTGTTGAAGTGGAGGTATTGCTAGTGGATGCTAGGTTTGATAAGGACAGAAGTACAGTTCTAGCCATGCTTGAAGTGGTGGTCTACATCGAAGAAGATGACTCGTTAGTTTGAGGAGGACCTGGTGAAGTGAATGGGGGAGAATGTGTTGAGGTTCTAGAGAAATGTGGTTATGGTGTCCTAACTCTCAGTTCATATCACGAAGATGTCATCAGTGAATCTGAACTAGGTGAGCAGTTTGGGATTCTAAGTGGTTAGGAAGGATTCTTCTGGATGGCCCATGAATAGGTGGCATAGGATGGTGCCATATGCACGCCTATTGCCGTACCATGCATTTGTTAGTTGGTAATGCATTCAAAGGTGAAGTAATTGTGGGTGAGGACAGAGTTGGTCATGGTGACCAGGAAGGAGGTTGTAGGTTTGGAGTCAGTTGAGCATTGGGACGGGCATTGTTCAATAATGGTGCCATCAGTAGTGGTGAGGAGGGCGGCATGTGGTAAAAGAACAGGAACTTGTGGAGAATCGGTGGAGGAAATGGTTGGTGCCTTTTATACAGGAGGTTAGTTTATGAGTAATAGACTGAAGGTGTTCGCCACAAGAGCATAGATTCTCTCAGTGGGCCACAGTAACCAGCAACAATTGGGCGTCCTGGGTGGTTGGGTTTATGAACTTCAGGAAGCCTCTATAAGATAGGAGTGTGGAGATGGTAGAGGTGAGGAGAGAGACTCAGGGGAGAAGTTCTGGGGTGGGCCTTAGCATTTGAGGAGAGACTGGACATCCCACCTTATTTCCGGAATGGAAACCCTGTGGCAGGGTTCGTAGGTTGACGAATCTGATAGCTGGCTGAGACCGTCCACGTGTCATTCAAAGCACAGTGGTGGAGCCTTTGTTGGCAGGTTAGGATAATGAGGTCAGGATCAGTTTTTAGGTCATAGATTGCAGTTCTTTCTGCGGATGTTAGGTTAGGTTTAGGGGTAGCGTATTTGATTAGTAATCAAAACGTCCTTGGTCTCAGGTCTGAAACCTGCCACTGCTTAAATTTTGATTAATAATCAGCACTGGCATAAGAAGTCAAACTCATTCTGCCAGCGGCCATGTCATCGAGGGCAGAGTAGGGGGGACAAGAGGTTCAGGGCACCCTCTAGTCCGTGGGCTGGGAAACTGCCCCTAAAGGCGGAAGAATCAGCAAGCAAAGGAAACCACTGCATTAAGGACATGTAACGTGTTTCCACAGCACATGTGGCCTGTAATTGAAAAAGTGTCATGATAATCTCTCCATTGGCAAAAGATTCCAGAATAGCCCCCATTTGGATCTCCAGGAGGCGACAGCCAAGGGGGAGGTGACCATGAGAATAAGATTGAATCATCGACTTAAGAATAATGTTCTCTTAATTGGGGCATGGAATGTCAGTAGCTTGGATGTGGTAGGGGAGCTAGAGAATCTGAAAAGGGAAATGCAAAGGCTCAATCTAGGTATAGTAGGAGTGAGTGAATTGAAATGGAAAGAAGACAAGGGTTTTTGGTCAGATAAGTATAGAGTAATATCAACAGCAGCAGAAAATGATATAATGGGAATAGAATTCGTTATGAATAGAAAGGGAGGGCAAAGATTGTATTACAGTAAACAGTTCAGTGATAGGGTTGTTCTCATCAGAATTGACAGCAAACCAATACCTACAATGATAGTTCAGGTATCCACACAGACATCGCGAAGCTGAAGATGAAGAGATAGAGAAAGTATGTGAGGATATTGAAGGGTAATACAGTACATAAAGAATGTGAAAATCCAATAGTAATGGGGGATGGGAATGAAACTGTAGGGGAAGGAGTAGAAGAAAAGGTTACAGGAGAATATGGGCTTGGGTCAAGGAATGAGAGAGGGGAAAGACTAATGAGCTCTGTAATAAATTTCACCTAGTAATAGTGAATACTTTGTTCAAGAAGAAAAAGAGGAGGCAGTATACTTGGAAAGCACTGGATGATATGGGAAGATTTCAGCTAGATTACATCATGGTCAGACAGAGATTTTGAAATCAGATACTGGATTGTAAGGCATAACCAGGAGCAGTTATAGACTCAGATCACAATATAGTAGTGAAGAGTAGGCTGAAGTTCAAGAGATTAGTAAAGAAGAATCAATATGCAAAGAAGTCGGATGGGATGACAACACATGCTTGAAGTTCTCTAAGGCTATAGATACAGCACTAAGGAATAGCTCAGTAGGCAGTACAATAATGGATATCTATAAAAAGAGCAGTCACAGAAGTTGGAAAGAAAAACATAGGTACAAAGAAGGTAACTGTGACGAAACCATGGGTAACAGAAGAAATACGTCAGTTGATCAATGGAAGTACAAAAATGTTCAGGGAAATTCAGGAATACAGAAATACAAGTTGCCAAGGAATGAAATAAATAGAAAGTGCAGGGAACCGAAGACAAAATGGCTGCTTGAAAAAAGTGAATAAATCGAAAAAGAAACGATTGTCGGAAGGACTGACTCAGGAAAGAGGGCAGAGGAGATTCAAAACAACCTTTGGTGACATTAAAAGCAAGGGTGGTAACATTAAAAGTGCAACGGGAATTCCACTGTTAAATGCAAAGGAGAGAGCGGATAAGTGGAAAGAATACATTGAAAGCCTCTATGAGGGGGAAGATTTGTGTGATGTGATAGAAGAAGATACAGGAGTCGATTTAGAAGAGTGAGGGGATCCAGTATTAGAATCAGAATTTAAGAGAGCTTTGGAAGATTTATGATCAAATAAGGCAGGAGGAGAAGATAACATTCCATCAGAATTTCTAAAATCACTGTGGGAAAACGCAACAATTTCTAAAATCATTGGAGGAAATGGCAACAAAATGACCCTTCTAATTGATGTGTAGAATGTACCAGTCTGGTGATATACCATCTGACTTTTGGAAAAATTTCAGCTACGCAATTCAGAAGACTGCAGTCGCACAATCAGCGTAACATCTCATGCATCCAAATTGCTAACAAGGATAATATACAGAAAAATGGAAAAGAAAATTTAGGATGTGCTAAATGACGATCAGTTTGGCTTTAGAAAAGGGAAAGGCAACTGAGAGGCAATTCTGATATTGCGGTTGATAATGGAAGCAAGACTAAAGAAAACTCGACACACATTCATTGGATTTGTCAACCTGGAAAAAGCGTTCAACAATGTAAAATGGTGCAAGATGTTCGAAATTCTGAGAAAAATAGGGGTGAGCTATAGGGAGAGACGGGTAATGTACAGTACAATATGTACAAGTACCAAGAGGTAATAATAAGAGTTAATGACCAAGAACAAAGTGCTCTGATCAAAAAGGGTGTAAGGCAAGGGTCTTTCACCCCTACCAAAGGGTGTAAGACAAGGGTCTTTCACCCCTACCATTCAGTGTGTACACTGAAGAAGCAATGATGGAAGTAAAAGAAAGGTTCAGGAGTGGAATTAAAATTCAAGGTGGAAGAATATCAGTGATATGATTCCGTGATTGCATTGCTATTCTGAGTGAAAGTGAAGAAGAATTACATGATGTGCTGAATGAAATGAACAATCTAATGGGTACAGAATACAGACTAAGAGTACATCGAAGAAAGACAAGAGTAATAAGTAACAGAAATGAGAACAGCAAGAAACTTAACATTGGTATTGATGGTCACAAGGTAGATGAAGTTAAGGAATTCTGTTACCTAGGCAGCAAAATAACCAATGATGGGCAGAGCAAGGAGAACATTGAAAGCAGACTAGCGCTGGTAAAAAGGGCATTCCTGGCCAAGAGAAGTCTACTAATATCCAACACAGACCATAATTTGAGGAAGAAAATCCTGCTAATGTACGTCTGGAGCACAGCATTGTTTGCTAGTGAAACATGGACTGAAAACCGGAACAGAAGATAATCAAAGCATTTGATATGTGGTGCTACAGGTGAATGTTGAAAATTAGGTGGACTGATAAGGTAAGGAATGAGGACCAGAATTGTAGAGGAAAGGAATATGTGGAAATCACTGAGAAGGAGAAGAGAGAGAGAGAGAGAGAGAGAGAGAGAGAGAAAGAAGAAGTTAGGTTCCATGTGGAGTGATTTGAGGAATGGTGATGACACAATGTTTGAGTTTAAGAAATTCTGGAATGTTAAAAGGGGGTGAGCAATTGAATCATATTCTCAGCCAGAATATTATCCTGACTACCTCTCGGTAAGGCCTGAAATGAGGAATATTGTACCCACTATTCTTTGCATCCTTCCCCGAGTGGTATTCCTTTGCCCAGTGAAACTAAGCAACATCCTTGTCCTTCCCTTCTCCACCACTGCTCCCAACCACTTACCTCACAGCTCATATCCCTGCAACAGACCTAGATGCAAGATCTTTCCCATATGACCTCTTACCAGCACCTACTCCAGTCCATTCAAGGCAGCTCCTACCCCATCAAAGATAGGGCTACCTGTGAAAGCGGTCATGTGCTCTACAAACTAATTTGCAAACACTGTACTTTCTACGTAGGCATGACAGACAAGCTGTCTGTCCTCATTTATGGCCACTGACAAACTATGCCCAAAAGGCAACTGGACCATCCAGTTGCTGCACTTCAGTAGCAGCTTCACAGCATGCATCATATGGATCCTAACTACCAACACCAGCTTTTCTGAATTGCACAGGTGGGAACTCTCCATGGAGTATGAGTATATCCTGTGTTCCCATAGCCCCCTTGTGCAAATCTTCGCTGTCCATGTTCTTCACGTACATATCCCGTATCCCTTTCCCTGCTCCCCCTTTGCACTACACAGCCTTCTATTCCACCAGTGCACTCACCAGCAATATTTGTCTCTTCCAGCCCCCCCCCCCCCCCTCAAATCTCCTGACTGCACATAAAACTGCTATCCTGTCCCCACACCCCTACACATTCTTGCAAGCAGTGTTATACATTTCCCTATCCCTACTCTGCTATCCCTTCCCATCCCTGCCACAGCCTCCTCCTCACCCCCACGACCAACAGATTGCTTTTATCAGTTGCTGCACTCAGCGGCCAGAGACAGTGGTCATGTATGTGGTCTTTTGTTGTGCCTGTCTGCAACTCAACCTCTGTTCCATAGCAGTCTATCCTTTCATAATGTTATTCTTACTGGGGCCATTAACACCATATCCTAATCATCATTATTATTCAGCTATAGATTGCATAAAGGCACTATGAGATGGCTAACGTGACACCCATTTAAATATGCTAGACTACAAGAGTTTTGTATAAATTATTCTTGTGGCCAAGATAGACACGAAGCCCATGCCTACTACAGTAGTACAAGTTTATATGCCAACTAGCTCTGCAGATGGTGCAGAAATTGATGAAATGTATGATGAGATAAAAGAAATTATTCAGGCAGTGAAGGGAGACGATAATTTAATAGTCATGGGTGACTGGAATTTGAGAGTAGGAAAAGGGAGAGAAGGAAACATAGTGGGTGAATATGGATTGGGGGAGAGAAATGAAAGAGGAAGCCGTCTGGTAGAATTTTGCACAGAGCATAACTTGATCATAGCTAACACGTGGTTCAAGAATCATAAAAGAAGGTTGTATACATGGAAGAACCCTGCAGATACTAGAAGGTTTCAGATAGATTATATAATGGTAAGACAGAGATACAGGAACCATGTTTTAAATTGTAAGACATTTCTAGGGGCAGATGTGGACTCTGACCACAATCTATTGGTTATGAACTGTATATTAAAACTGAAGAAACTGCAAAAAGGTGGGAATTTAAGGAGATGGGACCTGGATAAACTGACTAAACCAGAGGTTGTACAGAGTTTCAGGGAGAGCATAAGGGAACAATTGACAGGAATGGGGGAAAGAAATACAGTAGAAGAAGAATGGGTAGCTTTGAGGGGTGAAGTAGTGAAGGCAGCAGAGGATCAAGTAGGTAAAAAATCGAGGGCTAGTAGAAATCCTTGGGTAACAGAAGAAATATTGAATTTAACTGATGAAAGGAGAAAATATAAAAATGCAGTAAATGAAGCAGGCAAAAAGGAATACAAACGTCTCAAAAATGAGATCGACAGGAAGTGCAAAATGGCTAAGCAGGGATGGCTAGAGGACAAATGTAAGGATGTAGAGGCTTATCTCATGAGGGGTAAGATAGATACTGCCTACAGGAAAAATAAAGAGACCTTTGGAGAAAAGAGAACCACTTGCATGAATATCAAGAGCTCAGATGGAAAACCAGTTCTAAGCAAACACGGGAAAGCAGAAAGGTGGAAGGAGTATATAGAGGGTCTATACAGGGGCGATGTTCTTGAGGACGGTACTGCGTGAAGAGTTTGACAGAGCACTGAAAGACCTAAGTCGAAACAAGGCCCTGGGAGTAGACAACATTCCATTAGAACTGCTGACAGCCTTGGGAGAGCCAGTCCTGACAAAATTCTACCATCTCGTGAGCAAGATGTATGAGACAGGCGAAATTCCATCAGACTTCAAGAAGAATATAATAATTCCAATCCCAAAGGAAGCAGGTGTTGACAGATGTGAAAATTACCGAATTATGAGTTTAATAAATAACAGCTGCAAAATACTAACACAAATTCTTTACAGACGAATGGAAAAACTGGTAGAAGCCGACCTCAGCGAAGATCAATTTGGATTCCGCAGAAATGTTGGAACACGTGAGGCAATACTGACCGTACGACTTATCTTAGAAAATAGATTAAGGAAAGGCAAACCTACATTTCTAGCATTTGTAGACTTAGAAAAAGCTTTTGACAATGTTGACTGGAATACTCTCTTTCAAATTCTAAAGGTGGAAGGGGTAAAATACAGGGAGCGAAAGGCTATTTACAATTTGTACAGAAACCAGATGGCAGTTATAAGAGTTGAGGGACATGAAAGGGTAGCAGTGGTTGGGGTAGGGAGTGAGACAGGGTTGTAGTCTCTCCCCGATGTTATTCAATCTGTATATTGAGCAAGCAGTAAAGAAAACAAAAGAAAAGTTCGGAGTAGGTATTAAAATCCATGGAGAAGAAATAAAAACTTTGAGGTTTGCCGATGACATTGTAATTCTGTCAGAGACAGCAAAGGACTTGCAAGAGCAGTTGAACGGAATGGACAGTGTCTTGAAAGGAGGGTATAAGATGAACATCAACAAAAGCAAAACGAGGATAATGGAATGTAGTCGAATTAAGTTGGGTGATGCTGAGGGAATTAGAGTAGACACTTAAAATAGTAAAGGAGTTTTGCTATTTGGGGAGCGAAACAACTGATGATGGTCGAAGTAGAGAGGATATAAAATGTAGACTGGCAATGGCAAGGAAAGCGTTTCTGAAGAAGAGAAATTTGTTAACATTGAGTATAGATTCAAGTGTCAGGAAGTCATTTCTGAAAGTATTTGTATGGAGTGTAGCCATGTATGGAAGTGAAACATGGACGATAAATAGTTTGGACAAGAAGAGAATAGAAGCTTTTGAAATGTGGTGCTACAGAAGAATGCCGAAGATTAGATGGGTAGATCACGTAGCTAATGAGGAGGTATTGAATAGAATTAGGGAGAAGAGGAGTTTGTGGCACAACTTGACAGGAAGAAGGGACCGTTTGGTAGGACATGTTCTGAGGCATCAAGGGATCACAAATTTAACATTGGAGGGCAGTGTGGAGGGTAAAAATCGTATAGGGAGACCAAGAGATGAATACACTAAGCAGATTCAGAAGGATGTAGGTTGCAGTAAGTACTGGGAGATGGAAGAAGCTTGCACAGGATAGAGTAGCATCAAACCATCTCAGGACTGAAGACAACAACAACAACAACAACAACATTCTTGACCTTAATTTGTCTTATTTTTAACCTGTCATTGTCTCTGCCTTCATTGTTTATATTTTAAGCCCAAAAGTAATTAATATATCCTCATCCTGTAAGGATGCACAAGAGAGCAAATAGTGATGTTCAAAACTTATCACTGAAGGTTATATTATAGACTTTATACAATTTGCTGATATGTACATGTCACCACATACATGTAATCCAAGATTTTTATCTTTTTAATCCTTAATTGTGAACAACTGTTTCAGCAGTTTCTTCAAAAGAAATTAAATTTTATGAAATTCACTGTTTTAGTGTAGATGTTTATTTTCACTGCTTATTGTGAGCAGGAATAAATATATATGTATGTATATTTCCATAAGTTCATATCCTTGTACTTTTTGTTACTCTGTCACTATTTCTTCTTTTAAACTTAGCCAGAGTTCCTCTATATGCTCCTGCTCTGTGCTAAAAGTTTCAAGATCCTCATTAAGGTATGGCACTACTGATTTTTTATCTAGTTTGCTGAATATATATGTCTTTCTGCTTGGTTTAGTTGTCCTTTGTACTTTGGTAATCATTGTTTCCACAACCGCGTCTTGGTCACTGATACCAATTTCAGTGTGGACATCCTAAAAGAGGTCAGGTCAATTTGTTTCCAACCCAATATATTTCCATCGTGAGTAGAGTTCCTAACCATCTGTTCTAGGTAGTTTTCTGAACAGGCATTTAGTAAAGTTTCACAGGATGTCTTATCATGCCCACCATTAGCAAAACCATAATTTTCCCAATTATTTGTTGGATGATTAAAGACTCCACCGATGATTACCGAATGATTGGGGAATTTACATATAAGTGAATAAAGTTTTTGGTTACGTCAGGAGACGAGTCTGGTGAGCGGTAGAAGTATCCAATTATCATTTTATGCCCACCCATGATTTTGGGTCCTGCCCGAACAGTCTCACATGGAGCTTCAGTTTTTATCTTGGTGGATTTGAGTTTCTTGTCTACAGCAACTGTGGGATCGTGCTCACTCGTCTAATATAGGGTGCTCAGGAAGCTGTTTTCTCGGATAGCTAGACAACATTCAAGTTCTTATTCATGAAGTTTATTAGAGGAATTGAATTGACAGTGCTTAACTTTACCTTTTTACAAAAAGGTGTCACAAGCAATTGGCAACATGCAAATAATCAGTGTCCTTTGATAGTTACAATTTCCTTGCAAACAATCACACAAGATCATAAGTCACTGCTGTAGAATTCATATCACAGCTCGTCTTCTAGTGCGGCTGAGGCTAGCTGGAGCGGTGTTTATATTCTCTTTGTATAGGTGCCGCCCCTGTCGTGGTGTCGTCCTAGTCGGCATTCTATTGGCTGACGTTGTCTCACAGTCTTCTCTGCTGTTTCATTCAGGCCAACGTGCCGGTGCTTGATGTTACACCAGAACAGCAACAAATACACCACCTCCATTTTCCAGTTGCCTATCCTTTCGAAATACACTTAAATTTTTCTCAAAAATCTCACTGCTATGAATTTCATGTTTCAACCAGCTTTCTGTACCTAGTATTATATGAGCCCAATGCTTTTCATCAGCTCTTCACACTCTGTTGCAAATGCTTCAGCAGTTTACCATTAGGATTTTAATGCTCTCTCCTGTGGGAGGCTTTCTTTCAATCTTACACTGATACTTCTGGATTTCGTACTGCTACTGTTATCTGGATTGTACGGAGAGTCGCCTGGTCTAAAAAACCGTTCTGTGCACCCCATACAGTGTCAGCTACCTGAGTAGCAGCCTATGATGTGTTGTGCACACATGATGTATTTAAGGAGACCCTACTGTTCTCAACTCTATGGCCCAAGTCCAGGAAGTCACAGCTTAGCTTGTCACAGGACTTTCGAAGTCTCTGGTTAAGTCCTTCCACTCGACTCAAAACCGAAGAGCCACGATCAGTTCTGGGGACAATGTTGCAAATTCTGAGCTTTGTTGAAACTCCATGCACAAGGCTAGCCTCCTCAATCTTCTCTGCCAGTTGCTGGAATGATCCAAGAAAGACCTCAGAGCCTAGATGACAGGCATCATGTGTTCCAATGTGCACCACAATCTGCAGTTGGTTTTACCCTGTTCCCTCAGTGGCTGCTGGAACAGCCTTTTCAGCATGTTGAATGAGATCCCCAGGCATACACACTGAGTGCACCTGGTGTACTTTCCTGTCCCTTGCTGTCATATCTGTAAGGGGTACCATCATTCACAATACATTTGAACTGCTGACGGTTAATAGACCCCTACCCTTTTGTGTTTGCCTCCTCCTAACACTGCACAAAACAGGTTTCCCCAAAACAGCTGAAGTGAGACCGACTGGCCCAGTTTCAGTGAAACACAGCACCTCAGACTTGTTAGTTGGGGGATTGGTGCAACACCCTGAGTTGTCCATGGTCCCTGTCCACCCCATATGGGATGCCTAGATCTACTATTGACATGCCATATATTGTGGTATTACCATAACGTTCCTTCACTGATACTAGTTGATACATTGTTTTCCGTTGAAAATGGTGAAAGCTGAAATGAATAAGCCAAAATAAGTGAATAAATGCTGTGGTCAAAACATATCAAAGTGTTTGTGGGGTCTTTATTATTGCTAATACTAAGCTGTGACATAACATTGCAATCAGTTAAAACATATAACAATCGAAAAATGTTAAAACATTGTCTATTATGTAAATAGGGAGAGAGGGTCTAAAGAAAGCAATAAAATAAATATTAAATAGGATATATTTAGAAATTATGAGGTCAGATGAGGAACATGGCAATTCAGTGTGTTCATCATCCGTAATCTATAGCTGTTGAAATATCACATTTTAGGAAGCTTGGTTGTCTTTTATTATTGACTAATATGGTGAAGAACATGGGGCAAGCACGGTAAAGAAAATCATCATGTCGCTACCAAAACTTGATTGCCAAAAGAAGCAATAATTTTTATGCACTCAAAATTTAACATCATTGATTTTTTTAAATTTTGAGGGTGATACACAATAACATGTGTGGCTTGTTTCAGAGGCTCAAGAAAGTAATGGTGACATCAGTAAATGTGACTCAATAAGTCAAGAGAAATCTGGAGGAAAACTTTATGCTCTTGTACTGACACCAACCAGGGAATTAGCCATACAAGTACGAAATCATTTGGTTGCAGTTGCAAAATATACTGGCATAAAGGTTTGTTTTTATTGATTTATATGATAATTTGGTATTTATGGTATTAAGCACAAAACAAAATGGATAGAGAAGAATCTAAAATTGTTATGTTAGAGAAGAAGCAGGCATATCTGTTGTCTGTCCATGTCTGCCTATGATCAGGAGGGGGAGACTGTGCAAAAATGACAATGAGCAGTGTAAAGAAAGTGAATTGGAATTTTTACCATGTAAAATTTAAATGTTACAAATACTGACAAGGTATGATGCAGACTAATACAGCAAAGAGAGAGGAAAGAGAAAAGATAGGGGAAGGGGGACTTACATTAAAGGAATTGAAGAATGAACACTTTATTTGCAGAATACTCAGACATACAGAATAGAAGGGTTTGGGTTAGTTAAACATTAATCAAAAGTAAAGCTATTAAGAAAAGTGTAAAATTATGGGGACACACAATGGCTGTCCAGTAGTTAACTTCAAGAGGCAAATTTCTGAATACTGTTGATAGATTCATATAAAAATGAAAAAAAAAAAGACGTCTAGCTTTTGGAACTATTAAATCCTTTCTCAGGGAGGAGAGAGGCATAGATTGGGGGAGATTTGAAGGGAGGGACAGGTCACTCAGGCCTTAGGATGTGAGGGACCTACCTGTTAAGAGAACTTCAGTGTATCTGTTGGCAGTACTCACAATTGCGCCTCGTGAAGGTAAATTACGGCGAGTCATTTTGTCTTCTTGTAACTAAAAGCTTAGCAGTTGTGCGCATGGGTGTCTCTGTCCGTCTGTCTGTCTGTCTGTCTGACTGTTTGTTCATCAGTACATCCGTCTTCCTGCTCACCCACCCTTTGCAGCAGCAGCAGCAGTTGTTCATCTTTTCTTTTTTTGTACTATTGGATTTATCGAAATAATTACAAAGAAGTATTTGAGAGTTTTTCAATATGTAACAAAATCCTTAAAATAATTGTAAACAATAGATGTAGTATCGATTTCAAATCAGTACTTCACATCTCAGTGGGAGCATAAGCAAATCTCCAGTTCCTTGTAAACTCATGTTGTGGAGCAAGCATCACTCTTGTTGTACAGCCAGATGTGTTCTGTGTTAAAGCTTTGTGTTTTGCCAGTGTAAGAGACAAAGTTGTCCTAATTCATCTTTGGATGAATTATGCTCCAACAAGAGGACTCACTATTTTGCAGGGACTGAATTTTAATTGATTGCTTTTCATTTGTTATGGGAGAGTAATGCTTACTATGGTACATCCTCTCATTGTAGGCAAGGATAAGACACATCTGGTCTATATCCAAAATCTAATGTGACGAATGAAACCAAACCTATAGTATTAGGTCTGAAGATTTAAAGTGTTTTAAGATATATAGCTCATCCATTTTTAAAAAAATATGTATAACTTAATTGTACCAAGGTGGATCATACTTTAAAATATTTGTATGTGTAATAAAAACAGTTATTAGTAACGCAAACAATAACCTAGGGAGGAATGATTGAGCATCATTCCTCTAATAATTTGATGATGCATTTAGCATTGTTCTTGCATTTTTCTAATATCAGTTGTCCTATGGTGCTCAGAGAGTGCAGAATTATCCAATATGAAGATTGGACCTGAGTTTAACAACTGCTCATATACTCCTAGCGCATTATGATTTTTTTTAGTATCTTGTATGTGCATAGAATATAACGGAATTGATAATTGTAGAAGGGACAGATCACAGTTCATTAAAGATGTCTGTTACTAGATAGAACAATCGTAATCAAGTACATGATCACTTAAAACAAAACTCAGCAGCATCATGGTGAATGTAATCCTTATACGTGGGTGGCAGACGATGAGAATGACAACCATGTCAGAGACAAGGAGGCCGTTGTTGTGAGTTGGAAACAGTACCATGAGAAGCTTTCTTCTGGAATTAACACAGTATGGGCAATGGAGCAGTTACGCAACTTACATTGGAACCAACAGTCTTACACAGCAAAATAGAGAATGCGCATCAGTGTCTGAAGAATTATAAATCCCATGGTGTAGACAGTGTATCTGGGGAGTTGATCAGAGAAATGGCACAAGGGGTACAAGAAAGGATTAATTAGGAAGTGCTCCAACTACGAAACTATTGCGCTCATATCCCATCCAAGCATTATTTTCTCAGACAGAGCTGTGCCCTATCACCCACAACTGTATGACATGTATGTTGGACATGTCATCAGGAAAGCTTGTGATGGTTGGAGTAAAGGTGTCTTAATTATTGGAAAAACTGTTAACAAACTCCGATTTGTCAATGACACTGCGCTTTTAGCCAGCAGCAAAGAACAACTTGCTGAGCTACTAACAAAAGTAAATAATATTAGTGTATAATGTGGATTAGAAGTCAATATTAGCAAGTCCAGAGTCAATATAACTGATTGACGAGCACACATTCAACTCGCAGGTCCATCAAAGGAACTGGAAGTCGTGCTTTCTTTCAGCTATGTCGGGTCAACCATTTGTGGCACGAGAAATTTTGAGAGTAAGATAAGAAGACAGATTACAGTAGTGCAGGAGGCTATCAAGCAGCTCAGCAAGACCTTGCAAAAAAGAACAAATGTGAGCCATACAAAGATCTGGCTTGTTGAAACACTCATGTTTTCTGTCTTCTTTTACAGTTGTGAAACATGGACCCTTAAGGCCAGAGACAAGCAACGTATTGAGCTTTGATGCTGGTGCAAGATACTGCACGTAAAATGGACGGAAAGAACAACTAATTTGTCGATTATTGAGTAACTGAGTATCTCCAGGTGCCTTTCTTCTCACTGCCACAAAAAGTTGTCCAGTTCTTTGACCATATTGTGAGAAGATACGGAGTAAATATAGAAAAAATAATCAAGGAAGTATGTATTGAGGACACAAGACTGAGGGAGAGAACTGCGTCTGGGTAGATTAACTAAATCAAGATGATCTTTGGTCTGTATCTTCAGCAGGCTACAAGAAAAGCTGGTAACCATCTGGGATGGAGATGCTTGGATCATAGGATTGTGAACTCAGTAATGAATAGAATGACTTGTGATGATGACAGTGATGGTGTTCCTAGTGAGAAGTTCGTAAATATTTGAAGTAATTTTGCAATACCTTTTTTTGTTAGAGATTTTGACTACTGAATTTGTGAGGCGAAATGTGTGCAGAATGATAAACCATTGTACAATCACTAATAAGATGATTCACTTTTTGGCTGTGAGTTGTGTACACATATATTTCATTGGATTATTTTTCTTATTTTGCACTTCAGACTGTATATGTCCATTGGTGATGCCTCTGTACATGATAAATATGATTTGCAGTTAGAAAGAAAAGGAAAAAAAAAAGTGATTGTTGCTAGAGACTAAGTAGCTACACATTCCACACAGCTATAACTTTAAGTGGTCTGTTAACAAAATTTCGATATGGGTTGTGAACTGACATTATTACTTATGTACTGCAATTAACAATGGATGTGACAATAAACAGCCTTACAATTTATGAGGTCTAATAAGTGATTAGATTTCTCAGCATTGGAGATGATGATGCATGCCATTTTATTCATTCTTTATAAATGTGTGGACCCACTTCACTGAAGGAAGGAAAATGAGGCTTTAGGGAAGGCACTTCCAATTTTTATAGTGGTAAGAGGAGTTGCAGGCTTGGCATCTGGACTATCTTGCTAGCTGTGTGTGGGTGAATTTTATGTGGAGGACTTTCTGAAAGGTTAATGATGGCTGAAAATTGTATATAACAGTTTCCATTGTTGTGGATAGTCGCAAAATTTTCATTTTTGAAATGTGACTCCTGCATAACCAATCTGCCTTTTCTTTTGCTATTCACCTTATATGGCTAAAATATTCTTATGTATCAACAGATAACTATGCCTGTTAAATAAAAATTGAATTGTTCAACAGTACACATGTGTATGTTTAAATGTTTGTCTCTGCCTAAAAGCAAGTTAGTTGTTGTCAGGCTGATGTCATATTGTTTGGCCCATATTATTCACATTGATAATAGTATAAATTCTTTGTCAGGTTTCAGTTGTGGTGGGAGGCCTCTCTGCAGAAAAGCAGGAGAGACTGCTTCGCAAGTGTCCAGACATTGTTGTAGCAACTCCTGGAAGGCTTTGGGAGCTCATTCAAGAAGGGAACCCTCACCTGTCTCAAGTTGATGATATAAGGTAATGTTAAAAATGAATTTCTATCTTTTTCAGTGTATGTATGTTTATCATGTGGACAGTACATAAAAACTATGGATGTTGTAGCTTTCCATGTATTTATTCATTGATCAAAAATTCTAAATGGAATACATGAAGATGGGAAATCTTGGCTTTGAATGCATTTTTCCTGGAAAATGTAATTTGTATGGGAAGCTGACTTGAAATATTCAAATCATATTGCTCTAGTGGTGACACTAGTTTTTGGAAATATGCAGACTAATTTTCTGTCATAATGCACGGAAGAGAGAGAAATCTAAAAAAAAAAAAAAAAAAAAATAATTATTTCCTGTCTTAGGTATCTTGCAATTGATGAAACGGATCGAATGCTTGAGAGGGGCCATTATGAAGAACTGCAGAAACTTTTGGAACGTATCAATCTTGATGAGGGTAGGAAAAGTAGTCGGCAGAACTTTGTTTTTTCTGCAACACTTACACTTGTGCATGAACCGCCAAGACATTTAAAGGGTCAGGCAAGGAAACGTCTGACACCTGGCCAAAAATTGCAGGGCATCATCTCATTACTGGGAATAACAAATCCAAAGGTTGTAGATATCACCCAGGAAAAAGGTAAATACTGTGAATAAATCATAATTTTTTTCCTTGCTCCTCCTTCCCCCCCCCCCCCCCCCCACCCACCCACCCACCCACCCCCCACCCCCACCAGACACACACACACACACAGAGTAACTCAAGTGTACGTGATTAGTGTTAACATTAATGAATACAGTTTTCTTTTAGTCAGTCTCATGCAACTACACTTAAAAATAACGCTTTGTTATAAATAGAAATTTATCAGTGGAGAAGAAGTTGTCCAGGAGAAATGATTTTAAGTTAAATTTAAAACTTGCCTTGCTACAGTCAGACATTTTACGTTATCGAGCAAATTATAAAAAAATTTTGTTGCTGCATTTTGAACTTCTTTCTGAGCCACTGGCAGCTTTAATAATTGGTAATAAAGCTCTTTTTCCCTCTAGTGTTGTAGATATGCACATCACTGTTCTTTTCAAATTGTGATGGATTATTTATGATGATGAATTTGTGCAAATATATTGTGACAGCGCAGTTAAAATACCTAGCTCCTTGAAGAGGTACCTACATGAAGTCCGTGGGTGAACACCATAATTATTCTTACTGCTCACTTTTGTATAATCAATACTTTTTTTCCCTTACTTGCACCAATATCTTTTCACACACCACGCATGACATTTACATAAATAGTGCTTGGACACTTGTTGTGACTACTTTGAATACCTACTTAAACGTAATACAAGGAAAACTTTCAGTTAAATTTTGCTTGCCATGTTTGCTGTGATTTTAGTGTTAAGTATCTCTTGTACATAATTTTGTTGCATCTGAATTGTCAGTAAATCAGGCTTTCTTTTCTGGTTTTTAGGTACAGCAGGAACATTGCTTGAGTCACGCATTTGCTGTACCTTGGAGGAGAAAGATGAGTACCTGTATTACTTATTACAGCGACATCCTGGTCGCACTCTGGTGTTTTGCAACAGTATCAGCTGTGTGCGGCGCCTCACGCAGTTGCTGCAGCTGCTACAATGTAACCCCCTTCCTCTCCATGCCAATATGGTACAACGTCAGCGGCTCAAAAACCTGGATCGCTTTCGCAATGATCCAAATAGTGTCTTGTTGGCTACTGATGTTGCAGCTCGCGGACTTGACATTCCTGGTGTGGAACATGTCATACATTATCAAGTACCTCGCACATCTGAGGTAATGTTTTGCTTCTAAATATCAGTACTGTGTAAACTAGTAAAGATAAATAGATAAAGTTATACATCCCTGAGAAACACTGAAATATACCTCTCTAGCACATAAAGAAAGACGACAAAAAAATCAAGCTTTGGAATTGTAGTGTTTCAAATACAGATAAGGGAAGGGAAAAGGAAGGAAGGGAGGAGTGGGAGACAGAAAGAAAATGAAAGAAAATCAAGGAATGGGAGGGTACAACTACAATTTTAGTCAGTTTTATGTCTCAAGGCTTGGCGCTGAACACTCTCAAATCTGGACATGTAGTGTGATTATTGGTTTTCAGCTTCCATAGTGGTTCTGAAAAATCTATGACCAAATGTGAACACAAGACAGCCTATGTTATTGTTGGGTTTGACATCCCAAAAATGAGAAAACAAATAACAGTTCTTAGGAGTCTAGACAGAGTACTTATTTCTGTCAGTTGCTTCTGTTATTTGTGGACTCAGAACTTGTTGCTGATTCTCACTTTTATCATTGTCTGGGATCTTAGTGAATTTAAACATTACATTTTCACGCACAAACTGACTAGCCACATATCTATAGACTGCTGTTGATAATCTCTCTTCTTGTGGCAAAGGTACTTATTTCTTCCACTACAGCTTTTCTAGGACCATGGATAAGCCCCTTCATGGATAACATTTTCTTCTCCTTTCTCTTGTCTGCTAGTACTCTTCCAAACTCTGTTGTCTTATCTGCTCAATTGGTGACACACTATCCTTTTCCTTTATCCTCGCCTATCATTGATGTGTGGTGTAATGGTCACTGTGTTCTTGCTCTTCTAGTTTTCCTTCAGAGTCCATCAACCACTTAGTTCCTGTCTTTTTTCCGCTTGTCCTGCCATTTTTTCCCATATTTTGGTCATTCTGTCCATATTCACCCTGATGTCCTGTCCTGCAAATCTTGTCCTTTTCATTCTGATTTCTCCTAATGTTTTCCTCATACTCTGGAAGAGTTCTACTGTAGGTCCTTGCATCCATGTCTCACTATCATTTTTGTGATGTAGTATTTTGCAGTTCTATGCTATGTCTTTCAAGTGTTATCATTTCAGCCACTTACAGTACTGCATTCCTCACTTTGCATGTAATGTTTGATCTTGGCATCTGTAGATATATTATTTTTATTGTACATATCTCTGGTCATGCAGAAGGCTGACATCATCCTCTCTATCTACACGTACTTGATTACTCTGCAGTTCACATTTGAGTGTTTGGTGAAGAGTTCATAGAATCACTTTCAGAATATTTCTTAACCGATTCATTCTCGATTAGTGCATGGTAAAAATGAACACCTGAATCTTCCTGTGCAAGCTTTGATTTTCCTTATTTTATTGTGGTGTTCAGTTCACCCGATGTAAGCGGGAGTCAACAAAATACATCGCCATTTGGAGGAGGAGTTGGTGATAGAGATTTAGTGCAAAGATCTTGCCACAACAAAAAAGTGCCTTTGTTGTAATGAGTCTCATCCTAATTTGCTTATTATATCCATGACTCTCTCCCCTCAGCTTCTTGATAATACAAAACAAGTTGCCCATCTTTGAATGTTTTCAATGTCTTCTGTCCTATCTGGGAAGGATCCTGTACCACACTGCAATACTCCAGAAAAGGATGGACAAGTATAGTGTAATCAATCCCATTGGTTGATTTGTTGCATCTCCTAAGTGTTGTGCCAATAAAACGCAGTCTTTGTTTCACATTGTGCACAATGTTTTGTATCTGATGATTCAAATTGTAATCCCTAGGTGTTTAATTGAATCTACAACATTTAAATTTGTGTTATTTATTGAAAAACTGAAGTTCGGCAAAAAAAATTTTAGTAGTTGTGTGGACGACCTCACACTTACTGTTTAGAGTCCTGTGCCCTTTCTGACAGGAAATCATGAGTCCAGTTGCACAACTGAGACAGCACTACATAGGCACACAGTTTGATTAGTAGCCACTTGCAAGGAACAATGTCAAAAGTCTTAAGGAATCAGCTTGAGCTCCCCATTGATTGCACTCATTACTCTGTGTGAATAAAGAACCACTTGTGTTTCACAAGAACAGTATTCTCTGAATCATTGCTGGTTGTGTGTCAGTAGATCGTTTTCATCAAGTTATTTCGTAATGTTCGAATACAGCATATTACAAAATCCTGCTTCAGATCAATGTCAGTGATATGGGCCTTTAATTCAGCAGTTTACTTCTCCTTCCTGTCTTGTGTCTGTAGGTGTGGATATTTTATTTAGCAGGTGGTTGTATATGATTGCTAAAATAGGAGCTGTTTCATCGGAGAACCTAACTAGTATATAATAAGGGCTGAATGACATTCCTTAATTGATTTAAGATGCTTTACTACACTTGAGGGTATGTACTTCCAAATTACTCATGTTGGCAGCTGTTGATTCAAATCCAGGAATATTTACTGCCTATTCTGTGGTGAAGGAATTTCAGAAAATTGTGTTAAGTAGCTCCACTTTTGTGGCGCTGTCATTATTAACAGTACCATTGTTATCAACCAGTGGAGATATTGATTGTGCATTGTCACTAGTATATTTTACGTACAACCAGAATCTCTCTGGATTTTCTACCAGTGTTTGAGATAGGGTCTTGCTGTAGAAACTATTAAAAGCATCTTGCATTCAAATACGCACTAACTTTTGAGCATCTCAAAATTGTTCACAATTTTGGAGATTTCGTGTTCTTTTAAATTGAACATTCTTATTTTCATTGCGTCTGGAACAGTGCACTGACCTGATTTCGTGTGCCGTGGGAGATCTATTCCTTCGGTTATTGATTTACTTGGTATAAAACTCTCAATTGCCATCACAACTATTTCACTGAATTTGAACCACATTTGCACAATGCTTACATAATTAGTATGGAAGGAATGTAGACTGTCTCTTAGGAAAGTGTCAAGCAGATTTGCAGCTGTTTTATTAAATAGATATATTTTGCATTTATTTTTGGTGGATTTGGATTTTACAGTATTCAACTCACTATAATGTCCTTATGGTCACTAATTCATGTGCCTGCCATGACGCTTTCTGTTTGATTGTTACTACGAAGTCTAGTATGTTGTCAGAACCATTCACACTTCCTATGGGCTCCTGAACTACATGCTGAAAATAATTTTTAGAGAAAGCATTAGTACAAAGTTGGAAGATACATCTTTTAACATCTATTTTTACCAAGTATTGAGTGTAGACTGAAGTCGCTAGTAACTGTGACTCAAGTACCTGTTCGAAATAAGACTCGAATTCTCATTATATTATCCGAGTGTGTGTGTGTGTGTGTGTGTGTGTGTGTGTGTGTGTGTGGGGGGGGGGGGGGGGGGGGGTTCAGTGAAATGAACGAATTATTAATTTATTCCTGTTGTTAAGTATAACATCTACACACACTAACAGCAACAAACTCCCCATCACCAGTTGAATTTAGTCTATCCTTTTGAACAACATCTTTAGTGAAAAAATTCTGAACTTCTCTCTGGCTTTAGCTAGAATTCTGTACTTTCTATGAGTGCTTGGAACTCTGCTTCTTTGTCAACACAGCTATGCCAGTTTACAGCTACACTACCAATGTTTCCTTGGTTGATCTGCTCCCTCTTAGACTGTACCTCTGTCTGTACTTTCCCGAGACTGACATTTTTCTACTCTATGACGTTAGTTAAGGATCTACAGCCTACACAGTCACAGAACTGTCAGAGCCTCTGATTCAGACTCTCCACACAGATCTGTACCACAGATCCACAGGTGGTCCTGTCAACATTGCAGCAAGCAGTGAGTTCTACCTTCATCTTACAAGCAATACTGGCTGTCTTTACAACTTTATGTAGCTGTTAGAAACCAGGGATAATCTGTTCTGATCCAAAGCAACACACAGTGTTTGTATTGACATAAGCAACCACCAGCTATAGGCTGTACCCTGTGCTTTTCATTGCATATGGGAAAACCTGTTCCTCCTGTGGCATCACAATTCCCCCTGGTACTACGTACACAATGTGTGAATTCTTCTTCTTGACAGCCATACCACTAAAGAGCTCCATCACATGCCTGACATTGAAGTTCCTAGATGCAAATAATCCCTCCCTCTGTGAATGCCTGGACCTTGGCAGCTGGATTTCAGGAAGGATCTCCCATTTTTTCTGATGCTGATGTACTATTCCAGTACAGTTGGAGAGCCTCTGCAGCGCTGTTAGAGTTTAGGGGGAATACCAACTGGGCTGAGGTGTGAATAGGAATTTGGATTGAGGAGGGGGTTGTGCTAGGGTACTCCGTGCAGTTGTACAAAGTCACTGTGACAGGATGGTGTAGTGGTTAGCATATCTGCCTAGTGAGCAGGAGATGCAGGTATGAATCCTGTCCTTAGTAAAGATTTTCATTTGTCTCTTCACACATGATCACCTTCAATGTTTTAGCAAATTACTGAGACAGTAAGTAACAAACAAGGGATAATGAGTTAGTGTAACTAGGCAATGAGAGACTGTGGTTTGTGAATTTTGCAGTTCAAGAATGGAGCACTTCATTTTAACCTCATAGGACTGAATGAAATTACAATGAAATCCAGACCTTTAGCTGCTTATAGGCATTATCTCTGGCACGCTCCCTGTGAGACCCACGTTCCCAACTTACTGTCCACACACTACATTTGTAGTGCCCCTGCCCACCATACTCATTACTTGTGGCAGTGAGTCTACCGAATCCTGTAAGAGTTCTGGCAATGTGAGTGCATCCCCACTGAAGATCATTGGCCAGTTAGCCTTATCTATATGAAGATGGTACCTGTTCTTTTGGACATGTCTGCAATGTAAGTCATGCTCAGGTCACACATTTTCAACTGTCCCTGTTGAAATTTATCAACACCTGTAAGCAGCTAAAGGTCTGGATTTTATTGTAATTTCATTCTTCAAGAGCTGCAAGATCGCCAGTCTTTTGGACATGTCTGAAAGAACCGATACCATCTTCATATATCATAGGACTGATCTCCTCACACACCTCTGAATCCAGTTTTGCACTGTAACATACATTCACCCCATTATAGAAGCAGATGTATTGGAATTATATGCAGTAGTGAAATATCCACAATGTTGTCACCGAATCACTGCCTGTTCCAGACCTGGAACATAACTGTCTTAGTTGTCATGTGGTCTTTGATTGAATCTTTGTTTAGCACCATAGTTGGGTTACTGTTTATCAATATGTATGTTCTTTTACCAAAACGTGTTTATTCATTGTAAATGAATGCACATTATTTTGTTGTTGTTAGCATCGTAATTTATTTTACTTTATCATCTTGTTGCACTATTAACATCATTTTTCCCGCTCAAGTTCTCCAGAAATGACATGGAATGTTATGAAATAAACCAAACTGTGTCAGTCAGCAGCAAGACTAGACACTGTGGCTTAGGTGGTCATTGAGAGGAACAACTCTCCTAACCTTCCTTAGCACTGACAACTAGATATTTTCTGAAACCTGCCATATGTGTGTGTAATTAAGAAAAAATAGTTGTTTTGAAACAATCTGCAGGTTTTATTGTGTGAATGAAGGTACCGTACAGATTTCTAAGGTATCAGTATACAATGAACAAAAGCCCTCATTAGCTGTTTGCACCATATATGGTTCTCTTTTTGACACAGTGTTGCAGGGTATCTGCTCAGCATATACCTCTTACACAAGATTTTTATAATCTTTGAATACTCTGATAGTTATCTGCAGCTTGTAGATTCATAAGACCAAGTCCAAATTATGTACACATTGCCGTAAAGACTTAAACCATTGTAAAAGCATTTTGCTATAGCTGATCCTAGTACTGCTTAAAAGGCAGGATTTCATCTTGATATAGATAATGTGCTGTGATGGCCACACCAGCGTCATGAAATTATAATCTACCAACCATATTTTAGTTTCACATTGACTGACTGCCAAATATCTACCTCCTGATACTCTCCTATTTATATAAACACTTAAAAACACTTATTGAGTCTTGGAATGGCCACAGGGAGTATTAGGTTGGCTTTCAAATTAATGAAACATACATTCAGGGTACACCACAGAGTCTGTCGTTTATAGTTGTATTGAAATTATACAATATATATGCCATAACCTAATGTCACTTTATTTCAGGGCTACATACACCGTAGTGGCAGAACAGCTCGTGTGGAAAAAGAAGGCCTAACAATTCTTCTAATTGATCCAAGTGAAGTCTCTTATTATGCACGACTATGTAGAACACTTGGGCGAGGTACAGTGTTAAGATACCCACATAGTGACATTTCACAACATTGTTGATTTTTTACAAGGGTAATAATTTTATTTCTGTGAATTTTAGAGCCACTTATAATTTATATCCTTTGCGTATTCTTTCAGACAAGGATCTGCCTTTATTTCCTGTAGATGACTCATTATTCAAAGGAGTGAAGGAACGTGTTCATCTTGCAAGAGAATTGGATAAGCTAGAATTGACTTGCCGGCGTCACCATGCAAAAAATAACTGGTTTCATAAGGCAATAAAAGATATGGATTTGGTTTTGGATGAAAATGAAATGTATCCTTTACTAAATTTAACCCCATACAGATCATTTGGACTCCTCTCAAGAAGGAAAACAAAGGGAATGGATGAGTGTAACTTGGGCTGTATAACTTCAGATTACATACAAAGTGGTCCAAAAAATGTGTACACTGTTTAATAATGTCTAAATTAAGCAATGGAAATGTCTCATTTTAGGTGAAAGTATGTTTGCAAAGTTCGAGTTATTGCAATCAATGTAGGTTTCATCACCATTAACATCTGCACATGAATGTTCAATGCATTCTGTAAGCTCATACAGTGTGCTTGGTTTTTGTTGATGAAAAAAGTCTTTTTGTGTTCCCCTTATGTAGAAGTTCAGAGCCATTAGGTCTGGAAAACATGGTGGATATTCGACAAAATCTCTTCGGCTTGTCCATATTTTTGTTAAAATACTCCCAGATGTGATTACGGTAGTGGGCTGAAGCCACCATCTTGTTGAAAGTAAAACTTTGTCCCCATACAGCTCACAGTTGGAATAGATGTCTCAAGCTTCTCTAGGTACACCTCACAGTTACTGCACCCTCATAGAAGAATAGCCCAGTCAATCCCGAATAAGATAACACACAGTGCACACATTCACTCATGGTAATTCATGGAGACATGTGTATTTGCAGCAGCCCAGTAGGCACAGTTATGGGGTTTATTGTACCACTGAGTTTAACTTTCTTCCCATCAGATCACACAGTCATCTCTGCAGACACTTCTTTGTTGTTCACCATGCCATTCAACCACCCACAGCACTCCATATGAGTCGTCCTCGTTCATTGCAGGGATGTAGCACTTAAGCTCTGCAGTCTTCAAAATGCACTGAACATGAACAACTTACCCTGGTTTCACAGGCACACTGTGTCACAGACGTCTGTGGTGAGCAAGCAAATTGTTGTAACGCAGCACAGGAGTTCACTTGACTTGCTGCAGCAGCAAGTCGTATACTCCTAGCTCACTCATTTGTTACATAGTTTAATTCTTAATTTCTTTGCATGTTTTTGGTACTTGCATTGTTTAATTCATAAATTTCGGGCGTATTATAGTATTTGAGAGTTGTAGCATCGCGTTTTAGTACCTGAATAGTGTAAATTCGCGTAGTCTCCTTCCGCCACCGAGCAGTGTCAGCAGTGCGCAAGTAGCAGCATTACTGCATTTACTAGGCAATCTTGTATTTTAATAACCGTTTAAATTTTGTCGATTTGTTTGCGCTCTCTGTAGATTAGTTCAGACGTTCTTTGCAAATCAGTTTTTAGCATGGATAGGGACTGCAACTGCTGTGTTCGGATGCAGGCTGAGTTGACATCCCTTCGCTCCCAGCTTCAGGCAGTGTTGGCTTCGGTCACACAGCTTGAGGCTGTTGCCAATGGACATCACTGTGGGGGTCCGGATGGGGGTTTGTCGGGGATGGCCACCTCGTCCCACGCATCCCCCGATCGGACTACGACTGTGGTTGCCCGGGATACTGCCCGCATTGAGGCTGATCCCTCACCTGTGGTAAGAGTGGGAGGTCGTCTCAAGGTGTGGCAGGGGACGAAAGACATTCCGGAGGGCTGAACGGAAGGCCTCTCCAGTTTGTCTGACGAACCGATTTCAGGCTCTGTCTCAGGCTGATACTGATCTTCGGCCTGACATGGCTGCTTGTCCTGTTCCAGAGGTTGCCCCTCAGTCTGCAAGATCCGGGCGGTCGCAGAGGGTGGGCTTACTGGTAGTTGGGAGCTCCAACGTCAGGCGCGTAACGGGGCCCCTTAGGGAAATGGCATCAAGAGAGGGGAAGAAAACCAATGTGCACTCCGTGTGCATACCGGGGGGAGTCATTCCAGATGTGGAAAGGGTCCTTCCGGATGCCATGAAGGGTACAGGGCACCAATGATGTGTGTCGCTATGGATCGGAGGAAATCCTCTCTGGCTTCCGGCGGCTATCTGATTTGGTGAAGACTGGCAGTCTCGCTAGCGGGATGAAAGCAGAGCTCACCATCTGCAGCATCGTCGACAGGACTGACTGCGGACCTTTGGTACAGAGCCGAGTGGGGGGTCAGAATCAGAGGCCGAGACGGTTCTGCGACCGTGTGGGCTGCAGATTCCTCGACTTGCACCATAGAGTGGTGGGGTTTCGGGTTCCGCTGGATAGGTCAGGAGTCCACTACACGCAACAAGCGGCTACACGGGTAGCAGGGGTTGTGTGGCGTGGGCTGGGCGGTTTTTTAGGTTAGATGGCCTTGGGCAAGTACAGAAAGGGCAACAGCCACAACGGGTGCAGGGCAAAGTCAGGACATGCGGGGACCAAGCAGCAATCGGTATTGTAATTGTAAACTGTCGAAGCTGCGTTGGTAAAGTACCGGAACTTCAAGCGCTGATAGAAAGCACCGAAGCCGAAATCGTTATAGGTACAGAAAGCTGGTTGAAGCCAGAGATAAATTCTGCCGAAATTTTTACAAAGGTACAGACGGTGTTTAGAAAGGATAGATTGCATGCAACCGGTGGTGGAGTGTTCGTCACTGTTAGTAGTAGTTTATCCTGTAGTGAAATAGAAGTGGATAGTTCCTGTGAATTATTATGGGTGGAGGTTACTCTCAACAACCGAGCTAGGTTAATAATTGGCTCCTTTTACCGACCTCCCGACTCAGCAGCATTAGTGGCAGAACAACTGAGAGAAAATTTGGAATACATTTCACATAAATTTTCTCAGCATGTTATAGTCTTAGGTGGAGATTTCAATTTACCAGATATAGACTGGGACACTCAGATGTTTAGGACGGGTGGTAGGGACAGAGCATCGAGTGACATTATACTGAGTGCACTATCTGAAAATTACCTCGAGCAATTAAACAGAGAACTGACTCGTGGAGATAACATCTTGGACCTACTGATAACAAACAGACCCGAACTTTTCGACTCTTTAAGTGCAGAACAGGGAATAAGTGATCATAAGGCCGTTGCAGCATCCCTGAATATGGAAGTTAATAGGAATATAAAAAAAAGGGAGGAAGGTTTATCTGTATAGCAAGAGTAATAGAAGGCAGATTTCAGACTACCTAACAGATCAAAACGAAAATTTCTGTTCCGACACTGACAATGTTGAGTGTTTATGGAAAAAGTTCAAGGCAATCGTAAAATGCGTTTTAGACAGGTACGTGCCGAGTAAAACTGTGAGGGACGGGAAAAACCCACGTGGTACAACAACAAAGTTAGGAAACTACTGCGAAAGCAAAGAGAGCTTCACTCCAATTTTAACACATCCAAAACCTCTCAGACAAACAGAAGCTAAACGATGTCAAAGTTAGCATAAGGAGGGCTATGCGTGAAGCGTTCAGTGAATTCGAAAGTAAAATTCTATGTACCGACTTGACAGAAAATCCTAGGAAGTTCTGGTCTTACGTTAAATCAGTAAGTGGCTCGAAACAGCATATCCAGACACTCCGGGATGATGATGGCATTAAAACAGAGGATGACACGTGTAAAGCTGAAATACTAAACACCTTTTTCCAAAGCTGTTTCACAGAGGAAGACCGCACTGCAGTTCCTTCTCTAAATCCTCGCACAAACGAAAAAATGGCTGACATCGAAATAAGTGTCCAAGGAATAGAAAAGCAACTGGAATCACTCAATAGAGGAAAGTCCACTGGACCTGACGGGATACCAATTCGATTCTACACAGAGTACGCGAAAGAACTCGCCCCCCTTCTAACAGCCGTGTACCGCAAGTCTCTAGAGGAACGGAGGGTTCCAAATGATTGGAAAAGAGCACAGGTAGTCCCAGTCTTCAAGAAGGGTCGTCGAGCAGATGCGCAAAACTATAGACCTATATCTCTGACGTCGATCTGTTGTAGAATTTTAGAACACGTTTTTTGCTCGAGTATCATGTCATTTTTGGAAACCCAGAATCTACTATGTAGGAATCAACATGGATTCCAGAAACAGCGATCGTGTGAGACCCAACTCGCTTTATTTGTTCATGAGACCCAGAAAATATTAGATACAGGCTCCCAGGTAGATGCTATTTTTCTTGACTTCCGGAAGGCGTTCGATACAGTTCCGCACTGTCGCCTGATAATCAAAGTAAGAGCCTACGGAATATCAGACCAGCTGTGTGGCTGGATTGAAGAGTTTTTAGCAAACAGAACACAGCATGTTGTTATCAATGGAGAGACGTCTACAGACGTTAAAGTAACCTCTGGCGTGCCACAGTGGAGTGTTATGGGACCATTGCTTTTCACAATATATATAAATGACCTAGTAGATAGTGTCGGAAGTTCCATGCAGCTTTTCGCGGATGATGCTGTAGTATACAGAGAAGTTGCAGCATTAGAAAATTGTAGCGAAATGCAGGAAGATCTGCAGCGGATAGGCACTTGGTGCAGGGAGTGGCAACTGACCCTTAACATAGACAAATGTAATGTATTGCGAATACATAGGAAGAAGGATCCTTTATTGTATGATTATATGATAGCGGAACAAACACTGCTAGCAGTTACTTCTGTAAAATATCTGGGAGTATGCGTGCGGAACGATTTGAAGTGGAATGATCATATAAAATTAATTGTTGGTAAGGGCGGGTACCAGGTTGATATTCATTGGGAGAGTGCTTAGAAAATGTAGTCCATCATCAAAGGAGGTGGCTTACAAAACACGCGTTCGACCTATACTTGAGTATTGCTCATCAGTGTGGGATCCGTACCAGATCGGTTTGACGGAGGAGATAGAGAAGATCCAAAGAAGAGCGCGCGTTTCGTCACAGGGTTATTTGGTAACCGTGATAGCGTTACGGAGATGTTTAATAAACTCAAGTGGCAGACTCTGCAAGAGAGGCGCTCTGCATCGCGGTGTAGATTGCTCACCAGGTTTCGGAGAGGGTGCATTTCTGGATGAGGTATCGAATATATTGCTTCCCCCTACTTATACCTCCCGAGGAGATCACGAATGTAAAATTAGAGAGATTAGAGCGCGCATGGAGGCTTTCAGACAGTCGTTCTTTCCCGCGAACCATACGCGACTGGAACAGGAAAGGGAGGTAATGACAGTGGCACGTAAAGTGCCCTCCCGTCACACACCGTTGGGGTGGCTTGCGGAGTATAAATGTAGATGTAGATTGTTGTTTGTGTACACCTGTAGCACAGCTTTTGAGACATGTGTCAGAATGCTTTAATTTGAAGCTCATTTTCACCATTGGAGTGGAACCTCACTTATATTTTGTACTTAATGTACTATTTTAAAACTGTGTTTCTTTCATAGAATGTCAGCTTTGCACTTATGTTTATTCACGTAACTGAAAACAAAACAAAACAATGCCTGTTTGGAGACTGGCAGAACAGTAAGCTATTAAACTACAAAAAATTGAACGTTTCCATCAATTTGGAAGAAGTGGACAATTAAACAGCATATACAATTTTTGTCCCACACTTTATTTTGCTCATTCTGCTGTCCCCATTGTCCTACACTGCCATAATCATGGATGGCCCAGGGGAAATGGTCAGTATTCGGGTACATAAGAGGAACAATCATTTGAAACAAAATTTTCTAATAAACATAGACTCTAAAAATCCATGCATTAAGAACTATGAGCACTTAATCATCTTTGCTACTGTAAAACACATTTCTTCTACTGAAAAAGTGCTCATAGCTCTTAAGGTTTCTGTCACATCCATTCCTCCTGGGACACCATGTGTAGTGAACTTAAGTAATAGTTCAACTGCTTTCATGTTTGCTAAGAGCCATGTGCATATGCCAAAAATTAACTTTGTATGCGTGTACTTGACTTGTTTTATGTTTTTCTTTGTGCAACCTCCTGGTTTGATTCCATTGCACACGCACACACTCGTACGTACGTACGTTTTGTGATCTGTAGAAAAATGGAAATCTGTGACCCTAAGTTCCTAAAACAATGAAATATGTAGAAATTTCAGTTACTTTTTATCTCGGAAAACTTTACATTGACGCAGCTGATTTACTTTCAGTCCATTATTAAATATACAACAGTTCTACATATAATATTTGTGACGCAAATAAAATGAGAAATCAAATTTTCTTTGATACTTAAGACATCTACTGGTTCTGCTAGTTATTTCTGGCCAGGTCAGAGATTTTCTTCTCTCAAAGAGTGGGTGTTTGTGTTGTCCTAATAATTTCATCTCATTTTCAGCACAAAGACACGCAAGTTGCTGAAGTGGCATCATATAGACAGACTTGCAACAGGTGGTCAAACAGCCCCAGATGAGGTCTTCCAGTCAATAATGCCATACAGTCATTTCATTTGTTAATAATTTGTTGTAGTCATCCATGAGTTTGACACCCTTTGCAGCCATATCATTTATAGCTTTCAGTTTATTGGCTAGGTGTGGACAGTTGGTGAAATTTTCATATTCGTGACTCAAGTCGAATTTGCTAAGGAATAGACTTGTTTTATTAGAAACAAATTGTTATATCTCATTATTGATGATTTCTGGGATTTGATTGAGTCCTACATGCAAACCTTTTAATATTTTTGTCTTTGTCAAATGACAGATTAGGAACAATGAATGCAAAGGTGAATGATTCAGGAAACATAAACCACAAATGAAAATGTGTTCTGGCTGCAGCAGAGGCAGTGACAAGAAAAATACAGATATATTTAAATTGATTCACCAAGGGGGACAAATATTTTTCAAGTAATAAATGGCCATCTACACTGCATGATGGCTAGGCCCTGTGGAGCATGCAACAAGGTATATTGAAATAATCTGGATGCAGTCCCGAAACTTCATGGAATACTCATTGTGCCAGGAGTACTTCAAGAATAAGAAGTTCGTAAACTGAAGAGCAAAGAAACTAGTACACCTGCCTAATATTGTGTAGGGCCCTTGCAAGCACACAGAAGTGCTGCAACACAATGTGGCATGGACTTGACTGTGTCTGAAGTAGTGCTGGAGGTAATTGACACCATGAATCCTGCAGGGCTGTCCATAAATCCGTAAGAGTACAACT
Organism: Schistocerca serialis cubense; assembly: GCF_023864345.2. Taxonomy (NCBI): domain Eukaryota; kingdom Metazoa; phylum Arthropoda; class Insecta; order Orthoptera; family Acrididae; genus Schistocerca; species Schistocerca serialis. Next base: position 496,803,606 of record NC_064645.1, read on the forward strand.
GGGTGGAGATCTCTTCTGAACAGCACGTTGCAAGGCATCCAGATATGCTCAGTAATGTTCATGTCTTGGGAGTTTGGTGGCCAGCAGAAGTGTTTAAACTTAGAAGAGTGCTGCTGGAGCTTCTCTCTAGTATTTCCGTATGTGTCACATTGTCCTGATGGAATTGCCCAAGTCCATCAGTATGCACAATGGACATGAATGGATGCCTAGAAGTATCGGGGGTCTCATATCACTCCAACTGCACATGCCTCACACCATTACAGAGCCTCCACCAGATTGAACAGTCCCCAGCTGACATGCAGAATTGATGGATTTGTGAGGTTGTCTCTGTACCTGTAAACGTCCATCTGCTCAATACAATTTGAAAAGAGACTCGTCCAACCATGCAACATGTTTCCAGTTATCAACAGTCCAATGTCGGTGTTGATGGGCCCAGGTGAGACGTAAAGCTTGAATGGTGCGCATGCTGGCCCAGCATTGGAATCTGCAGCAATTTGCAGAAGGGTTGCACTTCTGTCACGTTGAACGATTCTCTTCAGTTGTCGTTGGTCCCATTCTTGCAAGATATTTTCCCAGCCACAGTGATGTCAGAGATTTTATGTTTTACTGAATTCCTGATATTCACGGTACACTCGTGAAAGGGTCGTACAGGAAAATACCCATTTCATCACTACCTCAGAGATTGTGTGTCCCATCACTCATGCCACCAAATGTAACACCACATTCAGACTCACTTAAATCGTAATAATGTGCTGTTGCAGCAGTAATAACTGATCTTACAACCAAGCCAGACACTTATTACGTAGGCATTGCCGACCACATCACCGTATTCTGCCTGTTTACATATCTCTGTAATTGAATACGCACATCTGTACCAGTTTCTTCGTTGGTTCAGTGCAGCTAACTCTGAAAATGCTCTATAATTTTCTCTAGGTTGAATTCTCTTAAAGGGTGTCCAACAAAATTTTAGCTACCAGGATGTAAACTGCTTCTCTGTCACTGATCCTGTGTTTGTCAGACACAGCTGCAAGTTGGGAATCATTACTGTTACATTATTTTATTTATTTATTTCCCCCCCCCCCCCCCCCCCCTACTATTGGCAATGGGATTTTGAGACTGTGTTGCCACTTAATGTTCACAGAGCTCAAATATCTTTGATTAAGCAGTACATGGACTTGCCAACAGTAATAACAAGAAAGGTCTGAATGATAGGAAGTCTGAGTGCACCTATCAGTGTTGACTGAATAAGTGATTTATTTTATTTCCACATGAATATGTTTTAAATTCATAAATAAATTATGTAATGAATCGCTGACTTCATACTTGCCTTGCTCTCACTTCTCTCCAGCTGCTCGATTTGACGTGTGAACCCTGATAGTCCTTTCTAGCATGTCAGAAAATGTTATCAAGTTTTTGAACAAAGCCTGTTCCTTTTTGCTTATAAACCCAACCATCTTCCACAAAGTTTTTGTAATTACCGCTACTGTTGATAAATCATTGCTTCTCTCACAGCTAGTGTGCCACTCTGATGCATAGTCAGTTAATTTACAGACCCACAAATCGTAAAAGAAAACCTGTAACATTTGTGTGACGGATGGTAGTTTGTTTCTTGTTATTTCATCAGAGTACTATGAAGTAATAGATACTCTACTGCACATATTGCAATGACAGATAACAGGGCCCTCCCTTCCGGACACTGTGACAATCATAAGGATTCTGATTCGTATCTTTAAGAGAAATAAGAACATTAGATCAGTTTATGTGGTCTCTTTTCAGGCAATGTAATCATGAAGATTTTATGGTTAAATGGTCGTGAATGTTACCAGAAACAAACAGGCTTTTTGAAAAGGTCACAAAATCTTGGCTTATGCTGGAAAGCATGCACACTTAACACTTGTGCGTTTTGAGTCTCATTAAGCTGTGCTGCAGCTCAGTTGTTGCATTCTTTTTCCATCGGGCAAGAACATTTCTGTAGTAAACTGCTTAATTGCAGCCATTGTCACCTTGAAAGGGCACAATTCAGTCTGAAAACAGATGTCCATGAATTGTTCCTTAAAAGTGTGTGTGTGTCACTCGGTCATCAAAATAACCTAAATAAGGTGTAAATTTGTACTAACACGTTGTTGAGCATTAAATTACTGTTCATGACTGATAATTTTACAGTTCCTTAACACACATTTAGGCCATCTGGACTGAGCAGAGAGACAGCAGTAGAAATAAAGAGAGTAGCATCACTTAAAAGGAAACAGTTAAACACACTTCTGTCAAAACCAATTTTCCCAAGAGGATTCTCAGGCAAGTATCCAACAAAGACTGGGCAGTTACAGGTACCATTTGTTAAGGCAACAGTCCCAGAGGTTGCTGCAGTGAAAGTTTTCCAGGAAGTGCAGAAGAGCAAAAAACACATAACTGTTAGAAAACCTGGAATGTTTGTGCTGTTGAAGAACAAGGGAAGAAATTATTCAAAGAAAAAATAATTGTGAAGTATAGTGCTGTAAATACATATTGTTTAAAAAATGTTGTATATAAATTTGTATTTTAAGAAAGAGAGAGAAAGTAAATCATAACCAAGAATAATGGTGGTGTTTCTAGATTTCTGTTGAATATTACTTGACCATAACTGTTTTGCATCCCAAAATACAACAGCCAACAGCTACTAGGAAACAAAAATAATGTATGAATTTGATCTGGCAGAGAGCTACACTATTTTTCCAAAGGCAAGTACAGAAGTCAGTTGTTAACTCAGGTTGAATGCGCACAAGATTGAATGAAATTTACGCCTCTGCAAATCCCAGCAAACTTGTAACTGCCAGACTTATTCTAGGTTACTGTTCCTGTGAATATCCATCACAGTGGTTAGTGGAATGCGGAGCAGCAGAAAAGATACACAACAATGACAAACTTATTCTTAAATTTTTACTCTGGATTTTGACTGCAATTACCTCAGATAAATACACACTTTACATAGTAATTTACATTAAATGTCATATGTTATTGTAAAAGGATAGATTGGTACCCAACGAAGAGACTGTTACACATTTAACTTTCAGCTAAAGCCTTCTTAAGAAACCACATACACACAAAATCATGTGCGACTGCTCTTTCCAGTCTCAATGCAGCTGTGTCAAATGGAAGCAGCAATCTGGAGAGGGAGTGGATGCTGCCTGGTGGAGTGTGTAGGGACTAGATAATGGCAAGACAAGGTTGCCAGGAGGAGGAGGAGGAGCAGAGAAGGGGTGAAGACTGGTGGGTGCATTGTCGGAGAGTGACACACGAGGAGGGTGGGGGGTACAAAAACTGTTGGGTGGAGGATGTGAGGACCGTGAGTTACTATAGGTTGATGATGGGATAATTTTGGGAGTGGAGAATGTATATTAAGGATAACTCCCATCTGTGCAGTTCAGAAAAGCTGGTGGTGGAGGGGAGGATCCAGATGTCCTGGGTTGTAAAGCAGCTGTTTGTTGTGCTGCTGGGTGGTCTACTTTGCTCTTGACCACAGTTTGGTGGTAGCCATTTATCCTGGTGGACTGGTGGCAAATGACATGGATGGCTTCACAGGTGGATTGGGCAGGTCTTACATTTGGGTCTTCCATATGGATATGCTCCCTTTGGTAAGGGGTTGAGACTGAGTGGCATGGGGATGGACTAGGAAGTAGTGAAGGTTGGTTGGGTGATGGAACACCACTTGAGGAGGGATGGGAAGGCTATTGGTAGGATGACCCTCATTTCAGGGAATGATTGTGATAATCAAAGCCCTGATGAAGGAAGTAGTTCAGTTGTTTCAGTCTGGGGGTGGTGGAAGAATTGGGGATGTGTGAAGAGGCCATGTCATATACCAGCACTGCTGCAATCATTGCACAGCTTTTTATATTTGTTGTACTACCAACCAGCTGTCTAGCAGGATGGAAGGTCACTGCCAAACTGTGGCCAAGAATGAAGTGCATCACCCTGTGTCACAACATGCAGCTGAACATAATATGCTTGATTCCAATGGCTGCTTCACAACCTGGGCAGTTTTGGTCCTCTGCTTCACCACCAACTTTCCTGAACTGCACAGATGGGGGTTATCCTTACAACACATTTTCAGTTCACGAAATCATCCTGGCCTAAACCTACGACAACCCCCTGTCCCCACACGCTCCACTCGACAGTTCCTGCACCCCCCCCCCCCCCCCCCCTCTCCGTCTAGCCAATTCATGTCCCTCAACCTCATTGTGTGTCACTCTCCGCCAATGCAACCACTGGTCCTTACCCCTTCTCTGCTCCTTTCCCACAGCCTCCCAGTCTTGTCTCTGCATACTCTGCCAGGCAACACTCACTTCTCTACCCCCCCCCCCACTCGTACCCTGCTATCCACTGCACTGCAATTGCACTCTGGTTGGGCAGAAATAGCAGTCGTGTGTGTGTGTGTGTGTGTGTGTGTGTGTGTGTGTGTGTGTGTTTCTTTCCATAATATTGTTGATATTCCAACCTCGAATTTCTAATTTGAGGTATATTCTTGTGTTTTAATTGTCTGTTAGCTCTGAAACACATAGGTAAGCAATCTTAAAAATGTTCGAGATTTGTTGTTATAGCTCAAAACTGTGTAAAAGAATATGCATAAGTAAAGCCTACACAAGCATACATTCCATGAATAGTATTGTTTGATGAGAAACACAAGTGATTCCCCCTCCCCTCCTTTTACCAACATACGAACTTATTACAAGCTGCTCATACTTACATCCGCCATAGGAGATTTTTAAAAAAGTAGTCCACCACAGTTTTTCCATTTTAAAATATATTTTACACCATCCACAATAAAATAGTGCCATTATATAATACAGTTTACACTTACAATAAATTGGACTGGTAACAGTGTAGAGGTTTGTTACATATAATAGTTCGTCATGTGCAGACAATCTACAAAGCAATTACACAGATCTTACATTTATATATATATTTACATTTTCATAGATCTACATGCCAGTATGATTGACTGACAAACTATACAAAGCTTCACAGTTCGTAGTTTTAATTCATTCTTTCTTCTCGTGTACACCTATAGTGCCTTCCCTGTAGTAAATCAGGTTGGTGCACATGAATAAATTGAAAGGTCCCTCTCCTGGACTGCCTTGCAGCTGTAAATTTATTTTTACTGTAAGCCATGAAATCAGGAACTACCCAACCTTAGTGTGCCACATACTACTAAGAGGAGAAGTGTTTTGAAAAGTATTATACAAAGCAAACAAAACCTGTAACATATATGTCGATGTTGGAGAATACCCATCGTGCCTTTCCTGTTATGTGCAATCAGCTGCTTTAGCAGAAACAGGAATTAAACATCTGGCTCTTTGGAGAACATAGAAATATTAAAATCAGTTTTGAAGGCCATTCATACGGCAGAAGAGCACTGAATTGGCCAAAAGTAAAAAAAAATTTTCTCTGTACAACTTTTTTTTTTTAAATAAAGGTGCATTACACAGTATAGACACTGAAATTCAACAATTAGGCCCAAATTCATTAATGTCCTAGTAATTGAACTAAGCCATAAATTGAGATGTAAACAACTTCCACATAATTAGAAGTATTTGTGTACATGATAGCTGACACCTAGAGAACATTTTTTGAAGTAAATGATTAATAGCAAAAAAAGAGTGAATAAATTTTTACCCAAAAGAACAATTTCATGTAGATATCTGTACACTTCGCAGACTCTAGCAATATGAAATTTACTTAAATAGACAGGTGCACAAATCTGATCAGTATTTTGTGCCAATTGACCTTTATTCATATTTCAATTTTCAGAGGCAAAACTGCAGATTAACATATTTCAAAATTCACCTTCATTATGTACAGGCTGTTAATTATGTTGCCTTTGTGTGTGTCTTCCGCTCACTTACACATTTTTGTTTCTGTCATGTCCCAAACTCAGGTGTTAATTTCCATTGTGTTTTACCTCATTTATACAAAAAATAGAGTGTTATATGAAGTCCATTCTACATTGCCCATTCCCCTAGATCCATTATTGGTGCTAGGTTCCCCACACACGATTGAGGATAGTGCAGTCAGACTAGAACGATTTATGAAATAAGTTATTAGAGAGTTTCAGTTTGAGCAGGAAGGAAGCAGTGAGGAAATACTGATCTATTTGAATGAAGAGTGTCTTGTAAGAAGAAGTGGAAAACTGCCCATAATATTTTTCTGGTAGTGATAGCTATGGATCGAAAAATAAAATTTTCTTTCAATAATGGAGAAGAGTATGAAACATGCCCATAATAGCTTTCATTGCTCCAAGTTTGTAATGTGGACAAGGATATTCCCAAGAACTGATTTTTTTCGCAGTACTTGATTTTAGTGGTGAATCCATCATATAGTTTAAATAATGAAATGTCTTAGGAACTGGATTTGTATCCACTAAAGCTTCTCTCGTTTGTATGGCATTTCTATCGCACAGCAAAATATTTACAACTTAACCTACTGTGCTTCAACAGTATCACCTGAAATTATATAACGATCATCTCTATGTGTTTCACTTGGCAGTAACCTGTATGCATCAGGTTGAGGCACGCAAGTCTTCTTTGAGACATTTCACAGTTTTTTTGACTGCACCTTGGAGAGTAAGCACATCGATGTTCGCAATTGTGTGAGTACTTCCCCACACCATGGTGACACTAGCTTCTTCTAATGTAGAATTCATGTACCAAGAACTTAGAATAAAAGGCATGTATTTCTTGCTCTGTTACTGGAAGGAAATAGGTGCAGTCGTGAATGTGTAATTGGTCTTCCTTCCTATTTTATTTGATTTTTATTAACCAGTTTAAATCACTTTCATATACCTGAATCTGGAGGTAACTTAACTATGCTGATTTGTCACTCGTTAAGATATGAAAAGGTCATGCTTCATACCATTTATATTATATAACACTATTTGTGTGAGCAATGTGTTGCTCAAATATATCCAAAAAAAATGCAAGCATCAGCAATGCCCACATTAGTTGAGTGTCATATAACATATTTTTGAAATAATTAATAATGATCTGTTGTGATCATCTTTTAACTAAACAAATATTCAGTATAGGAAAGTGAGATTACTAGCACCTAATAATATCAAACCATTATTCCTAGCACACAGTGCTGACTAAATGGACATGTTCTTTAGAAAATATTTCAGAGAATGTATTTTGTGTCTATTATTTCTATTTTAATCTATTCAGACTGGCAGAACCCTCAGTTTTCTTGCCAAAAGTACTAACTGCAGAGAGTTCACTATTGGTGCCCTTTACATTGCTCCCTCTTTTACTGTAACTAAAATAAATGATAGGTGTATACTGATATGCATGTGTGAAAGTTAGTGCTTTATCTCGTCTCAGACAGCATCATTAACTTGCAAAAAAATTAAAATTAATTTCAGTGAGGCACAAAATTATGAATAAACTCAAAACGTCTTATTAATATCCTCACTGAACAGACCAATTAAAAGTGTTGTGCCTTTCCAGAATGTGTCATATTACATTACAGCTGAAAGAACTTTTTTTTTATACCACTGTTGACGCATTGTGCTTTCAGCAGTGGATATGTAATCTCAGAAGCTTACTTTGTATCTGCAACATACCAGCTTAACAGCAGTCATTATCAATATGATGTACACACATTTTTGTTCCAAGAGAGTAACTCAACAATTCGAAAGAATATTTCTAAAAACTGAACTCTTATCGATTAACCCAACGTTTCATGGCTTCTTCCCAATCTGTTGAACCATCATCATCATCTGTACGAGTGTATGAGTCATCATCTTCCTTATAGCTGTCATCGTCTGTAAGGCCGCTTGCTCTCCTGCGCAAGGCCTGGAAATTTACCGTATCAATTAAAACTCTATTGGCCTGGAGGAAATATTAATGCAATGAAATATCAGTCTATTAAATTACATTACCCATCTAATAATTCTTCATTTTATAAACTCTGAAAATAGTAAACTGAGATGTGAAAAATCAGTATTATGGTGACTGAGAATTCTATTACTGTACCCCACAATAAATCACACACATGCATGAGCTTTTGAAACTGAAGTTTTGTGTTTCACAATAAAAACAGAATACTGGAAAGTGTTCAAGATACATATTTTGTGATATTAAAGGACACAAGGCTAATTTTGGAGCGGTAAGTGGCTGAAGGGCAGCACTTTGTGTGACAACTCCTCGTTCTTATCTTGTTGTGAATGCCTTTTGTATAGAGGGGAAGGGGCAGGTGTCAGATTTGCTAAGGATTTCCTGAAGTTAGATAGGTACCTTGATTATGATTCAGCATTTACTTTGGTATTTTTGGGAGAGTAGCATGTGGTACAGTCAGCTTGATTTATAGAGATATCTTTAATACAACTGGGGTACTGCTACAAGTTTTATATGTTCATTGGTATTGTATTTCTAAATACAACTCTAATAAAGTGAAATTAGTAATGTCACTTGAAAGGTACACTGGAATCATTAGCAACTGAGAGTCTAAAGGATGTATGCACCCCATGGTGGTTTGGTGAAAGTTTGCCAACTTCAGTGGTATCAATTATTTTTAATACATGAGGAAACTGATGTGCCACTCACTCCAACAGTAAGTACAAGTTTTGTTTTTCACTCTTTCTCAATATTAATAAAACATGTGTTTGAACTGTAGTCATTTGTAATTATGTGCCACAACTTTGATTAGTATTTAATCTTTTAATTGATGATTGCTTCCAGTGTGAAGAACAGCAACTGGATTTCACAAATCTGTTGTGCAAGTGGTGACAGTCAGGTGTTCATATTGTGGCATGCATAATATTCAACAGCAATATTTCTTATTTCATTTTTCAATGTGTTATAAGGTTGCTGATGACAGGGGTGCAGTAGGTTGTCACTGAGATGATTAAGGAGCTCTTTTCATTTTGCTGGTAACTTCAGTCATTTGCAAGCCTAAAATAAAAAGTTAAATGCAGCTCATTTACATTCATATGCATGCTGTATTCGACCTTAACTACAGTAATTTTTCTGTAATTAGGAACTTTTATAAAATTTATATTTTTCTGTTACTGAGGAATGTTATGTAACTGTGATTGCCTCCACCTCTGAGACGGCACAGGGAAATGCATCAGATTGCTAAAGACATTAAAAAGATTTATCAAAACTTAGATTGTGGCTTTTTTAACTCCTAAGTATCCCAAAAACATTTGATAGGTTTTCTTAAAAACCTATCATCTGTTAGAAAAGAGCCAATCTAGAATTAATTATACCGTAGCACTTCATTTTGAGCAAGCTAATGTTCCACAATTAAAGCTAAATCTCTACAATAAGAATTTAGACATGTTTTTATGATACACTTACATTTTGTCGTTGTTCATAGTCAGACTCATCACCCGCACCTTTTGCTTCATTTGATGCCTGGCACATATAAAATAAAGAAGAATAAGGACATGAAGTAGTGAAAGCGATTTCACATTCAGTGGTAACTAACAGAACAAACCTTCTCCTCAAATTCTTGACCATTTCCCAGATTCCTGGCTCGGAGCTCAGCAATGAACTGGGATTCCTGCTCATATCTCTTCCGTATTTCCTCCCTCCACAAAGCAGCTGTGTTGCTTGTTCCATCTGACTCACCATCTTCAGTTTCAAAATCTATCAACAAAGGCACAATGGATAGTAAAAAGTTTTGTACATTACCTTCTCCAATTGCACTCCAATGGCGTCCACACCAAAGGAACATTAAAATATGTTGGTGAATGTCATTTATGGGCAGCTTCCAGACAGCGATAAATTTATGTTACATTATTTTCTTTTTGTAAAGATGATATTAACTACTGTATTTTGTTGAGGCTGTCATTTTCAAGACCCAAATAAAATGTACTGCAGTGTCAGTATTTCAAAACACTATCCTAATACCAAACAAGAAGAAATATGAACCTTCCGTATGTAAGCAAGAACTGAGATGATTGGTTCATAAGGTATGTTGTAAAGAAAATTTACATGAGATTATAGACAACATGAAATAGTATTGTGAATAAAATGACATTACCCAAGATGGAACACAGATAGTTTGCAACTACGATAAGAGAGTACAGGAGAAAGCAGAATGACCATTCTGCAAAGTTTGCATGACAAAGAAAATTTTAAACCTTCCAGGTAGGACAAAGTAAAAATGTTAATGGTCAGCTCACTTTTGGATGATGAACACCCAAGTCTCCAATTTTGACCCTCATAGTGTGCTGACAGGTGGTCATTCAGAGAAATGTAGTCATTCGTTGTCGCCAAAGTCAAAGCATTTAACATTGTATCTGGTCCATTTGACACTGTATCTGGTCTACATTCTCCATATGAGACAAAAAAACTTAATGTTCACCCCCAAGAACTTTGTATTATCACACTGAACAAACTTTGCACCTCGTCACACCAAGTGTACCAAAAGGCATCAACATAATATGGAATATAGAGGAGGACTACTGTTCTGTTACGGCTTACACCATGAAGTGTGGCGTTTTGATTTTTTAAAATGAAGTTTAGAGAACTGGTAATGCCACTTACTGATCTATTTCTCACATGTGTGCATGTAGTATTGTCATCTTTGTTAGTTCCTTAAATGAAGCTGTAAAACTATGTAAATGTGAAACCAAATTAAATGCTTAAGCAACCAGCAAAACTTTGAACTAAATTCATTTGTTTCACACGAAAGTAGTGTGAACTAGTAATGGATGGGCCTACACAATGCTGTCTCAAATCTGTTTAGTCCCTTTTTAAAGTATGCTTTTCTCAGTTGCACTTTGAATGAGACTACAAAGGGAGACATAGGTGCCTCCTATCATGGCAACTCACTAAAATGAATGGGCTACCACATGTAATCTTGTCATTTCATTGCAACTATGACTCCAATCCTGCAGGCAGTCATAATTCACACGGATGAATCAACTATGTGAAAGATATCCATTAAGAGTAATTTAAAGTGGAGGAGATAGAATGGAATGTCTATATACTTCTTATAATTTTTACATGTCAGTATGTTTATTAGTTTTTAAAAGAATCTTGTGCAAAACCCATTTTCCTTACTGTTACATATTTTGCCTCTTATGCATCATTATCTATGGGTCTTGTTTTTATTTCTGACTGTGCATCATTTGAAATTGCTGTCAAATCATAAAGTGCACAAGAACTTTTTTTTTTTTTTTTTTTACCCTCAGTTAAAGATTACATAATGTACGATAAAGTTACTGAATTATAGCAAGTGCCTACTTATGTACAGTACAGGATAGGTAGACCAACAGTGAATCCTCTGTCAATAGAATCAGTACAACTTTTTTTGTATCAGTGATAGATATAAAGCTGCACTGATTCATCGTGATGGGACTCTGTGTGTTGAATTAGTGGGATATTATTTTCAGTTTGTTGTTCAACTTAGTATTGTCTGACTAAACCATTCCACTTCCTTGCAGCAAATGAGTGCATGCACAAAATTTTCCAGAACACACAAACACGAGTTATTTTATGCTATAGATAAAGACTATTTCTTAAGCTCAGCTGCCTTCTTTTCCCCATTCAACATCTTGAAAATCTTTCTTGTTTATGGTTTCAGGGATACAAAGTCATCCATTCCAACAACTGCTGGATTTCTATTTTGTCAACTGACACTTAACGCAAAGTTGGTGTTTGCTGTGAATGATGCTACAAAATAAATGTTGATAAAAAAACAATAACAGCAATTTTTTTAAAAATTTATGGCGGTAAAGCAACTACCAAGCTATAGCTGCAGTGATTCCAGATTCTTGAAACCTTAATAGTTTTGTGCACTATTACAACTGTATGTCATTACATCAGCCTCCCAAACAGCCTAGTATGAACAGTCTACTCTGCCAACAACAGCTACTTGTGACTATGATCTCTGTATACCCAAACGTATAATTCATTTCCATTTGTTACGCCTGTATGACTTCACACAATGTAAGCAGGGTCTACTTTTATAAATTGAAGTAATTCACAGCTTAGAAGTTGTACGTTTCATCAATAATTTTCAAGCTTTGCTTCAAAGTCAGCGGCAGTGAGTATTTAGCAGATATCACTTAATGAATTCAAAAGCATCACAGTAAAGGCAAGTTTAAATGAAGTAAAATCTTGAAAAGATAGTCACTTTTTATCAAACTACTTCCTCTCCTTTTCAACTTCACTTTCATGCTTTAACGTTTTGAGTATTTCCCTATGTTGTCTCAAATAGGTTTGTGATCTACCCGTTTAACTTTCATTTACATTCATTATATTTTAAACTGGTTTTGTTGAAAGAGACTGTATTTACATGTTCTCCATGAAGTGACACTTTGAGGACCTTTGCACAGAAATTTGTGAGCGAATTTGAAAGACGTGTCCATATATTTAAAATGTCACTGGGATTGAGCAATTTTTCCTTTTCAACACTTTTCTTGCGTACTGCCGGTTTTATCAGTGGCGTTAGCATGTAACAATAAGGTATGTATTAGAGTGAAAAAAATAGCTGGGAACTGTTGATGGTTTTTACCTAAAAATGTATTTAAAAGATTAATTATATTTCCTAAGTTTTCTCATTATACATTAAATTATTATTTTAATAGTGTTTGATGAATATTTAGTGGGGAAACCAAGGAAGTTCTGGCAAGGGAAGGAAGAAAGAAAGAACACGGTGAATTAGTACATATGAGAGATGCAGCTGAAAGAAATCTACAAGCAAACCTGCTTGTGGAGGAAATGATAGTAAGAATAACATTTAAGTTATGGTATATTTTGTGATTCTTGAGAATTAAGAACTACTATTTACAAGCTCCATTCGATTTTATACAACATTCTTAGTTTTTTATCTAGTCTCCATTTCAACTGGTATCTTAAAGTATTCATTCAATATTATTCTCTCTTTCAAAAGTAACAAAACACATACTACAGACGTAAGTAGCAGAAGCACTTTAAACAAGAGAAAGGTAGATGTTATATCAAATGTTACATACTACCTGACTAGGAATGTGAAACACCCGGAAGTGTGGAAGGAAACAAAATGAAGCTTCATTGATTGAGAGAGTTTGTGATGTTATTTCAATGATTACAAGATCAAGTGCAATTTACAAATAACTGGGCAGTATGAGCACTTATTAGTACCACACTGCACCCACTCTGGCCTGGATGCACGGACAAATTTGGTTGGGAAGAGTGTCTAAGCCGTTTTCTCCTCACCTGAGGCAAGTTGGCCCACAACTGATCCTCGATATCTTGGCTCCAAGATAGAGTTGATGTCCAAACTGGTCCCACCTGTGTTCTATTGCAGACAGATCTGGAGATCTTCCTGGCCACAGGAGTACCTCAGTATCACATAGACATGTAACACGTGTGGATGATTATTGTCAAGTCAAAAAATCGCACTTCGATAGTGTTGCATGAGAGTTAACACGAGGATGCTGGATGTCTGTGACAATGTGTTGTCAGAGTTATCCCAGTCACTACCAGCTGTGAACTTAAGTCTTAACTGATGGCTACCCACACCATCATACCAGTAGTAACACACTACACCTCTCCAAAACATTGGAAGAATAGGATCTATCCTCAGGTCGCCGCCGTGCTTACTGACGATGGTCATTTGAGGTAATACATACTGCAAATCTTTGTTGAGCATAATATGATACTATTCATCAACAGTCCATGCTCCCCGATTAAGGCACCACTCCAAATGCAGCCTTTTGTGTTGTGGGATTCACGGCAGCCTATGTGTGGGACAATAATTCCCTAGTCCAGCTGCTGCTAGTCTCCGAGCAATCGTGCAGGATGACACAGAATGTTGCAGGGAGTCAACTACGGGTTTCCAGATGGCAGGCACCCAAGTGTGAAAGGATTGTGATGCGCTTGACCTCCCACAACACAGTGTTCCTCCCTTGTGGTGGTCAGACATGGTGGACTACTATGCCTGCTCTGACATCCCTACAGCAGGGCCACTTTCACTTCCGAATGCCCCACAAATATGGATATTCAACCTTTCAACAAAACAGAGATCCACAAAGAGGCCCTTTTTGGACTCTTGTCAGGTACTGATAATGCTGTCTCACGCGAGTATGCAACATTTCCATGTCCTTCACCGTGATCACTCAATATCTAACATTGTTAACACCCCTTATATATCTTACCAAACCTGGTAACAATAATAAACACAAACTACACTAATGCACTCTGATGGCCATCTACCAGTCATAAACAACTCCAACTAATCGTTTACGTACTCACCAATGGTGTGTACATGTATTAAATTACACTGGCATTCAACCTATCTTCTGGGTGCTTCACTTTTTTTTCAGTCAGTGTATTTATCAATAGCAGGTATATGTGCAAACTAAGAGAATTACAAAAAAGACAATTTATAAGAAGTCGTTCTTTCCTCCAGTAAAAAAGGGGAAAGTCCTGGAGAAAATGGGGTTATTTAGTATTAGAATACATAAGTAGCATATGCTCCTGGAAAGAGAGAGAGAGAGAGAGAGAGAAATAAAATTTTATTAATTTGGTGCATTTCCAGTGCCTGAGGGGGTCAACAGATGAATTGCCAATATTACTTCTAAGTAATTTTGTTTCTTCCTATCTTTTCTTTTGCTTTGCTCTATAAAGAATGAGTAATATTCATGTAATTGTCCATTTGGCTCCTCCTCTTATGGATTTGTTAGCAGAACATATTTTTATCTATCTTTATCTGCATGTAAGATTCATATTGGGAGTAATTTTTCTTAAAAATATGTTACTGTATTTCTAGGCAAATGTAGAAGCTTATTTGAAAGTTAACTGACAAATAAATGATAAATTTCATGTTTCATTGCAAGGTTTGTTCATTTTGTTCTAAAATATTTACTAAATAAACACAATTACAATATCACAGACATTTTACATTCAGACCACAACATTAGTTATACCTGCACAGAAGCTGCATCCTTGATGCTATCAGAAAAGCAATGAACAGCTACAACCAATTTTTTCAGTTGTAACACATTTATCCAGATGATGCAGAAACTTGTTTATTTGTATTTATCAACAGTCGCAGCCCTCATGTCCCTTACGTATAAAATATTTGCTTCAATACAAGTGTATTCTACATCTACATCTACATCTCTACTCCCCTAGCCACCAAACTGTGTATGGCAGAGGGCACAATTCGCACCTAAGTCATCCTCCCCCGTTCCACTCGCGGATCGCACAAGGGAAAAATGACTGTCTGTACACCTCAGTATGAGCTCTTATTTCCCTTATCTTTGAATGATGATCATTACACGATTTGAAAGTTGGTGGTAATATACTCTACATCCTCGGTGAAGATCGGATTTCGGAATTTAGTGAGCAGCGCCTTCCGTTTAGCGCGCCGTCTATCTGCAAGTGTGTCCCACTTCAACCTCCCTATGAGATTTGTAATGCTCTCACGATGGCTAAATGTACCAGTCACGAATCTTGCCTCTCTTCTTTGGACCTTCTCAAACTCTTGAACCAGACCCAACTGGTAAGGGTCCCATATAGATGAACAGTACTCTAAGATTGCATGAACTAACGTATTGTCAGCTATTTCCTTTGTTGAATGACTGCATCACTTCAGGATTCTACCAATAAACTGCAATCTAGAGTTCGCCTTGCCCGTTACTTCTGTAATCTGATCATTCCATTTGAGATCATTTCGAATAGTCACACCCAGATACTTGACGGATGTTGCCACTTCCAAAGACTGATCATTTATTTTGTACTCATACATTAATGGGGATTTTCGCCTTGTTATACGCAGTAGGTTACACTTCTAATATTGAGAGATAACTGCCAGTCATTACACCATACATTTATTTTCTGCAAATCCTCATTGATTTGTTCACAACTTTCGTGTGATACTACTTTCCTATAGACTACAGCATCATTGGCAAACAGTCTAAGGCCGCTGTCAATACCATCAACCAGATCGTTTATGTAAATCGTAAAAAGCAGAGGACCTATTACGCTGCCCTGGGGCACACCTGAAGTTACTCTTGTTTTTGTTGAAGTTACCCCGTTCAGGACGACATACTGCTGTCTGTTAGAAAACTTTCTATCCAATCGCATATGTCATTGGATAGACAGTAAGCGCGCACTTTTTGTAGCAAGGGACAGTGCAGAACTGAGTCCAACGCCTTTCGAAAGTCGAGAAATACGGCATCAACCTGGGAGCCGGTATATCATATACAAAGAGGGCCTGCTGTGTCTCGCATAACCGCTGTTTCCTAAAACCATGCTGGCTTCTGCAGATGAGCTTCTCAGAGTCTAGAAAGGTCATTAAGTCTGAACACAAAATATGTTCCATGATTCTACAACAAATCGATGTCAGTGAAATTGGCCAGTAATTATGTGCATCCGAATGTCTACCCTTTCTATAGATTACTATGAACTGGGCCTCCTTCCAGTCCCGTGAAACTTTCTGCCGTTCCATTGATCTCTGATGGATGACAGATAAGAATGGAGCTATATTTATAGCGTAGTCTACATAAAATCTTACGAGGATATCATCTGGGCCAGATGTCTTTCTGGCATCTAAGGATCTTAACTGTTTTACAATCCCAGATACACTAAACACTATGTCAGCCATCCTTTCATTTGTTCGATAATTGCAAGGGGGAATGGTGCTGCAGTCCTCTATCGTAAACGAGTTTTTGAAAGCTAGGTTTAGAATTTTGGCTTTCTGTTTATCATCATCAGTTACATTACCTGTACTGTCAGCAAGAGAAGGTATTGAATTATTTGTAGCGTTCATAGATTTTACGTACGTACAAAATTTTTTGGTGTTATTTTTAGAATCTGCAGATAAAATATTGCTTTCAAATTCGTTAAAAGAGTCTCTCATTGTCCTTCTGACAGCTGCTTTCATTTCGCATAATTTCTGTTTGTCAGCGGGGCAGTAACTACGTTTAAAACGACTGTGCAAAATTCTCTGCTTTCTCAGCAACTTCCTAATATGTTTGTTGTACCAAGGTGGATCCTTTCCCTCCCCTATACTTTTGCTAGGCACCTTAGCATATTAATACTAGTCATATTAATACTAGTAAATTCAGATCTGACGTACAGTAGTGACTGATTAAAATTCATGCCCAGATATCTATGTCTTAAGTATTTACAGAAAGCCAACCGAATTGGCTGTGCGGTTCTAGGTGCTGCAGTCTGGAACAGCGAGATCGCTACGGTCGCAGGTTCGAATCCTGCCTCGGGCATGGATGTGTGTGATGTTAGTGAGGTTTAACTAGTTCTAAGTTCTAGGGGACTAATGACCTCAGAAGTTTAGTCCCATAGTGCTCAGAGCCATTTCCAGAAAGATGACATAAGTTATTGTTAATTAGCAACATGAGTCTGACTAGTCCAGTAAATGAGGGCTCTCCACTCGTAGATCTCTCAGAGTGCCTTTTCGTTATGACCCTACGCCACCAGATGCATTATCACTTGCACCTCGTTTCCTTTATTATTGAAAATTTCATTTCCTCAGCTTCAGTTTCAGTGCTGTGTATGCCAGTTTAAATGTGATTCGGGATCATTTGTGGTAATACATTTATAAAATTTTTTCTAGAGCAGTTTCACAAATTTTAATGGGCTCCTTTTACTCATCCAGAATTGGCTTTCTCATAAGAATGATCTTTTCTACACTGTTTCTAGTGCTATTCTATGGATTGGCTATGGTTTACTACTGCACTATACAGATAATGGAATTAGTGAATTTGTTCCACCCATTTTTCTCTCTATTTAAAGTGATCATCTGATTGTAAATGCCTTCCTTTTTGCGTGACATATCTGGAGAGCAAAAGTTTTGAATATGTCATTGCAGTCACTTTGTTTCTGTTACACTTCTGCTTCTATGTCAGCTCATGTCACTGCATCATCTGTGAAGGCAAGAGTTTAAACCCATCAGAGCAGTTTCTGATGCTCTCAACTACCAATATTTCAGCCATCATCATCATTCAAGTACCCATAATCTATTTAGACAAAACTGTGTCACTGTTAGTATGGCATTTTGTCTTTATGAATTCTTATTCTTGAGTAATTTCTAATTTTTTTTTCCTTTGTACACTGTCATAGATTTTTTCTATACCACATAACCAAGCAAAGTGGCACACTGATTGTAACACTGGATACAGGAAAACTGTAGACTTTCTAGTCCTCATCAGATTTATGTTTTCATTAATTTCCTTAAACTTATTAAGATGAATGCCACAATTTTTCATTTGAGAAACACAAGACCAATGGTCAGTTTACCATACCATCCTTGACCTACACACGTGTGCTCCATCTCTAATTAACATGATATTAAACCCTATGTTTCTATTTCTAAACAAATAAGTTTTCTTTTCTCTCAGTATATCACTGTCTCATCCTTACAGCAAATATTAAATTTACAATGAAATGAATACCCTGAACTGCATTCAGGCATTGATACAAGTCAATGGGGACAGTTGAAAATGTGTGTCCCGACCGGTACTCATATCCGGGATCTCCTGCTTACATGGCAGACACTGTATCCATATGAGCCACTGAGGACATAGAGGATAGTGCGACTGCAGGGACTTATCTCTGGCATGCTTCCCATGAGACTCACATTCGCAACTTATTGTCCCGCACTATATTCATAGTGCCCCTGCCCATTATACTCATTACTCGCGACTTTACTGCCGATTCCTTTAAGAGTTCGGGCACTGTTTGCGCATCTGCACAAAAGAAGATGGTCAAATGGCTGGTGAGCCTTAACTCTGAAAGCACAGATACCATCTTCATACATAAATATTAAATTTGTAGTTTCCCTCTTTCTTCTGAAATCATTATATTATTTCTTAGGCTGAGGTTCAACAAAAACTCCTTGGTATGTTCCATGGCAAATCCCATTATTTTAAATCTATCACACAGAAGTGTAATGGACCCATGGTTCTGGCAGTTCACTTCCATTCCATTTTTTTTTCTTTAGAGTTTCTACACCTCACAGCTCTTCTCATCACTCTTCCCTTTCTGCCCTCCCTAATCCTCTTTCATTGCAGCTGTTGCATGCAACACAACCAGACACCCAAATCAGACTGCAGTGCCACATCAATATAAGTATGGTGTATAGAAGTGAGTGTGAAGAAGAACAAAATTTTGTAAGCTTACATTCAGTGTCCACTCAAAACATCCAGTATGTGGTGGATTGTTAATGTCGTAATTGCATTATTTGTATTCCATCCAGAATTTTCCAGTGTTATATTACAAAGTTAGGATGACTTTAAATCTAGTCTTTTTAAACTCTTTCTCCTTTCCAAAAAACACTCTGGACTCTTAACAAAAGTCACTGCAGTTGTCACACTTCAGTAACACTGATCATTTGATATAATGGCTTTTTGGTGTTCTCTTTTAGTTTGTTTAGGAAGGTCTGTTAGTATTTTTTTTCTTCAACAGAAGAAAAAGTTCTCTCTGCTTTGATCTCCAACAGTTTAAAGTTGATCTGATCATTTTCCTCCCATTTCTTCCATGACCATTCTGGATTTATACACTTCTAATTTCTACATCTCTTCTCTTCAACAATTGGTCTCTTTGGTTGCTGTTTGAAAATTTTCCTTTTACCATGGCATAACTCTCTTACTGCAGTTGATTTTATGAACAATACTTGTTGTGGTGGCCTTCGAAGGCTTCCTTGATTCTGTGCTACTTGTATTTTGTAGTTCCTACATCACATTTTGGTATCTTTTTTCCAATCTCTACCAGCTGTTCAGATCTCATCTCTAGATTTTCAAGTTCCTGCACTTTTATCCATGATGCCTTCTTTACTGTGCAGGTAAGATTGAACAGCCAATTCGGATGAGTAGGGTTTTTTGCCTGTCATTAACATGACATTTACTTCTAACAGTACTTTGTGTATGTGAGAAATAAACATGTATTTCACTTTAAAACATGGAAACAAACCTCGCATCTGCAGAAAAAACTTCAATCCACCATCTTCAAAACTGGCATTGACCTTATAATCCTATGTACTGACGGAAGCTCCATGACTGGGGTTACGAACTACAGGGATTACTTGGTGGAAGGACTCCACCAGCTATCAGATATGTCTACCTACAAAGCCTTGCAACAGTGACCCTACTCCAGAAATCAATTAGGATCTTCAGTCCCTTCTCAAATCCTTAGGTCCATCCCAACATTTCACACAGTCCTGCCTTCTACATGCTTCATTAAGTTCCTAAACGTGACAAACGAGGCTGCTCCAGTGTGACCCATTACTGTGCCCCCACAAAGAGAATATGTTCTTGTGGGCCAACACCTTTAGCCTATTGCCCATAACCTACCATCATATATAAAAGCAATGGACACCCGCACAGCACCATCCTATGCTGATCTATTCACGTGTCATCTAGAAGAACCCTTCCTAACCACCCTGAATCCAAACCCTCACCTCATTCAGATCCACTTATTACATCTTTATAATCTGACCAAGGGTGCGGACACCCTATACACATTCTTCTTGATCCACACCGCCTTCTCCCACATTCGTATCACCTGGTCCTTCTTAGCTTAACAAGCCACCTTTCCCAATATTGATCTCCACCTTAAGGATGGCTAAATAAGACCCTACATCTCATCAGACCTGTTAAGCACCAACAATACCTCCACTTCAACAGCTGCCATCCATTCCACACCACAGTGTCTTCCATACACCTAGCCACTCATGTTCATCGGCCCCTGTAGTGATGAGCAGTCTCTCTCCAAATATGCCGCAGGTCTCAGTGAGGCCTTCACAGATCATAATTACCCTCCCAACTTTGTGCAGAAATGTATCACCCATACTTGCCTCATCAGTTACCCTCCACCCCCCTGTACCCACTGTCCAGCTGCAAATGAGCACTTCTTTTATCACTCAGTACCACTCAGCATTGGAGCAACTGAATCACATTCTCCACCAGTGTTTCAAATACCTCTCATTGTGCACTGAAAGTTATAAATATCCTCTTCAGCCCTCTAACAGTCATATTCAGTCACCAACATGACCTACAAAACGTCCTCCTCCAACTGTACCTATCCCACCCCTTCTCCTAACCCCTTGCCTCATAGCTCCTATTCCTGCAACACGTCTAGATCAAGACCAGTCCCTTACATCCTCCCACTACTGCTGGCCTCTCCTACCACATTAAAGGCAGGGCTACCTGTGAAAGCAGCCATGTGATCTACCAACTAACCGCAACCATTGTGCCACTACGACTTGGGCATGACAACCAACAACCCACCATCAAATTGTGGCCAAAAGACATCTGGACCACCCACTTACTGCACATGCCTCCTAACGTTATGTGCTGCTTCTTAATGACTACTTCACAGTTTGTGTCATCTGGATTCTTCCTATCAACACCAGCTTTTCTAGATTGAAAATGTGGGACCTCTACATCTATGTCTACATGATTACACTGCTATTCACAATAAAGTGCCTGGCAGAGGGTTCAATGAACCACCTTCAAACTGCCTCCCTACCATTCCACTCTCGAACAGCATGTGGAAAAAACGAGCAGTTAAATTTTTCTGTGCGAGCCCTGATTTTTCTTATTTTATCGTGATGATCATTTCTCTCTATGTAGGTGGGTGCCAACACAATGTTTTCACAATCGGAGGAGAAAACTGGTGATTGAAATTTCATGAGAAGATCCCGCTGCAGCGAAAAACACCTTTGTTTTAATGATTGCCACTCCAATTCACATATCATCTCTGTGGCACTATCTCCCCTACTTCGCGATAAATACAAAATGAGCTGCCCTTGTCTCTACAGTGAATCACTAAGTGCCTGCAAACCCCCCCCCCCCCCCCAAGCCTTAACCTTCAATAGCCCTGTTCTTTACCTGTGTATCCCCTTCTCTGCTCCCTTTTCAGTACTATGCATGGCTTCTGTTCCACCGATACACCTAAATATTACTTTCCTCTTGTCTACTTCTCTCCTTCCACCCCCATTTCCCTACCCACTACAACCTCCCAATACTGCACCCACCACATCCCTGCATGCTCCCGCAGGCAGCTTAGTGACTTCTCCCACCTCTGTGCTGCTATCCCACCTCCTCCCTCCCCTCCCCTCCCCTCCCCTCCCCTCTCCTCCCCTCCCCTCCCCTCCCTCTGCCCAGCCCAGCTAGACAGCTGCTTGTGTCAGATGCAGCCACAGTCAGGCCTTAGCTACCAGAGACAGTGGCCATATGTGGGTGGGTGCAAGTTTTCTAGTTCTGAAGATGGGCTTTGTCCGAAAGTTGACGTACTTCTAGCCTCCTTCCTCATGTGCCTGTCTGCAGTGCAGTGGCCCCTCTATGTGGTGAATAGCAATCTATCCTTTATGTATTATTGTTCAAACTCAATCTTCCAATTTTATGTTTCAGCTGCCTTTTAAACCAGATGTTCTTGACGTCTAGCTGTTCTGCAAATACAACTAACATCATTTCCATGTCTCTATCATTATGGAGAAATAATTACAAATTATCAATCTTAAATTAGAGCTTTTTTAGTAGCTTTCTATTCTCTTATAGCACAACTATTTGTTACAGATCCAACCAAAAAAGTTTACTTAATTTACTGAAAACATTAGAAGGCATTATTCAATGTTAATCACTTTGCCTAGTGGGATGCTAGTGGAATATTTCTCCTCACAGAGAAGAAAAAAAAATGAATAGTTCAGAATTACAAACAACCAAATGAAGTAAACCACAAAGGAACAGCAAACTTGACAGGCAAAATCGAAAACCTTTGGAAGCTAAATTATCTTTATCTCTGACAGGAAATTGGAAATAGAAGAAACTGGGCTTTAAAATAGAAGAAACTGGGCTTTACAAGGAAATGACAGGAAAGTCACCCAATACCCTATGATTTACCTGAATTTATTTACTGATGTTATCCTCTAGAGCAACAGGGTTAAAATCCTTGCCTGTCAATCCTAATTTAGCTTTTTCATGATTTCTACAAAATGATAAAGTGTCACTGTGTTAGCCTCTTTTATTTTTGTAGAATGCCTCCAAACACACACAGCCAGTTTGCTTTCTCATTCTTGCCTTATCCGAGCTGGTGATTCTTTTCCTTGAAAGGACGGCATAAAATCTTTGATCAAAGTGGAAGTTTGTTGCTGAAAGATACAACTATGCCGTATGGACACACTGAACATGTTTTACATTGGTTTTATTGTAAACCACCAAACATTTCTGCAGATAATCTAGGTCATTTGAATCAATTTTCACTTTTCATTGGTTCTGCAGTAAATAGTATTTGCCTTCTGGAAGTCAAATTTAATTTAGTTGTTTTATTGTATTTTTCAGCCTCAGCTTACACAAATATTTGTGTGACTCAGGACTAAAAATTGCAATAAAAATTTGTTACAATACAATGAATGTGTTCTGCTTAGACAGCATGCAAGGTCTGTTCAAAAGTAATTTATCTGACAGGAAATTTTTTCCCTTCAACACATGACCTTTCTGGAGGACAGGGTTAAATTGAGGGTGTTAAGAAGGCAATGGTTTTTTCAACTTGTGTGTAGCATTCTTCACACAGAATCACTTTTTAATATTTGGAGAAAGTTGTAACTTCTCAGTTGAACTCACTATACGATCATGTGAAAAAAGAAAAAAGTTTTCATTTAGTGAGAGCTTGGCTCAATTTTTTTCTGGATGGAAGCGTAGTAATATCTACACCTGGTCAGAAGATATTGGGAGTGAAATACTTGGGTCATTCATCCTTTATCTGAGTTCAGGAGGAAGGGGCTGGGGAGTGGGAAATATGGTGAAGTGCCTAATCTACTTCAGAAGAGTGAGATGAGAGAAAAACTAGTAATAATCATGACTAAGAAGTACTTGTAGGGTTGGAAAACAAATAATTATTAATGGCTTATGACATTAAAATAATTTCTACTTAAAAAGCTACCAAATTACTTGAAGAGAAAGTGCTTTTACAAAAATAAAAATTAAACGTTTAGTGCCTCAAATAAATACAAAGTATTATATGAGGATACATCAAAAAGTATCTTCCATAATGTCTGCAGGCATATTGGTAGACAGATTGAACATCTAACGCACTATCCTTTTTAACTTCAGTTTTATTTGTTGACATAATTATGAAGGTTGGTCAAACAAGAAACAAAATAAGAAATTATTTTCTTCTACTTTGCCTTTATGAGGCATGTGTGGGCTGTAAGCTACACTGTGGAACACATTACATAACGTACAGCATATTAAAAGAAAATTTCTTGCTATATGCCACTTGAGGCCTACATCTGTGGTGCAAGAACTCTGCACATTTTACTAAACCAACTCATGGAGCGCAAATAGTTTTTTAGTGTATATTGTTATGGTATGCTGATATGTTTTGGCACCTGGTGGCCTTATGTGCTATCTCGCAGGAACAAATCACAAGACACTCGTTCCAATGAGTTCTGTTCATTTGTTTCTGAGCAGTACAGAAGGGAATTTACTTTTTGATTTGTCCTCACACTATTAGAATAAGATGCATAAAATATAAAGAAGAAAAGAAACAAACCATACCTAAAGGTTTTCTGATGTTGTCATCTCCATCCTCTTGGTCTGAGCCTTCTGAAATAAGATCCAGTCACGGTTGTAGGAACAAATAACTAATCCTAAGCTAGCTACACATCACATTCCCAAACCATCACACTAAAGGGATGTGCACATCTAGAACTGTAACAGTCAGAGTATGTACATAAAAAGAAGAGGTTGCATACACAAACTATAAATGGTCTTTTCAGTTATGTACATTCATAGTGAAGTATTAGCCAGCATATCAGACAATGAAGATACAGTTTCTTTTTTATTTTATTTTACTGTTACAGAAGTTGTAATAAGTTTATGATAAAGAAAATGAAGATTATTTAAAAGAATAACATAATAAAATTTTGAAAAGACTTTAAAGTCAAGGATTCTAAATTAACTAAGATAGCTAAGTTCCATTCTTTGATTTGCAGCATTCAAGGATTTTTTTAGGGCTGTAATTGTAACAAACAAAATGTTTTCCACTTATGGAACAAAACTGAAATACACATTCACTCAGAAGCATGACTTGTGTGAATCACATTCATTGAAAAAGGTGTTAAAAGCTAAGACAATAAAATGTGATATTACGAATCAATGTGTGGAATAAAGACAGAAAGATTACTACTTAGGAAATAAAAACCTATCACTTTTTTCCTTTAATTTCTATTCAATAAATATATGTGTAGAACTGTAGCACTTGCACAACTGCTCAATATAAGCAACAAAAGTACAATCAACCTAACATCACTCTGTCATTTGACAAGTAGTTTAGCTTTGATCTGGCAGCAATGGAATATGCAAAATAAATTGTGTGGTGAGGCTCCATAACCTTCCGAAATAATTAATGTATTTTAATACTGTTGTATTACCTGTTCTGCAAAAAACAGCTAAATGTAAAAACTGAAACACACGCTATTTCACCCCTATTAGTGTAATTACTAACTTTCTTTCTGCTTTGTCAACCATGTACTTAAATTATTTATAGCAGCCATCAATAGGTCTTTCCCAATAATCTCAGTAGCCACGTCGAGTGGCCATGCAGTTTGAGGCGCCATATCATGGACTGCACAACCCCTTTCTCTGGAGGCTCGAGTCCTCTCGTGGGTGTGTGTGTGTGTGTGTGTGTGTGTGTGTGTGTGTGTGTGTGTGTGCGTGTGTGTGCGTGCGTGTGTGTGTTGTCCGTAGCATCCATTAGTTTAAGTACTGTGTAAGTCTAGGGACTGGCGACCTAAGTGTGTAGGCAATTTAAAGAGAAATAGGTCACTCTTTACTGAAAATGGGACAAGTCACAGTAAAGCTCCTCCAATATGACACTAAAATAAATCTTACACTGTTATTATTGTAATTATTAATGTCAACAAAAAATCCACAGAGCACCAACAAGACTTTTATGTGCAACAAAATGACAATAATGATGAATGGGTCAACATATACATCAAAAACCACAAGCAATTTATTACAGCTGGTTAGAAAGCAATGAAGTAAGGAAGTTACAGTAAGCTAGATTGTAGAACAAGAAGAGAGAGAGGTTATAACCACAACAGCACACTTTTATAATTGAAGCTCAGTGTCTCAGTAATTATACAGTGTGGAAACAATCTCTCTCTTTTGAGTGGTTTAATGTTGTCATCACTAGAGAGGCTGTAATAGCTAAGATTTAGATTTGGAAAAAATTAATCATACACTTGTTCAACGAGCCAGATAATGTCCATAATCACAGAAAACTCTACATGAACAATCCAGCTGCTGCACTTGGCAGAAAGTATGTTGTTGATGCCACTTGCTAACAGCAAAGTACTTGTCCAATGAACATGAGTGAAGAATAAAAAATACTGAAGTGTTAGGCTACAGAATTCCTGCAACATGAAGTTGAAGAATTTGCACGTGTTAGCACCAGTTAATGATAAACTTACTGTGAACACAGTCAGTTCACAGCATTTGTCCTTCACAAACAAAATCGGGCAACAAAATATGAGGGACTACATTTTTTGGAAGTACTACAGCCATCCCGAAGATAGTTCAACATGACACTAGTGAACATGACACTAGTGAACACATTAATTCATAAATTAAACGAAGATAAACTGTGCATAATCATGCTCTTCTGCATCCATTCATGACTCAATGGAGCTGTCCATAGACAGCAGAATCCTCAGATACACTGATACACGTAAAATACAGACCATAGTCTCAGAAGAGCTGACTGGGTCACAAAACGTTCCACAGCAGGTACCTCAGGAACTTAAGTAGGTTCAGTGCAGTTGGGCCATCTCACACATGACAAGGCAAAGGGACTTTCTTCTATTGGAAAAAAAGTACTTTGGTACTGGACCATGAAAATTATTTTGAAAATTAGATTGGAAATAGCCCATGAAGCACACATTACTCTATTTATTTATCACATGCTTGTCTGGAGTAAGGTTAAACTATTAGGGAGACAATTTTTACAGCAGATGCATCTTGCCACACACTGATCAATTGTTTTCACTAGAGTCAGTCATCCACTCAAGTCATGCAGTGTAAATTCGCTATGTACAGAAAATCAATCCAGCTAATGATATAGTATTAACAGAATTTGAATATCTGGAAACTTTCATAACAACCTTATTTTTGAACAAGTTTTATGGAAAATCTTTGATGCAGTGCAAGATGTGGACACTGAATAGTGGCAGATCCTGTAGAACTGGCACGTAAAATCAGAGGAACATAATAAAATGAGGCGAGATTAGAAGTGGAAGGATGGTCTTAGCATGTGTTGAAATTATATCGGATAAATGTTTGGATATTCCCTACACACCAAGATCTCTGGGTGTGAATCCCACAGATATTTCTAGAATTCACAAGTGCCATCAGCTGCCACCAATGTCTCTTCCACATCTCTGTACAGTTACTTTTTAGGAATTGAATCAACTACCAATAGAGGGCATATACACCACATGTGGCAATAAAACGAAGTCACTCATATTTTCTATTTGCCTTTTCAGTGCTACAGAAGAGATTTTGTAGTTGTAATATTTTTTTAAATATCCATCTCCAGTTTTAGAATTCCACATTTTGGACATTGTTTCTCTAGTATCCAAGGGCAATTCTGATTTTTGCCGCCGAGCCTGAGTATCGATAGAGAGAATATGTCACAGATATTAGGGCTCCAGGAGACAGCCATGGCTTGTGGGACACAGCCATGGCTTGTGGGGCACAGCCACCATGGCAAGGTGGTGCCACCTTTTGGTAGGGGCTTCCCGATATACTGCAACCCAGGATTGTGGCCAGTATCCCGCTAGTCACTGAAGCCTTATGTATGCACCATTGGATAGCAGTGTATTTCAACCTTGCCTGACGAATATTTTATGATTTGGACTTTTCACTGGATTGTGGTATGTGCTTAGGTCACTCGACTATGCATTCATGATTTCTGTTGTGAGTAACCACAGAAACCGCCTGATTCATTCTGCTGGTTCGGCTGAAGAGGCCAGAGATGGCAATCCTGTGTGTTTGAGGTGTTCCTGCTTGTGTGTGTGTGGTGTGTGTGTGTGTGTGTGTGTGTGTGTGTGTGTGTGTGCGTGTGTGTGTGTGTGTGTGTGTGTGTGTGTGTCCATCCCTTTATTTTCTGAAGGAGGATTTGTCCAAAAGCTTAGAGTGTAACAATCTTTTCACTAGGTCAGTCTACAACTCAAAGTGTCATCTTTATGATGAGAAGCAGTCTGTCATTTTTACAGCCGTTCATATTCCAGTCTGGACTCTCCATTGTTTGATTTGGCCTTACTGTGTTTTGCAACCCACCAAATATCCAATTCAGGAAATAAGTCATTTCTTGATCATACTAAGCTTTTAGACAATACAGTAGTTTGAATAAAATCCTTTTGAGCAATTAGCCACATCATTATGAAACACAATAAACATATAAAAAAGACTTTTTGACCATCTGACAGCAGTGCTCTTCAGGAAGACTAAATTGCTGGATTCTGGAGTAAGTGTTCCCTATACATTATACTGTTTTGGTTATGACTGAAAATTGATGTCACATTCTGGAACATCACTGGACAGTCCAAAGTCAAGTTGCTTTGGAAGGATCGCCAAGCTATCACAAACTCTATGTATTTACTAGGCAGCTGTGGATGCAGCAGCAAAAAATAATAAAGGGTGTTGAGATAACTGAAGGCCATAACAGCACAAACAGGGAGTCTGACTGCCAGCAATCCCAATTCACCAGGCTATGTTTGTTTGCCAGTCAGCAGTTCATTGGGTCCTAGGTTCAACTTCCTTTATAAACAAGCAGTCACAAGATAACTGCTGTGTGGTATTGACACCATGCTGCAGCATCAACTGGCCCTTAAGTACAAGATGGCACTTTTCTGTTGCCTGCCTATCATGTGTTAGCATATTAAAGGCAATAGCCTTTCATATGCCATCCCAAGCAAAGGTGCCTAGTGTTTGAAATGTCTACTGACATTCCACTGACGACTGAAATAGTATGGTTTGAAGGGAAGACAGTCCCCAAAACTGCTGTAAATACAGTCACAATGTCCATTTAATAATGCTTAATCAGTGTTTTATAATGATGCAGCCTAATGCCCAAAAGGGTTTTAGTTGAATTGATACTGGCTATGTAAGGCTACACTAAAATGATGTTCTTTGAAGGTGGGCGAGATGCAATATTCTCCATTTATAATAATTTGGGTGAAATTTTTTAATAATAAGACAATCATCTGCTAAGGGCATATTGAGATAAATTTAGTAGTGTAATAACACAATAAGGTATCCAAATGTGAAATCATTCTAAGCACTATTTGCACATTGAACAAAAGAAGTTAAGATGAGGTCACAACCGTCAAATCATATTCAGCAGCTAGAGAGCACATTGATCTAGAAAGCTTCTTCCCTACTCTCTCCTATTTATTAGTTTCTGTTATCAGTCATCTCATATACCAGTCTTTAACAGGACCTTGTGGAATCCATTTCTCTCTCTCTCTCTCTCTCTCTCTCTCTCTCTCTCTCTCTCTCTCTCTTTCTTCCTGTAATTGCAAACACAGTGTTCCAATAAGTTGTGGCCACATGCTATACTTCAGGGGATTCCATTAACACACTACAGAACAACTTTCCTGGTCATCTCATAAGAGAGAATGGGAACATTTTCTGGCCTCCAAGATCCCCTGACCTTTCAGCACACGATTTCTTCCTTTAGAGTCATTTGAAACCTCAGATCATCTGGTGTGACTCTGCACACACCATCACAGAACTGAAGGATCAAATTTTGGATGAAGTTAATCGAATTCCAGTGCCAGTCATGCAAGATGTGATGTCTAACTTCCATAAAGACTTGAAATGTGTGTAAAGGAAACTTGAAATGTGTATGAAGGAAAATAGAGGCCACCTACGTGATGTCATTTTCAAGTGATGGGCATGTTAAGTTACAATAATTGTAAATTCATGTTGTATTTGTTCTGCATCACCATAAATAAATCTGAACAAATGTTGGACATATCAAAATTGTCCTTTTCACTGCCGCACCTGTTATAAAAAAAACACCCCTTTTGTATTTTTTCTAATAGAGATTATGTTTTCCATGTGTGTGTTCACAAACAGTGATTTAAATTTCAATGTGGAGTAAGAATGGGTTGTTAAGATATAACATTAAAAACAATGTGTTACATAAAAGGACTAAAAGATTTTAGAAACACAAGGGGATATCAGTAGTTTTCTTTAAAAACTGCAGTGAGGTATTAGGCTTACTAAATATTGAATCACACTTCATTAACCCTATAGTATAAACCTGATCAAGATATTTCAGTAGTAGAAAGCTAGAAGAGTTTCAAATAATCTTTTTTTCTGGTGCAGGTGATTAAAATAAATGAAGTAAACAATGCAAAGCAATCACTTTATCAGTGTTACTTAAGGTCTCACTCATATGATATTTTTCATTTAGATCATTTCCAATAGCAATGTATACACTCTTCAGTAGGCACCCTGGGCTTCATCTTATTTAGGATACTGTCAGCCAGCATGTTTAAAATTTCTAGGTTTAGACAAAGTAGGACTCTCACTCTGAGGGTTCTGTACAATCTTAATTGTGTATGTAGATAATTTGTCTATAGGTTCTGATAAGTCTGTTTGTAATATTGGAATATTTTATGTAAGTGGTTGTATCTTGTGATTGCATCCCCCAAAGAGCTTAAATTTTTTACACTGCTGAGGGCTGTAGACCTTAGTATTTGACATAAGTTTCATGATGATACCTCAACACATTACTAAGAAAAAGGGGCATTAAAAGAAGGACAGACAGACAACAATATGATGCTACAAGGGTATCATTTTTACTGACTGAGGTACAGAGCTATAAAAATGAAGCAGCACGACCCTTTCAATGCAGAAAATTAGCTTTGAATTTCTTAGATTGGTGGTCCCTTTGAAGAATACAAGCAACCTGACACCAGCTTTGAAAACTGGCACTATTGGTTATTGCAACTGCAACCAATCCAGCTTCAATGGCACTCAGATATTCTGAGGACGTATGTTGTTTAGAAATAGTTTGCCTACTTTTATTACCATTCAGGAAGTATGGCATAACTGCAACCTGAAAATCAGGCAATCAAATGTGAGAGTGTAGTACGAGTCCCTGGGATTGTTTATGGATTACTGAATCTAGAGAATAACTTTATTTTATTTCACTAGTATTCTTTTGTTAGACAAATTTCAAAATTGATGCTAGGAACGGTTTCTTGAGCAAAATCATATGCTACTTGTGTATCATGATTTTATTTTCAAATAGTTTTTGTACACTTGTCTTAGATGCAAGCACTTT
Source organism: Schistocerca serialis cubense (assembly GCF_023864345.2). Lineage (NCBI taxonomy): Eukaryota > Metazoa > Arthropoda > Insecta > Orthoptera > Acrididae > Schistocerca > Schistocerca serialis. Next base: position 496,834,895 of record NC_064645.1, read on the forward strand.
TATCATGCTGTGTGATTAAAAGAGAGCCTTGTGCACCAATGTTGTAATCAGTCTTATGAAAGCATATTACATTTTTTTTGTTTTATATTGTGCAGGTCTGCCATCAGAAAAGTGGATCTAAACAGTAAGGAATGAAGATTGCAGTAGTTTAAAAGAAAACTCAATTTTCTTGCTACACATTACGTTTTTTATTTAACTCCTGCACACAGATGGGTTTTGCCTTATTTACAACACATTTTCAGTGGATGTCCTCAAATATTACATGATTTTTCTGTTTGCACTTGTAGGTTATAGAATTAATCTAGTTCATTGAAGCTTTCTCTCATGTTGCTAACTGGTTTAAAGTTTGCAGTTTTGTCATCACACTGTGTTCAACAAATAGCACTGTAACTGCCATTTTGTGTGTCTAGAGTGCCATTTATTTCTATAAGTGTTGCCAACTTTCTCAGCTTTTGCTTCAATGGTTATGTGTAAGCAAGTAAGAGTGTGTGTGTGTGTGTGGGGGGGGGGGGGGGGGGGTTGCATGTGTAAGAAAGAGAGTGAGATAATCGCAAACCTACTACAAGAGAGAAAGACATAAAAATAGTCTGAATGAATAATGAAAGGCACCTCTTAACCTTACAAGAAAATTGTCAAATATACAAAAGCAAAGGCTGAAAATAAGCTACTACTGAATGAACAAGTCAGTATGACTAACCACTCCCTCTTTTCTCTGACTGATCACATAACAGACAGAAATCACAATAGATGATCACAAATCCCATTCCTCTCCTAAGTATGATGCATGTTCAGGAAGTAAGTGTACGGTGACCATAACAGGCTGTGGTTGGCAACACTGAGTCATAGAGAGGGAGGGAATCCCCTAACCAAAGTGAGCAACCCAGGAACATGGTAATACATAAAACTTGCATTATGGTGTCCATTTGCATGAAAGCTGTCAGTAAGAAATCCCGCCAAGTGTGAGCCACGTGCTGTGAATCGTTTCCTACTTGTGAAAGGAGAAACACTTACCTTTTTTTTTTTAATCAAAACCATTTATGGCAAAGGCATTATGAACAGAAGGTATATGTTTAAGTGCTGTAGGGAGTTTAGTGGAACAAATGTTCATGACAAACACACAAGTGAAAGATCTGTCCATATTGCCTGATGAGTTGGTGCTAAAAATCGAGATAACTGTTCCGGTAGACTGTTGATTGACAGTGAATGAAATTTGTGTGATGTCCCCAGAACACTCTTATATGAGACACAAACAGAAATGTTGGGATACCAGAAAGATGGGTCCCAAAACAGCTGACAGAGTAGCGCAAGAGCTGGGTCAAAAGCGACCAAGTTTCTCGAGTGACTTGAATTGATAGGTGAGCATTTTCTGAGCACTATTGTGACTGGAGATGAGACATTGGTGGCTCATTACACACCTGAGAGAGAAGGAGGGGGTGGAATTGTCATTACAGTGATGTCACACCAATTCCCAATCTGCCAAAAAATTCAAAACCACAATTTCCTGCAAAAAAATCATGGCCTCTGTGTTGGCATCATTTTGGTCTAATTTGTGCCTCCAGGCGAGACCATCAAAATACGATGATACTGAGAGAGCCTAAAGAAACTCAAAGGGAGCATCCAAAACACAAGGAGGGGATTACTGTTGGATTACTGATGAGAAGAGTGTGCTTGTTGCTTGACAATGCCTGTCCTCAAACAGCGTTAGCCACCAAGGCTGTTCTTTGACTCTTTAGGGTGTGATGTTTTAAAGCCGCCTGAACTCCCTTGATTTGAAACCTTCATATCATCATCTTTTAATCTCCCCAATAGCATGCATGAATGGAATTAAATTTTCAATTGATGAGCAAGAGCAAAAGTAGGTTCTGAAGTGGGGGAAGGTGCTGGCAGCAGAGCATGAAGAAGCTTGGGCACAGCTCATCACATGCAGTGAACGGGATGGCAGTTATGTCAACAAGTGTATCTACAATATCCTGTAACCTTTTTCAAAAACACACTTTTTCTAAAATCTAGTACACTTACTTTCTGACCATGCTTTGTACCTAATGAAAGAGGAAAAATATTGATAAACAAATAAAAATAAAGAGAATACACATGCATGCCAACTACCTCCCCTACACACACACACACACACACACACAAACACACACACAAAAAAAACACGCATATGAACAAGAAACAACTGAAAGCAAAAGTTGAGGAAGGTGGCAACATTACAGAAACAAATTACACTCTGGACATAGAACTGAAAGCCATAGTGCTATATGTCAAAAACAGAGTGACCACAAAGAAAGCTGCATGGTTTCAACCAGTTTGCCACATGAAAGAGAGCTGTTTGGCTCACAAACAATGAATTAGGCACTGATCTGTAAGTACTTTTCCATTTTATTATAAAAACTTCAATGAACTGTTTTAAGTCTATAACTTATATGTGCAAACAATAATGTATATGTGCAAACAATAATGTATATGTGCAAACAATAATGTATATGTGCAAACAATAATGTATATGTGCAAACAATAATGTATATGTGCAAACAATAATGTATATGTGCAAATGAAAAAAAAAAAAAGTGTAATATTTCTGGACATCCACTTAAGATCCCTCGTAAATAAAGCAAAATTATGTAGGTGTGCAGGTTAAATAAAAGACTTAATGGGCAGCAAGCAAAAGGCAGCTTTCTTTTAAACTCCTGTAATTTGTACACAACTGCTATGAAAATGACCCCCAAAAGAAGCCTGTTATGTTTGAGCTCCATATTACCCTACTTGTGGTATACAACAAAAGATGCAGTGATTGTCAACAAAATCATAGGTTATGAGAACTTTATAAAGTTACTTTCTATAACAAGGAACTTCACTCTGTACACAAAACATCAGCTAACAACTTTTTAAAGCAGCTTCAGAGATGACCATTTTAATGTTGTCAGTAAGCATCTAACACCATTAATTCACACTTGTGAAGTTAATAGTATAGCTCGTACATGGTACATGCAATAATATCTGTAAACACTGCAGTGGAATGACTATCATCTAACAGTAGAACAGAAGCTGTAACATAAGCTACATGCTCTTTAACTGTTGACTATTTCTTGCAATTGAACTGTTTTTTTAAACAGTATGTTGAAATACTATATTCAGAAATTGGTTACACTTTCAACCCATCCTTGCCCCATCTTCAAATTTTATCAAAAGCAAAAAGAACATGCAACAGAAAACCATATTTACACTAGCTTTCAAGCTCTTGCTCTTTCTCTAGTGAAACTACAGCAGATTCACACACACACACAATCACATGAGCACCCAAACGAACACACCCGCAGGGAGACTGAATGTTGATTATTGATAGTAGTAGATGGAAGTGGGGAGGGGATAATGAAGGACACAAGAGGCAACAGGTGTGGTAGTAACATAGTGCAAGGCAGGTCGCTCAACATAGGAAAGCTGATCAGGAATAGAGCACATGGGAGGCAGAGGGGAGGAAAGGAGAGAAAGATGGAGATGAAGAGAGACAGGGGGAGAGAAGAAGTGAGACGAGGTGGAGGGGGCCACAGGTAGAGGCAGAGGGGGAGCCACAGGTAGAGGCGGAAGGGGGGCAGGGGTAGAGGCGGAGGGGGGGGCAGGGGTAGAGGTGGAGGAGGGGCAGGGGCGGGGGCGGAGGGGGGGCAGAGGTGGAGGCGGAGGGGGGGCAGAGGTGGAGGCGGAGGGGGGGGGCAGAGGTGGAGGCGGAGGGGGGGGCAGAGATGGAGGCAGAGGGGGGGCAGAGGTGGAGGCGGAGGGGGGCAGAGGTGGAGGCGGAGGCGGAGGGGGGCGGAGGCGGAGGGGGGGCAGAGGTGGAGGCAGAGGGGGGGGCAGAGGTGGAGGCGGAGGCGGAGGGGGGGCGGAGCGGAGGGGGGGCAGAGGTGGAGGCAGAGGGGGGGGCAGAGGTGGAGGCGGAGGGGGGGCAGAGGTGGAGGCGGAGGGGGGGCAGAGGTGGAGGCGGAGGGGGGGCAGAGGTGGAGGCGGAGGGGGGGCAGAGGTGGAGGCGGAGGGGGGGGCAGAGGTGGAGGCGGAGGGGGGCAGAGGTGAGCGGAGGGGGGCAGAGGTGGAGGCGGAGGGGGGGCAGAGGTGGAGGCGGAGGGGGGGCAGAGGTGGAGGCGGAGGGGGGGCAGAGGTGGAGGCGGAGGGGGGGCAGAGGTGGAGGCGGAGGGGGGGCAGAGGTGGAGGCGAGGGGGGGCAGAGGTGGAGGCGGAGGGGGTGCAGAGGTGGAGGCGGAGGGGGTGCAGAGGTGGAGGCGGAGGGGGTGCAGAGGTGGAGGCGGAGGGGGTGCAGAGGTGGAGGCGGAGGGGGTGCAGAGGTGGAGGCGGAGGGGTGCAGAGGTGGAGGCGGAGGGGGTGCAGAGGTGGAGGCGGAGGGGGTGCAGAGGTGGAGGCGGAGGGGGTGCAGAGGTGGAGGCGGAGGGGTGCAGAGGTGGAGGCGGAGGGGGTGCAGAGGTGGAGGCGGAGGGGGTGCAGAGGTGGTGGTGGAAGGGGTGCAGAGGTGGTGGTGGAGGGGTGCAGAGTGGTGGTGGAGGGGGTGCAGAGGTGGAGGGGGGGCAGAGGTGGAGGTGGAGGGGGGCAGAGGTGGAGGGGGGCAGAGGTGGAGGGGGGGGCAGAGGTGGAGGGGGGGGCAGAGGTGGAGGGGGCAGAGGTGGAGGGGGGAGGTATTGGGAGGGGAGGAGAGATGGTAGGGGTGGTGTGGGTTTAGGGCAGGGAAAGGAGATGAGGAGGGGTAGAAGGGGGAGGAAGATAGGGAGAAGGTTGGGATCGGAGATGGAGGGAGGGGGAGAGGGTTGGAGGGAGGGGGAGAGGGTTGGATGGAGGGGGGAGAGGGTTGGAGGGATGGGGAGAGGGTTGGAGGGAGGGGGAGAGGGTTGGAGGGAGGGGGAGAGGGAGGGCCCACATTGGAGGCAGAAAGAGTGATTGTTGCAGGCAGTACACAATCTGTACAGAGCAGGAGCCATGTGGACAGAAGAGTCTAGGGAAAATTTAAGGCAATGCAATGGGAAACAGGTTAGTGTAGTTTTAGACTAGTGGGATTGCGAGAGTGTGGGATAGGCTGTATAAACAATTCTCAACTTTCTAGTTCAGAAAACTAATGCTGGGAAGGAGTATTCAACTCGCTTGCATAGTGAATCATCTGTTGATGCCATCTGTGTTGTTGTGTGTAGCATGTTAGGTAACTAGATGGTCAAGTATACTGTTTGTCACAGTTTGGCTGTGGGACATTTTTGCGAGTAGTCTGTTGGTTACTTGCCATTCCCACGTAGAATGCTGCACAGTAATTGCATAGTAGCTAACATATAACATGGCTGCTTTCACATGTGGCCCTGTCTTTTAAGGTTAGGAAATGCCTGCAATTGAACTGCAGTATGAAGTGGTTGGTGGGTGTATGGGATAGGTCTTACACCTGAGTTGACAATAATGGAAAGACCTACTGCAGGATTGGGAGCAAGGTTGGAATAAGTATATTCTGTGGGTTGAGTGGGTGGTGGAACATAACTGTAGGTGATGTAGGTAGGATTCTGGGTAGGATATCCCTCATCTCAGGGCACAACAAGAGATAGTCAAAGCCTTGGTGAAGGATGTAGATAAGCTTCTCAAGGACAGTGCAATACTAGGTGATTAGAGGAGTGCTGGTTGGTGTGCAGTAAACATTTTTACTGATGTCAGAGGAGGAGACAGTATGAGAGATCTGTTGATGGATGAGCTGGATAGAATATGGTCTGTCAATAAAGCCTCTGGTAAGGTTATAAAAGGCAGGGCCACATGTGAAAGCAGCCATTTTATATACCAGTAATGCTGTAATTAATTACAATGAGGCATTCTATGTGGCCACGACAAGTAAATCGCTGTATACTCACATGAATGGCCACCACCAAACTTTGGCAAATTGGAGATCTGACCATCCAGTTTGTAACATGTTGTGCACCACAACATAAATGGCTTCAACAGTTGCTTCACTACATAGCCTTTTGGATATTCACTTCCATCACTAGTTCTAATGAATTGTGCATGTGGGAATTGTTGCAATAGCATATTCAACACTACTGCACTTCCCTCTGGCTAAACCTACATTAAAATGTTTCCCATTGCCTTACCTTACATTTCCCTTTCCTCTTCTGTCCACACCCTCCGCCACTCCTTCACCATCCATCTTACAACACTTTCCTCTCATCCCTCCGTTCCACTCAGATTCCTTTCCCTCACTACCCCCTGCTTCTCTCTCCATCTCCACTTTCCTTTCCATTCCCCCCCCCCCCCCCCCCTCCCACACTGTCCTCTTATATGCTCTAGCCCGTCTACTCCTTTTGTCTTTTTGTGCCATTGCTGGGCCATCTGTCAAAAGACCTGCCTCAAACTATCCCGCTACCCTATCCATCCTCGTGCATCCTCCCTGCCCCCTCTCCACTTCCACCTGTCCAGGTTTTGCCTTTCCTTTATTTCCATTGTTGCAAACACAGAACACAATTTTCTGAGAAAATGTGTTAACAGGTGTTTGAAACTTTGAAAAGTCAATACTATTATGTTGCATATCAGATTAAAGTGCAATTAAGACATTAAAAATTCCATCAGAATAATTTCTATAGATTTAATAGTTTTGGAGTTATACTTTAATTTACTCCCCAAAATGTTTTGAAAACCTCACAATTTTTTGTATTTTGAAATATCAAAAGAAAAGTCAAAAAATTATGAAAAGGTGTTAAAATGTGCAGTATTTGCTAATTGCACAGGTAGTCAAATTTTACAAAATTGTCTGGGAAATTAGGGCCCAATAATTAAGCAAAACTAGTTGAGCTGATACAGGACACAGATTAAGTTTCTATGATATCTTTGTCTCATGTTAATGTATAACTTGACCCTCCTCACATCCCTGAAGATCTTTCTCCTTGAAGAGATCTGAGGAACACAGTGAGTGAGTGGGTGAGTCAGTGAATGATCAGGCACTTCATTACAAATTCTTGGTGAATAAAGGCATGTGACATCCACAAAACATAACACAGACCACCTCAATGTTCTCACATCATCTCCATGAGTTGTCGGAGCACATTGATGTCATCAACTGTGGAGTGACCCTTGGTATTCAACAATTATTTCTCCTACTAGCAGCTGGATTCTATCCACTACACATTTGTATAGCATATTACAGAGAAATGTAACAATAGTGACATCCTCCTTCTAAATCAAAAAGCTGATAACTGTTTTCCATTCTTCTGGAATTTCTTCCACAGTCCATATCATCTTGACTAGTTAGTGAAGGTCTCTCTTGGAATTTCCATCCTCCCTCTTCAAGAAGTCTGCCTGGATCCCATCCTCACCTGCATTTTTGTTTTTCTTCAGCTTTCTTATTTGTTTCCTCCAGTGTGAATGGAAAATACTTTGAGTGTAGGTTGACTTGATACTGAAACTCAGATTGTTGGAATGACCACAGTTGAGAAGATTACCAAAGTACTGAAACTTCCTAGCAGATTAAAACTGCTCATCTTCAACCTTATACTAGATGAAATACTGGCAGAAGTGAAGCTGTGGAGTGGGTTGTGACTCTTGCTTCCATAGCTCAGTTAGTAGAGCACATGCCCACGAAAGGCAAAGGTCTCAGGTTTTAGTCCCAGTCCAGCACACAGTTTTAATCTGCCCAGAAGTTTCAAATCAGTGCACACTCCACTGTAGAGTGATAATTCATTCTACTGAAGTACTGTTTCCATTTCAGCGCAACCTTCCACTCATTGGTCATGATTCTTTCAGTATTATGCTTGATGAGCTTTCTCAAAAAACTTAACCTCTAAAGTCTTCTTCATCCTCCTCAATCAGTCCTTTGAAATACAAAATAAAAAATGGCGAAAAATTTAGATGTGATTGAATACTTTCTTATCACGGGGATATAGTCACAACAAATCAACACTTGAATTTTATTTACTTTGCAAACTTACCAATTGTGTTCTTGTCAGTGAATGAATTGTGTTCTTGTCAGTGAATGATTTGCCATTCACAATGGAGATTCAGTGGTACACTGTCTCTTTCTCGGAAGGAAGTCTGTCACATGTTGTGAGATGATTTTTAAGGTATAGAAGATACAGCATCTGCACGCATATCCTTCTGTTCCGTCGTGTGTAAGGCAACTGATTTTTCATGGGCAATGCTCAAGCATACTAACTCCCTCACTTCATGCAGAAATGATCTTCCTTAGTGACACTACATGATGGTATAAGAAAAGCAATATCTGAAAGGAGTGTGAATAGTTCCCACACTTTGTAATTCCTAGGATGTAAAACAACTGTGCATTTGTAGGCCAAGATTATCATAATGTTGATACTGTGGCTCTCATTTCAGGTGTTCTCCAATTCCCATGGAATTGCATCTCTTAATATTACCAAACTTTTAGCGATTATCTCTTTGATGAACATAAATAATGCTTTTTCAGTACTTAGAATTTGGTTCCTCCATTATTTTATTTCATGAGTCAAATTGATTTGTTTTGTGTATTACAATTCATTTCATGCTTGGATGGCATCAAAGTACATAAGATTTTGTAGGAAGGTTCTGACTTAAACCTTGTAGAAATTGCTCTTGTACCAGTACACACACTGATTAAACAATACTACAAGCATATTTTTATTTGCTCCGCTCGATCATTAAAGATGTATTCTTTACTAAACTCATATTTTGTTGATCAGTTGAATTTTTTTTTTTTTTTTTATCTGTTTGCCGACAGCTTCAGTTACTTGAGCTGGAATACTAATGTAGCTCAAAAAACTTTACGAAAGTTACAGAAGAAAATATCTTACAACAACTGCTACTTGTTTTCATTTCCATTCAAAATAAACAAGTTTTGCATACTCAGTAAACCATACAGTACATTACAGAGTGTTGATTGAAAATAAAAATAGACCAGTTGAGTGTGAATAACTATTGAAAAATCCTGAAGGACCTACTGGATGGGTGTTATTGTATACAGATCTGCAATATGCTCATGGATACAGACGAAAACTGATCAGATGTGGAGAGTAGGGTAGCCTTCTTGATTCAGAATCTGTTCCAGAGCATGGAAAAAAAATCTGAATGCAAGGACAATGAATGTGAGAATAGACAAACTTGAAGGACAATTTAGACAAGCAATGTGTCGAATAACCAGCAGTCCCTGAACATACACACAAGCTATGGAAATAGTGTTCAAGTGCTTAGGGAAGAAATTTAAATAGGCTAACAGTAAGTTAAAGCATTTTGCTAGAATGTGCAACAAACCAATACGCAAAACTGGAACTCTCAAATCTGAAATACTGAAGGAAGTATCAAAATTTCTGAAATAAGCATGAACTGGATAATAATGGCAAGGGAATAACAACACTGTAAGGTGCAATCCCCCTGATGAACCATAGACCTTGCGGTGGTGGTGAGGCTTGCGCGTGCTTCAGCGATACAGATAGCCGTACCATAGGTGCGACCACAACGAAGGGTGTCTGTTGAGAGGCCAGACAAACATGTGGTCCCTGAAAAGAGGCAGCAGCCTTTTCAGTAGTTGCAGGGGCAACAGTCTCAATGATTGACTGATCTGGCCTTGTAACATTAACCAAAACGGCATTGCTGTGCTGGTGCTGCGAATGGCTGAAAGCAAGGGGAAACTACAGCCGTAATTTCTCCCGAGGGCATGCAGGTTTATTGTATGGTTAAATGATGATGGCGTCCTCTTGGGTAAAATATTCCGGAGGTAAAATAGTCCCCATTGGGACCTCTGGGTGGGGACTACTCTGGAGGTAGTCATTATCAAGAGAATGAAAACTGGAGTTCTATGGATCAGAGCAAGGAATGTCATATCCCTTAATGGGGCAGGTAGGTTAGAAAATTTAAAAAGGGAAAGGGATAAGTTAAAGTTAGATATAGTGACAATTAGTGAAGTTTGTTGGCAGGAGGAACAAGACTTCTGGTCAGGTGAATACAGAATTATAAATAAAAAATCAAATAGGGGTAATGCTGGAGAAGATATAATAATGAATATAAAAATAGGAGCATGGATAAGCTGCTACAAACAGCACATTGAATGCGTTATTGTAACAAGATAGACGCAAAGCCCATGCATGCCAAATTTGTACAAGTTTATATGCCAACACTCTGCCGATGATGAAGAGAATGAAGAAATGTTTGAGGTGAGAAAAGAAATTATTCAGACAGTGAGCCAGCATGTCATTAGGTAACAGAAGAGATACTGAATTTAACTGATGACAGGAGAAAACTTTAAAATGCAGTAAATGAAGCAGGCAAAAGGAATACGAATGTCTTGAAAATGAGATCGTCAGGAAGTGTAAAATGGATAAGAAAGGATGGCTAGAGGACAAATGTAAGGATTTATAATCGTATATCACTACAGGTAAAACAGATACTGCCTACAGGAAAATTAAAGAGATCTTTGGAGAAAAGAGAACCACTTGTATGAATATCAATAGCTCAGATGGAAACCCAGTTCTAAGCAAAGAAGGGAAAGCAGAAAGTTGGAAGGAATATATAAAGGGTCTATACAAGGGTGATGTACTTGAAGACAATATTATGGAAATGGAAGAGGATATAGCTGAAGATGAAATGGGAGACATGAAACTGGATGAAGAATTTGACAAAGCGCTGAAAGATCTAAGTCGAAACAAGGCCCCAGGAGCAGACACCATTCCATAAGACCTACTGATAGCCTTGGGAGAGCCAACCATGACTGAACTATACCATCTGGTGAGCAAGATGTACGAGACAGGCGAAATACCCTTAGATTTCAAGAAAAATATAATAATTCCAATCCCAAAGAAAGGAGGTGTCAACAGGTGTGAAAATTACTGAACTATCAGTTTAATAAATCATGACTGTAAAATACTAACACAAATTCTTTACAAATGAATGGAAAACCTGGTAGAAACTGATCTCGGAGAAGATCAGTTTGGATTCCATAGAAATGTTGTAACAGACGAGGCGATACTGGCCCTACACCTTATCTTACAAGATAGATTAATGAAAGGCAAACCTTCATTTCTAGACTTAGAGGAAGCTTTTGACAGTGTTGACTGGAATACTCTCTTTCAAATTCCGAAGGTGGCAAGGGTAAAATGCATGGAGTGAAAGGCTATTTACAATTTGTACAGAAAGCAGATGCCAGTTGTAAGAGTTGAGGGGCACAAAAGGGAAGCAGTGGTTGGGAAGAGAGTGAGACAGGGTTGTAGCCTAACCCCTAGGAAACAAAAGAAAAATTTTGAGTAGGAATTAAAATCCATGTAGAAGAAATAAAAATGACATTGTAATTCTGTGAGAGAATTTCTGAAGAAGAGAAATTTGTTAACATCGAGTACAGATTTAAGTGTCAGGATGTCTTTTCTGAAAATATTTGTATGCAGTGTAGCCATGTATGGAAGTGAAACATGGACAATAAATATTTTAGACATGAAGAGAACAGAAGCTTTCAAAATGCTTTGCTACTGAAGAATGCTGAAGATTAGATGGGTAGATCATGTAGCTAATGAAGAGATACTGAATAGAATTGGTGAGAAGAGGAATTTGTGGCACAACTTGACAAGAAGAAGGGATCGGTTGGCAGGACATGTTCCGAGGCACCACCAGATTAGTACTGGAGGGAATTGTGGAGGGTAAAAATCGTAGACGGAGACCAAGAGATGAATACACCAAGCAGGTTCAGAAGGATGTAGATTGCAGTAGTTACTCACAGATGAAAAAGCTTGCACAGAATAGAGTAGCATGGAGAGCTGCATCAAACTAGTCTCTGGACTAAAGACCACAACAAAGTGCAACTTTGTGCACTTCAAAGAATACTGGAACAACTGAAATTCAAGAAGAGAGGAAAACTGGGATAGCAGGTTCCTTACCTTTAAATCCAAAGGTGCCAGCCACCCTTCTAAAACCCTTTAATGGTAAGAAAAAGAAATTCCAGACTGGTGATAAATCTAGAAAGGGAAGCGACTTGGTGTCTGGGAGTGGAAGTTTTTCAGCACTGTTAAGGTTTCCAGAATTTTAAAGAATTCTGAAGGTGCCATAAGAAAGTCAATTACTGGGTCCTGATAAATAATACAAGAGTTGCGGTAGCTAGTATTTTCTTTAGATGGCATCTCAATCATGCAACGTATTTGGAATAGGGAACTAAAGAAAGTCTTTTCATCAAAATTTTGATTGGTCACCAGCCAGTCACAATCAAAGTGAAGCTCACTGGTAAGCACTGTAGGCGAATTAATAATATTTTGGACTATCGAGAGCAGTTAGATAGAGTGAAGAGTTCTTATTACTGAGCAGATGAACATTGTGGAAGACTAACATGGGAAGAGAATGCAGTGACAGGAATACAGAAAATAAATTTTAATCGTGCCAAGAGAAGAAAAACTTACAATACAAGATGTTAGTAAAATGCTTTTTCAGTGCCTGTTCAGGTGCATTACAATTGATATCTTCATAAAATAGAGAATGTTTAACATAATTATGTAAACTGATGACTAAATTGCAAGATGATCTGAAGGCAGCTCTGTTCGAAATGAAGAAAAAAATGCTATTTCTGTAAACATAAAGATTCTCTTAAAATTGGTTGTGCATTGTGTACTGGCAGGATAACAGAAACAATGTGAATGTAGTAACATTACTGATGACAGCAAACTTCAAAATAAAATAAAATCAAACTGAGTCTCAAGAAACAAAAACTTACATGATTCACAGGTCGGACTTTAAAGCTGTCAAAGTGATATTTAGTTCAGAGCATTACAGCAGGCTTTGAGATACCCTTCATTACTTATATGGCTCATGGCCCCTCATATCTCTTTCCCTTTGCTGTATTTTTATCTCCTCTGCAAATGTTAACTAACCTTTTCTTGTTTGTCTTTCGATAAGTTAATATCAACTATGTGGATGTTTTTTCAGATAATATAGTATTACAGATCAATAACACATATGAGTCTACAATGGAATTGCTGTGATTGTAGAGTAAACTTGTGCCCTCAGTTTGTTTACAGCTGTAGATAAACTGCTGACAGTAAACTTAAAAGTCATTATCCTTAAATAAATAACTAGTGCCATTCCAAATTCGAGATATACACCAGTTTTCCAAATGATTTCATTAACATTCACCACTGTTGTGATCTTTGTCATTTTATATGTCAAATGTCCAAAGCAATATAATCTTACTAGTGAAAGCAGCAATGATTTGCAATTGCTAAACATGTATTGGAATCGGATATACAACCTGGTCTCCTAATCCCCCCTCTCTCCATCTCCACTTCCTTCCCATCTCTCCAACCGTATCTTTCGCCTTATGACCATCCCCTTTTTCTAACCTTGAGCCTTGTTTGTATGTATTGCAATCAAAACCTTGACTGAGAAATAAAGTTGCTTAAAATGAGTGGAGGGATTATTGGTATATGGGATGTGAGAGAGATCCCAGCTGCTGGAGCTGTGAGGATAGTGGCTCCAATAACAGCATTTTGCATAGTTTTAATCTGTGAATGGGTAGGATTACAAAGATTTGGACAATTCGAATTCCGTAACAGTATACTAACCATAAGCTAATCAGCCTTAAATACAAATTCCCTGTTTTCTGTTAAAACCAACTGTGAGGAAGGAAACAAAAACCATAAAATTTTTGTTTAAAGTTATATATAAAGAGAAATAATATGGGAGAAAAATTTGTCTAATAGTATATATGCCCTGCTATCATACTTAAAACTGACTGCGAGAAAGTAAACTCGACCACACATCTTCACAGCACAGTGTTTTCTTTCTTGCAGCTTGCTTTCACACAAAACCAGTACATTGTTGTTTAAAAAACTTTATAGCCTATGTGCATCTCAGTGTTTGTTACAGTATTGTTTAAAAATCTGAAGTAAATTGGTAAAGAACTTTGAGATCTTCAGTAACAATGTTAAACAATGTATTGTCTTTATGTAGTAGTATATATGCAGCTGTCTGCAAAAAAGAATCCCTGTGTTTTCCACCTATGTTGTTTGTTAACCCTGGTAAACGATGAATTCCTCTTCGATTTCTGTTTACATCTTATATCGCTCTTAATAATAATATGGATGGGTCATGAAGTTATTACCACAAACATGCTATCCATGATTAATTAAGGCAAAAAAGTTAAACATGTGTAGTGATAAGAACATTTGGAAAAGAGAAATCAGTTACTGTAGACAGTATTATAAAAAATTGTACAACATCATAATTCCAAAAGCCCATGCCAGTATTTTAGACAGTATAGTTGCACTACAGAATCTGCACTACTGGTACTTGAAACTATTGGCTCAAAGTAACTGAACAGTTTATGTGCTCTGGTCATGATCCACTTGTCCACCAGGTAATACTTGTATAATAAACTGTAGCAGTAAATGATTATATGAATAGAAGAACTATGTAATACAGATCCACGATCTGGTCTTTATCCTTTGGTGATATGTAAGTTGTGAAAGTATTTACAGTTAACACAAAATGTATCACCACACAGTTACAAAAAAGGTGCATGTGACAGCGACTGAAACTTCAACATGTAACATTAGATGCAACTTTAGTGGGAGGTAATCTGTGAGACCAAGAGGGAAGGAAAGAAAGACACTCATGTTACTCAGATTAAACAAAGAAGGAGTCACAATGAGCAGGAGAAATGCTAAGGAAAGCACTTGCCACAAGATGAGACATATTACTGGAGTATCTAAAACTTCCAGAAATAATTAATTTTGCAATAGGATGTGCAATAATGAATGGAGGCACAAAGTGATACTACCACCCACTTGAGAATATTACAAAGAGACCAATACAGAAGGTCTCCAATTATGGCTCTATGAAAGATATTTATGACATCTTCAATCATTATGTTAGACAGTTTGTACAAGAAGAGGGAGAAAATAACCAGCTTACAAAACAGTGTAACAGCCAATGACAGTATCTGAGAAATGAAGTAATCAGCAATATGGTGGATGCTGACCTTGGCAACCCTCTCCCCCTATAGTAAACATGTGAGGTACGAATTATTTCACTGCTTTGGTCATATATTCATAGTTTTCACTGTAAATAAATTATGTGCATAAAAGAATCATAGTTTTTGTTGCATATTCTGAGTTCAATTTGTTTCTTGTGTGTTATAGTTCCCCCATCATTTTCGCCTTTTTACTTTTGTCAGCTCTTCTCCTTCGTTTTTCACTTTACTATCCCTTCACAATTTCAACTCCAGCCTTAAATTATTTGCCCTTTTTTAGTAAAGAGTAAGCAGTATTATGCAACAAGATCTTTTTTAAAAAAGGAAAATAGGCTTGTGGCAGACAGAGTAGTAATGTAATGCAGAAGAGAAAGAGAAAAGAGAAAAATGCAGTTAAAATGACTAATGGGAACTAAATAAAAGGCAAAGACAATCATGATGTAACATACGTGAAGCTGGCATCATCAGTGTATGCAGAAGTAAGTAGCTAAAGAATCTCACCTTTATATTTGGTGTGTTAAGAACTCGCTAACCAAAAGTTCTTACTTATGACTTATATTTTAGGGAACAATTAGTGATACTCAAACCATGTTCAGACAGAATTTATTAATACTCCTTAATAAACCTGATGGAATCTGTCTTTTTTCACATTTATTAAAATAAAAATTAATACACTGTATTCCCAAAAGCATCTCTTCCACACAAAATTTTGAACTGGTGATGCAAATCACTGTGAAATCCCCCAAAATTAAGCAATAAAAGAAACATTCAGATGTGAAATAATTACTTTCATATCAAGGGGCTTGTTTATTAAAGCATTAATTATTTTGTTAATCTTTTAAATTATTTTATCTCCAAACAAATTCTAGCTGAAGTTTGGGAATACAATGTAATTAAAATGAGATATGAACTGGAACTCACCGGAGTTTAGTTCCCTGACAAGTGTGGACATGGCATTTGTAACAGAATCAGCTGCTACTAGCAAGTCATTGCGAAGGCTTCGACTACTGCTGTTTGTTGTTCCAGAATTGTTTGTTGACCCAGCCAAAGATGATGTAGATGATCCTAGTGAAATGAGGTATTACTGTAAATTTTCAGATATAACCAGGAAAAATAAATTTTCCAGACACAAATATGTGATGTCTGAATATTAAAGAAACAAAAGACAATAGACATACTGTTTTGTTTATTTACAAACAGATCTTCTATAAACAAATTAAAAGCACAGATTTTTACCTTTTAATAATTCCTCCTCCCCTCCCAACTCAAAAAATAAAAAAAATATATATAAAAAAAATACTAGGCTGTATATTACGTCCCATGTCAAAATGGGATAGTAGTCATCTGGATAAAGTGTCTAGGCCAATATATACATTTGTTTTCTGCAAGTCATTGTATGGTGTGCAATAGAGAACAAGCACTGCATTGACATCATCATTGCCCTGTCCCCCTTTCCTTTCTATTTGTGGACAATGTGCAGGAAGCCTTACTTACAGTAGAATTCACTGTCTGTCATAATGTTTCCAATTTAGCCTTTAAGATCATTGTGTTGAGCATTTCTGAGATAGTCTCACTCTTACTAAAGAAACTTTTGATGATCAGCATAGTTCTTTTATTAATTTTCTATATCTCTTTCATTATTCCAACTTGGTAAGACTGACAATGGATACTCAGAAGTCCAATAAATGGAACAATTCAAACAACTAACAAAAAACATTGATGATCAACTTAATTAGCAATAGCTGCCATGTTGCAGAAGAATAATTTAATTACTGCAAGAAATGGATCGAATCAGTATAGTGTGCCACTGTAATTCACTCGGACATTGAGCTGAATTGTTAACAGAAGTCGCATAATGTACAAAAGAGAATTTGTCAGTGGATGTGATTGAGACCAGACTATTGGAACCAGATGTGAGGGGCACAAAATCTCTGAAGTTGTCCAGGTACTATATTTGTCTGCACTAGTAACAGATTCCCAGTAATACTACTGCTGGATGCTCAAAGTACAGCAAATCATCATCTGACCTGGAAGTAATTATACATAATGGGTCATGCTGATGGCAGAATATTTACAAACTAAAAATCCACATGAAGTAATGAATCTGTCTTAACAGAAACATGAAGTTTAGGCCTATTACAGCATCTCAACTTGGTTAATGTTTGCAAGGGATGAACTGAGACCCGTACTACATCAGCTATCACTCCTGACGTGGATAGCAAACGACACCACCCAACACCTGTATCATCTGCTTACCTATAGCAACTTGCTGTACACTGTTCCATTCACAATGGAAATCCATCAACCCATTACTCAAAGCAATATTATAAACATTACATGGACATGAGGGTACCTGACCTCACTCCTACTGAGCACAACTTAGATGATATGAAGATGATATCTTCATACTGAATGATGAAGGGGTGGTTATTTTGTGGCTGGTTCTTTTGGTTAATGTTTGGGAGATGGCTGTGTGAAGATGTGACATCGGAAATCTGATTGCAGACTACCTGTGAAGGCCACAGTGATATCTTCAGCATACTGGGCAAGGAAATTCTTGTTACTGCAGATATGCCTTGGCCAGGCTATATAGAAGCAATTTTCTGGTGTGTAAGGGATGACATTCATCAAAATGCAGGTACTGTTGATGGTTAGTGGGCTTGATGTGGACAGAGGTGTGATGGAGCCATCAGGGAGGTGGAGGTCAACATCCATGAAGGTGGCATGTTGATTATGGACAACCAGGTGAGACAAGTGGGAGAATCTGTGGATGAATTAGGGTAGGTTGGTTTGACCTGGGTCCATATCATGGAGGTATCATCGATGAACCTGACCAGGGGTTTAGAGTTTTGGGAGGCTAGGGAGGCCTACTATAGATGAGAACACAATGGCATAGGAGGGCACTATGTTTTCGCATGTGATTGTGCCACATATTTATTTATATATCTTTCCCTCAAAGGAGAAGTCATTATGTGTGAGGATGTAATTGGGTAGATGAATTGGGAATGGTGTAGTGGGTTTGGAATCTGAAGGCTGCTGGGAGAGGAAGTTTTTGATAGCAGTAAGGCCATGGCCATGAGGGATGTTGGTATATAGGGGGGTGGCATCAACAGTATTGAGTGTGGATCAAGGTGGTGATAGGGTTTGGATGGTTGAGAGTGAGTGAGGGAAGTGGTCTGAATCATTAATATGAGATGCTAGGCTACGAGCATCTGGTTGGAGATATTTATTGGCAAGGGTAGAGATTCTTTCACTGGGAGCACTAGGGGCATCCAAGATTGTTGGGTTGACATGTTTGGGAATCTTGTACAAGGTGAATGTGCAGGGTCTCACTGGGGTGAGGAGGGGGAGATTTCATGGAGAGATTTTGGGATGGGCCAATGGATTTGAGTAAGGACTGAAGATTTTGCAGGACTTCAGGGATAGAATCACTATGGCAGAGATTGTAGTTGCAGGAGACAGACAGTTGGCAGATGCCTTCTGTCAGGTAGCCACTGTGATTCATTATCACAATGGTGGAACCTTTGTCTGCAGTGAGGGTCATCAAATCCGGGTCTGTCTTGAGGTTGCAGATGGCTGTTCTTTCTTCTATTGACGCGTTTATGTTCTTGGGAAGAGACCATGGGAAGGATGGTAAGGCCAAGTTGAAGGTGGTAAATTCCTGGAAGGTATCCATAGGCTGGTTAGGTGGGAGAGGGCGAGGTCATGGATGGTGGTATGAACTGAAGAGCAAATGTCTATGTTGGAATGAAGTTGGCTTTGTTTGGAGGGACTGGTAATGAAGTGTTTCCATGGTAAGACCTGGAAGTCCAGTGTGGCTGAACTTTTGGGTGTGTGGCTGAAGCTGAGCTCTTTAGAAAGGACTGAAACTTCTGTAGGATTTTTTAAGTTTTCGAGAATGTGGCTCATGGAAAAGGTCAAAAGGCAGGGTCTGAGGACCATGATGGGTTGATGAAGGGGTTCACTGGAGTTAGGATAGGTGTTGATGGGTAGTGGCACTCCAAGGTGGGAGTAGGATTTTTGGAGGTGGTGTCTGTAGTGGTTTCTGAAGTGCTCTTCCAGGTGTTCAAAGGCAAAGATTTCAATTTGACAGATATTGTGGAGTATACGCTAACAGTATCTTGCAGAGGGAGCAGAGGTGGTTCAGGAATGTCTGCACCATCGAGGTTTGTTTCTGTAGTACCAAATTTGTGAGGAACAGACACTGGCAAACTCTAAGAAAATTGAAAATCATTGTGAAAGCAGCCATGTCAAATACAAGCTTTACTGCGATTTTTGCACAGCATTTCATATGGGTATGAAAACTAACCAGCTGTCCACCAGAACAAATGACCTGTGGCCAAGAGCAGAATTGCCAATCCAGAGGTGGAATACTCTACCAGGCAAAACAAACTTGAGTTCAATGCCTGCTTTGCAGCCAGTGCCATGTGGATTCACCCAGTCATCAATTTATCTGCACTGAGCGGGTGCAACATTTTCTTGGGTCCTGTAATAGTCCTGGTCTCAATCTCCGCTAACCACTGCACCCATACCTTCTACCCAACAACCTCTGTCACGTCAGCCCCTCTCAATGCATTCTTCCATGTCATTGCCATCATGTGCTGTATGAACTTATTGGCTCCGGTGCCTATCACATTCCTATAGCTTGCACCTGCTGCCTCTTGCTCTTGAATATCTATTCTGTGTACCTGGAGCCAACACCATGGGTCTTTTCCCCTCTCTGCTGCCCTCCTTTTTCACTCCCTATCCCCCCCCCCCCTCCCCCCCAGCCTCCAGATACTGCCATGCAGCCTTGTCTGGCCACCATCTAGTCTCTGTATGCTACATCAGGCAGTGCTGGATCTTCTCCTCCCCACATAACCCTGATATTCTCCCCCCCCCCCCCCCCCCGCCCCCACCCCACCCCCTCTTCCTCACAGCTTCTTCTCGACAGGACACCAGTGGGTAGAGAGCAGGCACGTATGTGTGAGGGGTGCTTGATTTTTGCGCGCGCACGTTTGCGCGTGTGTGTGTGTGTGTGTGTGTGTGTGTGTGTGTGTGTGTGTGTGTGTGTGTTTTAACGGTCTTTGTGGTGACTAGTAATCCAACCTTTTTCCAACATTGTTCAGCCCTTTAATCTCTCCATTGTTCAGTCCTTTAATCTAGATTATCAGATAATTTTTAAAAGGAGTGGCCAGTAAGATACAGCACATATACATGTTCTTTAACTTACAGAGGTTTGAGTCTAATGGGAGGTTGATGATGACTTGTAGAACAAAATACATAACTGCACTCTGATTACTAGAGAAGAATGCAAAGACAGCATTGAAATTTTTTGTCTTATATTGCAGTTGTGAAATTTATCTGAAACTGGTTTGCATTAATAGTAGCAAATATAATTGTGTATTTTTAAGGAGTCCTCTGTGAGGTGTATAGTTATCTACTTTACATAATATTAATACTTCTGACTTCTGATGGATAAATAAGTTAGCTGTATAATGTTACAACAAAGAGAGAGAAAGTAAGCATAATAAACTAGTGTCTTTATCTTAATTTTTGGTTGATTTACCTCGATTATCTCACTGTGTTAAAGCTATTTAGGGAAGTCAGAGATGGGAAGATTTCCTTACTGTAACTAGAGCCATACACAACATGAAATATTGTGTGTTACTGAAACTGAAAAGATTTAAGAGCATAAAGACAAGAAGTTTCTCTGTGCAGAAGAGAAGAAAGCAAGTAAAATTAGGTTTAATATTCTGGTGGAGATAATTGAGCTGGGGTTGGGATGACTGGACACATCTTTTTCAAATTAAATACCTCAGCATTTGCCTAAAGGAATATTAAGGAAACAACAGAGAACCTAAACTGGGATAGCCAGGATGGGTATAGAACCCTGCTCCTCCTGAATGCATGTCCACTGTCTTAACCTCAGAGTCACTGTGTTGTTTTATGTACAAATTGGAATATGAAGAAAAACAGTAATTACTTGACTAATTTTTTTTTCTTTTTCTTTCGTTTTCTTTTTTTCCTTTCTTTTAAAAAGCAAATTACAGGTACAGAAAAATGCAAAGAAAACTTATAAACGCTTTACCCTGAGATGATGAAAGTCATGGGATACATCAAAATATTGTGTTGGACCGTCTCCTGGCCAGCAAAGTTTAGCAGCTCAACATGGCGTGGGGTCAAGAAGTCGCTGGAACTCTTCTGCAGAAATAATGAGCCATGCTGCCTCTATAGCCATCCATAATTGCAAAAGTGTTGTCAGTGCAAGATGTTGTGTATGATGTGAGCTCTGGATTATATTTCATAAATGTTCAATGGGATTCATGTTGGGTGATCTGTTTGGCCATTCTTCAAACCAATCATAAACAGGGTGTGGGCTAGTGATAACATGCATTATTGTTTGGGAAAATGTAGTTCATGATGGCTGCAAATGGTCTCCAAGTTGCCAAACAAAACCACTTCCAGTCTAAAATCATTTCAGTTGGACCAGAGGACCCAATCCATTCCATGTAAACATAGCCCACTGCATTATGGAGCCATCACCAGCTTGCACAGTGCCTTGTTGACAACACAGATCCATGGCTTCATAGGGTTTACACCACACACTAATCCCACAGTCAGCTTTTACCAACTGAAATCAGGACTCATTGTACCAGGCCATTGTTTTCCAGTTCCTAAGGTCCAACTAATATTGTCACGAGCCCATTAGAAGAACTGCAGATCCTGTCATGTTGTTACTGAAGGTACTTGCACCAGTTTTCTGCTGTTATACCCCATTAATGCCAAATTTTACCACAATGTTCTAACGGATGTGTTTGTCGTATGTCCCACATTGATTTCTGGGGTTATTTCACACAGTGTTGCTTGTCTGTCAGAACTGACAACCCTACACAAATGCTGCTGCTCTTGGTCGTTAACCTGTTAAGCGGGTAGCTTGCATGTGCGTCTCTCTTCCTCAGTATGTAATATGTGCCAGTACGTCCTGGCATGGCGGTGCTTCTCTCATATATAATAGTTTCCTTCATATTTTATTTTTGAATTTAAATTGATATTGGGTGGGAATGGATAAGATATACTGCAGAAGTTAACAAAAATTTATTTTTATGGTATTGCTTGTCTTCTTCAGTGCGAAACATTTTAAAGCAAGGAGCTGCACACATGGAAACTTAGCATGATGCACACCGGTATGAAGTCTCATTGTGAAAGCCATTTCTCACGCACGCCACACAACTCTTTGCTGGTCATTTCTTCACTGTGGGCAGAAAAAAGTCTGGAAACTGCCTGGCTGTAAGGTGTGTCGCTTTTGGTGTTCTAGGTGTGCGTCCCAATTATGTCCCTTGTTGTGGTGAAGATATGGCCAACTGTTCATCAGCACTAATCATGAAGCTCATTCTACTTTGTTTACCATCATGCTTCTTGTACAGAAAATATGCACGAAGCATGCAATGTCCAACAAGTGGCAGAAAAGCTTCTGATAGTATTTTTTCAGCTTGCTCCTGACCACTGCATCTACCTATTCCTCACATATTTTTGTTGTAATCAATGACAACACATGGCTTTTGAACGATTCCCTTCTTTGAGTTTACATTTAAAAATGTATTGTTACGGAAGGTCCTTCCATTTCATTACCATATGCTTACCTCTGTAACCTGTTATGTACTCTTCTTCCTTCATTTTTTATTTTTTTTATGAAGCCAGAGAACCCCTTCCCATCTTGCTGCATTGTGCTGAAAATGTTGGTATTATTGCTGGTTAATTTGTCCACCAAATCTGGAGTGGTGTACCATGTATCAAGATAAATACAGTGGCCTTTCCCAAGGAGATCATGAGCAAGCTCCAAAACAATTTGAGAGGTTATTGTTTCTCCTGATGGCTAACATAATTAGTGTCCTTTCCAGGGTAAATAATGAAGTACCATACATACCTACAGCGGGTTTTACCAAATTCGTAAAATTTGATGCTGAATCTGCTGCACTTTGATGGCATAAATTGGCTTCATCCAAGCCATCCTTTCCAGAACAACAATGATTCCTCAACTGTGACGTTCCTTTCTGGCACGTATATTGATCTGAATTTACCTTGCAGATGCTCCATAATTGGATGCTTTTCTGCTGATAGTGCCTAGCGCATCATATGAGGTATTGTCAGCAAAGTGGAGGAATTTCAATAAAAGATGAAACCACTTTTCACTCATCAGTTTCCTGAAGAAAGGTGTGTCCACTGATTCTTTCTTTGAAAAATACATCTTGTGTGCTGGTTTGGAAAAAATTCTTTGAAGTAAGAGCATTCCAAAAAGTATTTTTACCTCATCCTTGTAGTATTCTGACAACTGAACTCTGGAACATGCTGCTGAATTGTGACGAGAAGCTATGGTGGTCGTGAATGGAAGTCCTTCTGTTCAGCTATTATTTTTCACAAAGCATCATTCACAAAACACATAAGACAACCTAACACATTATACTGTTTTAGAGGCATAACTGTACTGATGCTACTACTGAACAAATACTGATCATGAACTGAACTAGGACACACAAATGCACTAGGCACCATTTGCTGCATTAGTGTCTAGTCATCAGTTGTTTCTGAATTGAAATCACTTTCACTAGACTCAAAATCCGTATCTTGAAATATTTCAGAACTGTCACTGAAATTATCATCACTTGCTAAAAGCAGCTGCTTTATTTTAAAATCTGAAAGAAAAAAAGACTTCTATTCATCTCTGCAAAAGATCAGCTCACTAATGCAGCAGCGAACACAAACAAACAAAAATCATGTGCTTTTGCAGATGCTTTACAGGATGCATATTATCGATGTTCACTTGGGTGGAAGATGTTATACTAGCCCAGAATATGCTGCATTGCCTGAAAAGAGCTGTTGCCTAGTGGATGAAGCTCAACCAATACCACAGTTTCAATGGCAGACTGATAACTCGTCAAGCCCGTTAGCTACTAGCCACAGAATTAGCAGAGTGTGGATAGACATGTCTGTCATGCCCACTTCAAGGATTAAGTGAAGGCCATTGGTTATTGCATTCTCCATGATGAGAGATAATGGCTGAAATATGGTATTCTTGGCACACTCTTGACACTATGGATCTCAAAACATTGGATTCCCTGATGATTCCCGAAATGGAATGTCCCGAGCATCTAGCTCCAACTGTCATTCCACACTGAAAGGCTGCCGATTCTCATTGTGTGGCCATAATGACGTTGGGAACATTTTCACATGAATCATCTGAGTACAAATGATTGCTCTGCCAATCCACTGCCATTTTATATCTTTTGTATATGATACTACCACCATCTGCATATGTGCATATAGCTACCCCACGACTTTTGCCACCTCTGTGTAGTCAACTGAGATACTGCTTTTACACCTGTTCTTCAAAATTTTACTTTAGAAATCAGCAGGTTGAAATACATCTAGTATGAACTTACTGGCAGATTAAAAACGTGTACTGAACTAAGACTTGAACCCTGTCCAGCACACAATTTTAAACTGCCAGAAACAGTACATTTACACACACACACACACACACACACACACACACACACACACACACACACACACACACACACACCCTTCTGAAGAGTGAAAGACTGCTCAGTACACATGCCATGTCAATTGAAAGTTAAAATTCGAGTTATCCAGGAGAAAAAAAAAAAAAACAGTTTCATGTACGACTATATTACACATAAAAGATGAAACCACATATATTCATAATAATGACTGAAAATGAATATTTACCTACAATACCTGAGGATGCTCCAAAAGCTGATCTTACATCTCCCCCAACACCTGTGAGAGAATCAGCTCCTGAACCAAGTGAGGACATCATGGTAGGCTGAAGCTGGCCACCAGGAGTTGGAGGGGCTGACCTTGATGATGGAGCACCAGCACCAGGTGGTAGCGGGGGTGATTTTGTTGAACGTGGAGATGAATTTGGGGTAGAGCGTGGTGAAGCTTGGTGATTCTGTACATAACATTCCAAATATTAGTATACAAAAATGGATGTAGTAATTTTGTGCATGCAGAACGGGGTGGTGAGTGGGAACCTGCTAAGCAAAGGCAGGCAGGATGGAGAAGCTGTCCATAACACCAACAAAAATTGTATATTCTACCATCAAAATATGAGCTACAGCAGAACACTCTTCTAGGACTCCTTATTAATATACATGGACTGGATGTTTTGCACTAAATGGATAGTCACTTAATGTCAGTTCACACAAATAATTGAAACAGGCAAAAAGTTTTATTGTCTAACATTTTAATATAACACTATATTCCCTCAAGTGGCACAATAACATCTAGCAACCATGTACACTCTTCTGGCTATACTAAGTATTTCAGGCCAGACATCTACCAGTATCTGAGCAACCACAATTCAAAACACCTGTCACCTAAAACTGCCACATTAAAGTGTCTGAATTGGACCCACTTTTGAACTTAAGCTAGCCAAAAAATGTAAGTGTTTCTTTGTTCAAACCCCACAGTTGAGTTCCACGTTGGATTACATAGTGATTATCTCACAATGGCCCACAAGTGGTATGACATCAGACCATTGAGCACACTGATACATTATTGTGTTCATGCACTTTTTATTTTGCAAACATGTTCTTACACACATTATCTTTAGAAACTGGGCTTCACTAGAGGATCTGCAATACCAGTAACCAAAACTGAGTACATTTTCAGCATTTATATGCAGAAAATAAAGCTATTTCAAACTATCTCTGATGATATAGTTCATCAGAACACAATTTGCCACGAAATAGCACGTATTAGGTAATTCTGCATTTTTGGGTGGAATTTAGATGTGTATTTGCATTTATCACGAACCATGAATTTTTCAGATTCCTTGTAATAAAAATATTGTCCCAGACAATCATTTCAAAACTATTATTGTATGTATATGTACTCATTTATGGAATACTGCACAGTGAATTTGAACTGGATTTTGGATTAATTGTTACAGTCATGCACTCCCTCCATGTTCTTGTCCATTAAAACATTACAGATGATGTTCTGCTGTACTAGTGGTCTGTGAACTGAAAATATGACACGGTGAGTGAAAACCATGAACAGTGAAATGTGTCCACTTCAAACAGTGTTTATGGGATCTATTTTTATAAAGACAATTAGGACCTGCACCACAATTAATAATGGCAATTTTGGGGTTAAGGTACATGGTAGGAAACAACTGGAAACTCTTTCAAGATCCCTCTGTTGTCACTTACTAACAGCAATGTAAGTATAACAACATTGCTGCAACTACAGCACAGCATTCTATGTGAGCATTAGCACCTGCCTGTGTGTGTGTGGGGGGGGGGGGGGGGGGGGGCATCAGAAAACTGTAGCCAAGGACAAGCCTGGACATCCAGTACAAAGCTGGCTGCTCAGCACAACGAGATTAACGTACACAGTTTTCACAAACAGTACAACTGAAACCAGAATCTGACAACATCAATGGTTTCTGGGAAACTGTCATCAAAACACTGACATTTTATCTCATACAGGATGTGAAGCCATGACAGTGAGCTGTGACTGGAAATAGTGAATTGAAGCAATTCAGCAAGCAGCTACAGGGCAACACAATATAACCACAACTTAGACATCATCCCTATTGTCAGCATAGTCATGAAGAACCACAGTGTCTCATCTACAGTGCTGGCTTTATGCTGGAGAACTGCGGTATGTGTGGACCTGTCTGCTGGGATGATTTGATGCCATCTTCTGCAGTCCGACCTGGTAGCATGTGGGCTGCAACATTGGCTTTCATCCCAGAAACCATAAACAAGGGGCCTCACAGACACTGTTAATGACACTCTTAGTGGCAAAATGATATGCTTACAGATGAGTCCATACAGATGACTTCATACGTGTTGGACACTAGAATGGTGATACAATCTGGCAACCTGCATTACTGAGTGGCACAGCAGAAAAATGGCAGGTGAGAGAGTTTGAGATGCCACTGTATACAACATGTAACATTGACTTGCACATTATGATGGCATCACTAGCAGTAATCACTACATCAAGGACAGTTTAGAGCAGGTCAGAGACAGTGTCAAAAATTTCATTTGTGCACAATGAGTTGCCTGTGTGCGGTCTGAGACTCGGCCTCTCGCAGCACTACTTGGTCCACCTTGGTTTTGCTCGGTCCTCCTTGGCATGGTGTGAAATTTCATTTAGCAGTGTGCTGCAATGTTTTCTACCAGCATTTGGTGCACCTTTTTTTGGTCAGCATGTCTTTCTCCAGTTCAGCAGACTTATGGTGTAAGTGCTTTTTATCCTTCACTATTTGCTCATAGAATCAGAGGAGTTTACAGGTCAAGTGGCTGTTTCAACGAAAAGAGGCCATCTAGCAATCTTTTGTTGCAGTCCTTTAAAAATGAATGGGAATCACAGAGGAGAAGGACAACAACTCTCAATTTCTATTATGTAGTCACAAGTCGATAGGTAATGCAAATTTGCTATGAAGCAGCATTAAATCACCATATGTACACAATTTAAAGATTCAGCTGGTAATGAAACAGCTAAGAATTATAACAATTGACAGATGATTTGTATGGGAATCAACGTTTTGCACATCAAGAAGAACTTTGTATTAAACATGCAGGCATGGAACACATGATGGAACTGGTGGTGCACACATTAAATTTTCTGAGGTTGCACACATTATTGCATTATTAGCTGTAACAGTTTTTGACAGAACTGAATGAAGACAAGTCAAATATCATGAATGTGACAATGTTGTTGTTGTGGTCTTCAGTCCTGAGACTTGTTTGATGCAGCTCTCCATGCTACTCTATCCTGTGCAAGCTGCTTCATCTCCCAGTACCTACTGCAACCTACATCCTTTTGAATCTTCTTAGTGTATCCATCTCTTGGTCTCCCTCTACGATATTTACCTTCCACACTGCCCTCCAATACTAAATTGGTGATCCCTTGATGCCTCAGAACATGTCCTACCAACCGATACCTTCTTCTAGTCAAGTTGTGCCACAAACTCCTCTTCTCCCCAATCCTATTCAATACCTCCTCATTAGTTATGTGATCTACCCATCTAATCTTCAGCATTCTACTGTAGCACCACATTTCATTTCAAAAGCTTCTATTCTCTTCCTGTCCAAACCATTTATCGTCCCTGTTTCACTTCCATACATGGCTACACTTCATACAAATACTTTCAGAAATGACTTCCTGAAACTTAAATCTATATTCGATGTTAACAAATCTCTCTTCTTCAGAAACGCTTTCCTTGCCATTGCCAGTCTACATTTTATATCCTCTCTACTTTGACCATCATCAGTTATTTTGCTCCCCAAATAGCAAAACTCCTTTACTACTTTAAGCATCTCATTTCCTACTCTAATTTCCTCAGCATCACCCGACTTAATTCGACTACATTCCATTATCCTCGTTTTGCTCCTGTTGATGCTCATCTTATATACCCCTTTTAAAACACTATCCATTCCGTTGAACTGCTCTTCCAAGTCCTTTGCTGTCTCTGACAGAATTACAATGTCATCGGCAAACCTCGACGTTTTTATTTCTTCTCCATGGATTTTAATACATAATCCAAATTTTTCTTTTGTTTCCTTCACTGCTTGCTCAATATACACATTGAATAACATCGGGGATAGGCTACAACCCTGTCTTACTCCCTTCCCAACAACTGCTTCCCTTTCGTGTCCCTCGACTCTTACTACTGCCATCTGGTTTCTGTACAAATTGTAAATAGCCTGAAGCTCCCTGTATTTTACCCCTGCCACCTTCAGAATTTTGAAAGAGCGTATTCCAGTCAACATTGTCAAATGCTTTATCTAAGTCTACAAATGCTAGAAACGTAGGTTTGCCTTTCCTTAATCTAGCTTCTAAGATAAGTCGTAGGGTCAGTATTGCCTCAAGTGTTCCAACATTTCTACGGAATCCAAACTGATCTTCCCCGAGGTTGGCTTCTACTAGTTTTTCCATTCGTCTGTAAAGAATTCGCATTAGTATTTTGCAGCTGTGGCTTATTAAACTGATTGTTCGGTAATTTTCACGTCTGTCAACACCTGCTTTCTTTGGGATTGTAATTATTATATTCTTCTCGAAGTCTGAGGGTACTTCGCCTGTCTCATACATCTTGCTCACCAGATGGTAGAGTTTTGCCAGGACTGGCTCTCCCAAGGCTGTCAGTAGTTCTAATGGAATGTTGTCTACTCCCGGGGCCTTGTTTCGACTTAGGTCTTTCAGTGCTCTGTCAAACTCCTCACGCAGTATCATATCTCCCATTTCATCTTCATCTACATTCTCTTCCATTTCCATAAGATTGTCCTCAATTACATCGCCCTTGTATAGACCCTCTATATACTCCTTCCACCTTTCTGCTTTCCCGTGTTTGCTTAGAACTGGGTTTCCATCTGAGCTATTGATATTCATACAAGTGGTTTTCTTTTCTCCAAAGGTCTCTTTAATTTTCCTGTAGGCAGTATCTATCTTACCCCTAGTGAGATAAGCCTATACAACTTTACATTTGTCCTCCAGCCATCCCTGCTTAGCCATTTTGCACTTCCTGTCAATCTCATTTTTGAGACGTTTGTATTCCTTTTTGCCTGCTTCATTTACTGCATTTTTAAATTTTCTGCTTTCATCAATTAAATTCAATATTTCTTCTGTTACCCAAGGAGTTCTACTAGCCCTTGTCTTTTTACCTACTTGATCCTCTGCTGCCTTCACTACTTCATCCCTCAAAGCTACCCATTCTTCTTCTACTGTGTTTCTTTCCCCCATTCCTGTCAATTGTTCCCTTATGCTCTCTCTGAAACTCTGTATAACCTCTGGTTTAGTCAGTTTATCCAGGTCCCATCTCCTTAAATTCCCACCTTTTTGCAGTTTCTTCAGTTTTAATCTACAGTTCATAACCAATAGATTGTGGTCAGAGTCCACATCTGCCACTGGAAATGTCTTACAATTTAAAACCTGATTCCTAAATCTCTGTCTTACCATTATATAATCTATCTGAAACTTGTCAGTATCTCCAGGATTCTTCCATGTATACAACCTTCTTTCATGATTCCTGAACCAAGTGTTAGCTATGATTAAGTTGTGCTCTGTGCAAAATTCTACCAAGTGGCTTCCTATTTCATTTCTTAGCCCCAATCCATATTCACCTATTACATTTCCTTCTCTCCCTTTTACTACTACCGAATTCCAGTCACCCATCACTATTAAATCTTAATCTCCCTTCACTATCTGAATAATTTCTTTGACTTCATCATACATTTCATCAATTTCTTCCTGATCGGCATAGCTAGATGGCATACAAACTTGTACTACTGTAGTAGGTGTGGGCTTCTTGTCTATCTTGACCACAATAATGCATTCACTATGCTGTTTGTAGTAGCTTACCCGCATTCCTATTTTCCTATTCATTATTAAAGCTACTCCTGCATTACCCCTATTTGATTTTGTATTTATGTCCTGTATTCGCCTGACCAAAAGTCTTGTTCCTCCTGCCACCGAACTTCACTAATTCCCACTATATCTAACTTTAACCTATCCATTTCCCTTTTTAAATTTTCTAACCTACCTGCCCAATTAAGGGATCTGACATTCCACGCTCCAATCTGTAGAACGCCAGTTTTCTTTCTCCTGATAACGACGTCCTCTTGAGTAGTCCCTGCCCGGAGATCCGAATGGGGGACTATTTTACCTCCGGAATATTTTACCCAAGAGGACACCATCATCATTTAACCATACAGTAAAGATGCATGCCCTTGGGAAAAATTACATCTGTAGTTTCCCCTTGCTTTCAGCCGTTCGCAGTACCAGCACAGCAAGGCCGTTTTGGTTAGGTTTACAAGGCCAGATCAGTCAATCATCCAGACTGTTGCT
Organism: Schistocerca serialis cubense; assembly: GCF_023864345.2. Taxonomy (NCBI): domain Eukaryota; kingdom Metazoa; phylum Arthropoda; class Insecta; order Orthoptera; family Acrididae; genus Schistocerca; species Schistocerca serialis. Next base: position 496,865,705 of record NC_064645.1, read on the forward strand.
CCTGCAACTACTGAAAAGGCTGTTGCCCCTCTTCAGGAACCACGCATTTGTCTGGCCTCTCAACAGATACCCCTCCATTGTGGTTGCACCTACAGTACGGCTATCTGTATCGCTGAGGCAAGCAAGCCTCCCCACCAACGGCAAGGTCCATGGTTCACGGGGGGAGGAAGCAACTATGCTTTTCATAATACTGCTACATTCCATCCTTGATTTTCTGTTGTTTCCTTATGTCTTCAGTGCGTCAAAAATATTTAAATAATACTAAAAATTTGTTTTGTTTGTGATCTATGTTGTTGATAAATACAAAACACAGCCATATGCTGCAGTTTCACAGTTCCCCCCTTCCCCGTTTTCCCACTCAGACAGTGTGGCGTGGCAGAGGGGGAAGTGTGCATTCAGATGAGAGAGACTGGCATGCGTGTACAAGCACTGCATGCAAGTAAAGTTCTTAGCTGTCCCTAATTTAGACATTGGGGTCTTATTCCTTCTTTCGGCAATTATACACACTATATTTCAACATAGAAATGCCCTGACACACATGGAGAGAGACACCAGAACTTCCATCAAAGAATAAGAGGCACACTATTTGCACTTTTGCCTGGCATATCTCATATTGAAAATGACTTGACATAGAAGGCCACCAAATTGTTCATCTTGGTCCATCAACAACCACAAGTGATGTTTTTTGGACATGCACAGAAAACACATGAAGGGAGATACTTCACAAATTATAACCTTCTTTCATTTGTTGCCATGGGGTTTAGAGGCTCTGACTGCAGCATTTATGCGCTTCACAGTACCCCATATTCTGAAAGTCACATTCAGTTCTGTAATTCCAATCATTTGCAAATTGTCATGTGTAATATTCATTTTGATCACACATGCTACAGTTTTCACAAGCATTAACATATAATGGACCACAACTCAAACCCAGATTCCTCGGTTTTGTTAGAAGTCTTTTTCAGTGTAATTATTATCCTCCTCTCAAATTAATCAGAATTTCAACACGTCCTTGCAGCCTCCCTCTTCAGATCTATCAACCAATTAGATTTAGACTATGTGGGAGCAAATATATGGCAAAATGACTGAAATGCAGTTGCATGAAAATAGTTTACAAAAGGAAAGGCATTGACTTCAACTTTTACAAAGTGTAAGAAGAATGTGTTTGGTATTTAATGCTGCATTTAACATTGTAACCATGCAACTGTTTCTTTTCTGTTCCTGAATAAATGATCAGCAGTAGTTTCCAAATATTCTAAAGAAATGAGTTGAAGATGCACACCTTCAGTAGTTTCATAAGACCCTCCAGTTGAACCATAAGTTGCCTGCGTGAGTCCTGGAGCACACCAAGATGTGTTTCTAGTTCTTCCTTGCGCTGCCGTAGTGCCCTCAGCTCTGCCACGAGTGCGGGGTTCTCCTCACCTGCAGCACTATTTGAACTGCCACCACCAGCAGCCTCCAGTTCTTGCTGCCGCCTGCAAAAGTCACCACTCAGTATCAGTGAAAATCACATTGGTCTCTTCAGCAGTGACCCATTTATTTGTCTGGGTGTGATATGTGAACAGTAAAATGTAGGATAATCTGCATACTAACAGAGTAATAATTTGCAAGAGGGTTCTGCATTTCATACAATGAAGCAGTTCTTCCAAATAAAAACCACAGAGGCATTTCATGGGTACCATTTTATTCAATTACTCTGAGTCGCCGTATGTCACATTTTGTACCATGTCATAACGTACGTTGTGCACAGCATACCTTATCAACAAAACTGTTAGTCCATTTGTAGATAACATACCTATGGAATTAGTATGAAAAGCATTATACCAACATTTCCTTCTCATCCCATACGATAGTCTCCCCTGATCCACAGTTCTGGGTGACTTTCCCAAAATCTACGCACTTTCATAGACCTCTCCAGTCCTTTTCCTTCACCCTTCTTCCTTCCCCTTCAACCCTTCTGCCTGAAGAAGTAGCCACTGGTTCTGAAAGCTTGCCAATTACAACAGTCTTTTACGTGTGTGTTCTGCCACTGCTTGGTGACTAGGTTTTTTATCTATCCAATTAAATAAATTGTTATACCAAGTATTTCAAAATGAACATTGGAGTTTTAAAGCTTTGTAGCATTCATTACATTCAACTTGAAATTACAAATAATACATCAAATGAAAGAGAAACTCAAACAGTTTTGTTTGTGTACCAATGTGCATACAAATGCACTGTTCCCTGCACCTTTCTTTAGAAAGCTCTAATAGCAAAGGTAGTACTACTGAACAGAAAGCTTTTGATGTTTGATAGTTTGCTAGGACTGAATCTGTTGTTACATTACAATGTACATTCCTTATAAAGTTACATTGTAATCCTCCAGGCAATGATAATATCTGTAGATGGTAACATCAGTTTGAAGGCACCAGCTGTCTTTGCAAGGGGAAGAGTACAGAATGCCAACGGGTGACTAAAGAACATGCTGAACGAGAGAGAGAGTCTTTTAATGTGTAGCGGAAGGGTAGCTGTGAACTAGTGATTCCAGTGACACCTGTGTGAAGACTTTTAAGGAGACACTTGCAACTTGTAAAACCGCAAACCATTGTGACTGCCCTCACACATGAGAATCCTATACAATCACTCCATTGCTTCAAAACAAAGAAGAAAAAGGATGGAAGGTAATGGTGTAATGACAGATCAACAATGGGATCATTAAAGACAAATTTCAGTGTGAATATAAAATTAGGAAGAATTACGAAACTTAATGAAATTACAGGTGAACAAATATGTATACGAGTTGTCCAGGATGTAAAAATATGAAGCACTGTAAATACTTCTGCAAGACTATATTTTTATATGAACATAGTAATTTTTCCTGTAGTCACTTTCAGAATCCATACAAGTTGTGAGACTAAACACAAGCCCTCTTTTTATTACAAAAACATAGTAGTATTTTGAACATAACTACCCTTCATAAATATTTTTTTCACCAAAATATTTTTTCAGATTTGAAAATAAGTGAAGATCTGATCTGCCACTCAATGATTAGTACACTAAATCATCCACCACAACTACCGCTACACTCCATGGAAAATTAGTATGCTGTATAGCTCACCCATACAAGGTATATGACCCAAAAGATTATCTATTACTGTTTCCCTCACTGGCATTCTCGTTGTTTTTTGACAGTAAACTTGCCTTTGCTTATTCAGAGATGTGGTGAGCTACTCAAGTTTCATCAGCTATTACCATACAGTTCAGAACTTTTTTATTTGCTAACTCACAACAGGCACATTAAGTACACGGAATCAATGCTGCTTATTAAATTCAATCTCACACTGTCATAAGTGAGATTTGGTGAAGAAATTATTGTCATGCAAGAAACAAATACAAACAATTGTATGTACACGCGTGGGCATGCCCACACACACACACACACACACACACACACACAAACCTTAAGCAGGTAACTCTACCCCGCCTATGCAAGACAGCTGTTTGACAGCTGAATAGCACCAGTTGAGCTGCACTCTTGGCACAGATGCGAGACAAATGCAAAAGTAGAAAGTAATAAGAAGGGTAGGAAGGGAGAGACAGGAAAAAGGATAAAAATAGTGACACACAGACAGCTCAACAATGTACAACTGGATGTAGGACATGGTGCTCCAGACCGTATCGAGGACTGCAGAGGCGAAAGCTGCATGGAGGTTGGGCTACAGATCTGTAAGCTGACAAAAGTGAAAGTGAGCCATGATACAGGAGTCTAAACCTCCTCCACACATATTTTTATAGTTGTCTACTCCATTTTAAACCCTGTCCCTCTCACACACTCCCATTTTGCCTGTATTCCTATGCTACATAATCCCCCCCATGAACCATGGGCCTTGCTATTGGCGGAGAAACTTGCGAGCCTCAGCGATACCGATGCCCGTACCGTAGGTGCAACCACAATGGAGGGGTATCTGTTGAAACGCCAGACAAACACGTGGTTCCTGAAGAGGGGCAGCAGCCTTTTCAGTAGTTGCAGGGGCAACAGTCTGGATGATTGACTGATCTGGCCTTGTAACACTAACCAAAAGGGCCTTGTTGTGCTGGTACTGTGAATGGCTGAAAGCAAGGAGAAACTACAACTGTAATTTTTCCCGAGGGCATGCAGCTTTACTGTATGGTTAAATGATGATGGCGTCCTCTTGGGTAAAATATTCCGGAGGTAAAATAGTCCCCCATTCGGATCTCCAGGTGGGGACTACTCAAGGGAATGTCGTTATCAGGAGAAAGAAAACTGGCGTTCTACAGATTGGAGTGTGGAATGTCAGATCCCTTAATTGGGCAGGTAGGTTAGAAAATTTAGAAAGGGAAATGGATAGGTTAAAGTTAGAGATAGTGGGAATTAGTTAAGTTCGGTGGCAGGAAGAACAAGACTTTTGGTCAGGTGAATACAGGGTGGTGGTGGTGGTTGTTGTTGTTGTTGTTGTTGTTGTTGTTGTGGTGGTGGTGGTCTTCAGCCCGGAGACTGGGTTGAGGCAGCTCTCCATGCTACTCTATCATGTGCAAGCTTCTTCATCTCCCAGTACCTACTACAACCTACATCCTTCTGAATCTGCTTAGTGTATTCATCTCTTAGTCTCTCTATACGATTTTTACCCTCCACGCTGCCCTCCAATACTAAATTGGTGATCCCTTAATGCCTCAGAACATGCCCTACCAACCGATTCCTCCTTCTAGTCAAGTTTTGCCACAAACTTCTCTTCTCCCCAATCCTACTCAATACCTCCTCATTGCTTATGTGATCTACCCATCTAATCTTCAGCATTCTTCTGTAGCACCACATTTCGAAAGCTTCTATTCTCTTCTTGTCCAAACTATTTATCGTCCACGTTTCACTTCCATACATGGCTACACTCCATACAAATACTTTCAGAAACGACTTCCTGACACTTAAATCTATACTCTATATTAACAAATTTCTATTCTTCAGAAACGCTTTCCTTGCCATTGCCAGTCTACATTTTATATCCCCTCTACTTTGACCATCATCAGTTATTTTGCTCACCAAACAGCAAAACTCATTTACTACTTTAAGCATCTCATTTCCTAATCTAATTACCGCGGCTTCACCCGATTTAATTTGACTACATTCCATTATCCTCATTTTGCTTCTGTTGATGTTCATCTTATATCCTACTTTCAAGACACTGTCCATTCTGTTCACCTGCTCTTCCAGGTCCTTTGCTGTTTCTGACAGAATTACAATATCATCGGTGAACCTCAGAGTTTTTATTTCTTCTCCATGGATTTTAATACCTACTCCAAATTTTTCTTTTGTTTCCTTCACTGCTTGCTCAAAATACAGATTGAATAACATTGGGGAGAAGCTACAACCCTGTCTCACTCCCTTCCCAACCACTGCTTCCCTTTCGTGTCCCTCGACTCTCGTAATTGCCATCTGGCTTCTGTACAAATTGTAAATAGCCTTTTGCTCCCTGCATTTGACCCCTGCCACCTTCAGAATTTGAAAGAGAGTATTCCAGTCAACAATTTCAAAAGCTTTCTTTAAGTCTACAAATGCTAGAAACATAGGTTTGCCTTTCCTTAATCTAGCTTCTAAGATAAGTCGTAGGGTCAGTACTGCCTCACGTGTTCCAATATTTCTATGGAAACCAAACTGATCATACCCGAGGTCAGCTTCTACTAGTTTTTCCATTCGCCTGTAAAGAATTCACGTTAGTATTTTGCAGCTGTTATTTATTAAACTAATAGTGCGGTAATTTTCACATCTGTCAACACCTGCTTCTTTGGGATCAGAATTATTATATTCTTCTTGAAGTCTGAGGGTATTTTGCCTGTCTCATACATCTTCCTCACCAGATGGTAGAGTTTTGTCAGGGCTGGCTCTCCCAAGGCGGTCAGTAGTTCTAATGGAATTGTATCTACTCCCGGGGCCTTGTTTCGACTTAGGTCTTTCAGTGCTCTGTCAAACTCTTCACACAGTATCATATCTCCAATTTCATCTTCATCTACATCCTCTTCATAATATTGTCTTCAAGTACATCGCTCTTGTATAGACCCTCTATATACTCCTTCCACCTTTCTGCTTTCCCGTGTTTGCTTAGAACTGGGTTTCCATCTGAGCTCTTGATTTTCACACAAATGGTTCTCTTTTCTCCAAAGGTCTCTTTAATTTTCCCGTAGGCAGTATCTATCTTACCCCTGGTGAGATATGCCTCTACATCCTTACATTTGTCCTCTAGCCATCCTTGTTTAGCCATTTTGCACTTACTGTCGATCTTATTTTTGAGACGTTTGTATTCCTTTTTGCTTGCTTCATTATTACGTTTTTATATTTTCTCCTTTCATCAATTAAATTCTATATATCTTCTGTTACCCGGTGATTTATACTAGCCCTTGTCTTTTTACCTACTTGATCCTCTGCTGCCTTCACTACTTCATCCCTCAAAGCTACCCATTCTTCTTCTACTGTATTTCTTTCCCCCATTCCCTTATGCTCTCCCTGAAACTGTGTACAACCTCTGATTTAGTCAGTTTATCCAGGTCCCATCTCCTTAAATTCCCACCTTTTTGCAGTTTCTTCAGTTTTAATCTACAGTTCATAACCAATAGATTGTGGTCAGAGTCCACATCTGCCCCTGGAAATGTCTTACAATTTAAAACCTGGTTCCTAAATCTCTGTCTTACCATTATGTAATCTATCTGATACCTTCTAGTATCTCCAGGATTCTTCCATGTATTCGCAGTAGGTATTAAAATCCATGGAGAAGAAATAAAAACGTCGAGGTTTGCCGATGACATTGTAATTCTGTTAGAAACAGTAAAGGACTTGGAAGAGCAGTTGAACGGAATGGACAGTGTTTTGAAAGGAGGATATAAGATGAACATCAACAAAAGCAAAATGACGATAATGGAATGTAGTCGAATTAAGTCGGGTGATGCTGAGGGAATTAGATTTGGAAATGAGATGCTTAAAGTAGTAAAGGAGTTTTGCTATCTGGGGAGCAAAATAACTGATGATGGTCGAAGTAGAGAGGATATAAAATGTAGACTGGCAATGGCATGGAAAGCATTTCTGAAGAAGAGAAATTTGTTAACATCGAGTACAGATTTAAGTGTCAGGAAGTCGTTTCTGAAAGTGTTTGTATGGAGCGTAACCACGTATGGAAGTGAAACATGGACGATAAATAGTTTGGACATGAAGAGAATAGAAGCTTTCGAAATGTGGTGCTACAGAAGAATGCTGAAGATTAGATGGGTAGATCACATAACTAATGAGGAGGTATTGAATAGAATTGGGGAGAAGAGGAGTTTGTGGCACAACTTGACAAGAAGAAGGGACCGGTTGGTAGGGCATGTTCTGAGGCATCAAGGGATCACAAATTTACCATTGAAAGGCAGTGTGGAGGGTAAATATCGTAGAGGGAGACCAAGAGATGATTACACCAAGCAGATTCAGAAGAATGTAGGGTGCAGTAAGTACTGGGAGATGATGAAGCTTGCACAGGATAGAGTAGCATGGAGAGCTGCATCAAACCAGTCTCAGGACTGAAGACCACCACCACGACCACCACCACCACCACCACCACCACCACCACCACCACCAACAACAACAACATGCTACATAACAACAGCCCTGTCTGTCCCCAAATTCATATCCTCTTCTCCAACTATCGCACCCTCTCCTTAATTCTTGCCCTTTTCTCAATTGCACCCTCCCCCCCCCCCCCCCCGCCCCTTCCTCATATATATATATATATACACACACACATAAAATAGAGGTAAACATTCCACGTGGGAAAAATTATATATAAAAACAAAGATGAGGTGACTTACCGAACGAAAGCGCTGGCAGGTCGATAGACACACAAACAAACACACAAAATTCAAGCTTTCGCAACAAACTGTTGCCCCATCAGGAAAGAGGGAAGGAGAGGGAAAGACGAAAGGAAGTGGGTTTTAAGGGAGAGGGTAAGGAGTCATTCCAATCCCGGGAGCGGAAAGACTTACCTTAGGGGGAAAAAAAGGACAGGTAGACACTCGCGCACACACACACACATATCCATCCACACATTCAAATATGTCTGCTTGTGTCTGTATGTGTGGATGGATATGTGTGTGTGTGTGCGCGCGAGTGTATACCTGTCCTTTTTTCCCCCTAAGGTAAGTCTTTCCGCTCCCGGGATTGGAATGACTCCTTACCCTCTCCCTTAAAACCCACATCCTTTCATCTTTCCCTCTCCTTCCCTCTTTCCTGATGAGGCAACAGTTCGTTGCGAAAGCTTGAATTTTGTGTGTATGTTTGTGTGTCTATTGACCTGCCAGCGCTTTCGTTCGGTAAGTCACCTCATCTATATATATATGGTTATAATAGAGGGAAACATTCCACGTAGGAAATATATATCTAAAAACAAAGATGATTTGACTTACCAAATGAAAGTGCTGGCAGGTCGACAGACACACTAACAACCACAAACATACACACAAACAACCCCCCAAAGGTAAGTCTTTCCGCTCCCGGGATTGGAATGACTCCTTACCCTCTCCCTTAAAACCCATTTCCTTTCGTCTTTCCCTCTCCTTCCCTCTTTCCTGATGAGGCAACAGTTTGTTGCGAAAGCTTGAATTTTGTGTGTATGTTTGTGGTTGTTTGTGTGTCTGTCGACCCGCCAGCACTTTCATTTGGTAAGTCAAATCATCTTTGTTATATATCAAAAAACAAAGATGATGTGACTTACCAAACGAGAGCGCTGGCAGGTCGAAAGACACACAAACATACACACAAAATTCAAGCTTTTGCAACAAACTGTTGCCTCATCAGGAAAGAGGGAAGGAGAGGGAAAGACGAAAGGATGTGGGTTTTAAGGGAGAGGGTAAGGAGTCATTCCAATCCCGGGAGCGGAAAGACTTACCTTAGGGGGAAAAAAGGACGGGTATACACTCGTGCGCGTGCGCGCGCCCACACACACACACACACACACACACACACACACACACACACACACACACACACACACACACACATATATATATCCATCCACACATATACAGACACAAGCAGACATATTTAAAGACAAAGAGTTTGGGCCAGGTGTTGATGTACGTAGGCAGAGATACGTTCTGTGGGGGCTAGGTAACCAGCTACAATGGGGCGGCCGGGATGATTGGGTTTGTGAATTTTGTCTTTGTCTTTGTCTTTAAATATGTCTGCTTGTGTCTGTGTATGTGCGGATGTATATGTGTGTGTGTGCCTAAAAACAAAGATGATGTGACTTACCAAAAGAAAGCGCTGGCACGTCGATAGACACACAAACAAACACAAACATACACACAAAATTCAAGCTTTCGCAACAAACTGTTGCCTCATCAGGAAAGAGGGAAACAAACACACACACACACACACACACACACACACACACACACACACACACACACACACACACACACCAAAATAACCACTTGCCTGACCTTTTGCATTGATCACTCCACATTTCTCTGTATGATGAGTGGTCATATTTTCTAATATGATTCTTTGTTTGTCTTCCATTTTTCTTAAACTTTTATATAGCTCTTAACAATTATGATCTCAAAAATCACTGGGGAAAGAACATAATAATAAGAATGATGAAATTATTTCTTATGACAGCTGAAACTGCATTCTTACAATTAAGTATAATGTCTGTGTCCTATCACTTACCACATAAATACATGGAACAGCAAAACTGAAACACAGATTGAGTATGTTTTTAAACCAATATTCACATGCCAGATAAGTATCAGTATTTCTTTTCTAAAATACAATTCTCTGAAATGTAAGAACTGTGGCAGATCTAATATTTTAAGCAGATGCAAAATATGATCATTCTGTCATGCTACAAAATATGGTGTAAAGCGTAATTCAATAAAAGATGAAAAAAATATAGCAGATTTCACAAAACTTATCCATTGCCGCTCTGACTGTTAGTTCTACCAATGTAACACTACAACTGATACTTAGGAAATTGTGTACCACATATGATGCAATTTAACCAAAAAGCTGTTCTCATGGGAGTAAAAAGATCTGAAACTGGTTACTAGAAGCATCTGTTTAAAGGAAAGGTGAATAAATGGATGTACATGATGGCATGCTAAAAAACTACATGTAATATCAATTCAAAGGAATATCTGCTACCTACCAAAATGTGAAAAAATGAAAAGTATACATGGTATATTCCAAACATAAGACAGTGTCAGCTACTTTTCCATCTACATGTAACTACTTACATTTCTAGAAATAGCTAAACCAAGCATTTTAGTTAACTGGAAGAATGTATGTGATATTCCAATATAAAGTTTTAAATCAGGTGGTTTACACCGTGGATCAAGAGCTCAAAATACTATCAGAACTAAAATGATATAATCCACAAACTACTTTGTTCGATAGAGGGAAAATTAATAAACAAACATTCCTGCAAGGTTAAAACTGTGTTTCAGACCAGGGCTTTAACTCAGTTTGCTGCCTTTAATAAGCAGAAAACTTCCAGTTATGTAGTCTGAACTCGTCTCTCAGAGTGGCTCACAGCTTCAGCCCAACACTACCTCTCTCCTCTTCTTCCTCCTATTTCCTCTGAAGCTCTCTTGTTAATCAAGTAGGGCCAGCACCCATGGTGAAAAAAAAAAGGGTACCATGAAGAAAATGGTTTTATTGCAACATAAGGGAAGTTTTAAAGATGCAAATTGTTTTACATTAGTGGTTTGCAGATCTGAAAATTTCTGAGAGGATAAAACTGCCATCTGTTGCCAAAGTTCAATTACTCGAAATATCCAAGTTTTCTTTAAACTTAACCAGTGGAAATCACTTGAAGCAGTCACTATCAAAATATATCTATGAGTATACATATGAAGTCATTTAAAGTACAATGACTGAACATAACTAGCTGTGCAACACACCTTCATTGCAAAGATAATATGGAAATGTAATTGTTCATGAAAGAAACAGCTTATAAAATTGGTTCTCGAGTACTTTATCGGTCTGCGACATTTCCCAGATAGCATTAATAGAAGAGATAAAGAAGACCCTAACAAAAGCATGTTTCAGAACAGATTTGTTTGCTACACCCACAAGTGATTTGTGGATGCTCATCAAAACAGGGTATGAATTCTACAAGAGTAGTAATGCATGAGTGGTAGGTTTACCACCACAATTTCAAGAACTAGCAATCCAAAAAGATTTAAGCAATATATTACATCCCTCTGTACATCACAAAATATCCAAAACAGGAAAATAAGAGAAATTTAAGATGCCAAGAGGCTTACCAAATATCATTCTCCCCACACAACATGCCAACAGAACAGGAAAACAGAGAAATTTGTCAGTGATAGCTAAAAGTACCTAGTGTGACACACTGTATGGCATGGCAGTGTGTGGCACACAGATGTGGAGTTTGGAAGCTGGAACAGGGTGAACCACAGGCAAGTTAAGGCTTTATGTCGACCCTCAAAGTGTACTCTGGTAACCTGGAGGAACTATGTCCATGAAAGGAAGCGCCTGTGCTTTAACTCTGTGCCTACATCAAATTTTATCATCTCAGAAATTTTCTGCCCACCAAATGTACTAGAAGCAAGAAAGAAATTTTCTTCTTGAAACAAATGAAGTGTCTTTTATTTACCTTCTGCACAGTCACCCCTACTTCATTAAAATGAAAGTAGACAATGTCAGTCACTGCTCTGGAAATAAAATTAACTTATGTACTTCACAGGTCATACAAATGGAAGCAAATGATCTTAAACCTTCCATCACATTTTGATTATTCACATGCCTTTAACAGATTTCAAACTGTGGGTGTCTGGTAAGCTGTTCTTGGAAGTGTGAGGTAGTGCAAACTGAACTTTTAAAGAACTGGTTAAAAAAATACTTTTATTAAATTTACTTGTATCTCACATAATGCACTTTGTCAAGCTGAAAATTATCTTCAATATGATTTCTCTGAATTAGGTTTTGTAGTTATATGCATAAATATCCAGTGAGACTTTCCAGTTTGTGGCAACATGTAAAAATAATTGGTAATTTTTTTATTTCTTAGATATTTTATTATTGTAAAACTCATCAAAATAGTGCTCTCCACAAATTAAGTTTAAATTTTATATTTCCTTCTTAAATAACATCAACTTCCACATGGTATGAAGAGGAGGGGTAAGTTGGATGGTCATTCATGCAAACTAGCTACTGGACACAACATTGACAAGCAATACCTTAACCTTGCAATCTCGCGCATGATCTCGCGGTTCTTGGCTTCCAGCTGACTGATCAACTCTCTCTGTGCCTGTGATGTATCCAGACTCAAGCTACCTTCTGAAGTTGCTCGTCCTTGTTGCTATGGGAAAAATATTACACACTAATTTATTAAATTTTTATTTTCTCTTCCTATTGATTAGAATTTGTGATTACAAGCAATACAAAGTGCAGCTGCACATAAATAGTAAGCAAATTGGATATCTCTTGTGGTGATGAATCACCCGAAAAAAAATCACAATCAAGCATCAGGTCAGGGCATTCTGGAAAGTAATGTTTCCAAATTTTTTGTGAAAACTCTGAAAGCTTTTTAAATAAAATAGACTTAACATTCTACATCTTTATTCTTCATGTCTACATATTAATTTCTCAACGTAGTCACCACATTCCTCCCAACAAGAGACCAATTTGTTGCTACTGTCACTGCAGAATGTTTGAATTTGTTAATGGAGCCACAACCTCACCTCTGCTTGCACTGCTTCACTATCAAACGAGGTCCTCGGAGGTGTTCTTTAAGTTTTAGGAACAGATGAAAATTAGATGTTACCAAGTCAGCATTTACAGAGGATGATTGATGACAGTGGCAGACTGCTGAAGATGTTGCAGCACTTGTGTGTGTTCTGGCATTGTCATGGTGAAGAGATGATGCTTCATGTGTGGACAAACTTCTCAAATTTATTTATTCACTTTTTTATTGCCATTTATTGGCTTTTGGTCCATGCCCATTCAACCACCTCAGTTATGATAAATGATATGACGACATACTGTAGACGATTTTCTCATCAGTTACAATGATACAAATGTAAATATAACACAATACCCAATCCTTGAGAGGAGAAAATCTCCAACCCAGCCAGGAACTCACTGAATCTATGCTTTCAGTGATCTAATGGTCTTGCAGTACCCTGGCATAGTTATTTTACACACCAGCATGTTACATGTGACGATCCAGATCCCTGTGGCGACAGAAGATTGCAACTCGTTTCAGTGAAGTGGGAAAATTAAGTGAGTAATTATGCATAAAATATAATACATCAACTGATTTTGTGAACAAATTAAAAATTTGGAGGCATTACCTTTCAGCAAGCCTTTGTATTTTAAATTTATCACTTTACAATTTTGTGAGAAGGAAAGTTGCTAATCACCATATAGCGGATATGCTGAGTCAAAGATAGGTACAACAGAAAGATTTTCACACTTAAAGCTTTCAGCCAATGACCTTTGTCAACAGTACACACACACACACACACACACACACACACACAACACAACTGCAGTCTCAGGCAACTGAAACCACACTGAGTAGCTGCTCCAGTGGATGATGGGAGTGGTGACTGGGTGGGTGGGGGAAAAGAGGAGCCTGGAGCGGGGAGGGTGAGGGATAGTATGGTAGGGATGATGGACAGTGAAGTGCTGTTTGTTGGGTGGCAGGCCGGGGAGTAGTGGTGGGGAGGGGGGGGGGGTAGTGGAAAAGGGGAGAAATAGAAAGAAGAAATACAAAAATAAAAAAAAAGACTGGGTGTGGTGGTGGAATGATGGGTGTATAGTGTTGGAACGGAGCAGGGAAGGGGCCTGGATCAGTGAGGACAGTGACTAACATAGGTTGAGGCCAGAAGGGTTATGGGAATGAAGGATATATTACAGGGAAAGTTCCCACCTGTACAATTCAGAAAAGCTGGTGTTGGTGGGAACAATCCATATGGCACAGGCTGTTAAGCAGTCATTGAAATGAAGGATATCATGTTTGGCAGCGTGTTTAGCAACAGGTTGGTCCACTTTTTTCTTGGTCACAGTTTGTCGGTGGCCATTCATGTGGACAGACAGCTTGTTGGTTGTCATGCCTACACAGAATGCAGCACAGTGGTTGCAGCTTAGCTCATAGACCACATGACTGGTTTCACAAGTAGCCCTGCCTCTGATGGGATACTTGATGTTGGTGACCGGACTGGAGTAGGTGGTGGTGGGAAGATGTATGAGACAGGTCTTGCACCTAGGTCTGTCACCGGGGTATGATGTGAGGGATTGGGAGCAAGGGTTGTGTAAGGATGGACGAATATATTGTGTAGGTTTGGTGGATGGCGGAATACCACTGTGGGAGGGGTGAGAAGGAGTGTGGGCAGGGCATTTCTCATTTCAGGGCATGACGAGAGGTAATCGGAACCCTGACGGAGAATATAATTCAGTTGCTCTAGTCCTGGGTGGTGCTGAGTTACGAGGGGAGTGCTCCTCTGTTGCCGGACAGTGGGGCTTTGAGAGGTGGCGGGAGACTGGAAAGATAAGGCCTGTGCTGCATTCTATGTAGGTATGGCAATCAACAAGCTGTCTGTCTGCATGAATGGCCACCAACAAAATGTGGCCAAGAAACAAGTGGACCACCCTGTTGCTGAACATGCTGCCAACTACTGCACTGTATTTAATAAGTTATGAAGAAGTCCAGAAGTATGTGCATTATGTCTGAGATTAGCACATCTGATAGTAAAGTTAAAACAATTTGGAATATTGTTAAAAGGGAAACAGGGCAACCGAGAGTACAGAAAGACTGTATTGCTATCAAACGCAATGGAAAGTCTTTTAACGAGAAGTAAGAAGTACATAACATTTTTAATAATCTTTTTAAATGTTGTAGAGAAAATAGTATCCAGGTATTCATTACAAAATGCAAGGCAGTATATGGAAGAGGCAGTACCTATGCAATCTGATTAATTGAAATTCAACCCACCCCTCCTGTTGAAATTAGAAATATAATAAATTCACTCAAAACTAAAAGGTCACATGGAATTGATCACATTTCCAACAGAGTACTAAAAGCTTGTTCCCAACAAATAAGAGGTTTCTCAGCCACATACATAGTAGCTCACTGAAACAGGGCATTTTTGCAGACAGACTGAAATATGTTAATGTTAAACCATTGCATAAAAAAGGGGATAGATCTGATGCTAACAAATACCTGCCAATCTCACTTCTGACAGCTTTATCTAAAATTCTTGAAAAAGTAATGTATTTAAGAGTAGCATCAATGTAAAAATGAAGTATTAACAAAATGTCAGTTTGGTTTTCAGAAAGGATTTCAACAGAAAATGCTGATCAAATATTAAATGCATTGAATAACCGAACATCACCCATTGGGATATTTTGTGACCTCTCAAAGGCTTTTGATTGTGTGAATCATAAAATTCTTCTCGATAAGCTTAAGTATTGTGGTATGAGTGGGACAGTGCACAAATGACTTAATTCATACTTAACTGGAAGAATGCATAAGTCTGAAATTAACAGTACAGATAGTCTGCAAAAATTATCAGAGTCCTTAACTGGGGAGGTATCAAGAATGATAGCGTTCAGTCTTGTGTCCCTTATCATTCTTAATATATATTAACGACTTGCCACTCTATATTCAGTAAGATGCAAAGCTAGTTCATTTTGCTGATGATACCAGTAATCACACCCAGTAAGCAAGAATAAGGTGAGGTAATTGTACATAATGTCTTTCAGGAAATTATTACGTGTTTCTCTGCAAATGGTCTTTCACTAAATTTTGAGGAAACACAGTTTATACAATTGTATACAGTAAATGGCTTAACACATTTATAAATATAGTCTATGAACAGAAGTGAAACAAGAAATAAGTCTGCATTTATTTATGGTTCAATGACGGTTCTCACTAAAGCAAAGTGCTCATTTAGTTCCTCAACTGGGACAATGAGATCAAGCTGCAGCTTGTACTTTGCCTATACTTAGATCTCGCAGATTTTTCCATATAATGTCTGATCTGCCTGTCTTAGATTAATGTATTGGCAAGACTGTGTTCTTATTTCTCTCAGATGGATTGCCTCTGCTCCCTTTCAGCTTGCAATCAATTTGATTTTCAGGAGTACGTGGTTATTTTTGAGTCTGATGCGCAGCATCTCTGAGATTCACGAGCCATTTTAGCTCATTGATAAGTGCAGGTTCCCCTTTCAGGTTTCCAGTCTCTGAGAGAGCATATTTATCATATAGATGAGTTAGTTTGTTAACAAATACATGAAGTTTGTCTTTTATCTCCAGGGATGGACTGTAAGGCATCTCTCAAATTCTTTCTTCTGCCCCCACTGCAAGAACAGATAATACGATGTACATAGAGTCTCTGTATGTTGTCAGTTGCTGCTTATCTCTTTGATATTTTAGTGCGTACATCGTGAAAATGATGATGCAGGCAGATACTACAGGTTCACATCTTTGAGCAGTACAAACTAATCTGTGGATTTTGTTGCAAATCCATGTATGAAAAATGTGGCTGTTTGCTGTGTTACAAGTGGGTGCAAGCAGAAGTAGCATGAAATTTGAAGAAGAAGGTAAGTACTTAAATTTCACAGTGAAGAGACGAAGAATTAATGTCAATATCACTAGCATTAATTGTATGATACTATGGTCCTTGTAACACTAACCAAAATGGCTTTGCTGTGCTGGTACTGCAAACGGCTGAAAGCAAGGGGAAACTAAAGCCATAATTTTTCCTGAGGGCATGCAGCTTTACTGTATGGTGAAATGATGGCCTCCTCTTGGGTAAAATATTCCAGAGGTAGAATAGTCCTCCTTTCAGATCTCCGGGCAGGGACTACTAAGGAGAACATCATTATCAGGAGAAAGAAAACTGGAGTTCTACGGATCGGAGCATTGGAATGTCAGATCCCTTAATCAGGAAGGTAGGTTAGAAAATTTAAAAAGGGAAATGGATAGGTTAAAGTTAGATATAGTGAGAATTAGTGAATTTCAGTGGCAGGAGGAACAAGACTTCTGGTCAGGTGAATAAAGGGTCATAAATACAAAATCAAATAGGGTTATTCAAATAGTGAAAGGAGACAAAAATTTAATAGTCATGGGTGACTGGAATTCGACAGTAGGAAAAGGAAGAGAATGAATCGTAGTAGGTGAATATGGAATGGGGTTAAGAAATGAAAGAGGAAGCCACCTGGTAGAATTTTGCACAGAGCATAACTTAATCATAGTTAACACTTGGTTCAAGAATCATGAAAGAAGGCTGTATACATGGAAGAGGCCTGGAAATACTGGAAGGTTATAGATAGATTATCTAATGGTAAGACAGAGATTTAGGAACCAGGCTTTAAATTGTAAGACATTTCCAGGGGCAGATGTGGACCCTGACCACAAACTATTGGTTATGAACTGTAGATTAAAACTGAAGAAACTGTAAAAAGGTGGAAATTAAATGAGATGGGACCTGGATACACCAACAGAACCAAAGGTTGTAGAGTGTTTTGGGGAGAGAATTAGGGAAGGACTGAAAGGAATGGGGGAAAGAAATACAGTAGAAGAAGAATGCGTAGCTTTGAGGATGAAATAGTGAAGGCAGCAGAGGATCAAGTAGGTAAAAAGACAAGGGCTAGTATAAATCACTGGGTAACAGAAGATATATAGAATTTAATTGATGAAAGGAGAAAATATAAAAACGTAATAATGAACCAAGCAAAAAGGAACAAAAATGAGATCGACAGTAAGTGCAAAATGGCTAAGCAGGGATGGCTAGAGGACAAATGTAAGGATGTAGAGGCATATCTCACCAAGAGTAAGATAGATACTGCCTATGGGAAAATTAAAGAGACCTTTGGAGAAAAGAGAAACATTTGTGTGAATATCAAGAGCTCAGATGGAAACCCAGTTCTAAGCAAACATGGGAAAGCAGAAAGGTGGAAAGAGTATATAGAGGGTCTATACAAGGGCAATGTACTTGAAGACAATATTATGGAAATGGAAGAGGATGTAGATGAAGATGAAATGGGAGATATGATACTGTGTGAAGAGTTTGACAGAGCACTGAAAGACCTAAGTCGAAACAAGGCCCCAGGAGTAGATACAATTCCATTAGAACTACTTACAGCCTTGGGAGAGCCAGCCCTGACAAAACGCTACCATCTGGTGAGCAAGATGTACGAGACAGGCAAAATACCCTCAGACTTCGAGAAGAATATAATAATTCCAATCCCAAAGAAAGCAAGTGTTGACAGATGTGAAAATTACCAAACTATGAGTTTAGTAAGTCACAGATGCAAAATACTAACACTAATTCTTCACAGACGAATGCGAAAACTGGTAGAGGCCGACCTTGGGGAATATCAGTTTGGATTCCACATAAATGTTGTAACACGTGAAGCAATACTGACCCTATGGCTTATCTTAGAAAATAGATTAAGGAAAGGCAAAGCTACGTGTATAGACAATGTTGACTGGAATACTCTCTTTCAAATACTGAAGGTGGCAGGGGTAAAATACAGGGAGCAAAAGGCTATTTACAATATGTACAGAAACCAGATGGCAGTTACAAGAGTCGAGGGGCATGAAAAGGAAGCAATGGTTGGGAAGGGAGTGAGACAGGGTTGTAGCCTATCCCTGACGTTATTCAATCTGTAAATCTGCAAGCAGTAAAGGAAACAAGAGGAAAATTTGGAGTAGGACTTAAAATCCATGGAGAAGAAATTAAAACTTTGAGGTTTTGCCGATGACATTGTAATCCTGTCGGAGACAGCAAAGGACATGGAAGAGCAGCTGAACAGAATGGATAGTGTGTTGAAAGGAGGATATAAGATGAACACCAACAAAAGCAAAACGAGGATAATGGAATGTAGTCGAATTAAATCGGGTCATGCTGTGGGAATTAGATTAGGAAATGAGACGTTTAAAGTAGTAAAGGAGTTTTGTTATTTGGGGAGCAAACTAAGTGACGATGCTCGAAGTAGAGAGGATATAAAATGTAGACTGGCAATGGCAAGGAAAGCATTTCTGAAGAAGAGAAATTTGTTAATATAGAGCATAGATTTGAGTGTCAGGAAGTCGTTTCTGAAAGTATTTGTATGGAGTGTAGCCATGTATGGAAGTGAAACGTGGACGAAAAATAGTTTGGACAAGAAGAGAATAGAAGCTTTTAAAATGTGGTGGTACAGAAGTCTGCTGAAGATGAGATGGGTAGATCACATAACTAAGGAGGAGGTATCGAATAGAATTGGGGAGGAGTTTGTGGCACAACTTGACAAGAAGAATGGATCAGTTGGTAGGACATATTGTGAGGCATCAAGGGATCACCACTTTAGTATTGGAGGGCAGCATGGAGGGTAAAAATGGTAGAGGGAGACCAAGAGATGAATACACTAAGCAGATTCAGAAGGATGTAGGTTGCAGTAGGTACTGGGAGATGAAGAAATTTGCACAGGACAGAGTAGCATGGAGAGCTGCATCAAACCAGTCTCTGGACCGAAGACGACAACAACAACATGTTGATTCGAATCACGAAAGGGCAGTTTGGAAATTGGCCATCCTGCCTACTTCCAGAGGACCAAGGGATTTGATAGCTACAAACATATATTCAACTTATTTGTCTTCTTACTGTTGGATGTCTGTAGCATGGTCATAAGTATGCTGTTTCTCCATCACTTCTGTGGTGCCTACATTTACAGAGACAGATATCCAATAGAAGTATACATATATGCAATGTTGAAATAAATGGCAAAGTTTAATGAGATTAGTTGGGAGTGACTGAACATTACATGTGCAACAGGGAGAGAGAGAGAGTGTGTGTGTGTGTGTGTGTGTGTGTGTGTGTGTGTGTGTGTGTGTGTAGTTGTACAAAGCACAAGGATATTGCTGGCAGATATGATGCCTAGCTGTGGCTGAATGCCCAACTGCCCAGCACGAGGAATGCACTGAAAGGATGTGGGAGACAGAAGTAGGAGAGAAGAGAGGAGCAGGTAGGAATGGAAGGCCAATGGTGCGACCAAGGTCAGCTGTGGAAAGTAGAAGCAGGAAAATGAGTCTCAATAAGAACAAAAATAATGTACATACATAAAAGTAGCATAAGCAAATTAATAAGAATGGCAACAGGAAGTATTATTAATGTTGGTTATGACAATGGCAATTAACACCGAAGATATGATACAGTTGCTAAATAGTGTATGGAAGTATGACTAAATTAACATACTAATTGCTAATGCAAATAAAAAGTAATGATATGAGACATGAAATCAGTTAATCAATAAATACTTAAGTACATTGTGGCCAACTATGTTACACTACTGGCCATTAAAATTGCTACAGCATGAAGATGACGTGCTACAGACGCGACATTTAATCGACAGGAAGAAGATTCTGTGATACGCAAATGATTAGCTTTTCAGAGCATTCACACAAGGTTGGCGCCGGTGGCAACACCTACAACGTGCTGACATGAGGAAAGTTTCCAACTGATTTCTCATACACAAAAAGCAGTTGACCGGCGTTGCCTGGTGAAATGTTGTTGTGATGCCTCGTGTAAGGAGGAGAAAAGTGTACCATCATGTTTCCGAGTTTCATAAAGGTCGGATTGTAGCCTATCGCGATTGCGGTTTATCGTATCGCGACATTGCTGCTCGCGTTGGTCGAGATCCAATGACTGTTAGCAGAATATGGAATCGGTGGGTTCAGGAGGGTAATACGGAACGCCGTGCTGGATCGCAACGGCCTCATATCACTAGCAGCCGAGATGACAGGCATCTTATCCGCATGGCTGTAACAGATCGTGCAGCCACGTCTCGATCCCTGAGTCAACAGATGTGGATGTTTGCAAGACAACAACCATCTGCACTAACAGTTCTACGACATTTGCAGCAGCATGGACTATCAGCTCGGAGACAATGACTGCAGTTACCCTTGATGCTGCATCACGGACAGGAGCACCTGCGATGGTGTACTCAATGGCGAACCTGGGTGCACGAATGGCAAAACGTCATTTTTTCAGAGGAATCCAGGTTCTGTTTACAGCACCATGATGGTCGCATCCGTGTTTGGCAACATCGCGGTGAACGCACATTGGAAGCGTGTATTCGTCATCGCCATACTGGTGTATCACCCGGCGAGGTGGTATGGGTTGCCACTGGTTACATGTCTCGGTCACCTGATGTTCACATTGACGGTACTTTGAACAATGGACGTTACATTTCAGATGTGTTACGGCCCGTGGCTCTACCCTTCATTCGATCCCTGTGAAACCCTACATTTCAGCAGGATAATGCACGACCGCATGTTGCAGGTCCTGTACGGGCCTTTCTGGATACAATGATCGATTGCTGCCCTGGCCAGCACATTCTCCACATCTCTCACCAACTGAAAACGTCTGGTCAATGGTGGCCGAGCAACTGCCTCGTCACAATACGCCAGTCACTACTCTTGATGAACTGTGGTATCATGCTGAAGCTGCATGGGCAGCTGTACCTGTACACGCCTTCCTAGCTCTGTTTGACTCAATGCCCAGGCGTATCAAGACCGTTATTACGGCCAGAGGTGGTTGTTCTGGGTACTGATTTCTCAAGCTCTATGCACCCAAATTGCGTGAAAATGTAATCACATGTCAGTTCTAGTATAATATATTTGTCCAGTGAACACCCGTTTATCATCTGCATTTCTTCTTGGCGTAGCAATTTTAATGGACAGTAGCGTATAAAGTAACAATACAGAGACACTAGTAGAACCAGTAGCTGCATGAGTTGACAAGTTCTTAGCTCCTAAAGTCTAGGTTTTCAAGTTAATTTGCACTGCTAACTGATCATGTCTCTGTCTTTTATCCCTGCCAAGATCCTGCCATTACTTGCCCACATGATGTATAGCACAAATTTGGATATCACACTGTTCAAAAACTTTAATCTTCCAAAAGTTAGATCCTCGCATATTGTCAAACTTGTCTTTGCAGGTTTCCCCTTTACTGTGAAGGTTTCAGACCTTTTCCTATATGATATAAAGTTCCTAACTGAGTCTAGGTTTTGCAGATCACAATGACCTACATTCCACTCTATAAATTATGCTTATAAAATTCATTGCATGTACATTTATTGTCATTTTAATTTTTTTTCTATTTAAAAGGTCTATCTTAAGAGAAATATTTTAATTTTTTCCAATATAATTTGTAGTGCTGCACGATAATATGTCAACCACACCACCTTCATCTAGAAGAAATTTAAGCAATATAGGGTACCAATTTACCAAAATGAAAAAAAGGAAAGTGCCATTACTGTCAGCAAATAGTTTCCTCATCTTCTGGGTCCTGGCCAAACCTGAGGATGCATCTCAAATTGAAGCATTCAGCAGTGCCTCTGGAATGGTGTGGGTCAGGAAGCTGATCAAGATTGCCATCAGTTGATGAAAAAACTTGAGAAATCATTTCTCATGAACCATTTTCACTGATACCTACTTCCTTCTCAAATGAAGGAATCTCCCGCACACACAAAGTCAAATTGAATCTCAAACTATTTCCAGCCCATCACTTAATTAGAAAGCTGCAACCACCCCATTTGCTATGATTGGACTTCTATTAATAATTACATTTTTTTGTTTAATTTTTCCGTTTTAAATCTAGCTATCCACAATTTTTGATCCACTGGTTGCAATGGTATATTTAGTCTTTCTGGAAAGATCAGAATCCAAACTTTACAGTAAAATGTTTCAATTTTCCTAAAATTAATTAACTTAAGAGTATTATTATTATTGAAGCCTGCAGCCAACAAAAATTGCTGGTGCCTTTTCTTACCTTACACCTGTTTGATTCCCAGGTTTGTCACTATACTCTTGTTGCCCTAATTTTCCTGCATTGGATGATACCCTTCATTAATTAACTGATTAAGCTACTAATTAAGAATGTGCATAAATTGTACTTGTTTCCAATATGGCAAATGTACTTGTAAACTGGGCAGACAAACAAAAGAGTTCTGTGATGTTTTTTATTTTGTTATTTTACAACATGTTTTGTAAACCAATTCTATGGTGTACATACAGCTTGTCCAAATTAATAAACTCTAAAACCTACCAGTTTTATAAACAAAAATGTAGTTTTTAAAATACTAAAACGTTTTTACCCCAGTTTATAAATACCCAAAAATCTTCAGTTGGCACCCTGGAATCACACAAGCAATGCCTACGTTAAAGCCCCGGTGAGCTTGTACATGACGAACATCTGCCACTAGCATTCATACAGTCAACAACTTTATAGTAACTTGCATGAACTTTTAGTCATTCTGTGGATAAAATCCATTCTGGTTGAATCTTTCTGTAGACACCATGAACGTCTGTTGATCAGCATTTCACACCTGGAAATCAAGTGTGTTAACAAAACATAAATTAAAATTATTGTAATGATGATGATCATGGCTTCAGCAGCCAGAGATTGTGGTCATGTGTGCAAGTTTGTTTGCATGAATGTATAGTGGTGATGGTGGCCTCAGCAGTCAGAGACTGTGGTCTGTGTGTGTGTGTGTGTGTGTGTGTGTGTGTGTGTGTGTGTGTTTCGACAGTGCCTGCCAGTGAAAAACATTTTATTAGGGGGCTGAAACTATTTATCGTATTGCTAATAGTGACAATATATGTGTGATAAATCACATTAGTTAAGAACTGTGTGATGTACATTACTGGCTGGCATATTTCTCATAAAGCCATTTCACAACAAACCAATGAACTGCCTTGGATGAGACACAGAGTGGAGAATAGAATTAAAAGTAGGTAGCCTTTCACAATGCCGTCTGGTTTTGAGCTTTCTTTTGTGACGCCCTCTCACTCAACTGCTTTTCATTTACAATAACCAAAAAGTAAACCTGTTAATATTATACAGCTGACTACATTACATAAAAGTATGGAATTATACAGGGTGTTACAAAAAGGTACGGCCAAACTTTCAGGAAACATTCCTCACACACAAAGAAAGAAAATATGTTATGTGGATATGTGTCCGGAAACGTCTACTATCCATGTTAGAGCTCATTTTATTACTTCTCTTCAAATTACATTAATCATGGAATGGAAACACTCAGCAACAGAACATACCAGCGTGACTTCAAACACTTTGTTACAGGAAATGTTCAAAATGTCCTCCAGTAGCGAGGATACATGCATCCACCCTCCATTGCATGGAATCCCTGATGCGCTGATGCAGCCCTGGAGAATGGCGTATTGTATCACAGCCGTCCACAATATGAGCACGAAGAGTCTCTACATTTGGTACCGGGGTTGCATAGACAAGAGCTTTCAAATGCCCCCATAAACGAAAGTCAAGAGGGTTGAGGTCAGGAGAGCGTGGAGGCCACGGAATTGGTCCACCTCTACCAATCCATCGGTCACCGAATCTGTTGTTGAGAAGCATACGAACACTTCGACTGAAATGTGCAGGAGCTCCATCGTGCATGAACCACATGTTGTGTCGTACTTGTAAAGGCACATGTTCAACATTACCTTCCTTCAATTGGGCCAACTGGCGGTGAATCGAGAAGGTATAGTACATACTGACAAAACTAAAATGAGCTCTAACATGGAAATTAAGCGTTTCTGGACACATGTCCACATAACATCTTTTCTTTATTTGTGTGTGAGGAATGTTTCCTGAAAGTTTGGCCGTATCTTTTTGTAACACCCTGTATATGCAGCTTGCACAAATGATTTCCCAAGAATGCTACCACTTCTCTAAAGTTTGCCACAATACGATGTGTCATGGACTCAACTCGTGTCTGTACTAGTGCTGGGGGGAATTGAAACATGAATCCTACCAGGCTGTCCATAAATCCGTAAGAGTTCAAGGGGGGTGGAGATCTCTTCCGAACAGAATGTTGCAAGGCATCCCAGATATGCTCAATAATGTTCATGTCTATCCAGTTTGGTGGCCAGCGGAAGTGTTTAAACTCAGAAAAGTGTTCCTGGAGCCCCTCTGTAGCAATTCTGGATGTATGGGGTGATGCATTGTCCTGCTGGAATTGCCCAAGTCCATTGCAATGTGGACATGAATGGATGCTGGTGATCAGACAGGATGCTTACGTGTGTGTCACTTGTCAGAGTTGTACCTAGACATATCAAGGGTCCCACATCACTCCAACTGCACATGCCCCACACCATTACAGAGCCTCCACCAGCTTGAACAGTCCCCTGCTGACATGCAGGGTACATGGATTCATGAGGTTGTCTCCATACCCATACACATCCATCCACTCGTCTGATCAGGCAACATGTTTCCAGTCATCAACAGCCCAATGTTGGTGTTGGTGGGCCAAGATGAGGCATAAAGCTTTGCGTCGTGCAGTCATCAAGGGAACATGAGTGGGCCTCTGGCTCCGAAAGCTCATATCAATGATGTTTTGTTGAATGGTTCGCACGCTGACACTTTTTGATGTCTCAGCAATGAAATCTGCAGCAATTTGCAGAAGGGTTGCATTTCTGTCATGCTGAACGATTCTCTTCAGTTGTCATTTACCAAGTTCAAAAACATTATCAAATTTTCTGACACTCTGTTTGTATCGCAAGTTATTTAATAAAATTGAAAATCATTTAGCCACTCCAAAGGCAGTTTGCCTTTTATCTGACAGGTGGACAAGTATAAGTAACATTAGTCTCCATGTACTCATGGCACATTCCATACATGAGAAATGTCAACTAAAGCCATAACTTTTGGACTGTTTACAATTGAAAGAAACACATATCAGAAAAAATTTCAAATTGGATAAAGGCTCTTACTGCCAAATATAATATCAATTTTAAAATCATTGTCATATCAAGAGAAAGTGTTTCAAATATGAAATCATCTGCCGTGCTCCTGAAACTTCAACACACCCCATGCTTTGCACATTCTTTGAACATTGTTATGCAACACACAATTCAGATGACTACATGGAAAGCTGCTGACGAGGTAAAACCAACAGTTATGTTTTTCAAGAGAAGTCTCTCTGCCTTAAGACAACTTGCTGAAATGCAATAAAATTTAAAAGAAGATTGATTTAAACTGAAAAATATGTCCCAATGAAACAGAACTCTAGTTGGGACAGATTTCATTCAAATAAAATTTGTAGATGTTAAATTCTGAAAGTGCTATGAAAAGGTTACTGCAAAAATGATAGCACTCATTGTTCCAGAAGAACAAACACACTTAATTTCTCAACCAGTTAAGATGGCAATGCATGAGAATTGTTCAGTCTAGTAGGAGTTTGATGACCTATCAGTCAGCTCCAAGGAATTCATGACTTGGGACATGCAATGATTATCGAACTAGACAAATATTTGTCTGAGGCACATTTGCCTAAAAACAGTGATCCTTTAAACTGGTGAGAAACCAGAAAATTGCTGTAATCCATGCTATACCAAGTGTTTACGAAAATATTGTGCATCCCAGCAACCTCAGTGCACTTTCAGCCTATCTTTTCAAAGGCAGAACAAATACACACTACAAAAAGAAACCAACTCACTTCAAGTAAAATAAGTCAAATTTCCATTTTTAAAACATAATGTAGATTAATTTTTCCTGCTTGGTTAAATGTACTGTCATATTTATTGCATATGATGACTACAGATACTTAAATTAATTATAGTTATGCTGTAACTCTTACACCACATATTGTTTCCACCTAAATGTATGCAAACATAACAATAAGCAGTTTTGTTTTTTCAAATTTTCCCACTTGATTAAAAATATTGTGTAGTAACGTTTTTAATTTTTTACAGCAGACGAAATGTAAAATTTTTAAACCTCAAAACTGCTAATGACACAACATAGGCGTAGCTCTTCTTTCTACCTTCTTTCAAAACAGGGCCAAATCTGATAAATAAAAGGCATAGTGACCTGAATTACAAAGGTAAGATGCCTCCCTTATATTTATTATTGTGAGTGTATGATGAGTTGTGAGTCATGAAAAAGAGCTACTTCATTCTAGAGAGAGAGAGAGAGAGAGAGAGAGAGAGAGAGAGAGAGAGAGCAGTTCTGACCTGATCACTGGAGGAGGGGGAGGGGGGGGGGAGAACAATTTTTCAGTGTTTATTTTGTGATTTTTTTTTTTTCGGGGGTGGGGAATCTAATCTGATGTTTACTTTCTGAATTATGTCATCAGTGGCAACAAAGGGTTGGCCATTCCTTTCCTCAATAAAGGTGTTAATTATGTATTATGATATTGTCATCTAATAGCTAAAAAGCTGAAACCCAGCAAAAACTATGGTGATATGACCATCATTTGATATCCTGCTTACCTAATAGCTAGTATACATATAGTTATGCAAGCTGGCACTTATTTCCTCCTATATACAGCTGTAACTACTTAAAAAACTCACCACTGTTCTAGCTTCTGCAGCTAATCTTGCAGCGTACCTTGCGATGAGCCTATGTTCATCATCAAGACGAGTGGAGTCAAGACTAGATGTGTATTTTCCGGGGCTGCTTGTGCAGAAAGCACTGAAATTAACACAAATTCAGGAAATTTCATCTGTATCACATGTGTGATTAGAGAGAACGTATTGCTGGCCTACCTTCGGACTGTTGAACGGCTGTCCATTGAACCACCATCAAAAGGGGATGTGAATGAACTCTCAGGAAACCCATTATGAGATGGCAGAGGAGAGGGAGGACTAAAATAAGAACATAGTATTGTTAGTTGAGGGCATGATCTTAGATCCATAATCAATAAATTAATAAAAAAAAGTACTTCACCATGAAGAATGTACAGTAGCTTACAAATTTATCTGTAGCTGATGGTCATTAAGAATACAGAGTGAACCAAAATTTGGAGGTTGTTCAGGGATATTTTTTGAATAATTTGGTATAAGAGAATCATGGCCTCCACTGACTCATTACAGAGTAATAATGTAAGAACAATTTCTTCAGTTTATTAACCAGTTACCTCTGCTTCTGTGAAAATACCTCCACAACAATGCAAAACCCTGTAACATGCTTTCACTAAAATGTAAAACAGACGCAAAAGTACTGTGATGTGGTTACTGTTGAGGCAGGAACGGTTCAGAATAGTTTTGTTGTGCTGTTCTTCCATTTACACAATGCACATAATAGCCAACTTTAATGAGTAAACCTAACCATACAGTTAAAAATTACTGTTCATGAACAACTAACACCACCAGTTAAACAAACCCAAGACAGAACTGAGCAGTTACTGAATGCAAGCTAGAAGATGAAGAGTAAAGTAGCATTGCTGTATTTCTGTTGTCTACAGCAAGTACCATTAGTGAACAGAACACATTTGTTTCCAAATATGATGCGCAATTCATACTGTTAACTTTGACTGTTGTGCAGATATTTTCAGTGCTACACAGAATATCAAGGTCAATGGAGGTAAGAAATCAAAGTACATGCAATTACACTGTAATGAGGCACCAGAGACCACAAGTCCATTACATAATATTACTAAGAAAGCATCTCTAAATG
Source organism: Schistocerca serialis cubense (assembly GCF_023864345.2). Classification (NCBI taxonomy): domain Eukaryota; kingdom Metazoa; phylum Arthropoda; class Insecta; order Orthoptera; family Acrididae; genus Schistocerca; species Schistocerca serialis. The sequence goes on from NC_064645.1 coordinate 496,894,153, forward strand.
AACTCCAAAATTTTGTTGGTAGAGATCGAGTTCACCCTGTACAGCACTTTTCACCTTAGCAGTAACATTAACCTCCATCCATTATCACCGATTCTCTAAGAAGTACATTTACATCTTGACACCATCTTCTACAATCTAAGAGAAAGCAAGGCAATAATATTCCCTCTGCTCCTATATAATGAATTATTATCTGACTGTTTGTCTGGAATATCATTACCTTGGGGCGAATTACACAGCTGCAGTCATGTCGAGGACTGTAGCTGCGTGGCACATACTTCTTGTATGATGCATGAAACCCCTGAATAGCATCAACTGAAATGTCTGGGTAGTCTAAGGAAGAGCTTGTGTTTCTTATGGGGACTTACTGTTCTAGTAGTTCCACAAAAATGGTCAGAGGCACCATCATCAACACAACTGGCTCTCACCAAATAATGCACTAGGTGTCTGATGAAAGAGGCTGAAACCACTGAAATATTTCTGGACCAATGTAGTGAATGTATGTGGTTCTCATGGTAAAGTAAAACTGTGGGTTTATGAATATAAGATACTTCACAGAATGCTGCAAGTAACTGAAGTGTGTAATTTTAAATATCTGTAATCACGTTCACATATATTACAACCTCAAGGATAATTTTGTTGGCTATAACCTTCTAACTGATGAGTCACTTACAACATAAACTTTGTGACTGTGTAAGGGACATAATACAGCAACAAAAATTTGGTTTGATCAAGTGCTTTACCAATATTCATTAACAGCCATGAATATGACTATTAAAAACATGAGAGCAGTTTACAGGAAATTGTAACAAAAAATATACCACTAATTAATAAATGTTTAAAAATCACTGATGCAACAGCCTTCACTTACACTATATGTGACAAATTTAACGTCTTTTCTGGTTCTTCTGGGAAACGAGGGATGTTTGGTCTTCCCTTTTCAGGAACACAACGGAAAGATTTACGAAGGGAATGTCCTATTTGCTTGCTAGGCGACTTCTGACAGAACATAAGAAAATATAGTTATTAAACAAAACAAGTGTATCACACACAATTACTAAAACTACCATGTATATATTTATCTTACGTAAGTTGTGTACTCTTTCACTTCATGGTCATTGGTATGAGGACCAGATACTCTTCCACGCCAGAAACAATCCTGGCACAGCTGATAGCTGTGACATTTCTGACAGCGATACCGAAACCCAGCAAATCCTTCTCTCTGACATGCATCACATGCCATGGGATGGACAACTGAAAGACAAACAGTTTCTCATTTAAAACAGCTCAGATATTACTAAATTGTTCAGATTTCCTATTGACAACAACTAGAACCCAGGTGAGAATCAATAAGAGTCTGGCACATCACTACAGTCTTTAAAAGCTACAGGGTCATATTCATATCTGCATACGAAAATGATCCACAACAGTCATGACCAACATGCAGTTGATCTGTTATGTGATATATTAGCATGCTGCACATTATAGGTCATGTTTTAATAGAAAATGAAGTGTTAGAAACTCTGTGGAATGTAACGTTCAACAGAACAGCTTTCATTTGAATTGTACAGTTTTCTCAAAGAAGTTCTATGGTATTAACGGGAGTGCTGACAAAGTCCTGTGGGTAACACTGAGAGGTACTTTGTCAGTGAATGCTTTTGATACCAAGCAATATCTGAAAGCCTAAAAACTGGGTTTCGACTAGACAGATTTGGTAAGGGTCCCATATGTGTTTAATTCTGCAGTGCAAGCATCAAGTGATTATGGAATTAATGATATGGTTTTGAGTTGTACAATCTATTTTTGATTCCATTCAAACTGTAAACCCAGTTGCACACCATTAATCAATCATGCTAAGAAAACACAAGAGCTCTTGTTGTGGAACACTTATGCTTCAGTTCCCTTAACTTTGACACACTTCGTTCAACATTACAACACTTCTTAATATTCACTGTTTTGTCATCAGTTTTCAGAATGATTACTGAAAAATGTCATCAGTCAACATAATCTCATTCAATGAAATGTGTGTTTTAGAATGCAGTTATTTTTTTCTTTCAAAACAATAATTAAAAAGTGAACATTGAAACAAAAATAATGTCTACTGGTCAACTGCTGAAACAAAAACCACTGTAACTAGGCCAATGGACATAAATGGAAGATATGACATCAAAGCTATAGATTTCACATTTTCAAACCAGTTCCCATATAAATAGACAGAAATTCTACAAGAGGAGACCATATGTCCAATCTTCCATGTGTGTCCCTTGGAGCTGCTTCAGATATTCCTAGTTCAACTATCATTAGTGGACATGTTGTTCTTGAGCTCACAGGGCATTTGTACATACAGTTTACCGACTTTACTACATTCTTGCATGCGTGGAAAAAACTAATGGAACATGTAAAGTAATAGAATGAGAAGCACATAGTATAGAAAATGGTACACACATTTAACATATAAAATGATACACAGTCATGGGTACTGTAACATCTTGTAACTACATTTCACATTTTATGCTTTATTAATTAATGTTGTATGGGGACATAAAAGCCGTCAAACTTAAAAAATACATTATTTTTAATGTTGCAATACAGCTAACTTTCAATAACATTAATGTTTCAAAAACTCCAGAAAAATGACAAGTTAGTTTTGTTTAATAGTCTATTCCATAATGTGATAATAATCAATTGTAACATCAACTGGACAAGGTTATCATCAAGTTTCCTACTAAAGCTGAAGTCTTGTTATGTGGCAACTTCAGTGCTAAGAGTGGGAAGAGAATCATATTCGGGGATAAATCAAGGCATTTGAAACTGCAATGCAAATGAACTGTGCTTATTTCTCTCAATGTTGATCACAAGATTTTTAACACCAATACATAAATCTGTTTACGTAACCATCATAAGACTACAAGGATGCATCAACACACAAAACATTAGCATCTCAATGACAAAGTTCTGATCACAAATACAGTTCAGAACATTGACGATTGCTAAACTAATCACCAACTGCTAGTTAGCCATCTGAGGATTCTCATAGATTCCAAACCACAATCCTACTTCTCAAATCCTCCCAGGAGAAAATTCAATATTAATGGCCAGCAAATAAGACTGTTCATTATCTCCTGTAAGATGCACTTTTGGACAGATTTAGCAAAATATCAGCTAAAACAACACGCGTTGAACAGGAATGGACTGCTTAAAAAAAAAAAAAAAGGTCTGCAGTGGAAGTCATTGGCTTTGATGCAAAGAAGAAAAATGGCTGGTCTGATGACAATAATAAACTGTGACTCTTCAACCTTGCTGGTGGCTAGGTACAACTGACGGTATCCTCATATCGATGCCATGTTTCTAGAACACGCGCGCTACATCCCGGGATTTCAACTGAGCACAGCCTGGAATCCTGCATTGGTCTAGTACAGCCATTGGTGAGTAACATCTGACCCCACTGTTGGCAAACGCAGCATACAGTGCACACGCAGGAGAGCTGCTCTGCGATTTTCAGCAGAGGGAGTTTACTATGACACCATCTAACTGCAAATCATTGCTCATGTGTGATTTCCGTGCCTGCGCATTCTTCACGCACATGTTGTAGAAATGCAGTGTTGACGTGTGGATACCATCAGTCGTACCTAGCCATCACCGAGGTTGAACCACCTGAAGATGTTGGACAGTTGCTCTGAGGAAATATTGTGGAATTTGCACACCGTGATCCAGCGGCAAACCCATAAAGGCTTATTTACAATAATAAACTGATTAAGAACCTCACAAGTGCTAAACAGTATTCTTATCTATCTCTTGCTCGAGATCCATCATCAACAGAAAAGAAAACAAGTTTTCAGTAGCTCAAGATGAAATGTCATAATGAAATAAGAACAATCAACAAGTGGTGGCAACAAAAAGCCAGTTTTGTTTCCTTTGCCAGTTCTCAGCAATTAAACTTACTTTTGGCACTACACAAATTATTAAAAATCCATTACAGAAATTGCATTTAAGATTACATACTCATCCTTTTCTTAAATAATGTTTCTATTTTGAATAACATTTCCTATATAAAGATTATAGCAGTCTTACTGCAATGCTATCTAGTAAACTCTCTGTACTGTCAAAATGTAATGTCTTTGTTTATTTTACAATTACTGGAGAGAGTTGGCAAGAGAGAGTATGAAGTGGTGGAGGATACCATACATGGGGAGCCAAGTCAGGGACTGATCTCCACTGTAACTATGTAAAATGTACTTACTGAAATTCTGTGATGTGTATAGATGTTTATATTGAAGATACATTTAGCATTTGTTCATGGCAAAATACACAAAAAGTGGATCTTGGAGTTTGTTTCAAAAGTTTACAAGTCTTCCTGCCTCATTTTTATGTAATTGTACAAAGTTACATTACTGACAGAATGGATTTAATCAATATACTATAACAAACCATCATTACCAGGAAAATATTTTGTTTTTAAACACATAAGAACTTATCCCCCCCATATAGATCACACCCTGAATTTTTACAGAACTACAACCAGAGCCAACATCTACAACAATGTGATTCAAGGTAAGTATACTTTTTTTTATTTCTGTTTATTGCAACAAACAGCACAGGCACTACCTATCTAGAATTTGATTCCCAAATTGTAATAGCATACATTTCGATGTCTATTGATTCCAATGGAGATGTCAAAAAACTAATTTGAGCTCAATTAATTAATTATCTTCACGCTTATTGGATCATGGGAACAGACTTCTTGCAACGTGCAGAAGTTGTCACGTATTTATGAACTCTGGACTTACTTACTCAACATATGAAGTTAAATATTTTAAAATTAATTACTTTCTGATGTCTATTCAATGAACTTTAGACTCTTGGTGATAAGTATTGGCTTGTTGCTATTTAATCACCAACAAATTACAATTATGATTTTTACTTTTGTCAAATAATGATTTTTATTACACTTAACAATTGGATAGTAATGTTAAAAACAACACACACATCTGATACCATTGGTAATTCCACTACAGTTGTGTATGTACTGCACTTCAAATAATGTTTACATTTTATGTTGGTACTTGCTAATTTAAACCCACACAGTTGTGATTTAAAAGTAACTTGGTGAAACTGGAATACTCGTATTTAAAAGTATTAAATTATGGTTCATACATTTACAGTTATCAGGTCCAGAAACTATGCTGATTCTCCTAGTTACCTTTATATTACAATATGGTCTACTATAAAGGTGTAGAGGGAAGAGGCAAACTTATCTCGCATGGACTTACTTCCTATAATTGCAGGCGTAACATCCCTAGCTTTCTACAACACAATGTGATTCTGTAAGAATTACCTGTTTCCACACTTGCTAGCCTGTGCAGTAATGGCAGCCAAACCAAGCAGGGAGGGCCAGGATCAGACATCATTGTGTCCATGAAATCATTAACAGTCACTTTGCCACTCTATGAACAAAGAAAATTTGAACACACATCATCAAGTTGTAAGTATAAGAAAACTCTGTAGTGCATCAAAATAATCTTACAGTACCCCAGGAAAGATGGAATTTGCTAGCCCATCTGAATAACTGAATGAAGGTGACTCGTATACAGCAGCGGGTAATGCCAGCACCTCTTGCAAGTATTCTGAAAACCTCCAGACTATCATGTGGCCATTACCGTCTGATATTTGAGAGAATATATCTGCAAAAAGCAAAATATCACATTACAGTAATTTACATCAAGTCACGTATCTGCTAAAACAAAAATTATTTTGTTGTAAGAAATTTTATGAACCATAATTGTTCTTTAAGATCCTTTATATTAGAAAAACTAAGTTAAGCAGTTACCTGAAACAATCACAAAACAGTGTATTAACAGGAACAAAATATGTAGAGCCTCCTTAGAGGAGTTCTTTACTTGGGGAAACTGATTCTAATTATGTGTGTTGTGATGAAAGAATAATCTCATTGAAAGCCTAATGTGTTGTGTGACTACCACCTGCTTCAGTGTCTGGTAGACACCCAATGTGTTGTGTTGATAATTGCAAACATGCCTTCACTGAAGGTAATGGAAAAGAAGATGTGGACCAATGATGTGACATTAAATTATGTCAGAAATTTAGATATACACAAATAGAAACAGTTCATTATATTAAACAGGCGTTCATAGCTAAACACTGAAGGTTACAAAACTTTTCATACAACTAACTGAAAGAGGACTGGATAGTCATCAAGATGTTATAACACAATCACCATTACTATGGCTTGGATTTTAGCACAAATTGTGGTAACCCTTAATTACCACTCCAGTTGCTCAGGCACCTCATTGGGCATTACTACAACAGGCAAGGTGCCTGCTCACCTTGTTAAAATTAGACTTGCCCATGCCGATGGCAGGCAACTTGGGTCTAACCGTTACATAGGGGCACAATCAAACGCTGGAGGCAGCATCACATCAAGGTTGGTACGTGCAGCCAACAGACAATGCCACTTTAAAAAACTGACTAGAAACCTCCTTGATATAATCCTAAGACAGAGTGCAGTCACCCTCATTCCAATATATTTTGTTCACACGCTCACTTGGCTCCATTCTCGGGACTCTCAGTACCTAATTGGACTCGACCTGACATTGTACTTTGAGTTTATATGGAACTTCTAAATTATGTACTCATTAAAGTGATTTCAATATTCTGCACATACTTACTTGTGTGTGTTGTTACTGCACAAGTGGCAACGAGTGCAGTTGACCATTGATATGTGTCTCTTAGTGAAGTGATGAGGTTGACAGGTGCCTCTTTGAGTTAGTGATTCAGAACTTACTGTAGTGCAACTGAAAAGCCAAAAGTGTTTGGAAATGCAGCAACAGCCCCACATGGCCATGTTGGATAAAGTACTGACTGGTGTGTCAGCACAACATCAACACTTGCTGACTAACCAGTCACCTTTCTCCACCTATGATGAAGCTGCAAAAGTGAGAGTCATACAAGAAATGTCTACAACAACACTTCACACCCATCAAGGTAATGGAACTAATTTCATTAAAGCCTTCTTTCAGTTGTAGATCTCTCCCCAAATGTACTGCTTGTTAGGGAAGTTAGCTCCTTTCAGGACACAGAGTCCATCCCATCTGACAAAATGGGCCATTTGTTGACATCATACTGTCTCCAGCACACTCATGTTATTTCTGCAAAATCAGACTTGGGCTGCAGAGTTGCAAGTTGTAAGTTGAAAGTGTCATTTTGTTATTGATCAGACTACGGAATCTTACACTGACACTATGGTTCAGGACACTACCATTAGGTTGGCTCCCAATAGAGGGCTGCCAATGGGTACTGCAATATGTGGACTCCACCTCAGAAGAAGTCCTTTCTGTTGCATAAATATCTGAAATTTCTCATGTGGTGGGTAATAAATTAGATTCCTGGATGGACATGATGACTGTCAACTTAGAAGAAAATATGGATTCTCTTTCCAGTATGAACTTTGGAGGCAGAAGTCATGGCAGTGCAGCACATTTGGTCAACTTGTCACAAACAAACACATCCCCAATAGACGAGTTTCCACAAGCTCCCATATTCCTGCCCCACTTGTTTTGTTTACCATGACTGGTTGGCCTGCTTTCACTGTTGGTCTTCTTGTCATCAATGTAGGAAGAAAGGCTACATTATAGTTGCGTACCACACTCTGTTAGCTCTGGTTGCATCTTCAAACTCTCAAGCCTTGTACATTAACATTGTCAGTTCCACGTGTGACAATCTTGCAAATGTTTCTAACAAACTATTCATCAATGTGACACCCCACAATCACAAGTGAATAAGGGCATGATGAAATCTCTTCTTAATTTTAACACGTATCTGCACCTCGGTTCCCCTCTTATGTCTTCTACTCTGTGCTACCTTGTCATTTATAACTGGCAACAATTTCTATTCTTGGACAGTTCATGGCAGAGACAACATACAAGGTAGTAGTGGGTTTATTGACATTCCCAGTGGTGGACAGTACTTTTATGAAAAATTTATTTGACGTGAATGCTTTTATGGTATTTGGACTCAAGAGTTGATGATTTGATTTACTGGTTTCTGATCTCGTGCCCTATCAAGAATTGGGTGATCTGTGCAAGGTATATTCGGTCCTTTTTTCACCTGGGTTAGGCAAGACTCAAAATGGTTCAAATGGCTCTGAGCACTATGGGACTTAACATCTGAGGTCATCAGTCCCCTAGAACTTAGAACTACTTAAACCTAACTAACCTAAGGACATCACACACATCCATGCCCAAGGCAGGATTCGAACCCGCGACTGTAGTGGTCGCGCAGTTCCAGACTTAAGCGCCTAGAACCGCTCAGCCAGGTTAGGCAAGGTCACAGTTTTATTGGTGCATGTTACTCTTAAACCCATGGCACAATCCTGTTTTTTCTCATGCCAGGCCTATGCTGTTGGTGCTTCATGATCAAGTCTGGGACAGCTCTTAAAGGCTAATGGCTTTAGACTCAATGAACCCATATTGTCCAGTCAATAGTCTATACTGTTAGTGATTATCAAGAAACCAACCACCATGCTCCGGCTCTGAGTGGTTTCAACATGATAATTAAACACAGACTGTGTATTACATGTACCTCATTCAATGACCAGAAGAACTGATGACAAAACTGGTGGGAGGACAATATTTTTCTAAGTTGGATTTGTCGGAAGCATATTTACAGCTGCCACTAGATGAAGAGTCATGACAGGTCCTTGTTATCAACATGCCATACGGTCTCTAGAGGTACAACCAACTGGTTTTTGGTGTCGCAAGTGCTCTGATAACTTTACAACATTATCTGAGCAACATACATGTTTCTTGTTGCATCAACTACCTTGATGACGCTGTTGTCATTGGTGATACCACCAATAACCACCTCTGCAACCACTGGCTTCTGTTTCAGACATTGCAGGATGTACATCTCAAGTGCAATCTGTGTGAGCCACATTTCCTCCAGCCCTCTATCGGATACCTGAGACATGGCATTTCTTATTAGGAGAACCTGCCAATAAACAACATACTGTGACTATTGAGGCCCTTCCTCCTACAGCAATGTTATTCTCTGTGGCCAGAGCCTTCAGTCATGGCAGCACATCCATTTAGATTTTGCGGACTCCTTTTTGGGCATTTATTGATTTCCATACATCGAAGACTGCTGCTCTACATTGCGGGATCACTGGTGTGAGCCCTCATCCAGATCATCTCCACTGAAGGCCCCCCACACACCCTGGTGATTGACAATGTCCGCAACTTATGTCACAGATTTTGCAAGATATTGGGACACAACATGGTAGCTCCACAACATCAGGGTGCCCCCTTTCCAACCTCAGTCAAATGAGAAGAAAGAATGCCTCACATGGACTTTCAAGATGCAGCTGAAGAAGTACATCAGAGATGTCCCAGCAGAAGATACTCTCACATGTTTTCTCAGTTCTTACACATCCATGCCAATTGGTGAGAAGAGCCCAGCTGAAATAGAACTAGGGTGGCAGCTTCACACGATACCGAGCTTCCTGCTGTCTGCCCCGCACCCTCCTACAGCACCTCTATTGCTATCACTTTTGGTCACTGTGAGCACTGGGTTCTGGGGGTTGGAGAATCTTCACACAGCAGATAGAGGACAGGTTGCTGGCCTGCCATCCAAACCATCTCTACCTGCAGTTGGGGGACCAGCCTCTGCCACTCCCATACCCAAGTCCTGAGCCCTCCTCCCTCCAGGAGCCTGGGTCCTCACCTTCTTCTCCATCTTTGGGGGCACCGTCTTTGATTATGTCCCCACCTCCTACACTCAATTCAATATCACCTACTTCGTCCTTCCTCCATGTTTTTCCAGTCCTATTCATGAACGTCAGGTGTCAGGGGTTGCGAACTCCAGCAGCAAATGTTGGCACCAGCTGTACCAGCCAGCTCCTGTTCCCGTGCCTTACGCCCAGAATGTTTCCACATATCTAGCTCCAGTCTTGGTGTCCTCAGCAGCTGTCCTCACACCCACGGGCATCCACCTGCATTGGAGCCATCAGTGCCATAGCCATTTTTGGCCTACTCTCCTATGGCAGTTGGCAGTAAGTTTTCAATATGCTGAGAATGCTAATTGACAGTGCTCTGGAGCACATGGACTGTGTTTTCCTGGGTGCCACATGGCATCCCACACAGCAGGAGAGAGAGAGACCAGAGTTGCACCATCTCACAGTCAACCCATGTGTTACCACTCCGCTTGCACAGATATCTCACCAGCCATTACCATAAAAGGAAGTGAGGTGCCAGCCCACATCACTATGATTCAACTCACCTGCACCAGTGCCAGGCGGCTGCACGATTAAACATTTAAGGCAGAATTGTGTCAAGGCTGGCGTGTGCAGCTGATGGACAGTGACACCTTGAGAAGCTGACCATCTACCTACACAATTTAATCCCTTATTCTGTAATGATCTGCTCACAAGCTCACTTGACTCTGCTCTCTGGAGATTTCTACATACTTTATTTCCTGGTGTGTCTTGCCCCACCCCTCCCCCACCTCTACAACATAAACTGCACTTAGCTCTCCCCTCTCAATAACTTTTGCATGATGTTTTGTCAGTAATCTCTGTCTTGATAATTACCCATCTTTCATCTTTAAGCTTTTGGTTTCAAAATTTAATTCAATGCAGTCCCCAATAGTCAATCTTTCCTTCACAGTCTGTCTGGCAAGTCTCCCCTGACACGGGATTCAGGACAACTTTCTCAAACTCTACCCATTTCCTAAACCTAGCCAGTCCTGTTACTTATCCCTCTTCCTTTCTCTTCGACCCTTCTGCCAGAAGGGAAAGCCACTGGCTCCCGTTGAAAACAAGGTAATTAGATACAGAGCACAAGCTCTGATTAGGGAAGGATGGAGAAGGAAATAAGCCTTGCCCTTTCAAAGGAATCATCTTGGCATGTGCCTGAAGCAATTTAGGGAAATCATAGAAACCTAAATCAGCATGGCCGAACACAGGTTTCAACTGTCATCCTTCCAAATGCGAGTCCAGTGTTCTAACACTGCACCATCTTGCTCAGTCACTGGCTTTGAAAGCTGGCAAATTTTCTTAACCTTTTACAAGTTTGCTCCTGCCACTGCTTGGTGAGTAGGTTTTTTAATGTATCCTGTCACATTCTATTTTCAAAAATTGATTGTTTTCACTGCTATTATTTCAAATTGTTTCCAAGACATGTTAAAATAGCTGAAGCAATGGACTTCACAAGAACACAATTCCTTACAAAGATGGTAAAATTCACCATAGTCTCCTTGCTTACTGTCACATAACCACTTTCTTCACAAAAAAAAGTGTGCAAATAAAATCAATAGTTGGTCATCTTAGAAACTTGTGAAAGCCAAGATTTGTGTTCATATGAATTTGAAAAATGACATGTGAAGATTTCTCCGGCATGGCTCTTAAAAACGAGACTCCTCTGAATGCAGTGAGACTCAACAAAATATGAATAATAAGGTACAAATTTATAACAATATCTTTTTACTACTATTATTTTTTATTTGGTTTGGTGTAGGTCTGTTAGTGTGATGGCAGAATTAGTAGGTGATTAGTAGTAATAGTAGAATAGTAGTAGTAGTAGTAGTAGGAGGAGGAGGAGGAGGAGTTAATTTTATTACCGTAGTAAAAATTGTGACTGTAATAATACTATCCTCAATTACACAAATGTCAGTGGCCCATGGGCTGGTCTCTGGATTGCCTGATGTTCAACCTGACATCCCTAGCTATTGCCCTGCACAGAGGAAATGTGTACTAAAAACACTAGCACACAGAAAAAAAAAAGTTACTCACGATGGCAGATTAGGCATGCTCTCACCTCTCTACTATAATACAACCTATTGAGATCAATGTGGAGAGGGACAAAATCATGGAGAAAGAGGCTGCCCCTGTCTTTTTACACAGATGTGGTATTAGCAAATATTGGGTGCATGCTCAATAAGCACTGTGTAAGAGCTGTTTTTCACCCAGCCAAGAAACCACATGTATGATTGGGGAGTGTCAAAGATGACCTCAGTTTGCAGCAAATAGGTGTATACCAGATTCTGCACCAATGTGGCAAGACACTTATTGGATAAACAGTGAACACCATTGAAGATCACTGGTGGGAACACCAGTGGCATATTCGACTAATGAATCCTATGATGGAATACAAACATATCAGGATTTTGGCAGTAACTTCCAAATACCGGGACAGTGTTGTCAGAGAGGCCATTGAAATATGCACCAGCAACAATTTCACCAACCAGAACTGTGGCTGTAATCTCAGCAATAATTGGGAACTACCATTGAGACTAATTCAGAACACGTTCAGCAAACACAACATTCTGGGGACCAGGGTGGACAGAGTAGCTACATCCCCATTACCACATCCAGGGGGGCCTGCCGGGTGTCGCTGGTCGCAGACACTGACTCAGTCGCCTTCTCAGATGCCAATGTCCACCCTCGACCATGAACCTGTGTACAGAACAGCTTGTGAGGGAACGGTATGTATGTTGGCTGTATGCCTTCAAAGGGCCAGTTCGCCCAGCAACATGTTGCAATGACTGCAACATGTTTTATTGCCAAAATACTGTGCTCATCTGACACTATGAACTGGCAGTATCTTTGGACTGTTTGACCAGTAAATGTCACATTTATTTCTAGTGTTGAAGCTCTAAAACATTGTGATATGCAACATCTTGTAAGTACACTTGTTCCTGTCACTCGTTGAGCATGTATTCTACAATCACATAATCCATTTATTGGAAAAATCTTTCTGAATTTCTTCCATCAAGGCACTTTTTTTTGTTGCTGGACAAGCATTTTTGCATTAATTTAATATGCATCTGTAAATACAAAGGTGCCAAAATCCCAAACATATAAATACTCATATACATACCTAGATACATAAAATAAACTAAAGTTACAGATAGTGTTAGCAAAACTTCATTGCTATTTGACCTAGCCTCTTGTAGTCAGATTCTTTAGAGATCAAGGAACAAAAGTAAGTCATTTGAATGTACCATGGGTAACAAATTACAAAAAGGAGAGAAAGTAGAGAAACTTACATCTCAATTTGTCCATAAGTTTACCAGCACACATGGTAGCAAGAGCCACTTTTATTGAGAAGACTCTTATCTTTCCAACATTCTCACTGAAAATAGAACATAGTGATTAGATTAAACAGCAATCACATTTTTGCTAAATATTTGCTTACTGGGGATAAATGCATTGCAAACTACCTACCAAAATCATGGTGAAAACTATTCCTAGTTTTTAAGAAAATCAGATAAATATTTCAAACACAGATTATACATTTCCACCTCTTGCCACATGAGGGTAGATACAGCATTGTCAAACAGGATCATTTTGGCAGTTGGTGGTCTAGGTGCTAGGTTATGAGGAGGCACAATGTTTCATGGGTGTATTGACCTCCAAATATTTGAACACGGTACACTCACTGGTCAATGTTACTGTGACACTGTAACCCTTCCCCATTCGCATTTTTTCATGGATGCGTTCTGCCTTCACTTCATTTTTATGGATGACAACGCACGATTACATCGAACAGTGCAGCTACAGGAGCACCTGGAATATTTGGCAAATTGCCTGGCCTGCCTGTTCCCCTGACTTAAATCCCAGTGAGCACATGTGGGATGCAATGGGGAGATGTACTGTAGCACATCCACATTCACCAAGGACCATCTAGCAGTTGCCAACTGCTCTGGTAAAGGAATGAAATGACCTACCGCAACAACTCCTAACCAACCTTGTGGCCTTCATGGAGGCACAATGCATGCATTACCATTCATTGTGATCACATACCCTATTAAGAACCACATACTGCCATTTGTAATATCCAGGGGACCATCATAAACTGCAAGAACTGTAGTGTAACTATTGTCTTCGAATGAAGGTGTCATTACTGTTTGTCTCATTCTGTATTTCTTTCAGTTACCTTCTATACTGTTCAGAAACATTTCTTTCTATGTATGATTTAAGTTTCAATGACCTATTTTACTTGGCAGTGACACATTATGTAAAAGTTACTTTTGTCTTTAGGCTTTGCACACCAGTGTACATTGTGAAGTCATGGAAAAAAAAAAAAAAATCACAAATTTCTTAGAAAAAATAACATAAGATGATTTTGGGGGAATTGTACACATTATTCAGAACACCTTTTGTTTCAGAAAGATAATTCCATAGCACATAACAAGAGTGTGAGAACCCATGGTAAGTGGACTTTGTAACACTGATGTCTCCAACATACGAAATTGTCCTAAGGCAAAAGTAGCCAAGGACAACCTTTTTATGGTCTAGAGGACACGATGCTCCCTTGCTCAGGTTTACTGACAGTGAGTTCATAAAGAACAAGGTTAAGAGTTCTGAGAGTAATCCGTTACCATAACCCTCTAAACTGGTGGGATGTTTGCTGCTTATCACAATACTAATATCATCAGCAAACATAGTGAACTTGCATGTTTCATGTTATGTATATGACTTGCATGTTGCATGTTATGTATATGACAAATAGTAGCGGACTAAGGAGAGTGTTGAAGGACTCCAAGGAACACAGTATCTCAGTAGCACCCTGGCTGCTATCCAGTCATTTGTTGATCAGTCTAGGATGACAATAGAAGACAGCAAAAGAAAAGGTTAAGTTTTAAATTTCGTGTTTAATAAAGCATTCACATATGAGGCTCATACAAACAAACCGTCACTTGACTGTCATACAGACTCCCACATGTAAGATGTAGTAATAGGCATCAGTGACATAGAGAAGCAAATGAAACAGGTGAAAATAAAGAAGTCACCTGGTCCAGAAGGGACTGAAATGTGGTTTTGCAGAGATTACTCTGTGGCATTGGCCTCTTACTTGGATTGCATTTATCACAAATGTCTCACCCAGTGCAAAATTCCAAGTGACTGGAAAAAAGTTCATGTGACTTCTGTATATGAGAAAGGCAAAATAATAGATCCACGTAACTACAGACCAATATCCATAACGTCAGTTTGCTGCAGTATTCTTGAGGATATTCAAGTTCAAATATAATAAATTTCCTTGAGACATAAAAGCTTCTGTCCACAAATCAGCACAGATTTAGAAAACATTGCTCATGCAAAACTCAGATTGTCCTTTTCTCACACTATATCCTACAAACAACGGGTGGAGGACAATAGATTCTGGATCCCTAGATTTCCAGAAAGCATTTGACATGTGCCCCACTACAAACTGTTGACAAAGTTCCAAGCATATGGTTTAGATTCCCATATGTCCACGTGGCTTGAAGACTTCTTAAGTAATAGAACCCAGTACGTTGCCCTCGATGGTGAGTGTTCGTAAGAGACAAGGGCATTGTCAGCAGTGCTCCAGGGAAGTGTGATAGTACGGCTCTTGTTCTCTATATACTTAAATGATCTAATGCACAGGGTGAGCAGCAGTTTACAGCTATTTACTGATGACACTGTCATGTACAGGAAGTTGTCATCACTGAGTGACTGTAGGAGTATAAAAAGACGACTTAGACAGAATTTCTAGTTGGTGTGACAAACGGCACTTGCTCTAAATGTACAAAAATATAAGTTAATGTGAATGAGTGCAGGAAACAACCTGTAACATTCAATGCAGCATTAGTAGATTGCTGGTTGACACAGTCACACTGATCAAATATCTAGACGTAACATTGCAAAGCAATATGAAATGGCATGAGCACATCTGGTTGCCAGTAGGGAAGGTGAATGCTCGACCTTTCTTTATTGGGAGAAATTTTAAGAAAATGTATCTTGTCTCAAAAGAAGAGATGATATAGAATGCTAGTGAGACCCATTCTTGAGTACTGTTTAAGGTCCCTACCGAGTCAGATTAAAGGAACACACTGAAGCAATTCACAGGCAGGATGCTAAAAAGCAGCTGCTAAAAAGGTACTATCGCATAAATTTGGAGAGCCAGCATTAGAGGTCAGCTGCAAAACAATTTTACTGCCAGCAATGCACACTTAATGCTTAAAGACCATGAGGATAACGTACGAGAAATTAGGGTTCATACGGAGGCTTTTAGAAAGTTGTTTTTCCCTTAGTCTATTTGCAAGAGGAACATTGGTACTTCGTGCCCTCTGCCGTGCACCGTATGGTGGCTTACAGAGTATGAATGCAGATGAACACAGATGAAAGTGAGAACTATTGCACAGATAACTTAACAGTTTATGCAACCAAGGTACCGACCAGAATAATATACAGAAAAATCGAAAAGAAAACTGTGGCTCTGTTATCTCCCAAGTCAATTTGATTTTAAGAAAGGTAATGAAAGCAGAGAACCAGTTACAATGTTCTCCTTAATAAGGAAAGCAAGACTTAACATCACATCACCCTCATAGGATATGTCAATGTAGGGAAATTGTTAGGCAGCATAAAGTGGTGCAAGATGTTTGAAATTAAAAGAAAAATATGTGTAAGCTATGGGGAAATACAAAAAGTTCACACCATGTACATGGTTCACCCTGTGTATTGAAGGGCCAATGAATGAAAGAAAAGAAAAGTTCACAAGTAGGATTAAAATTGAAATATCAGTGATAAGATTCACTGATCACATTGCTGTCCTCACTGAACATGAAAAGAATTACAGTATATGTTAAATGGAATGAACAGAGAACTGAGCACAGAATATAGATTGAGAATAAACTGAAGGATGATGAAAGTATTGATTTATGGCAGAATTGAGATCAGAAATAAACACAACACAAAAACTGGGGACCATACGATAAACAAAGTCAAGGTATTCTGCTACATTGCAATAAAAATAATGTGGGACAGTTTAGGTAAGGAAGACATTGGGGGAAGACTAACACAGATAAACAGAGAACTGCTCACCAAAAGAGGACTATAATTATCAAAAATAGGCCTTAATTCAAAGAAGAAATTTCTGTGAATGTGCATCTGGAGTGCAGCATTATAGGAAGTGACTCATGGATTTGTAGGTTCTAGGTAGGTAGGTAGGTAGAAATCACGAATGTGACACACACACACACACACACACACACACACACACACACACACACACACGGAGAGAGAGAGAGAGAGAGAGAGAGAGAGAGAGAGAGAGAGAGAGAGAGAGAGAGAGAGAGAGAGATTGCTTGTAAATTATTAACAGCAGTTATTCATAGAATAGCAGAGCAAATTTACAAGACATTCACACTATCAAACAGCTAAGAACAAACCAAACACTTCAAAAACATCACTAAACTCAAAGAATGTCTGACAAAGATAATTACAGGCTACAGAATGAAATTTTCACTCTACAGCGGAGTGTGCGCTGATATGAAACTTCCTGGCAGATTAAAACTGTGTGCCGGACCGAGACTTGAACTCGGGAGCTTTGCCTTTCGCGGGCAAGTGCTCTACCAACTGAGCTACCAAAGCAGCACTCGTGCCCCGTCCTCACAGCTTCAATTCTGCCAGTACCTCGTCTCCTACCTTCCAAACTTCACAGAAACTCTCCTGCGAACCTTGCAGAACTAGCACTCTTGGAAGAAAGGATATTGCGGAGACATGGCTTAGCCACAGCCTGGGGGATGTTTCTAGAATGAAATTTTCACTCAACAGTGGAGTGTGTGCTGATATGAAACTTCCTGGCAGATTAAAACTGTGCGCCAGACCGAGACTCGAACTCGGGACCTTTCATAATTACAGGCTATGTTTATACACAGTAAGTTGTCACTTGGAGGGTGAAATTCCCAAAGACTGTAACAAACAAACAAAAAATGGAATTGAAGCATTTGAGATGATGTGTAACAGAAATCTGTGTAACAAAAACAAATAATTTATGGACTGACAATGTTATAAAGGAGTAGTTCTCTGTAGAATCTACAAGCGAAGGATTATGTGGGATATACTAACTAGAAGGAGAGAATCAACAACAGGGAATCACAAAGAGAAAAATTGTAGATGGTTACAGAAATTAGCAAATGTGTAACAGGTAATTGGGGGCATTATGTGAAGGAGCCATCCTGACATGAAAATATTGGCACGAGAGAGAAAATTCTGGCAGATCACATCTATCAGTTGGAGCAAAAGGGGTAATTGAACGTACAGTCTTGTTCCTCAGCTGGTATGTGCCTTTCTTGCTAACAGTAATATTACACTGCTTAGCATGTGCCATCATTTAACATTGCTTGCCATCACATACAGTTTTATAAGGGATGAGGAAAACTGCCCTTTCTCAACATGTTGTTCTTTGATACATGCAATTAGTTCAGTGTATATACACTAAGAAGTAACACAGTTTAAAGAAATTTACAAAATTGTCACCACAATTTGCTGTTGCTTTAGCAAGTCATAATTTCTATAATTTCTATAATCTGCCCTGCAAGAATATTAAACTACATGCAGGTAATAAATGCATGTACATTAAGTACACAGCTCTGTTTTGACACTTATGTTGTTACATACAGTGAAATTCTTCAGTGTTTTAAATTTAGAGGCACAATGTAAGAAGTCTATTTAAAGTTGTTTTGAATTTGAATGCCATGAAATCTGGTTTCAACAACATTATTTCTTTATTGATATGGCTGATTCAACTGGATGTGTGGAAGTTTGTGGAGAATTATTTAAAAGTTTATGGTTAGTTTGTTCTTCACAAGCTACTCAAATTTTACCAGTTCCATCTTTTGCATTAAGTGTTAAATCATTTCCAGTATCACTTCAGTCAATAGACTAGTTACTTCTGCTCCTGAATTTCCACCATTTACAAGGGAGACCAATGTAAGCACACGATAAATTCCAAATGACCCAGAATATAATCATACAAGACACCATGAGTGGCAACATCTTCAATTAATTAAATCCAAAATGCAGAAGTGCAACTTACACAGCATAAGCAGCCAACAACCAGTTGAGCAACAAGCTGGAGCATGCCTCAACATGCACCTGTTGTGCTACTGGCAACCGTTTGTTGAGATTGTGGTACAAACTTGAGACAAGTGTCTCCAGCCGTGACACATTTACTTCTGTTTGTGGCTCCAGTGTGTTGAGGCCATTCTCACGGAAAGCCTCAATCACATTCCAGATGTCCACTGCATGCACTGTAAAAAGAGAGAAAGCAAAGTTCTGTATCAATCTGAATACAATTACATTTTTTTAAAGGAAATCACCAACCACTCACTTTGAAACATTTGTCAGTATAGTTGTGTATCAATGGAAGTAAACAGATTATGGCCTTGTAATGTAACCTCATGACATTTTGCTTATTGTCTCATCTATTTGCCATCATCAGTTACTAATAATTATATTTTGTACACAGTGACTATGAAAACAATGACTACTGATAATCATGCAAAATATATTTAATAACTTGCTATTCTGATAGTATGTTGTACATCAAATTATTTTAGTTACCAATGTTTGGAAGTAATTGATCTCATACAGCAGGAACAATTTTCTAGCAAATTCTGAACATGGCCTTTAGTCCCAAAAGTAGGGGATGTACTACATCTTTCATTTTGGTGCCTTTTTCTGCCTTAGTGAACTGTGTGTAGAGAGACTCAAACAGTGAGACTGCAGTCAGTCATATTTAGAATGTCGCTGACAGTTAATTTTGCATAATGTTGTTGCACCCTGGCCCAGGTTAACAAACTGCTCCTGCATCAGTTCAGTAGAATGACTTCACGTGGAGGGAAACACCTGTCAGCTTCATAAATACGTGCTACAGAGCAAGAATAAGTATTCAGTATCGAAGAACATTGATTTGATATTTCAGCAATGTGGAGTGAAGTCATTATTGCTAACAATTACATCTGGGCAAAGCAACTGTTGTGATTTATAGGCCAAGAGTGGCGCTATTTGGGGAAACACTTGGCAGACTGGTTCAAATATTGACAGGATATATCTCCTAAGAGCATTCAGGCACATTTTCTCTAGTATTTCAGCAGATATTTGCAATTTCATTTTTGCAACACGTAGCTCAAGTCGGCCCAAACAAATACTTCTCATCATGTCTTTCATGTGGTGCCCAGAGGTTATGAGAAGCGTTGGTCCGTTTTCTGTTATGAACAAAATGATTTTTAAAGTGGAATTTTATGAGACAATTTGATAGAGTATCCCCAAATTAATATAGTTTGATAATTGTTTTAGAGATGTTGTGATGAAGCAAGCTGGGACATTTTTACTTCCCTTCTTGTTTTGCCATCTGCATCCTTACAATACATTCTTCCACTTTTAACTGATTACCATTAACATATGTGAGTATAACTGCATTTTCATGAAAGACAAAGGTTGGCCCTCAGTTTTAAAGAATATGACACCAGGTCTAATTTTGTGCTCAGTTTTATGTAAGCAACTGATTTTCTAATTTATTTTGACTGTTACTAGTTAGTATATTTCATTATAGGGTGAAATTAGTAATTGTTTTGTAACTTAAATACTGTTGTTGACTTATACACAAATATAAATTATGTACTAATTGTAAACATTTGGAAGAACAACTAATAGTATAATAGTACTCTTAAAGAATCGATTTGGCTCTATTCGAAAACATGTTAGCAAAGCCAGCCCTTAATTAATTCTAAAGTAATTAACAGTTTTGTCCAAAGTATTGTTTGCATACGTTAATTTCAAGATTTAAACAAATAATTCAGCCTAACTCTTGTAGTAGAAGAAACTGTGTTCAGTTAATTTAATGAGTTAAGTTTTAATTGAAATTTCTGTAAATTAATCATCAAACAACGTGTAGTTTCAGCACCTATTTTTGTGAGGCTATATAAGGAACCCATTTTAGGTTCCGAGACAGTCAGTCAACGGCTGAGTTTCAGACAAGAGAGCTGTGTTGGTTAGAACAACAACAATGCATCTACTTAACGATGAAAAAAGCGTTACACCAATAGGCCATGTGTTAAAGCAGTGACAGTGTCTGTTAAATTTATTTGAAAGACTGAACTGTTTGGTTAGGTTGCTACTGCTCACAGATGTTCAACAGAAAACTATTGTAGCAGTATGTGGAAGTTTGCCTGCAAACTATTAATCAGGCTTATCGAAAGTTAAACAATAGTGCCCTGGCCACGTAACTGTGTATTGGGGGGGGGGGTTGTGAACAGTGAAAGTAAAGAACTGTGAAATGCAACTGTGCACCTATCGACTCCATTATTTACAGTAGTCAGTGTCTAAATTATATATCCCATTTTTCAGCCAGTGTACCAACACAGTACGTCAACATCGAGGAGAATCAACAAAGAAATAAAGCAGGTGAACATCACAATGTATCTTAACAGAACAGTGAAACACAAAAAATAAACAGTACTCCGGTGAGTCACGCCTGGAGTACTGACTATTCTTCATGTTTTGCTGTTCATGTTAATAAATACTGATAAATTGAATAAAGCACTAGACTAATTTGGGACTTCTCTACTTAATTGGCATGTAAAATATCTATTTACAAATCATCATGTTTGTAATGAGAAACAAACCGACGCTTTCTGTAGTTACTGGGTGTCAAGTGAGAGACGTAATGAGCAGGATTTACTTGGGCTGCCTCCAGCTTAATGTTGGAAAAACAAACTTGCAAGTATGTACTGAAACGTCAGAGAAAATGCACCTGACAACCCATAGGAGATACACTCATTGCACCACCTAACTTAGACCCTCAGTCTCAGTATGCAGAGTGACGCAGTCAATGCTAGTTAATATCCACAACAAGAAGATCATTTGCAGTACTAGAAGAAGCAGCCAGCCGCACTGACAGTCTTTACTGTCAGTAGTGGCAGACCTCTCCCTCAGATAAGTCTGTATGAAGTCGTATTGGTACCTTTACACTGTTGGATCACCTATGGGGTGGCTATCTTTTGCTGACAGTACTTCCCTGATGAGTTGTGGGTTGTCCTTGATGTTGACTATCTTGCACATGGACTATTCAGTTTGTATATTTTGATTATTTTTTTCATAGTTCCACACAACTTCTTCCTGTTTTCTCGATTGATCTGTGTTCAGTTTTTCAAGGCCTATCCATTGTGCCAACTTATAACTAAATCTGAGGGGGGTGCGATGGGGAGGTTCCCTTGTAAGAGACTTTATTGAGGGATGTTTTACTGATGTGTCACCATTCAACTCCAGTCGCCGTCGCCACTGCAGACCATGCCACAACATGGAACTGTACTTAATGTTGACCTATCAGAAGCCCAATCCACCCGCCACTGTAGAGGTCACGATCCAAGCACTACTTTCTGGTGTCAGAAGATTATGGCGACAGCAGTGGTTACTGTGACGTAAATGGCTGCTATCTGTGGAGAGGACATTTCAACTGCTATGGACAATAAAATCATTGATGTTTTCACCAGAACTACATGGTGAGTGGACCTACCATTTTGTTGCCTCCCTCTGTTTTTGTGCATGGGCATGGTTGGGAAATATGAGATCACCATAGAAATTGAAAAGTGCAAAATGCAAAGCCTGGGAGATATGATGACCTTCCTCAGTTCGGATGGAAAACTATGCTGACATACGGCCAGTAAGATTTACTGCAATGCAGTTTGTTAGGTCACAGCATGCTTTGTACTCAATCAGCATCTTTAAATACAGTATGTGCTGGCAATATGGCCGTTATGCACAGCTGTGTTCAGAGTCAAGATGGTTAATGAGTCGATTCAAAGATTGAAAACATGTTTGTTGCTATTTTAGAGTGCCTATAGTTCCCTGCTTCTTTCCTTATTGTATATATTTTGTTTCACAGTGCCCTCATTTTCAAGCAAGACAGCTGAGGATGTATTTGCATTTACAGGTGACTTTGAAGCTATCGCACAACTAGGCATCTGGACAAATGAGATACTGTTGCAGATGGCCAGGTTATGCTTTGTATGCTAGGCGAAAAGGTAGATGATGTTATCGCAAGATACTGGGAAAAAAAGCACGTACATTTCAGCAGCTGAAGGAAGGGCTTTCACATCACTATTGGAAACAAAACAGTACCAGGTTCTTACAGAAGCAACTTAGAGGAGTACACCAAAAGCAAAACGAGTACATAGAGACTTTTCTAGACAGGGACAGAAAGACAAATGCTCAAACTTACCCTTTAATGGGAAGTGAAGAGGGAAACAGAATTATCCTGCAAGAGGCTTAGCATGTAGCACTGGATGCCTTTTTAAAGGGGCTTCTGCCTGACATGTCTAGGGGAGTGTGAAGAGAAAACCCAAAGGATTTGTCTGCCACCATTAGGGTGGCTATGCAGCTACAAGAGGTAGGTGTGGTGAGGTGAGTGAAGGTCCAACAAAGTGGTTTTTCTACAGACATAAGAGGTTACAGATGTGGGCACACATGCCATATCCAGAAGCAGTGTCACCAACAACAATGCAATAACTGAGGAGCAGTTGGACACTGTGGGCAAGACTGTAGGAATAAGGAACAAAATGGGCACAAATGTAGTAAATTGTCATTCAACACCAATTGGGGGGGGGGGGGGGGATTCCAAATCTGCTGGACAGCACTCCTGATAAAATGCAATGATATGAAGATGTGTGGCGCAGAGACAAAATATTGTGTATTTAGTACTACAAACAGTACAGGACATAAGTTCTCAGAGACTGGGACGCGCATGTCTGTGACAAGTCTGGACCTCTTGGGTAAGCTGAGACTAAACTCTTCACATTATATGTTATGTGCAGCAGAAAATAGTGATGTGCCATCACTATAGTCCAATCCACAAATGATGGCAGTCTGCACAGCTCGGGACATAGATGGGAACTGTATTGTTGACAGTTCCAAGCAACAAATGTGGCAAGCGCACACCCAGGCTCTGCACCTGAAGAAAACGTGTGATTTGCAATTTACATCTCTCACTTGCTTGTGCAGAATGTGTTGCTTACCTCCACCATCAGCAGTGACAACTAACAACAAACAGAATAAAAATTCACTAAGTAACTCACTATGATCACGTTTAATGCTCACATTGGCTACAACATTCATGGGAGAGCACTAAGAACAGTACAGAATGCCCATTGGCTGTCAGAGAATGTTTAATATATATGCACAGAACAAGCCTAAACTCAACTGCCATCATTCGTAGCTCCAACTACTGGTTCAGAAATGCTCCGATTTTGCACTGAGGTGAAGCATTTACGAGAGAATACAGAAGTTTTGCTCCATGTAGGTGAGGGATACTGTGCAATCTTGAGGTTGGGTTTCTTAAAAAGACATAATGCAAAAACTTATCTTTTGCAGCCCGCTATCAAACTCAGTGGAATGTTGTTGTGACTGGAAAACATGACTGTCAATGACACACTGTTGCAGAGTTCTCCTGTCATGAGGGTAGCATCAAGTAAAGTACGTACACAGTCATAAAGACTCAGTTTACATCAAGCTGCTGATCTACTGAATAATATCTTGTGTGTCGTAGAGCGCCACTATGTGGTTCCTATTAGCAGTGACAATTTCAGCACCTATGAAGTGGTTTTGGCAGGAGAGTTGGACTAAAGAATGCACCAGTAGCATTACAGTGATTTCTAGATAGAGTACTGAGAGGTCTAGCACTTTTTCCAGACATGAAGGCGCACATGCAAAGGCTAGAAGTCGTTGTGTTAAGCATGCTCAACACTGAGTATCGGGAAATGCCACTCTGTGTTAACAGAGTTGAACCACCCAGCACATGTGATTAGCCAGGATGGCAGAAAAACCAGCCCAAGGTTAATAAGTGCAGTAAACGATTAACAGCTACCACATACTATTAAATAGTTACAGTCATTGCTAGGATCAGCCAATTATTATAGAAAGGTGACAAGGGATTTGCTGACGTTGCCAGACAGTTGACGCATTTAGGTGCAAAACGGCAGTGGGTGGCTTTATGCCAAGCTACATTCCAGAAATTAAAGGATGTTGTGATGAGTAGCCTTGCATTAGTATTTACAAATTATGAACAGGAATTTTTTCAATTCTGTGATGCAAGCAGTCTGGCAACAGGATGCATTTTATGCCACGAAGTGATCAAGAAAGAGAACCCCCATAGTGTACACATCAAGACAATTTTTAAAATGTCAAAAAAATTACTTGACCACAGAAAAGGTTGGGCACTGAAATTAAGCGAGTTCAATTTTGATGTGGTCTACAAACCAGGCAAAAAGCAAAGTTACACAGATGGACTAACCAGAAAAATTGGTATCGTATAAGTGCTTGGTCGAAGCCTTGAAGAATGGCAAAAAACTAACGTGTACTGAGAGGTAATCAAGGCACTGCAAGAGTTGGCACTGCACAATGGATTGCTACGTACAATGACAAAGCTGAAACCATGGATTGTGGTGCCTGCAGCAGTGCATGAGGAAGTGGTAAAGGAAGCACACAGTCACGTATTATTAGGACATAAAGGATGCAGAATAAACTGTAGGGTAGATAAGAGATACTGGTGGTGAATGCAAAGACATGACACTGACTAGTACATAAGGAATTGCATGCCATGTGCATAACAGGCCACTTTAAGCCATCAACAAATAACGCTTCAAAGATTACCAGAGGCATCCAAGCCATTTGAAATGACTGGGTGGACATCTCTGGTCCAGTTAGTCAAACGCTATTTGGCAACTACTGGATGTTGATACCACATACCATTTTTTGTGTTGCATCACAATGATTGCAATCCCAAATCAGTGTGTGAGTATAGTAGCAGAAGCAATGATGAATAAATTGTTGCTGTGTGGGGTAGCTGTGCGGTCTGAGGTGCCTTGTCATGGCTCGCAGGGTCCCACCTTTGGAGGTTTGGGTCCTCCCTCAGGCATAGGTGTGTGTGTGTGTGTGTGTGTGTGTGTGTGTGTGTGTGTGTGTGTGTGTGTGTGTGTGTGTGTGTTGTCCTTAGCTTAAGTTAGTATAAGTTAGATTAAACAATGTGTAAGCCTAGGAACTGATGACCTTATCACTTTGGTCCCATAGTCCTCACTACAAATTTCCAATTTCCAAATAACTTGTTATTGTTTTGCATCCCCAACCCACTAATTACTGACCAGGGCACCAACTACATGTTAGACCTAATGAAACAATTCCGCCACCTGACAAGAATCTGGAAACTAAGAACTAATCTTTTGCACCTACAAGTAAATGGGAGGATTGAGCACATACACTGGACTATAAATAAAATGGTAAGTTATCACATAAATAGCACCATAACAAATGGGATATTTAACTATCCTATGTCGTGGTCAGTTACAATTCAAAGGTGCACGATAGCATTGGGTTCTTTCCGTATGAAGTGTTGTATGGAAGGAAGGAAGGAAGGCAGGCACTATCACCATCCGAATCCATTAAACCTAAAATATGGAAGAACACAGAATCATAATGGAATTTTGCAGAAAAGTTGAAAGACATATGGAAACAAGTGGAAATGGTAAATACTAAGGCACTCGAGTGGCAGCAGAAAATGGGGTGGTATACTAACAGGTTGCCATACTAAAGGACTGGATACTAAAGGACTGGACAATGGGCAATGTTAAATAGACCCTATATGCCGAAGTGTAAAACACAGAAATTTATTATGCTATTTCAAGGACTGTATCAAGTCATGGAAATCATGTCACCAGTAAATGCTAAGTTACAGCTACTGACAGGGACAGCCACTATCCATGTAGGACATCTTCGGCCTTTTAAAAGCTCCAGATGTCTTACCACAAATGGCAGTGCCACTACTTGGAAAGAAGATAGTGGCATGAAGGAAAGAAAGGAATGAAAAGCTCATGAGATACCTTATACAACCCCATCATGTGAACAATTGACGAAGCTTACAGTATGGCCTGAGAATATTTATTGTTTATGATCAATTATGTAATAGATATGGAATGAATGGTGAAATTTTGTGGTAAATTATGCTGTGTTCATATAGTTTCTTATTTTGCTCGGTTTATTATTTTTCACAGTGTGGTAAGGTATGTGGTTTCACTTTGATATGTTTCTAAGCTTCATATGTAATATAATGAATAAGTTCATCAGGTGTATGTAATCATAACAGAATGAGTTGTGTTGTTATGCAGTCTTTCAAAAAGGGGTGGGAGATTAATGTGGGTTCAACTTCCTCAATGATATTATCATTGAGGAAGACCATAATTAGGTGCACAGTACAATCATGACAGAGAGTGTCTTTATTTCTGCTACCATTGTGGCTCTGACTCTACTATGTGTAACTTGTATCTACTTTAGGCGTCAGGATTGCCTGAACAGTTGAGCTCCTAGTACATCAGCTACCAGCAGACTGGGTTAACTTTACGAAATAGCACTTAAATTACTAAGTAGCCAGTGAACCATGAGGTTTACAACACATTAGAGAAAAACTGTATATTCTATGTCAACCCACAAAACATGTATTAAGAAATGTAAAGAGGTCACAGTCTGGAGACTAGATTTCTCAAAGCGGAGAGGAGCACTGCACATTGGCTTTGACTGGAGTAGTGAGCTGCTCCTACATATATTCAGCAGAATGTGGAGAGAAACACCCATCAGGTTGATAAATAGGTGCTATGGACCAAGAGTGAGTATTCAGTACACAAGAAGACCCATTCAGTAAACTGATAATGCAGAAGACTACAGCCAGTGTCTCTAAAAGTCTAAATTGTGTCACCATACAGCACCGACAGGGCTTCTGGAAGCGCTGACCAGATAGGAAAACCAGCCCAGTTCACATATATCCCGCCAAACGTAGACCCTCATTCTCAGTAGTGCTACGTTGTGCTCAGTATACCATGAAACAGTCAAAGCCAGCAGATAAACAAGAGAATAATATTACTTGCAGTCTGAGATGAAGCAGCTAGCCACTGCCGACTGTTTTTACCAGTATCTGCAGGCTTGTGCCTGATCTGAGGCTATATGCAGTCAACTTGGCACTTTCACACTGATAGGTCACCCACAGAGTGACCACCTTCTGTTTACGGCCAGCTCTCCAAGCCCTAGTGAGCCATGGGTTCGAGCCTGGGCCACCTAGCCACCCAGCCACACTGTCACTCTCCACCATCATGGGTGGGCCTAGATTGTTGCTGTCCCTTACCCAGAGCGGACGCATGTCATCTTCATCAACCGTGTTGGAGGCCATGGTATATAGCCCTTCTCACTCTGGTGGGCTTTAAGCTGCCACTATGGTAGCAGGATAGCAGCCAGAGCTTCCTTTTTAGTCCTTCACCAGCAGCTGATCTGCCTTGCATCAGCTCCCTGCTGATGTGCTGAGGCACCACACCGCCGCCAGCCACCATAACACATACCCCGCCTTTCTGGTTGGCAACAGCTAACTCTGGCTTGCTGCTGTGATTGTGGCTGAATATATCAGAAGAGGACAATAGGTGACCCTCCAACCTCGACTCTGTCACTGTAACTGTTGTGAATCAAAGACTTTTCTTAATCAGGGATGTTTTACTGATGAACTACTGGTCGATTCCAGCCACCACCACCACTACTTTGGACCACATCCCAGTGGGTCAACTGTTTTTCACCCTGATTTATAAGTGGCTCAATACACCCATCACTGTTGGACTCATGACCTGTTCCTTACAATGCTGAACGTTAATGTGTTTACAGTATTCCTTTGTCCCAAGTATAACTGCCTTGGATGGAACAATTTTTTAGGTTAATTCCATGGTGAAGTTGCTCACAGAGCAAGTCCAGCAAATGCCAGGTCAATAAATGAAATATGAACTAGAAGTACAAATGTAATGCCTTCAGCACACATCAAAATCGGTTAGTTAATTTCTAACACAAAATCTATTATTTAGGTCTGAGCAGTAACACTCATTACTGATACTAAGATCACCAACAAGATTAATGAAATACATCCTCTCTCTTTGATTAAGTTCAGTATTGTTAGCGGCGAAAGTAGAGGAAACAAGTGTGTGCTGCCATGATGTTGAAATTTGTGCTCACTTGGTTAATTTTTTCAAAAGTCAAGTTGTAAATTTCAAGAAAAAATTCTTGTTAATGATTTTGATTCCAAACACAAAAACAATTTTTTGTCCCATCAGAATTGGCGAATGATTTGTCTAGCTAATAGTAAGTTTTTCAGAAGCAAAAGGCACAAGGTGGGATTGTACTGATTATTGCTTCAGTATTAAATATAATCAATGTGACTTCGTCATTCGAGTAATGACTAAGGTATGGAATGGTGTGTGTGTGGGTGTGTGTGTGTGTGTGTGTGTGTGTGTGTGTGTGTGTGTGTGTGTGTGTGTGTGTGTGTGTGAGAGAGAGAGAGAGAGAGAGAGAGAGAGAGAGAGAGAGAGAGAGAGAGAGAGATAAGTGTTATGAGACTTCCAACCTAATACCTGGTAAACATTTTGAATTAATAGGTTATAAAATCAGTGAAACAACAGTCTACATCAGGATGGGTACTTTATTAAAATGAACGATTTCGGCCTATGCTTAGGCCATTTTCAGACAGCATCGTCAGCTGAAGTTGATGATGTGCGAAACAGTCCGTTGACCTCAGTTGCTCAAACTTTACAAGACACATCATGAAGCATCAAGGAATCATCAATTTGGTACTGGAGGGAAGTGTGGGGGACAAAAATTGTACAGAGAGACCATAGCTTGACTATAGTTAGCAGGTTCAAATGGATGTCTGTTGTAGCTATGCAGAGATTAAAGGTTTGCAAAACATAGACTAGTGTGACAAGCTGCATCAAACCAGTTCTCAGACTGGAGACCACAACAGCAACGTCTATGCAGAAAATAATGTTCGTTAGGTTATATAAAAATACTGGAATAAATAAATAAAATTAATCAGAAGATTTTTAACCTGCATCTTTTATTACTTCTCTGTATAATCACCATTTAGATTCAAGTATTTATCATATCTTTTAACAAGTTGACAAATTATCTCTACGTAAAGTACTGCCACCTGAGAATGCAGGCAGCCTGTGAGAGCAATTCCTTTGTCAGAGTCAGGGTGATACGAACTAAGTTACCGTTTTATGTGCTTGAAGAAACAGAAACTGTGGCAGCTTGTGCACATTTACTAGTGTGCTGCAATATGGTGGCCTAAAGCCTTTTGAAATGCAAGAGTATCTAAAGTGTAACTAAATCGGATATATGGAATTTATGTATATACACTATGTGATCAAAAGTATCCAGACACCCCAAAAAAATACGTTTTCCGTATTATGTGCATTGTGCTGCCACCTACTGCCAGGTACTCCTTATCAGCGACCTCAGTAATCATTAGACATCGTGAGAGAGCAGAATGGGGCGCTGTGCGGAACTCACGGACTTCGAACGTAGTCAGGTGATTGGGTGTCACTTGTGTCGTACTTCTGTACACGAGATTTCCACACTTCTAAACATCCTTTGGTCCACTGTTTCTGGTGTGATAGTGGAGTGGAAACGTGAAGGGACACGTACAGCACAAAAGTGTACAGGCCGACCTCGTCTGTTGACTGACAGAGACCACCGACAGTTGAAGAGGGTCGGAAAGTGTAATAGAGAGACATCTATCCAGACCATCACACAGGAATTCCAAACTGCATCAGGACCTGTTACCAACTGTTCGTCTAAAATTGTGAGCCATATGTTTGTGACTATTAGCCATATGTTTGTGACTATTACAGCGCCATCTATCACAAAGCGAAAGAAGTGGTCCAACTAAAACATTCATATTTATTTACGTACTACACGAATATGTAATAAAAATGGGTGTTCCTATTTTTTAAAAAAACGCAGTTGATATCCGTTTGACCTATGGCAGCGCCATCTAGCGGGCCAACCATAGCGCCATCTGGTTTCCCCCTTCAAGCTAGACGAGTTTCCTTCTTTGTAGTTTTTTCATTTGACGCTTATTTCGTGAGATATTTGGCCCGGTCACTATCAATGGACCACCCTGTTTATAGGATGTTACAAAAAAAGTACGGCCAAACTTCCAGGAAACATTCCTCACACACAAATAAAGAAAAGACGTTATGTGGACATGTGTCCGGAAACGCTTACTTTCCATGTTTTAGTTTCGTCAGTATGTACTGTACTTCCTCGATTCACCGACAGCTGGCCCAATTGAAGGAAGGTAATGTTGACTTCGGTGCTTGTGTTGACATGCGACTCATTGCTCTACAGTACTAGCATCAAGCACATCAGTACGTAGCATCAACAGGTTAGTGTTCATCATCACGAACGTGCTTTTGCAGTCAGTGCAATGTTTACAAATGCGGAGTTGGCAGATGCCGATTTGATGTATGGATTAGCACGGGGCAATAGCCGTGGCGCGGTACGTTTGTATCGAGACAGATTTCCAGAACGAAGGTGTCCCGACGGGAAGACGTTCGAAGCAATTGATCGGCGTCTTAGGGAGCACGGAACATTCCAGCCTATGACTCGCGACTGGGGAAGACCTAGAACGACGAGGACACCTGCAATGGACGAGGCAATTCTTCGTGCAGTTGACGACAACCCTAATGTCAGCGTCAGGGAAGTTGCTGCTGTACAAGGTAAAGTTGACCACGTCACTGTATGGAGAGTGCTACGGGAGAACCAGTTGTTTCCGTACCATGTACAGCGTGTGCAGGCACTATCAGCAGCTGATTGGCCTCCACGGGTACACTTCTGCGAATGGTTCATCCAACAATGTGTCAATCCTCATTTCAGTGCAAATTCTCTCTTTACGGATGAGGCTTCATTCCAACGTGATCAAATTGTAAATTTTCACAATCAACATGTGTGGGCTGACGAGAATCCGCACGCAATTGTGCAATCACGTCATCAACACAGATTTTCTGTGAACGTTTGGGCAGGCATTGTTGGTGATGTCTTGATTGGGCCCCATATTCTTCCACCTACGCTCAAAGGAGCACATTATCATGATTTCATACGGGATACTCTACCTGTGCTGCTAGAACATGTGCCTTTACAAGTACGACACAACATGTGGTCCATGCACGATGGAGCTCCTGCACATTTCAGTCGAAGTGTTCGTACGCTTCTCAACAGCAGATTCGATGACCGATGGATTGGTAGAGGCGGACCAATTCCATGGCCTCCACGCTCTCCTGACCTCAACCCTCTTGACTTTCATTTATGGGGGCATTTGAAAGCTCTTGTCTACGCAACCCCGGTACCAAATGTAGAGACTCTTCGTGCTCGTATTGTGGACGGGTGTGATACAACACGCCATTCTCCTGGGCAGCATCAGCGCATCAAGGATTCCATGCGACGGAGGGTGGATGCATGTATCCTCGCTAACGGAGGACATTTTGAACATTTCCTGTAACAAAGTGTTTGAAGTCACGCTGGTATGTTCTGTTGCTGTGTGTTTCCATTCCATGATTAATGTGATTTGAAGAGAAATAATAAAATGAGCTCTAACATGGAAAGTAAGCGTTTCCGGACACATTTCCACACAACATATTTTCTTTCTTTGTCTGTGAGGAATGTTTCCTGAAAGTTTGGCCGTACCTTTTTGTAACACTCTGTATAACTGACCTAGTGGATAACCCCGGAAGCCCCGTGAGGCTGTCGTATATAGTGAAGTCACAGAATTAGAAAGACCTACAGAGAATCAATGCTTCTGGATTTGAAGTGGATTCTTAATATTAAAAAATTTTGCGTATTGCACCCAAACATGAAGAAACACCCATTGCCTTTTGATTACACTAATATAGACGATCACACATATTAAATACCTGGAAGTATCCATAAGAAGCGATTCAAAACGGAACAACCAAAGAAATGTAATGGCAGGAAAGACAGATGCCAGACAGATTCCGTGGAAGAATCCTCAGGAAGCGTAGTCCAACCACGAATGAGATAGCTTACAAAACCCTCGTTCGACCGATACTTGCGTTTTTCACTTCACTATGAGACCCTTCCCAGAGAGGATAGGTATACGAAACAGGCTACATACAAACGAAGAGGAGAGCATTTCGGCAAAGGTTCGTTGAATAAGTGCGGAAACGCTCACGTAGATGCCCAACGCAATGTTAAGTACATTGTTCACACACATAACTACTCATTTATTTGGACATCTCTTACAACCAAATACAATAGACAGTACAATTTTTCTCATAATTTCCCGGCTACCTTTGGCGTTCTATTCTGCTAACACAAGCTGTGATATTTTTGCAAAAATTCATGTTTCTTTATGGCATTCATAACAATCGTAACTAAATTGAATATGTTAATTTTACATATATAAACTGAACTGTTTAATATATTTTAATTTTATAATGAGTAATATTGCGAGGAGTAAAATGAAATAAAGAAATTGTTGTTGTCTGTGGAAAGCGAATGCATGTTGGTGAGTTAATTACCAGTATGTGCTTTGGACCACTCGGCCACGGCGCTGTAATGACAACGTCTCTTTCAAAACACCCGACACTCTACACATTCACAATACGCTACCTAAGGTTTCAAAGAAGAATACTGATCTGGCGCTGTGAACAGCTCATCACCTGCAGTGCTAGAATGAATCACGTCACATTAGGGGGTGCACAGTAGGAAGCAGACCGAGGCCCACGAGAAAGACAGGCCGCGGCGCCTACGTCACGAAGGTTGGCCTGCGATCGCTCGACTCAGCAGACAAACTGTATTTCTACATATGTTAACTCTTAACTATGTGTGTACGTACAAACGAGAATTGCATCTTCCACTGGAATACACTAATATGGAGTCTTACTGTTATCAGTCCTACAATGGTCGGAAGTCTACAGGCCAACTTACAATTTGTTACGGCTTATCTAGGGTACAATAAAATTAAAATCACGCCAAAATGATTATCAGTTGCATAAGGCGCCACCTCTTGTGTGAAATGAGGACTGTTAAGCAGAAAAGACTAATGCTATAAACAAGCCATTATACCATGTATATCTAGTACTGATCTTAAATTAAATTTTGTTGTAGTACTGTTAATCAGTAAGACTTCATAAAAGCACATTCCAATATAAGATGCAATTCTCGTTAGTACGTACACGCCCAGCAGCGAGCTAACAGGTGTAGACACGCATTTTGTCTGCTTAGCTAAGCGAGCGGGTTCAGGCTACCTTCGTGATCTACGCGCCGCAGCTTGTCTTTCTCGTGTGCCTCGAAGCAGACAACTGTGTCGTAGTTCGGCTGACCATAATTTCAGCACTCGATACTGGTTCCTAGTTATCATGAGGTGAACGTTAAAAAAAAATTTCTTCCGTTTTATTTGCATACCAGCACGCATTCGAAGATAAATGGCGTAATTTTAGAGTAGTTTCCGAAATGCATTTGAAACGAAACTGCATAATTTTAATGCGATATCTACAGTGTTCTGTATGGTATTAAAACATGATAAAACTGTTCGGAACTTATTATAAGACATTTATTCATATCGCCAATGGTATATTTACAATGTGCACTTTCCTCCTGCTACTATTTTTTCTTTGGGGTACATACTTTAATCCTATTCCGCTTGGCACCATCATGTCCTTTCTTCGGCAATTTGCAAACGATCACCTTTCCCTTCATCACTGACACTCTTTCCTTCTCACTTTAACGATTCCAGAATGCAATTTTCGCTCTCCAGCGGAGTGTGCACTCATAAGACACTTCCTGGGAGATTAAAACTATTTGCCAGAGCCGGATTCGAATCCTGGAACCTAGCCTTTTACGGGCAAGTGCTCTACCAACTGGGCTGCCAAACCACGACTCACGACCTGCCGAGCATTTGCCTGCGAAAGGTTAAGATCCTGGGTTGGAGCCTCAGTCCAGCACACAGTTTAATGTGACAAGAACTTTTAAATTTAATTATGTTAACAGAAGGTCATCACGACTACCTGCAAAGCCTTTCTCTACGATCAGTTTCTACGCTTATTCTGCAAGGTAACAACAAGCATTGGTTTGGACTGTAGAGTTGCGGTCTACCAAAACTATGGTTTGGTAGTTTTGGTACACTATATAAATGGCGCAGTAAATGGTAGGATTATTGGCAGGGAAAGAAATACAACTGAATGTGTGTGAGAGAAACTGGGAGCCAACGAACTGTGTCCCCCCCACACACGCCTGTCATCTCGACTGCTAGTGATACGAGGACGTTGGGATCCAGCACGGCGTTCCGTATTACCCTCCTGAACCCACCGATTCCATATTCTGCTAACAGTCATTTGATCTCGATCAACGCGAGCAGCAATGTCGCGATACGATAAACCGCAATCGCGGTAGGAGACAATCCGACTTTTTTTCGAAGGCGGAAACGTGATGGTAGGCATTTCTCCTCCTTACACGAGGCATCACAACAACGTTTCACCAGGCAACGCCGGTCAACTGCTGTTTGTGTATGAGAAATCGGTTGGAAACTTTCCTCATGTCAGCACGTTGTAGGTGTCGCCACCGGCGCCAATCTTGTGTGAATGCTCTGGAAAGCTAATCATTTGCATATCGCATCATCTTCTTCCTGTCGGTTAAATTTCGCGTCTGTAGCACGTCATCTTCGTGGTGTAGCAATTTTAATGGCCAGTAGTATACGTAGTGTACGCTGATTTACGATGGACTACGGTAGTCTACGGTTCTCTCTGTAGAGCAGCAGAGAGCAGGCAGTCAATGCGGATACTCACGGTTGGCCCTCTTCTGGACGTAGCGCAGCTTGCAGGCGGTGCGGTAGGAGGCGAAGCGGATCATGTCGAGGTTGTGCGGCCGCATCTCCTGCAGCAGCTGCAGGCGCGGGTCGGCCGCCGCGCGCGCCTCCTCCGCAGACATCCTGACGCCCGGTCCGTCTGCAACACGGCACACACCACCTCACTCTCACAACCACACGGTTCTTTTCCCGAGTACAAAACAGACACATGTGCCCGATATACTGCGAAGACGGGAGATACGACACTGCGTGAAGAATTTGACAGCACTGAAAGACCAAAGTTGAAACGAGCCGTCTAAAATAGACGACATTCCCTCAGAACCACCGATGTCACTACGAGTGCCAGCGACAACTAAAGTATTGCACCTTGCGTGCACGACGTATGGGGCAGTGGAAATACTCTCAGACTTAAAGCAGACTGTAATAATTACATGTCCAAAGACAGTAGGCGCCGACAGGTGTGAATACTACCAAAACATCAGTTTAATAAGTCACGGTTGCAAAATAGTGACACGAGTTATTTACCGATGAATAGAAACTGGTAGAAGCTGACCTCGGGGAATATCAGATTGAGTTCCAGAACGCACACTCCGCTGCAGAGTGAAAATCTCATTCTGGAGTTCCAGAGGAATGTAGCAACGTCTTACCTAAGAAGATAGGGCAAGGAAAGGCAAACCTACACTTACAGCATTAGTAGATTTCGAGAAAGCTTCGAACAGCTTTGAAATTTTGAAGGTGGTACGGATAAAATGAAGATAGTGAAAGGTTATCTACAACATCAACCGAACTGCAGTAACAAGATTCAAAGGGCATGAAAGGGAAACTGTAGTTGAGAAGCGAGTAAGACAGAGTTGTAGCCTACTCGCGACGGTTTTCGTTGTATGTATTCAGCGAGCAGTAAAGGAAACCAAGACGAAATTTGGAAAGGAAGAAAAGAAAAAGCTCGCCAACTGCGAGTAGCACTCGTGCTTTGAGAGTACCGTACAAACTTAATTATGTTTATATATAGTTCAGCCAACCTGGCAATCGAGAGTCTCGAGGATTTTTGCCTGATATCGATAGCTAATAGACGGACAGATCGACAGTCGGGTAGCAAATGACAAAATATTTTTTTCATGTGATATAACAACAAGTTAACAGAAATTTCCTGGCAGATTAAAACTGCGTGTCGGACCGACTGGAACTCGGGATCTTTGCCTTTCGTGGGCAAGTACTCTACCAACTGAGCTACCCAAGCAGGACTCTCGGCCCGTCCTCACAGCTTTACTTCTGCCAGTACCTCGACTCCTACCTTCCAAACTTCATTCAGGAAATAAATTAACAATTTTCACGAATGAAAAACAGCCTACAGTTGCACTGATTATGTTTATTCTAAACCTTGACCATGGTTTCTGCTGATGCTTCAAATAGTGATGCAGACTTTGAATTTGTTAATGTTTGACCACTTTAATGATCGTATGCAACAGCATTTTAACTTTTGGACAGTCGTATTAATAAGTATATGGTCCTTCAGTTGCACTTGTAGGCTTGTTGTTAATATTTTATCGTAGATATCAACTAGTGTCCTGATAAACGGCGCGTTGTAGCTCAATGTGGGGAGCGCCACCTATTGCGCGCAGGATGTAGCACATCACTGTGCGCCTAGTGTAAGAGATGTAGTGACAGAGGACATACGGTGTCATATGTAGTTATGATCGAAACACGCTTATGTCTGTTGAAGTTATTTTATTTTATTGATCTTGACGCAGCCTCTGGGCTAAGACGTTTTTCATTTTTAAAGGCTTATGTAAGTAATCTGTTACCACATACGTAATTTTAGAAGTTTCTCCATAGATTGTACTACTAGTTTAGATGTTATTTTGATCACTTTTTAGGACTTCTGAAGAAGGCTATATTATTATAGCAGAAACCATGGTCAAGGTTTAGAATAAACATAATTAGTGCAACTGTTGGCTGTTTTCCATTCGAGACAATTCCGTAACGGTTGGTGGTGTTGCTGCCATGATAAAAATAACAATCTTCAAATTTTTTCTTTATTTGAACTGTAAACCTTGCTTCTTGCCAAAGTTCATTTCTCTGGGTCAACGGGAAGGACCCCATAGGTTTTTACGAGTCAGTTTGCGAGTATCAAAATATGTGACATAAATAGCCATATCTTTTGACTGCACTGATTTGGAAGCTTAAATTTTTCACACCGCCAAAGGATTACAAATCTTACTTTCTGACACAAATTTCATTTTAACACGTAGTTCCAGGGAAAAAGAGTTATGCACAGACAGACAACGAAATGGTTCTACAAGGGGACAACGAAGTGGTTCTATAAGGGTTCCGGTTTTACCTATTATGGTACGGAATCCTGAAAACAATCAAAAAAATCGCGATACATAGTTAAAATATTATTTAAGAAACATTTACAATTTTTTTCTCTATAATAGCTAAGGTACGATACAGGGTGCAAATTTAAAATATAGGCAGATCTTTATCCCTGGCGCGCGGTTGTCAAACATGCTTACTGAAGTAGGTGTGCCGCCGTACACTAAGAGGAAAGGTCTACGCTATGCTTTAAACTGATGCAAATTTTGGCCAGAAGTGTTACGAGTGCTTCCTTCGTGAATAGGTTTTTATTTCCTACAAAAAAGAGTGAGAATGCAAAAGATACCTAAAAATAAAAATCGCATAAAACGTGGAATGTAAATTACACATATTAAAACATGATAAATTAAACAATCTCCATAGTAATGAAGCATTAAAGGTAAGATAACACATCTAAGTTGCTATGTATGCGTACATCGTTCCGCTATAAAATATCTGACTATGAATCTTCTAATCATAGTATGTGTTGTTCATAATAATAGCTTGATTTACCTAAACCAAAAGGAATACAACAATAAAATGCGTTTCGCGATCTTCGTTTCAACAGTCCCAATTCAGTTATTACTCAAGCCCGAATTTTTATGTAACATCAACACGCAAAATACGTGCATATCTATGTAATGTAAATGAGTATGTAAGAAAATAACGAATATCACGAAAATATTAAACATTTTAACAGAAGAAATACTTTCAACTGAAATTAACTTCTGAACATCGTACACTTAGATTACTATATTATCTTAATATGCACTTAAACGTACCAAAAATATGACAAGTACATCAAGAAAGTAGATTTTACATTACTTATTTCTTTATTTAGAAAATCTATACTGCGTTAGTAATTCTGCGGAGAGAATACGCGTAGAGCAGTTGCTTCCTTCAGCATACAGGCCACAGCACCCGCATTAACTGTCGTTCATAAAACGAGCGACAGTTAAATGTTTCTGCATTCCAATATTTTGCAGGAAATCGATAATGGTTTTCACGCGTCTTCTCCGCCAAGTTTGCCAAAATGGGTCTGGCAATAAAACGTCCACATGCATTCGTTCTTTCGTCGACCGCTCTTCATATGGGTGTTTACTTACACACACCGCAGCATACTTTTCAGTTTCTCCTGGTAACGAAAATATAAATACTTCAATTGTGTCGGTTCATCAGGAATGTGTTGCCCGTAGTACTTTTGTAAAAACAAGCAGTATTGAAGTACTTGAAGTTTCTACCATGGAAAGTTCACAGCAGCTATAGAGGACATATCATGTAAAAATTCATTAGTGGAATTTGGAGTATTTTGCGTATGCGTCAACTATATTGCTTCTTAGATGACTGACTGCTTTGTTCTTTGTGAGCGCATCACAACATAATTACATGCTGCAAAAGTTGGGGCTACACAGTGCATCCGATCTGATTACTACACGCTCACGTAAAGCAATCTCTCCATCTGTAGCGAAAGTGTCGCCCAAAGTAACCCACGATCCTAATTTAGATGATAATTTTGACGTAAACTAAGGCATCAAGAACACAGATAGTCACGAACTCTGAAGCAGTACTACTGGTAAACTTTTCTTGTGACACACAAAAATGGTTCAAATGGCTCTGAGCACTATGGGACTTAACATCTGAGGTCATCAGTCCCCTAGAACTTAGAACTACTTAAACCTAACTAACCTAAGGACATCACACACATCCATGCCCGAGGCAGGATTCGAACCTGCGACCGTAGCGGTCACACGGTTCCAGACTGTAGCGCCTAGAACCGCTCGGCCACTCCGGCCGGCTTGTGACACACACTCCCTAGTTCTTCATAAGCAGAAGTCACGTCGTCGTCGTTGTGGTCTTCAGTCCAAAGACTCGTTTGATCCAGCTCTCCATGTTGGACTACTCAGTGCAGGCCTGTTCATCTCAGCTTAATTACCGCAAACTACATCCATATGGACCAGTTTTACCCCCACTCTTCCCTCTACGACCTCACCGACAATTCCTTGATGACTTCTTTTAATCTTGTTGTGGCATAAATTTCTTTTTCCTCTCATTCGATTCAATACCTACACACTTGGTATCCGGTCTACCCAACTAATCTTCAGCACTGTAGTCGGAAAACTTCGCGTCGCTAGTCTTTTGTTAGCCCCACAACGAATCTCGACAGCATACCAATCTCTTTACTACATACAATAATGTCTACTACAAAGCTAACAAAGTAATGTTACTATATTTGCTTTGGTTTTGTGAACTAGAATTCAGAATCGTCTAAAATTAAGCAGAAGCTCGTCCTTCATAGCCCAACTAAATGCCCAAGTAACCATGTTTTATAGTAAAAGAATGTGATTTTTAGATGTCCTGTCTTCAACTTTTATGATAGACCGGATTCGGGTCTATATTTATAAGAGAGCGGCCTACTGAGGGTTTTGGTTACCTTCATTCATGTGGAAGATAAATTCTTGTGACGTCGAATGAACGTTTTTTGATTATCGAATTATTATTAATCATACTACCATTATTAAATTAACAGTTTACGAAATGACTGTTGCGACAGATAACCGAAGTAAATAATGCTAGGAGAGAGGTTTTTTTGACTTGGCACAAAATAATAGGTATGCCCAGCGAGGTCCGAACGTAGTCCCTCTTGTCTTCATACAGTGGTATTTTGGAAGTCTCCTTGTAATTTTTTTGGACATAACGAGAGCGCCGTGTAGATAAAGATTTAAGCAGGTGTGCCCGTTCGAACACGCCCATTTCTGTGTTAAGTAGCAAACCTGTAAGACAATGTGTTACATTCTGCCGCGTCTGCTAGGTGAAAGTACGGCCGTTATTTATTGTGACGTGTAATCATCACATCTAAGGCGTTAGCGCTGCCCAATGCTAACTCACACACAAGAAACTTAAGATCTTCAAATGACACAAAGTTCGTGGATCTTCTAGCATTGATGTTCTATATCCCGTTCCACCAACACCATTGCTCTTAGCTTTTGAAATTTTTAGCACATAAGTTAGTTTACTGCAGATCTAAACACTGTTGCTATACATGGGAATGTATCACAGAATCTCTTGGGCAAAAGTTCTTACAACTTCTTCCATAAATATAGGGCAGGCGCCAGATAATATTTTCGGTAATCGTTACGTTATCTACAGGCAACACCTTGATCAGTTCGTCTTAGTGGAATCAGTGTCTCCCTTTTTTGATAGATCTTGTAGTTAGGTGGCAGAACTTCCGTTATGCACAAGCTGCTCTACGGATCATCAGTGGGTTGAGGCGCTTTGATACGACGAGACACTCGCTGGCGGTTTTCGCTCGTGGATTCAGAATCTCTGTAGCAAGAGAAGTGATTTGTCTGAACGACGTGACACAGTGCACCCACTGGTTTTACATCCATATTACAGGATGGGGAAAAGGCAACATGTACACCAGAACGTGCGTAGCTTCTGGATGTGTGCAGTGATATAATCTGAACTGGAAATCTCAAATAAGGCCCTTGTGCATATAAGATCAGCAACTTTTGTTATTTACTAGACTGCAGGTTTTGGTGGTCAACATTTCAAAAAGTTAGTTTTCTCATCTTATAACAAGTAATATGAATTATGCCCGTCGTAGAAACGTAATGGCTATGTGATTACGTAGGCTTTCCGGGCGTAAACTTAAACTGTCTTGGAGGGCAGCAACTGCGATGGGCGGCGCATGCGCCGTGTACTGAACGGTGGCCTATATAGGACGTCGATTTGCAGCCTGGCGTTAGTTCTCAGCGGGACTCATCAGCGGACGCAGCATTTCCTGAAGATGGCGACCAGTTGGATCGCCGAAATATCGAGTCAAGTTGATTTTAGGATCCGGCAGCAAACCCGAAGAGACTTTCAAGTAATGACTGTGTGTTAAAGCGTCCTTACTGGTTGTGAATCGCTTCACATATCCATACTTCTTAAGTAGCCCGGAAGATGAAAATCATTGCAAGCCGTTGTTGCAGGCATCCATCCCATTATGCTGTCGGGGTGAGCAGAGTGTCTGGGTGTGGGGTTTGTGGGAGCTCCTCGGAAAAGGATATGTGAGCACCCTTACGAGCAAATGGTTCAAATGGCTCTGAGCACTATGGGACTACTGAGGACATCACACACATCCATGCCCGAGGCAGGATTCGAACCTGTGACCGTAGCGGTCGCGCGGTTCCACACTGTAGCGCCTAGAACGTCTCGGCCACACTGGCCGGCTTTACGAGCAACATTCTCTCTTGTAGCCGAGATGTCAGAAATTATTTCCTTATGTTTGGAATATTTAGTGTAACACGGGTCACAATTTGAGGGGAGGTCGAAATGCGATCAGTGTTAGCTGCTCATATGATGCGTCAATCCAGCTATTAACGTGTGCACCTCTGACAGCGGAAACCAGGACGAAGAGTTTTTTTTCCTTCCTAGGCCAGCGGCATCAACAGTGATTCAAGCCTGACGCTTCCCGTCCAGTGTATCATGCAGTTTCACTCAAGCCCATGCCGCTCAAATCCAGTTAATAGCATGCACTGTGCTCGTCGGCGCCAACCTCACGTATCTACAATGTTTACCAGTCCAGTACGACCCTTGAAACAGCAACGCACTCTTACAAGAAAGATAAAGCAGTTAGACGCGCTCAGTGTTTTTAAGCATCTAATAATCACAATTTCCAATACACCGCATTAATGTCCTCGGGAAAAATGATTCTACGTAACGTAGGTGTGTAAGGTGGTGCAAATAAAAAATATGAGACGGGTGAATTACCATCAGATTTCCAGAAAAGCATTATCATGCCCATAAAAAGAAAGCACGTGTCGATCTAAAAGTCATTGGACGATTAGAGCCTGCTAATCAACTGTCGACCACAAATTATACAGAAGAATGGAAGGAATAACTGAAGACGTACTTGAAGAAGGTAGTTACTTTGCAGGAGGAAAAAAGGTGCAAGAGGGGCAATTATGACATTGCGCTTATTAATGGAAAGCAGGCTTAACAAAAATCATGATGCCTTCCTACCATCAGTGGGTCCAGAGTAAGCCCTCGACAATGGAAGGTGAAACAAGGCTTTAAGTAGAATATAATACCCAATTCAAATTCCAAAGAAAGCAACTGCTGACAAGTGTGAATATTACGGAATCATCAGTTTAGTAAAGTTACATTTGCTAATTACTGAGAGTATTTATTGGCAAAAGAACGGAAAAACTGGTTGAAGTCGAACTCGGAGAAAATCAGTTATGGTTCCGGAGAATTGTAGAAGTACGAAAGGATATTCGCCCTATGACTTATCCTAGAAGATAGTTCAAAGAAAGGCTTTTGAAGATTTACAGACCCCTCACGGGCCTCGCAGAGTTGCGGTGGCTTGCGCGCCTCAACGATACAATACCGCCACGGAATTCAAAAATGGTTCTGAGCACTATGGGACTTAACATCTGAGGTCATCAGTCCCCTAGAACTTAGAACTACTTAAACCTAAGGACATCATACACATCCAAGCCCGAGGCAGGATTCGAACCTGCGACCGTAGCGGTCGCGCGGTTCCAGACTGAAGCGCCTAGAACCGCTCGGCCACAACGGCCGGCCGTAACGGAGTGGTTTCTATGGAGAGGCTAAACAAACCTCTGGTTCCTGAAGAGGGGCAGCAGCCTTTTCAAACGTTGCAGGGGCCACAGCCTGGATTACTGACTGATACACGGCCTTATAACATTGGCTAACAGGGCCGTATTGCGAACGGATGAAAGCAAGGGGTAACTACAGTCGTTACTTTTCCTGAGGTATACCATTCTACGGTATGGCTTAATGCTGATAGCATGCTCGTGGGTAAAATATTCAGGGGGTAAAATAGTGCCCAATTCGGATCTCCAGACGTGGACAGTTCTGGAAGATGTTATCAAGAAATACAAAATTAGCATTCTACGTGTTGGAGGGTGGAATGTTAGGTCCCTTAATCAGGTAGGTAGGTTCGAAAATGTAAAGAGGAAATGGGTGGGATGAAGTTAGGTATAGTGGGAAACGGCGAAGTGCAGCGGCAGGAAGAACAGGACTTCTGCTCAGGTGAGTATAGGATTAGGTCAAATAAATAAGAAAATAGAAATCCAAGTAAGATACTATGAACAGCAGAGCTAATGCATTATCGTAGCAAAGATAGACGAGAAGCCAAAACTGACCACAGCAGAACTTTATATGCCCATCAGTTCCGTAGATCATATAGCGATCGACAGAATGTATGGTACGATAAAACAAATTATTCGGATCTTTAAAGGAGATGCAAATTTAACTGTAGTGTAGTACTGGAATCCAATACTAGGAAAAGGAAGAGAAGAAAAAATAGGAAAACTTGGACTGGAGGAAAAGAATGAAAAGAGAAGCTGCCTGATAGAAATTTGTACAGAGCATAATTATGTCATTGTTAATACTCGATTTAAAAGTCAGGAAAGAAGACTGTATTCTTGTACGTTGTATAGACCTGAAAACACTGGAAGGGTTCACATTTGTGATATAATGGCAAGATAACGATTTCGAAATCAGATTTGAAAGTGAAAGACATTTACAGAAGCAGATGTGAACTTTGACCATAGTTTATTGGGTTTGAATGGCAAATTAAAGGTGAAGAAATTGCGAAAAGGTATGGCAGTA
Organism: Schistocerca serialis cubense; assembly: GCF_023864345.2. Classification (NCBI taxonomy): domain Eukaryota; kingdom Metazoa; phylum Arthropoda; class Insecta; order Orthoptera; family Acrididae; genus Schistocerca; species Schistocerca serialis. Next base: position 496,938,618 of record NC_064645.1, read on the forward strand.
AGGAGATGGAACCTGGATTAATTTTACAGAGGTTGTTGAGAGTTGCGAAGAGAACATATCGAACTGACAGTTTACTAACAAGGGAACCTCCCCATCGCACCCCCCTCAGATTTAGTTATAAGTTGGCACAGTGGATAGGCCTTGAAGAACTGAACGCAGATCAAACGAGAAAACAGGAAGAAGTTGTGTGGAACTATGAAAAAAATAAGCAAAATATGCAAACTGAGTAGTCCATGCGCAAGATAGGCAACATCAAGGTTAATGTGAACTCAGGGGCGACGTGGTCCTGTGGTTAGCGTGAGCAGCTGCGGAACGAGAGGTTCTTGGTTCAAGTCTTCCCTCGAGTGAAAAGTTTATTTTCTTTTTTTTTTTTCGCCAAGTTATGATCTGTCCGTTCGTTCATTGACATCTGTGTTCACTGTAATAAGTTTAGTGTTTGTGTTTTGGGACCGCACCGCAAAACCATGCGATTAGCAGACGAAAGGACGTGGCTCACCAATGGGAACCGAAAACATTTGATCGCAAAGTCATAGGTCAACCGATTCCTCCACAGGAAAACACGTGTGATATATTCTGTACGACACTGGTGACGGCATGTGCGTCACATGACAGGAATATATTGTCGACCCACCTAACTTGTACACTTGGCGAATGGGCAAAAAGATTCTTCTACCTTGCCCGATTTAGATTTTCTTGTTAATGTGATAATCACTCCCAAAAAAGTGATGAAAACATAAGAGTTTGTCACATGAACTGCAACAAATGAATGCAACAGTTTCACAGTCGCACAGTTTTCCCTGTGCTCTATCAAAACATATGTTTTTAACGTTTTCAAATTTTTCCGTGTGTAAACCGTCAAATCCTCCATATGTCCAAGCAAATCTGAACATGTCGTGGAAGTTGATTATGTGTGAGTGCCTGAACTTTGATAATGTCTGAAAAAAAATTTTAACTTTTTACTCGAGGGAAGACTTGAACCGATGGCCTCTCGTTCGGCAGGTTCTCACGCTAACCACGGGACCACAGCGCTCCTTGATGTTGCCTATCTTGCACATGGACTACTCAGTTTGTATATTTTGCTTATTTTTTTCATAGTTCACACAACTTATCCTGTTTTCTCGATTGATCTGTGTTCAGTTTTTCAAGGCCTATCCACTGTGCCAACTTATAACTTAATCTGAGGGGGGTGCGATGGGGAGGTTCCCTTGTAAGTCATCGTTAAAAATACTTATACAAACTGCACTCATGTTAAAAAAAAAGCCGGAACACTTTGAACGATTAGATATTGGACGTCCACATTCACAGGACACGTACGGTAATATGTCCTGCAGAAATGATTAGTATTTCAGTCACCCCAGTTCACCATGTGTCCTGCTCGCTAGATAGCACAGGGTCCACCATGGGCATTGACAACTTGTTCCATGCATGATGGCATCAACGCGTATAATGCCCACCATGCTGCATTCAACTGGATCCAAAGTTCATCTGTGATGGTTGTCAATAGGTCACTGCGCTGCACCCATCGTTTCACGATTGTCCACACATTTTCGGTTGGCGACAATGTCTGGTGATATGGCGGGACAGGGCAAAAGGATGACATCCTGTGACACCAAGAAGGCTCTTGTTCGTGAAGCAGCATTTGGTCGTGAATTGTCGTGTTGAAAATGGCGTCTGGGATGTTGTGCAAAAAGGGTATGGCTACTGGTCACAGGGTGCCATTGACGTAGGTCACACTGGTCACAGTGCCCTGGACTCGCACCAACAGTGATTCGTGGTTGTACCCAATAGCACTCCACTGTATAAGGCCTTGAGTTGGCGCTGTATGTCTTGTCCCACAAGAGCAGCAATTTTCCTGATGGATGCATCAAATTCTCTCACGTCAATAGTACACCTTATTTCAAAATCGCTGATTTGATGCCACTGTTCGTGCATACGTCTGTGAGACATCCTGCACGTCTGCTCCAGTCACACTGTTCCATTACCTTCAGTTTACAGCGACAACGAGAGCCGTAAGCACATTTTACCGGTAGGTGGTGTTGCGCCGAGATATCGATGTTGACCTTGAACACATAGGCCGACGTGGTTCAAATGTTAATGTGCAAGTCCTGTGAATATGAACGTCCTACCTCTAGTGTATTTACAGAACAATGGAGACTAGAAGACGCAGAACACGGGAAAGAACAACTTGGGTTCCGGAAAAATGTAGGAAGAGGTGAGGCAGAACTCAGCCTAATACTTTTTTGGGTTGAAGAATGGCAAACCTACGTTTATGTCATCTGTACATTCAGAGGAAGCTTTTGACGCTGTTGACTGGACTACACTCTTTTAAAACTGAAGGTTTCAAGGATAAAATATTAGGAGCGAAATTTAATTTACAACTTGTTCAGACATAATATTGCAGTTATGAGGTTCTCAAGACAAGCAAACGAAGGTGTTATTCACAAAGGGGTTAGACGAGGTTGTAGGCTATCCTCGGTGTTGTTTCATCTGTACACTGACCAAGCAATAAAGGAAAACCAGGAAAAATTAGGAAAGAGAATAGAAGTTAAATGAGAAGAAATAAAAACTCTGAGGTTTGCCAATGTCGTTGTAATTCTATCAGAGACAGTAAAGGACTTGGGAGAGCAGTTAAACTAAATGAAAAGAGGTTATAAGATAAACAGCGAACAGAAGTAAAACACGCGTACCGGAATGCAGTCGAATTAAACTGAACGATGCTGAGGCAATTAGCAAACCAAATTGGAAAGTGAAAGTATTTAGTGAGTTTTTATGTTTGGGCACCAAAATAACTGATGACGGTAGAAGTAAAGAGAATATATAATACAGACTGACTACAGCACGGAAAGTATTTCTGAAGAAGAGGAAATCGTTTACATCTGCACGTAATATAAATTGAGATACTATGAAGATTTTTCGGAAGGTATTTGTCTGGTGTGTAGCGTCTTACGAAAGTGAAACGTGGACGATAAGCAGTTCGGACAACAAGATAGAATCTTTTGAAATGGGGTGCTTGCTATAGATGAATGCTGAAGATTAGGTGTTTGTAGATCGAGTAACTAAGTGAAAAAAATCAATTTATGGTACAACTTGATTAGAAAAATGGGTCGCTTGATAGAACACATCCTGAAGCATCACGGAATCGTCCTTTTGGTAATGGGAAAAAAACAGTAGGAGGTTAAAACTGTAGGAGTGAGCAGCCATCTTAGTTAGTTTGCAGATGAAGCCGTCGTTTATCAACTAGTAATACCATCAGAACATCAAAACAAAACGCAAAACGATTTGGAAAAGATATCCGTATGGTGCAAAAATTTGCAATTGACACTAAATAACGGAAAGTGTGACGTCGTCCACATGAGTGGTAAAAGAAATCGGTTAAACTTCGATTGCAGGATAAATCAGTCAAATCTAAAGGCCGTAAATTCAACTAAATACGTAGGAATTACAATTATGAACAACTTAAATTGGAAGAAACACTCAGAAAATGTTGTGGGGAAAGCTAACCAAAGACTGCGTTTCATTGGCACGCCACTTAAGAAATGTAACAGATGTACTAACGAGACTGCCTACACAACGTTTGACCGTCCTCGTTTAGAATACTGCTGCGCGGTGTGGCATCCTTACCAGATAGGACTGACGGAGTACATCGAAAAAGTTAAAAGAAGGGCAGCACGTTTTGTATTATAGCGAAATAGAGGAGAGAGTGTTACGAAATGATACAGGATTTGGGCTGGACATCATTAAAACAAAGGCGTTTTTTGTTGCGGCAATCACCAACTTTGTCCTCAGAATGTGCAAATATTTTGTTGACGCCGACCTACATAGGGAGAAACGATCATTATAACAAAATAAGGGAAATCAGAGTTCGCACGGAAAGACATAAGAGTTCGTTTTTTCTGAGCGCTGTATGGGATTGGAATAATAGAGAATAAGTGTCACGGTGGTTCGATGAACCCTCTGCCAGCACTTAAATGTGTTTGCAGAGTATCCATGTGGATGTAGATCTAGGCTGAATACAGTAAGCATGTTCAAATGGAAATAGGTTGCAGTGCTTACTCGTATTCATTGTTGAAAAGCACTGTACAGGACTAACTAGCGTGGAGAGTTACATCAAAGCAGTCTTCGTACTGACGAGCACAAGAATACTATTCCGAAGACGACTGGAGCTAACTGGCAAGGCAGACCAACTATCTACAAAACCCATGTGCGCCTTATGAAAGGTTAACAAAGGTAAGTTAATGTCAGGAAAGTCTATGGCATGGTCGCGTAACTTGTACGTCGAAGAAGCAACGAAGAAAGTGGAACAAAACTTGGGAAGAGGAATGAAAGTACAGGGAACGGAATCCAGTATTAAGGTTCATAGACGGCATAGCCGGTCTGGCCAGTTGTAAGAAGACGTGATGTAAGGAACGATGTTAAGGCGTAGGCGGAAGGATAAATTCAAAAATAAGAACATAAATAAAATCGGACAAAGCAATTTATATAGTAGACAGTATTTTCTAGCGATACAGATGAACTACTTGTTACCAGCACGCAGTGCGTTCGGAAACACAAAATAGATAATGCGATCAATCTAATCTTCACTAAATTGAGGGTTAGGACTTTCTTCCGCCGACCCTTTCTCATATTAGCACAACACACTGCTTAAGGCTAAATATAGTAAAGACGAAGGTGATGGACAGTGGAAGAAGAGAGATTCATGATTTACCTAACATCCAAACTGCGAAGACGCTGTAGTGGCAGAATTCTCGTATCTAACAAGCACGAAAGCATAGGATGGCCGAAGCAATGAACGTATCACAATTAGATCGGGACAGGCTGGGCAACCTTTCTTCTGTAAATGAGCTCTACTGATACGTAGGTGAGGAAAGTGTACGTCTGGAGCACAGCAATGTATCAAAGAGAGCAGTGGACCATTGGACATTACGACTAGAAGAAACTGTAAGCATTTGAAATTTAGCGAGATCGAAAAATGTTACAAACAGTGGAAAGAGAAGAGAAAAGTAAGAAATGAACTACTAAAAATACGCTGCTGTGCAAAGCTGAAGGACGAAAGTAAATTTCGTGTAATGTGTCACTGCTAAGTTACACAACTCTGTGAAACTGCTCCTGCACAAGGCAACTGAAAGAAATACACAACGAGAAGAACACAATGACACCTTTATTCACTATTACACTGAAGTCACTGCGTTTCATGACGGTTTCATGGACATTAAAAAAGGGACATGGTTTTAATAGGATGGTAGTGCTTGCCCTGCAACGTGCTCCCATGCCGGCCAAAGTTTGGTAAGGAGTTCTCGCGTTACGGCGTTCCATTCCTTTACCAGTGTTTTTGACAACTACATCTCCAGCTATATGATCACCCTGCAGTTAAAGTGCCTGGCAGAAGGTTCATCGCACCACTTTCACACTATTTCTCACCCTCTAAAAGCGCGTGGGAAAAATGAACACTTTACTTTTTTATGATGATCATTTCTCCCTATGTAGGTTGCGACAGTAAAATATTCTCAGATTCAGAGGGGAAAATTGGTGACCGAAATTTCATAAGAAGATCTCGTCTCAATGAAAGTCGCCTTTGTTTTAATGGCTGACTTCCCGACTCGCTTCTCATATCCGCGACCCTCCTCCCCCTCCCCCCCCCCCCCACCTATTTCGCGTTAATACAAAACAAGCTGCTCTTCTTTGAACTTTTCTGATGTCATTCGACAATCCTATCTGGTAAGTATCCCGTACAGCACAGCAATACCCCAAGAGGACGAACGAGCGTCGTGTAGGCATTCTCTTTGAAAACCTGTTGCATCCTCCAAGTGTTCCGCCAATAAAACATAGTCTTTGGTTTGCCTTCCCCCACAAGATTATCTATATCATCGTTCCAGTTTAAGTTATTCATAATTGTAAGTTCTACGTATTTAGTCCAATTGACAGCCTTTAAATTTATGTGATTTATCGTGTAATCCAAATTTAACAGATCTGTTTTTGTATTCTGTGGATGACGTCACACTTTTCTTTATTGATGGACAATTGTCACTTTTCGCACCATTCAGATATCGTGTCACACTGCAATTGGTTTTCACTCTTCTGATAACTTTACTTTTCATCTTCTGATAACTTTGGAAACAATTTAAGGGGGTGCTCAGATAATCTCCTAAATCATTTATGTAGATTAGGAACAGCAGAGGGCCTATAATACCTCCTTGGGGAATGGCAGTTGTTGCTTCTCCTTTAGTCGGTGATTTTCCGTCGATTACTAAGCACTGTGACGTTTCTGAGAGGAAATCACGGATGCAGTCGCACAACTGAAGTGATACTCCATAGGCACGCAATCTGATTAGAAATCTCTTGTGAGGAGCGGTGTCAAAACGCTGTGGATACCTAAAAATGTGGAATCAATGTGAGATCCTCTGTCGACAGCGTTCATTATTTCGTGCGAATAAAGAGCTAGTTGTGTTTCACAAGAATGATATTTTCTGACTCCGTGCTATGGGTCAACAGAGCATTGCCTTCGACGTACTTTACTACGTTCGAACACAGTATCTGTTCCAGAATCCTACTACAAACCACAGTTAGTGATATGGGCCTGTAATTCAGCGGATTACTCATATTTCCTTTCTTGAGTACTGGTGTCACTTTCCAGTCTTTTGATCCAGATCTTTCGACAAGCTATTGTATCAGCGTACTCTGAGCGGAACCTCACTAGTATGCTATCTGGACCGGAAGACTCGCCTTTTTAAGTGCTTTAAGCTGCTGCGCTACACCATGGATAGCTACCTCTAAGTTCCTCATGCCGGTAGTTGCTCGCAATTCGAATTCAGGAATATTTACTTCATCTTCTTTGGTGAATAAGTTTCGCAAAACTATGTTTAGTCACTCTGCTTTAGTGACACTGTCATCAGTGATATCACCATTGTCATCGCTGAAAGTAACCATTCCGTCTTGCAGATGGTGTACTTCACACATGACAAAAATCTCTTTGGTTCTTCTAAGACATTTCGAGACAGAGTTTCGTCGTGGAAACTATTAAAAGTATGTCGCACTGAAGTTAGTGCTAAATTTCGAGCTTCAGTAAAATACCGCCAATCTTGGAGACTTTTTTTAAAATTTGGCACTCTTTTTTGTTGCTCCTACAACAGTGTTCTGACCTATTTTTTGTACCATGGGGGTCAGCAACATCTTCTAGTAATTTATTTGGTATAAATCTGTGAATTGCCTCAAATACTACTGTTTTTCTTTGAATTTAAGCCACATCAGTTCCATGATTAGATAGTTAGTTGGGAAGGAGTTGAGTCTGCCTCTTAGGAAGTCGCCAAGCGAATTTTTATCTGCCTTTTGTGTTTTTTTTTTTCATTTGTTTGCTTTTGGTAGACTTGGATATCGAGTTGGTCAGTGTCATTACAACGATTTTATGGTCACTAATCCCTGTATCCACCTTGATGCTCAGTATTATTTGTTGCTAAAAGGTAAAGTGTATTTTCGCAATCATTTACACTTGGCCTGAGCTCCTGAACTAATTGTTCAAACTATCTGATTTGATGCGTTGTGAACGGCTTGTAAAGGCCTACGACTACGAAAACAACGAGTCTGTTTACAAATAACTTTTCTACTACGAGTCACGATTTTCTTTTATAAATATTTTGCACGACGCGTTTCTGGAAATGATTTCCATTTTCAAGTGAGCTTTTCTCGGTGTCCTATCCTATTATTACGTAATATTTTTGATATGTGAAGTTCTGCTTTGTTCTGTTGACTTTACTGCAACATATAAAATCTGTTTTAAGAACTGGAGATATATTTATTTATTTATTTGTTTATGCATTTATTTTACCTGGCAAGATTAGGGCCTTCAGGCCCTCTCTTACACCTAACCAGGCATACTCAGATTGAACGAGTTACAGTTTCTACAGAACATTAAGGACATATAACGTATTATACAGTATTGATGTTAAAGAAAAAAATAGAGATTATAACAGTAGTACAATGATAATTATAACAATAAAAAAATAATTACAACAATCAAGAATAATAATTATGATAATAATAATAATAATAATAGTAGTAGTAATGACTATGTATATGAAAGTAAACATACTTTTCTTTTATGAATGTCAGTCCTATTGTTAGTTGGGAATTTTCTCGTTATGTTCTTGCAGCTTGTGAGTTATTCTCATCGAGCAGAGACATAAGACGATAGAATGGGGTGAAAGAGATATAGAAGAGGTAGATAGGTTAGAGGAAGAGAAATAGAATGGTAAAATTCGAAGCTGTGATGGAGAGGAGGAAGAAAGAGATGAGAGGGGCACAACAGTGGTGGCTATACCGTCCCTAACATGTAAGTTTTGAGTTCCCTCTTGAATGTTGAGTGGTTCTGGATAAGACGCAGATCACAGGGGAGCGCGTTCCATAGTCGTATGGCTGAGATGGAGAATGACATTGAGAAAGATTTTGTGTTATGTAAAGGTACAGCCAAGATGCTAGACGTATCCGATCTGGTATTGCGGTTTTGGAATGATGATAGGTGTTTAATGTGAGAAGATAAGTATTGGGGGCACCAGTTGCTAAGAAATCGATGAAGTAAGCACATCGTGTGGAGATCGCGTGCCTTATGTGGGCGTATCCACCCTAGCTGGGAGTATGAAGGATTGATATGATCATACAACCGAATATTGCACACGTATCTAACGCAAGCATTCATCACCAGCTCGAAGCATCTAGAATTTTCACTATTTGTGCCGTGTTGAACTACATCACAGTAGTAAAGATTAGGCAAGACTAGTGTTTGGACTAATTTTTGTTTAACATGGGTTGGAAATATTTTTCTAAATTTTTGAATTGCATGTACGGAGGAGAGCGATTTCCGGCAAGCTGTGACTGTTCTTCCCAGTTTAGGTGTTCATCCAAGATTATTCCAAGGTCTTTTACCGTTTTTTGGTATGGTAGTTGGGTACCATTGAGGAGTATTTGAGAGACTGTTTCGCGAAAGTACCGACTGATTAACTTTGGATGAGATATATTCAAGTCACAGAAAATATGAGGATAAAATATCAAACTAAGAACTTGAAAGTGTATCAGTGAATTCCATTAGATGCTTCGACAATACACCTAAATAAAAATTATAGCACACAAAAATAAGCATAACTGTAAAATAGATTTAAGTAAATTATGATTCAGATTGTTAATATAAATACGCTCTGTACAAAAGCATATCATACTCTGTTGATGACTTGTAACATTATCTCCGTCAATTATCTCTAAAAACATCTTTGCAACAGTTTGTTTTTATAAGTTTTTTTTTGAGGAAAACTGTGTGTGGTATTTAACATGTGTCTACACAAATGGACCATAAGAAAACTGTAAGTATAAGTTCGTTCCAAATTTCGCCACTAAGTATATGTAAAGATCGATAACCAATTAAAAATTGCGCCTTTTTTCATATATCGCAGTGAAGTCAAGAGAACAAAGCAGAACCTTACACATGAAAAAACATTACAAAAAAATAGCATAGTACACAAAGAAAAACGCACTTGAAAACTGGAATCATTGCCCGAAACACGCCGTGCAAAGTACAAATAAAAGAAAATCGTTACTGGATGCAAAAAAGTTATTTATAAACAAGGTCATTGCTCAAGATATTTTTCGGAGAAAGCAATTAGTACAATTTCTGACGATGTTTTATACTTAGCACCGCCTCTGGAACCGTATTTTCACCCACAAATCGAGGATATATTGAAGTCACCACCAATTATAATTGTATGAGTGAGGTACCAATTTGTGATTATAGCTAATTGTTCAGCAACTGCGTCATCTGAGTCGGGAGGTCGGTAAAAGGAAACAATTATCAATTTGGTTCAAATGGCTCTGAGCACTATGGGACTTAACATCTGAGGTCATCAGTCCCCTAGAACTTTGAACTACTTAAACCCAACTAACCTAAGGACATCACACACAGCCATGGCCGAGGCAGAATTCGAACCTGCGACCGTAGCGGTCGCGCGGTTCGAGACTGAAGCGCCTAGAACCGCTCGGCCACACCGGTCGGCAATTATCAATTTATTCTGGTTATCAAGTATAGCCTCTGCCCATACAAAATCGTAGGAACTATCTACTTTAATTTCGCTACAAGATAAACTACTTTAACAGCAATAAAGACGCCGCCACCAACAACATTTAATTTGTATGAAATAACAGTCTTGGTTGCAAAACTGGATTTTTCATTTTATTTACCACTCAATGACGTGTTTCGCCTTATACTAGGCATCTTTAGATTGGCTAGAATCTGAAGATGCCTTGTATAAGGCGAAACGCGTCATTGGAGGGTAAATTAAATTTAAAAAATCCCGGTTTTGCAACAAGGTCTGTTTGTTCTTTCGTACTATCACCGCTGGTTGCTCTACCACACCGCGCACGGTTTGCATGAAGTACGCTTAATCTATCCTTTCTAAACACTGTTATGTACCTAGTAAAAATTTCGGCTGAAGTTATTTCTGGCTTTAGCCAGATTTCAGTACGTATAACTAATTGCGTTTCACTGCTTTCTGTTAACGCTTGGCGCGCTGGTTCTTTCTGTACATACAACAGTATACGACTGCAACATCAGTTGTTGCTATGTCTTCCTGGGTTCGTCCGCACCCTTTGAATCTGAAGCCCTTTCTACACTTTCCCGAGACTGGCCGTCTTTACCACTTCAGCTATCCGCCAAAAACCATAGAGAATCTCCTCTGACTCAAAGCGACACACATCGTTGGTACCGACATGTTCCACCAGCTGCAGTTGGCTTTACCCTGTGGTCCTCATGGCATCCGGAAGCAACCGTTTCACATCCGGAACGTCTCCTCCTGGTAAGCACACGGAATGCATCCCTGGGAGCCATATACCTAAGGGGTCCCATTACGCAACTGTCCTTGGAACCTCCCAACTACTAGCACACCGGCCCTTTATAAACGGCCAAATCTTGCAGGCCGAGAGGCTTCTCTTGGAACAGGGTGAGCTACTGCATCTGGTTCGGGATCTTTGTCAGCCACAGACAGCGCCCGAAACCTGTTCGTCAAATGAACGGAGAAGGCTCTTCTATCGGCCCTTCGGAAAGTCTTCTGCTGCCTGCCACGCCTTGAAACAACATCCCACTCGATCACGATTGCCGGATGGTTGTTGATGCATGTGAACGTCTCCCCAACGCATCTCACACATGTTCGATGGGATTTAAGTCGGGGGGAACGGGCAGGTCTCTTGTCCCAAGGGCTGCTTCAACTGTGTCTTTCCTTGCTGTCGGCACTCCCAACCATAAAAATGAAGTCAGGGTCGAATGCACCTCTGTAAAGACGCACATGGGGAAGGAGTACACTGTCGCAAAAAAATGTTACTTGTGAGTGTACTGTTCAAAGATTTGGAGGTCAGTGCGCTATAATACACGGACCACCAAAACGATCATGTTTGACAGTGTTCCTGGATGGATTACGTGCTCCCACCTCCCGCCGTTCAAGGGTACGTCCAGTATACCTTCTGTACTATACTGCAGCAATTCCTTCTATGTATGATCTAAGTTTCTTCGAGCTATGTTACTTGGCAATGGTATATCATGAGGAAATTACTTTCTATCTTACGTTTTTCACACCAGTGTAAGTGAGGCAATAAGTCCATGGAAAGCTACACAGATTGTAGATGACATTGTGTGTAAAAGTTACGTAGAAGTTATGTAGAAGTAACGTGAGCACAAGACGGGGAAAGATGGGGGACGGCGTCAAACTAATTGAAAGTCCGATGACTTTCTTTGGAGATAATCATTTTTCATTTACGACTTGTGCTTTAGAATCCAAAAAATAACTCTTCTTTACAACAGCGCAAAAAACTAAAAATGTCAAGTGCATTTGTGTAAATCTAACACTGACTGACGCAGTGTTTCAGAAAAAATTATTATTCAATGATAATTTAAGACAATTTATGGCGCAGAGAGGGAGAGAGAGCGGGAGAGATCCAGTGCGTCACAAAGCTAAAGAGCTCCGTAATGTTAGCCCGAAGCACTCCACCGAGTGCCACTAACAAGTTTAGCGCAGGGCAGCCTAACATCAACACACGGCGGTATGAACGGGGAATGCGTTGCTTGGAGTGACGGCAGAGGGTCGGGGTCGTGTAGGGCCGGCGAGGCAATTCTGAGCCGACAACGACAGCCGCGAAAATAGATTTACGACGCCACGACTACGGCCATAAACAAGAAGCGGGGTCGACCTACCTGCCGAAACTGCAACGGCACACGCCGTGTTACGGCACTGCGAAACGTCAGCACGATGAATGGTGAAAAGCAACGCGCACCAGTGTTATTTATGTTCCCTTTATACAGTAGCCTACCCTCGGAAAGATAAAAAAAACAGGCAATGCACAGATGTATTTCAGTATCTCTTATCTCATTCTTCCTACCCTCTCTGTGAACATATTGTGTGAGTGTCTGTGAACAGGAATAGTGCCTAGCAACAGAAGAAATAAATAATAATAATAATAATAATAATAATAAATCAAGAGTCTCCACACGAACTACAGTCCAGTACACGACATACGATTGTGAATGTCTTCCTTGATACATGTAATTACATCCCTCTGCAATGAGTCCCGTGAATCATTCACTGTAGCACACTTTCTTTACAATCAATTACGTGTGGTCATCCCCTCCCTATCAATACGCACCGTTATCCCCAGATATTTTATTGATGTGACCGTATGTAGGATCGCACTGCAGCGAAAACTGTTTTTACTTTGGTCTTTGAGGATTTTGCAAATGGACCAACTGGTCAATATGCAATCAAGTTACATTTAGCATTATGAAAACAAATGCTGTGTATTTTAATTTGAAGAGTTCAAAATGACGCTCAAATGTAAATGCTACGTCTGTAGACTGCATAACAAACATAACATTTCTAGGAATGAATATTGATTCTCACTTTAAGTGAACACACAAAGTAAACTTTCGAAGAAAAAGTCATAAAAATTTTATGTCCCTAACCTTTCCTTGAATAACATCCAGCACATTTTATTTACATATTATTCACATTTTACTCAACTCTTAGTTACAGTATCTTTCCTGGGGAACAAATGCACAAAATATAAACTCTGTTTACAAACTACATAAGAGGGCCACGAGAATAATAACTAAAAATAATAAGGAACGACGAAAAGCATCGGAACGAATGAAGAGATACTGGGCCACTCGGAAGGGGAAAATACCAAAGAAGAGGACCAGAAATGATTGACTGAAGTGGTCCAATGAGGCCGTAAAAGCAGAAGAAGAAGAAGAAGAAGGAGTTCATTATGATGATCTTTTCAAAACACTAGGGGCTTTACCTACACCGTGTGAATATATTTACCAACCAGCTGTGTACATGAAAAATAACCTCAATAAACGCTGCAGAAACAGTTCAGTCTATGACAATGGAACGAAATCTAAACTGAACATACGATTACCCGGAAATAATAAACTTAAAACCCAAAACAGAATTTTCTACCAAGTAATAAATTTCTACAAATAATTGCCCTAGGAAGTTAGACACATTGAGAAAACCAACTCATTTAAAATGGCGCTTAAGTAACGGTTAAGCATTACAATTTATACAGTGAAGGATTACTTAGATAACATAAGTACTTAGTAATAAAAACCTGCCACTTCACACCACACTTACACACTATACCCTCTTTCCTTTTCTTTGTTGAAAACCGTACTCCAAAGCTCTGCAATACATAATAATATCTTTTTTCTATGTGCCATACGTCACTCATTATGGCCACACAATTTTTTAGGGACTTCGGTACACTAAACGGAAATCAAACACCCTCTCCACGGTCCTGATGTCAGCTGATAGCGTGTATAGTTTCCCCTTTATGAAATACTGTGTTTAGTGTGTACGGTTATCGGTACAGGGAAATGAGTGAACAGTAAAGCACTAGCTTTTTATATTGAACTTCCTTGCAAAATAGTATCGTAGACTAGGGATAAACCGAATGAAGCTGCACCGTTTTAAAAACTTGTCTTGTATTCGGGAGAACTGAAGTCTCTCCATCCAGCAATCCTGATTTAAGTTTTAAATGGTTTGCCTGAATTGCTTCCGGCCCATACCTGTTTATACATCGCATGCTATGGGCAATTATGCGTAAAATGCCCTCACTCTGCGAGCTGTGACTACTGGAGGCGTGTAGCTACAGAAACAGATCAGTGTGTGTAGCTTTTCTGTACACAATATGTCCCTGCTTGCAATCCGAGTTCCATTTTACAAGGACATCAAGAAACGAGAGAACGCCGTCCTGTTGCATCTCAATGATAATGTTATTCGTACACTGCTTGACAATTACTAAGGAACAGAGACACTGTTGGACAGGAATATGGCAGGCAATCATGTACGACACGAAAAACAGTACATACGTAAAACAGGTGGATTGGTATATTTATAATGAAAATGGTACAGATTTGACCACATGGGAAAGGAAGGTAACAGATGTAAGTAATGTTCATGTTTGGCACAGGTCAGACTCACCATAAAGGTCGATATTGGACTGTCAGTAAGGAATAGGTCTATCTCGACCATTAATGCACATTTTGCACCTGTTATTCATGCTGGCAACCAAACTGTTGAGGAGTCTTGAGGATACTGACCCACTGCTCTTTCAAGACGGTTTTCACTTCTTGCACGGTCTGGGGAGGAGGGGAGGGAGGAGGTTTTCGCTGAGAAACACGTCTACCAATACTAGTCCCAGGCATGTTCGAAAGCTTTTAGGTATGGGAAGTACACAGGCCATTCTGTAAGTTCAATATCTTCACTGTCCAGTGTGTTCGACACCATTGCGGTTCCTAGCCAGGACCTATCGCAACCCTAAACAGACGGACTTGGTTCACAACAGTCTCCCTCCAATACTACTGTGCTGTAACGGTACCCTGCAAAAACAATTGCAACGGTGTTCACCTATTCAGCTTAATACGAGTACATGCCCAGATCACAACGCTTCCGCCATACCAATCGCCTGGACCAACATGTTCCCTACACCAACGATATCTCACTCTCCCTACGACAGGGTGGATGAAGTGGGATCGATGTAACAGCCTGTTTTAATCGCCACGAAATGTTTCTGGCAGAGACATGGGTACAGAGAGACAATATGATTGACTTCGCCCTCGATCGGAAGCACTCAAATGATGTCTTCCAGACATGGTGCCATACCACACGGAATGTCACGCTAATCGGTGTCACAACAGTCTTTGAGAAATACCATACTGAATGAAATGTCAAATACATAAAGAGCATTTGTGTAAAGCCTTCGCTGTAAAGACAGTCCGCCCTCAACATTCAGTCACTATCGTTGGCTGGGTGTTCGTAGCAATTGCCGATTATTCTGTAACAACTGCCAGTTGTTCCTTACCAACTGCCAGTTGTTCCTTACCAAGTGCCAGTTGTTCCTTCCCAAGCGTCAAGCAGTCTATGTTTGGGTGGAGCGATTTGAGATGAGGGAGAAATTTCACTGCACTGCACTGTTCAAGTGATCGAATATTGAACATATCATCCAAGTAATGGTGGAAACAGGTTGGTTTTAGCAGGATTTGCTCCATGGCCTTCTGATCGAAATCTTCCAAGAACAAATTGTACACAATCGCTGATGCATGTCGACCCCATGCATCTCTTCATAAAAATTTCCATCGAAGGGAAAGTACGCCTGAAGATTTTTCTCTGTACCTTCATTGCGGAAAGTGTCAAGAAGCTCCAATCAAAAAGTGCTGCTTCACCCTGTGCGTATGGGCTGCCAAAAGTCCACAAAGAGGTAGCCGATCGTGGCATACAGTCATCGGTATAGGAGCAGAAACATACATACGGTTTGGCCGAACACCTCGCTGCTCTCCTGAGTCCGTCTGTGGGACAATGCCAACATCATATTCGTAATTCCATTTCTTTTGTAAGACACCTGCAGAAACTTAGCCTCAATAATAGCGACCGGCTGGTGAGTTTCGACGCAGTTTCCTTTTTCACCACGGTAGCACTAAAGGAATCCATGGAATTGATAAACAAGAAATCTAATGAGACTTTCTGAGTTTGTGTTATCTCAGCTTACTTCTTGTTCGATAGAAAATACTACCATCAGACGGACGGCATCGTTATAGCCTGTCCTCTATCATTCGTGGGTGGTTTCGAAGAGAAGCCCCTGGAGCAAGGCCAACTAAAACTAACATGATTCCACCGTTACGTGAATGACACGTTCATCGTTTAACAACGTGGGCAGAACAGTGTTGGTTAATTTCGCTATCACGTCAACTCGTCCCACCCCAACACACAAATTACTATAAGGTGGAACAGAACGGAGTACGCACGTTTCTTGAAGCGCTGATGAAACGGAAACCAGATCGCAAGCTGGGACACAGTGTGTACAGGAAACCTACACACAGAGATCTCTATCGACATGCCTGCAGTAGTCCCACAGCAACCAAGATTATGGCATTCTACACACATTTATTAACAGGGCGCGATGTATCTTCGACTAAGAAAGCCTCCTAACTGAATTGAAGCATCTGGAGACAACATTTAAAAGGAATGGGTAAGGCGAAAATACAGGGTGTTTCAAAAATGACCGGTATATTTGAAACGGCAATAAAAACTAAACGAGCAGCGATAGAAATACACCGTTTGTTGCAATATGCTTGGGACAACAGTACATTTTCAGGCAGACAAACTTTCGAAATTACAGTAGTTACAATTTTCAACAACAGATGGCGCTGCAAGTGATGTGAAAGATATAGAAGACAACGCAGTCTGTGGGTGCGCCATTCTGTACGTCGTCTTTCTGCTGTAAGCGTGTGCTGTTCGCAACGTGCAAGTGTGCTGTAGACAACATGGTTTATTCCTTAGAACAGAGGATTTTTCTGGTGTTGGAATTCCACCGCCTAGAACACAGTGTTGTTGCAACAAGACGAAGTTTTCAGCGGAGGTTTAATGTAACCAAAGGACCGAAAAGCGATACAATAAAGCATCTGTTTGAAAAATTTCAACGGACTGGGAACGTGACGGATGAACGTGCTGGAAAGGTAGGGCGACCGCGTACAGCAACCACAGAGGGCAACGCGCAGCTAGTGCAGCAGGTGATCCAACAGTGGCCTCGGGTTTCCGTTCGCCGTGTTGCAGCTGCGGTCCAAATGACGCCAACGTCCACGTATCGTCTCACGCGACAGAGTTTACACCTCTATCCATACAAAATTCAAACGCGGCAACCCCTCAGCGCCGCTACCATTGCTGCACGAGACACATTCGCTAACGATATAGTGCACAGGATTGATGACGGCGATATGCATGTGGGCAGCATTTGGTTTACTGACGAAGCTTATTTTTACCTGGACGGCTTCGTCAATAAACAGAACTGGCGCATATGGGGAACCGAAAAGCCCCATGTTGCAGTCCCATCGTCCCTGCATCCTCAAAAAGTACTGTCTGGGCCGCCATTTCTTCCAAAGGAATCATTGGCCCATTTTTCAGATCCGAAACGATTACTGCATCACGCTATCTGGACATTCTTCGTGAATTTGTGGCGGTACAAACTGCCTTAGACGACACTGCGAACACCTCGTGGTTTATGCAAGATGGTGCCCGGCCACATTGCACGGCCGACGTCTTTAATTTCCTGAATGAATATTTCGATGATCGTGTGATTGCTTTGGGCTATCCGAAACACACAGGAAGCGGCGTGGATTGGCCTCCCTATTCGCCAGACATGAACCCCTGTGACTTCTTTCTGTGGGGACACTTGAAAGACCAGGTCTACCGCCAGAATCCAGAAACAATTGAACAGCTGAAGCAGTACATCTCATCTGCATGTGAAGCCATTCCGCCAGACACGTTGTCAAAGGTTTCGGGTAATTTCATTCAGAGACTACGCCATATTATTGCTACGCATGGTGGATATGTGGAAAATATCGTACTATAGAGTTTCCCAGACCGCAGCGCCATCTGTTGTTGAAAATTGTAACTACTGTAATTTCGAAAGTTTGTTTGCCTGAAAATGTACTGTTGTCCCAAGCATATTGCAACAAACTGTGTATTTCTATCGCTGCTCGTTTAGTTTTTATTGCCGTTTCAAATATACCGGTCATTTTTGAAACACCCTGTAGTTATGGCGCGCGTTTAGGCAGTTTGTGCCTAGTCAGCAGCAGCAGCAGCCGCCGCTGCCGTTTGTCGGCATTAGTTCCAGGAAAGCCATCAGAATTGTGGTGCGACAACGTTGAAAGCGTATTTCGCCCACCCTCTGAAACATTGACACTACGAGTTTCAGTAAGACATGATCTAGACATTCCCACACTACGAGTGTACCAAATCCCGTATCAGTGCAGCAAAGCAAGCTATGGGGAAAATGTACACACGATAGAAGAGAGGTGTCTTGAACAAAGGCGCCACAATGAATCTTCCCATGCCTCCACAACAGCCATGCTCGACCGTAGTATTAAAACCGGCCGTAGCATTAAAGCCGGCCATAGTACAGATTACAAAAAAATCAGGATCCTTAGGCAATCTTTCTCTTCCTAGGGCTGCGTGCTTTAAAACGCCACAAAAATTCGGCTCCCAGACAGTCAAGCTAACAAGAAAGGCGGCCTACAAATGAGTCACGCGTGGAACCCTGCACCGAGCCGAGGAAAAACAAAGTGCTCCCATACAGCGAGACCCGATTGCGCGGAGACTGGAGACCGTAGTTCGCAGCCCACCAACGATACTCCCCCACCGCGGTGTGCGTGGATAGCGACAGGTGAGGAGTAGTTGAGGGCTTAGAACTTTCATATTGGCTACCATTTATTTACAACTTACACAAAATAGATACATAATTCAAAGTTTTATGAGCTTCGAAGTAGTCCCAAGCATAGTGTGTAACCGTTGCCAGCGATGTGGAAGTCGTAGGCTATCCTTAGTAGCGCCAGTTGTATTGATAGTTCGTGGTGGAGCGGCCTGTTATCCACGACTCTAACAGTTCCGAAGCGAATGCCATGAAGTACTCCATTCAGTTTATGATTCAAGCTGAGGTCAGAAGAAAAATGGTTCAAATGGCTCTGAGCACTATGGGACTTCTGAGGTCATCAGTCCCCTAGAACTTAGAACTACTTAAACCTAACTAACCTAAGGACATCACACACATCCATGCCCGAGGCAGGATTCGAACCTGCGACCGTAGCGGTCGCGCGGTTCCAGACTGTAGCGCCTAGAACCGCTCGGCCACTCGGCCGGCGGGGTCACAAGAGCTGAAGTCCCGGATGTGTGGTGGGTAGTACAGCACTTCGCAGCCTCATCGTTCGAACAAATCCGTCACATCTTGTGCCATATGCGCCCGAGTATTGCTCTGCAAACTGATGGGCAGATCTTGAAGTAAACAGCGCCGCTCCTTTCTCTAAGGTGTTCGATTTTGGAAGGCAGCCTGCGACTAGCTTAGAGAAAGGAGCGATGACACTTTCTGACGGACCCGACCACTGTTTTGCAAGACAATATTCGGACACATATGGCTCCCCGGACTTAACCCTTTTGATTCAACTTGAATCCTAAATTTAATGAAGCACTTCATGGCATTCACTTTATAACTGTTAAAGAGACTCGAAATATGAACTCAACTGGCGCTGCTAAGGGTATCGCTCGACTTCCACATCGCTTGCAACGGGTTATACACGTTGCTGGGAGAACTCTGAAGCACAGTAAAACTCTGAAACGAGCATATATATTCTGTAAGTTGTAAATAAATAATTTAATGCAATTTAATGTAATTAAATTTCCAACCCTAGTAATTACGACGCTGACCCGAGCAGAGCAGCGTTTAACAACAACGACCTGAAAATGGTAACAAGTCTTTTTGCCGAAATATCATGTAGAACTTAGACGCGACTCAGGACATCCGACAATTCTACAACTGCAGATACGCCAGGATAATATCAGTTCGCAAAATGAAAAGTAGTTTAAATCACTTTGACTAAGTAACGCGACTTTTTTGATCTAGCAAGCTTCACCATCGTAAAAGTACGGACAGAGCTTTCTAAATATAAATCGCTTCACTTCACTCAAATTTCCTTATCTCCAAGTTTCGAAGACATTGTTCTAAGGCTCCAGGATGAATCATAAGAACACCTTTGAAGTTCCACGACCTGAATATACGATTAAGAATTCCAAAATACCGCCCAAAGAACGTCACAAAAGTTTGTTCTTCGGACAACTTCCCCTTGAGCAATCTCCGCTCAGAGATCCATATGAGCGGCTATTTCACTTTCAGAATATTTTACCGAAGATGATGCTGCCAATCTTTTACACAATGTGGCTGACCAATATGTACTCAGGAAATATAATGGTTGCAGGTTCCCGCATCTTTCAGCCGCTAAGGTTACGAGTAAGAGGACAAGTCAATCACCCAGACTCTTTCTCCTGTAACTACTGAAAGCTGCCGATCCTAGAACGAACCCTATTTCTGTTCGGCCTCTCCACAGATATCCTACCCCTCCGATGTGGTTGCACCTACTGTTCAGCCATCTGTATCGTTCAGACAAAGAAGATACCGATGCCGCAGCGAGGTCCTAAATTCGTGGGAGGGATTACGTAAGCAAATCGGACAATTAAATCAGTCACCGCCACGAAACATCACGCCAACCCGTATGAAACCGCCTGTAACCTCAATTCGACGATGAAGAGATGCGCCATATTCAACTAAGACGACGCACTGATAATAATTAGATCCCGCACAGCTATCGAATTGTGAGGGTGCTGACTGCTATATTTCATCGGCAGTTTTGAGTAGTCCCAGACAGTTTGTGTGTGATTAGGGTCGAGCGATTCAGCTGGCCACTCCAATTGCGACAGGGTGGCAGAGGGCTCGTTAAGCCAGAAACACGTGCCTGCAGACCTGTGGACACGGCTTCTATTCGCAACGAACTCATCACGTAGGCGTAGAAGAAAGAGCAACGTTTGGAGACCGACAGTGTTGAAATAATTTCCTGTTTATGTCCACGGTAAGCTGAATGAATGGGCTCGAGTCACGATACGAAACACGGCACCAGAACCTCACAGAACCACCTCCGGATGAACTACATCCTCCACACACTACAGTTTAAATGCCTCACTAAGATGTCTGTACATCTGATGCCTTCTATCATGTTGTTGTTGTTGTGGTCTTCAGTCCTGAGACTGGTTTGATGCAGCTCTCCGTGCTACTCTATCCTGTGCAAGCTTTTTCATCTCCCAGTACCTACTGCAACCTACATCCTTCTGAATCTGCTTAGTGTATTCATCTCTTGGTCTCCCTCTACGATTTTTACCCTCCACGCTGCCCTCCAATACTAAATTGGTGATCCCTCGATGCCTCAGAACATGTCCTACCAACCGATCCCTTCTTCTGGTCAAGTTGTGCCACAAACTTCTCTTCTCCCCAATCCTATTCAATATTTCCTCATTAGTTATGTGATCTACCCATCTAATCTTCAGCATTCTTCTGTAGCACCACATTTCGAAAGCTTCTATTCTCTTCTTGTCCAAACTATTTATCGTCCATGTTTCACTTCCATACATGGCTACACTCCATACGAATACTTTCAGAAATGACTTCCTGACACTTAAATCAATACTGGATGTTAACAAATTTCTCTTCTTCAGAAACGCTTTCCTTGCCATTGCCAGCCTACATTTTATATCCTCTCTACTTCGACCATCATCAGTTATTTTGCTCCCCAAATAGCAAAACTCCTTTACTACTTTAAGTGCCTCATTTCCTAATCTAATTCCCTCAGCATCACCCGACTTAATTAGAGTACATTCCATTATCCTTGTTTTGCTTTTGTTGATGTTCATCTTATATCCTCCTTTCAAGACACTGTCCATTCCATTCAACTGCTCTTCCAAGTCCTTTGCTGTCTCTGACAGAATTACAATGTCATCGGCGAACCTCAAAGTTTTTATTTCTTCTCCATGAATTTTAATACCTACTCCGAATTTTTCTTTTGTTTCCTTTACTGCTTGCTCAATATACAGATTGAACAACATCGGGGAGAGGCTACAACCCTGTCTTACTCCCTTCCCAACCACTGCTTCCCTTTCATGTCCCTCGACTCTTATAACTGCCATCTGGTTTCTGTACAAATTGTATATAGCCTTTCGCTCCCTGTATTTTACCCCTGCCACCTTTAGAATTTGAAAGAGAGTATTCCAGTCAACATTGTCAAAAGCTTCCTTCTATCATATAGTCCTTTATTTGCTGTAACAATGAAACATATATTTAAAAAAAGGGATCAACATTTTTTTCTTTAATACTTGATGATCAGTTACCGTATTAATAGCAGATTATTTTATTTAAAAGAAGGTACAAAGTCACTGAAATACATAAAATGTTCAGAGGAATTTTAAGTTTCGACAGCATTATACAGGAGAAGTACATTATGGACTGGAAAGTCCCAGAAAAATCATACAACTAGGATTATTGCTTCTGGTTATCCTTATAAAAACATTTTTCCCATTAACATGCAAAAAAATATTACACTCTGAACACTCTGAATGGGGACTAGATTCCATCTTTGCAGATGAGCGAAGTTTACATCTGCGTCTTGAAATGAGAAATGTTGGCCCGTAAGATCCCGTAATCTGAAAACTTGCACCGTTTGATACCGACATTGTTGTCTTTCAGCTGTCTGGTGTTGAAAGAGGAGAATTTTGATCCTCGATTTTTTGGACATTTGGTTTCCAAGTGTGAGAGGACTAAGTGTTGTTCTACATTTGAAATCAATCAATGGAAACGTCTCTTCTACGTCAAACAATGAAACATACGAATTGACAAGGGTCATTTGCACCACTGCATACAACACACGTTATTAATACTATTTTTTACTTTGCATAAAGAGACGAAGCAACATGTTACATTTACCTACGCCAGCAATGTGTTCATTATGATTTTGTAAAGCTGTCAGGGTGTCGATTTTAATCTTTTTTCCATCTTTCTGGGGACACTGTATACTTCATTTCCATACTAATTCGAAAGAAAGTGAAGTCGCTGCCTTGTACATAACGGGTCTGCTAAGCCCCAGTCATACCTTATGTCGTAATTGAATGTTACAAGAGTACTGTATTCATATTTTCCCCAACTTAACGTCCGCCCCTGGTAGCTGAGTGGTCAGTACGACGGAATGTCATACCTAACGGCCCGGGTTCGATTCCCGGCTGGGTCGGAGATTTTCTCCGCTCAGGGACTCGGTGTTGTGCTGTCCTAATCATCATTTCACCCCCATCGACACGCAAGTCGCCGACGTGGCGTCAACTCGAAAGACTTGCACCAGGCGAACGGTCTACCCGACGGGAGGCCATAGCCACACGGCATTTCCATTTCCAACTTAACATTAGTATGTGTAAAGGTAGCTACATAAAAGTTATCACTCACATCAGTTCACATCTAAACTTTATTTTTATTCACGTTTCCTTGCAGCATTGTTACACACACCAAGCAGCCATTTCCAATACAGTTACAATCCCGGCTGATGTCTAGGCTTCAGAATGGCGCACGAGCTATGCTGACATGCAGAGTAGTAAGCACAAACCGTATGGAATTGGAACCTGTCTAACGGACTGTTGAGTTACATAATTCCACAGAGAATCTGCCGGGAATCCAAAGTCCCGTCAGTAGTGCCACACTACACGTCTCCAGTCTGTTTGACCAGTTCATGTGTTGTCTGGCTCACTCACTGTGTGCAGCTTTATGTCAGCAAGGGCTTTTTGCTACGTACTCGATTCTAAATGTCAATTCTTTCTTGTTGTCTTTGAAATGGTAGTGCCCGCTATGACGAACAAATAGAGCAGCTTCATTCATATTCAAATCCTTGGGGTGTTGTGTTATGTCTCAACGTCACTTTATTACTGCTCACACACACACACACACACACACACACACACACACACACACACACACACATATATATATATATATATATATATATATACTATCATTATCATTATTTAAGCCCACGGTGGAAATTCATAGGACTTATCAATTTTACCTACCGCTTTAAAGCGACCTGTATGGTCCTTTAAGGCATGACTAGTACAGTTATGTTCAGAAAAGTCGCAGAACACTTTGAACTAGTAGGGGACGTTCATATTCGCCGGACATGTACGTTAGCATGTTCTGCAGAAGTAGCATTTCAGTCACCTCTATTCAGCACGTGTTCTGCTGCCTTGTAGCCAAAAGGGTCCGCCATTGGCCCTGATAACTTGCTCTATGAGCGATGGCATGGACGCGTAAGAGGCGGGAATGGCATGCTGAGGCATAGCCATCCATGCTGCGTTTACTTGGTTCCAAAGTTCATTTGTGGTTGTTGGCACTGGCTCAAAGCGCTGCACCCGTCGTTTCACTATATTCCACACATTTTCGACTGGCGAAAAGTCTGGTGATCTGGCGGGCCAAAGCAAAAGGCTGACATCCCGTGACACCAAGAAGGCTTGTAATCGTGCAGCATGTGGTCGTGCCGAAAAATGGCGTCCGGGATGTCGTGCACAAAGGGTATGGCTACGGTTCACAGGATGTCATTCACGTAGGTCACACTGATCACAGAGCTCTGGACACACATCATCTGTGATTTGTGGTTGTACCCAATAGCACCCCACGCCATACGACCTTGAGCTGGCACAGTATGTCTTGTGCGAATGCAGTAACGGTGATGCTGCGCCCCCCGTCTGCGGCAAACCAAAATGCGGCCATCATTTTCAAACAAACTGAACCCTGATTCGTCCGAAAACACTGTCTGATACCATTCCTGGCCCCAGTGACATCGTTCCATACACCATTGCCATCTAGCATGTTTCTGCACATTCTTCAAAGGTAGGCGGAGAAGTGGACGACGCGCACAAAACCCATGCCGTAGTAAACGGTGACGGACTGACACCCCTGATAATGCACGATATGTTACACACTGCCGCTGTTGTGCCGGAGCTGAGGAGGACGCAGATCTGTGCAGCAATGCCATTCGGATGAGGTATCGATCTTCTCGGGAGATGGTCTGGGTGGTGCGAACTGACCCATCTCGTCATGTTCTATGGTTTCCGTGAACCATTCCGCACACACCGGTTGTACTGCCGAAACCCTTACTCCCACACGAGCAGCAGTTTCCCGGATGGATGCATATACAACAGCTCGCTCACCGAGAGATCTGTACCTACAGATTGGAAAATTGCGCAGGTCGCACCAGTGTTTAAGAAGGGTAGTAGGAGTAATCCATAGAACTACAGACCTATATCATTGACGTCGGTTTGCAATAGGGATTTGGAGCATATACTGTATTCAAACATTATGAATCACGTCGAAGGGAACGATCTATTGATACGTAATCAGCATGGTTTCAGAAAACATCATTCTTGTGCAACCCAGCTAGCTCTTTATTCGCACGATGCCTATGGGGTATCGTCTCAGTTGTGCGACTGGATTCGTGATTTCCTGTCAGGAAGGTCGCAGTTCGTAGTAAAAGAACGGCAAATCATAGAGTAAAACTGAAGTGATATCAGGTGTTCCCTAGGGAAGCGTCCTGGGACCTCTGCCGTTCCTGATGTATATAAATAACCTGAGTGACAATCTGAGCAGTTCTTTTAGGTTGTTCGCAGATGATGCTGTAATTTACCATCTAGTAAGGTCACCCGAAGACCAGTATCAGTTGCAAAGCGATTTAGAAAAGATTGCTGTATGGTGTGGCAGGTGGCAGCTGACGCTAAATAACGGAAAGTGTGAGGTGATCCACATGACTTCCAAAATAAATCCGTTGGAACTCGATTACTCGATAAATAGTACAGTTCTCAAGGCTGCCAATTCAACTAAGTACCTGGGTGTTAAAATTACGAACAACTTCAGTTGGAAAGACCACATAGATAATATTTTGGGGAAGGCGAGCCAAAGGTTTCGTTTCATTGGCAGGACACTTAGAAGATGCAACAAGTCCACTAAAGAGACAGCTTACACTACACTCGTTCGTCCTCTGTTAGAATATTGCTGCGCGGTGTGGGATTCTTACCAAGTGGGATTGACGGAGGACATCGAAAGGGTGCAAAAAAGGGCAGCTCGTTTTGTATTATCACGTAATAGGGGAGAGAGTGTGGCAGATATGATAGGCGAGTTGGGATGGAAGTCATTAAATCAAAGACGTTTCTCGTCGCGGCGAGATCTATTTACGAAATTTCCGTCACCAACTTTCTCTTCCGAATGCGAAAATATTTTGTTGAGCCCAACCTACATAGGTAGGAATGATCGTCAAAACAAAATAAGAGAAATCAGAGCTCGAACAGAAAGGTTTAGGTGTTCGTTTTTCCCGCGCGCTATTCGGGAGTGCAATGGTAGAGAGATAGTATGATTGTGGTTCGATGAACCCTCTGCCAAGCACTTAAATGTGGATTGCAGAGTAATCATGTAGATGTAGATGCATCACTCTCTCTCACGCTAGCAATGCTCCCTCTTTCAGACTCACTGATTTGACGGTACGCTTCGCGCATACGTCTGCGAGGTGTCCTGCACGTCTGGTCAAGTCACACCGATCTATTATCTTTACTTTATAGCGACAACGAGAGTCGCAGGCTCGTCTTACTGGTAGGTGGTATTGCGCCGCGATATCGATGTTGATCTCTAACCCGCTGGCCGACATGGTTCAAACGCTGGTTAGCCCTGCAGAACATACTAATGTACATGTCCTGTGAATATGAACCTCACATCTCTAGTAGTTCAAGGTGTTCTGTTTCATCTGAACTTACGTGTGTTTTGTTCAGTGGACCAAATACAGAAACGTCATTCAACAAAAATCATTTGGTTTTGGTTCGTAAAAACTAGACTACTGATGTGTGAAATATTGTAGTTACATTAGGTAACGGAAGCACATGAGAAAAAAGAGGAAAAACTGTTCACTTTTGCCGACAAGTATTTCCAGAGCAGCAGCTGTGTCGGTCGAGCGGCAGACGGATTGCGAAACTGCCGGCAGCAGGAGACCGTAGTCAGAGCCGCTGGCAGGCGGCACGCAAATATTTACACCGACGCACAGCCGGCGCGGCGCGGGCCGCCTATTGCGTGCGCCCTCTGATGACTGCGCCAAGTAGAACGGCGCACACCCGAACACTCCGCGGGAGGGCGTCTCAGAGCCGAATGCACGCCTCGCAACTCCGCATTACGCAGGAAAACCGAGCTTCTGACATTCCGTATTATTCTTCCTGTTTGAGTACGAAAGAATAATGAACCAAAACACTCTGGGCAGACAACAGTGGAAAGTAGGCAAAACAGCAGCCACCTGCTTAAAAGAGCACACTGGTCGCTGTGGTGTAGAACTGATAACGGGTAGTAGTGTGAGCCCTCACTTCTACAGTAAATCACGGCCTATGTGGTGTGTATGTACCTGTCACTTGTATGGAAATAGGACAGACGTGGAGACGTAGCAGAGTGAAGAAAGGACCCACGCGTTTAAACGTGCCCACAGCCATCCATAACTGTACGCTACTGGCCGTTAAAATTGCTACATCAAGAAGAAATGCAGATGATAAACGGGTATTCATTAGACAAATATATTATACTAGAACTGACATGTGATTACATTTTCAAGCAATTTGGGTGCATGGATCCTGACAAATAAGTACCCAGAACAACTACCTCTAGCCGTAATAACGGCCTTGATACGCCTGGGCATAGAGTCAAACAGAGCTAGGATGGCGTGTACAGGTACAGCTGCCCATTCAGCTTCAAAAGGATACCACAGTTCACCAAGAATAGTGACTGGCGTATTGTGACAAGCCAGTTGATCGGCCACAATTGACCAGACGTTTTCAATTGGTGAGAGATCTAGAAAATGTGCTGGCCAGGGCAGCAGTCGAACATTTTCTGTATACAGAAAGGCCTGTACAGGACCTGCAACATGCGGTCGTGCATTATCCTGCTGAAATGTAGGGTTTCGCAGGGATCGAATGAAGGGTAGAGCCACGGGTCGTAACACATCTGAAATGTAACGTCCACTGTTCAAAGTGCCGTCAATGCGAACAAGAGATGACCGAGACGTGTAACCAACGGCGCCCCATACCATCACGCCCGGTGATACGCCAGTACGACGATGACGAATACACGCTTCCAATGTGCGTTCATAGCGATGTCGCCAAACACGGATGCGACCATCATGGTGCTGTAAACAGAGCCTGGATTAATCTGAAAAAATGACGTTTTGCCATTCGTGCACCCAGGTTCGTCGTTGAGTACACCATCGGAGGTGCTCCTGTCTGTGATGCAGCGTCAAGGGTAACCGCACCCATGATCTCCGAGCTGATAGTCCATGCTGCTGCAAACGTCGTCGAACTGTTCGTACAGATTGTTGTCGTCTTTCGAACGTCCCCATTTGTTGACTCAGGGATCGAGACGTGGCTGCACGATCCGTTACAGCCAAGCGGATAAGATGCCAGTCATCTCGACTGCTAGTGATGCGAGGCCGTTGGGATCCAGCACGGCGTTCCGTATTACCCTCCTGAACCCACCGATTCCATATTCTGCTAACAGTCATTGGATCTGGACCAACGCGAGCAGCAATGTCGCGATATAATAAACCGCAATCGCGATAGGCTGCAATCCGACCTTTATCAAAGTCGGAAACGTGATGGTACGCATTTCTCCTCCTTACACGAGGCATCACAACGACGTTTCACCAGGCAACGCCGGTCAACTGCTGTTGTAGGTGTCGCCACCGGCACCAACCTTGTGTGAATGCTCTGAAAAGCTATGCATATCACAGTATCTTCTTCCTGTCGTTTAAATTTCGCGTCTGTAGCACGTCATCATCGTGGTGTAGCAATTTTAATGGCCAGTAGTGTAGTTCCCCAATTTGTCAGTGTATCAACGCGGACTGTCCAACGTCTATGCAAGGAATGGTGTAGCAGTCGAAATCACGTAACACGGTATAAAAATAGTAGTCGTAAGTTTTCCGAGCTAATATAGGGAAGGGATGTGCAAAAAATCGATGTTTGGAGTTGGGCTGTGAAATGTATGTCCCATGTTAACCCACATTTTACTATATTTCATCATACAGTGTAAAAAGGCTAGCACTGCAAGCTCTTAGGACAGATAGCAGCAATCCACGTCCCATGAAAGGACAGATGGTTACGGAGCGTGAGAACGCAGAGGCAAGCAGAAACCGTGTCGTTCTGGAGTAGACAGAGAAGACGGCGATTCACACTGCGTGTCTAAACGTTTATATATGACTCCAACTAGACTGACGACATTATCCACACTGACAACTTGTTAACCATATTTCAGCAATACAAAAATCAAGCCACGGCGTAAGCAAACCTCTTCGATGTGAATTCCGGAACTTACAGGTGTGCTGCACCTTCTCTTTACGAGTTGCTCAACGACACCCTCCACAGATAATAATTCGCGAGGAACAACTTGTGCTGCTAGCACGTGCGACATAGTAATGCGTGATGCCAGGAATAATTTTTGAGTCACCAGTCTTCTGACTGATTTAATGCGACCCGCCACGAATTCATCTCCTGTGCCAACCTTTTCATCTCAGAGCAACACACGCAACATACGTCCTCAATTATTTGCTGGATGTATTCCAGTCCTTGTCTTCCTCTACAGTTTTTACCCTGTACAGCTTCCTCTAGTACCTTGGAAGTTAGTCCCTGATGTCTTAACAGGAGTCTTATTTCCTCCCCCCCTTTTCCCTGTAAGTGGTTTCCATACGTTCCTTTCCTCTACGATTCTGCGGAGAACCTTCTCATTCCTTACTTTATCAGTCCACATATTTTTTAACATTTGTATGCAAAATCACATCTAAAATACTTCTCTTCTGTTCCGGTTTTCCCATAGTCCATGTTTCAGTACCATACAATGCTATACTCCAAATGTACGTTCTCAAAAATTTCTTCCTTAAATTAAGGCATATGTTTGATACTTTGATACTATTAGTGCCAGTGCTAGTCTGCTTTTGGCGTCCTAGTTGCTCTGTCTGTCATTGCTTATTTTTCTGCCTAGGTAGCAGAATTCCTTAACTCCATCTGCTTCGTGACCACCAATTCAAATGTAACATTTCTCGTTGTTCTCATTTCTCCTAATTCTCATTACTTCAGTCTTTCTTCGATTTATTCCCAATCCGTATTCTGTACTCATTAGACTGGTAAATCCACTCAGTAGATCCTGTAATTCTTCATCACATTCGCACGGGAGAGGTATGTCATCAACGAATCCTATCATTGATATCCTTTCACCTTGAACTTTAATTTCACTCCTGAACCTTTCTTTAATTCCATCATTGCTTCTCTGATGTACAAAATTCAACAGAAGGACCGAAAGACTACATACCTGCCTTAAACCTTTTTAATCCAAGCACTGCGTTCTTCCTCGTCCACTCTTATTACTCCCTCTTGGCTCTTGTACTTGTTCTATATTACCGGTCTCTCCCTATAGCTTATCCCTATTTTCCTCAATATTTCGAACACCCTGTACCATTTAACATTGTCGAAGTCTTTTTACAGGTCGGTATATCACATGGAAATATTTTGAGTTTTCTTTAGTCTTGCTTATATTATCAACCTGTAACATTCACGTGATAAATTTTTGGCTACAGTGCGACGAGAGGAAATTATGCCTCTAACAGTTATAAACATTATCTGTTCGACGTATGGAAAAACAGTGAATACGATGATAAATATTAATTATTTATATAATATCCTATGATGTAATTGGACATATCGATGTGTATCATACAAAGACAATGATGATTGTAAATTCCTTTTATGATCTGCGTTTGTCTTCCTTTGTTTTTTTACCTTTTGTTGGTTGGCTTTTGTAGGTTGCGGACGCATGCCGAACTGAGGTCTGTTAAGAAATTGTAATTATTTGTTAATTATTACATGAAAATAGAGTTCATTATTATTGCCGGCCGTGGTGGCCGTGCGGTTCTAGGCGTTACAGTCCGTAACTGCGGGACTGCTACGGTCGCAGGTTCGAATCCTGCCTCGGGCATGGATGTGTGTGATGTCGTTAGTTTAGTTAGGTTTA
This sequence comes from Schistocerca serialis cubense, assembly GCF_023864345.2. NCBI lineage: Eukaryota > Metazoa > Arthropoda > Insecta > Orthoptera > Acrididae > Schistocerca > Schistocerca serialis. The sequence continues at coordinate 496,969,620 of NC_064645.1, forward strand.
AGTAGTTCTAAGTTCTAGGGGACTGATGACCTAAGATGTTAAGTCCCATAGTGCTCAGAGCCATTAGATCCATCATTATTATTATAAACATGAGTGAATAATTATTTGTAACTTTAATTCCTCTCTCAGTAAGCATTATCTGTGTTAATTATTTCTTTCCGCTGCAAGGAGCGCAGCCATTGATGATACAGATTTGTATCGCGTTTTTGTCTGTTTTCCTTAGAAACAAATCAAATGTTTGCTTGATGGAGTCTAAATAGTGCGCAATACGAAAGTAGATTTTATAGCGTTTAATAAGCATTTTAAATATTTACTTATTTGCTCTAAGTCTCTATAAATTGTCTGTCGCCATCTTAACAATGATCTCAGCGGCAAATTCAAATTTAAATTACGCAACTCTGCAGAATAAATGCCGAAGGTAATACAAGCGTGTAAAAATAAATGTGGTGGTCCCGAACTCATTTTATTGAAAATGATTCGAATCAGATTGGTTCTTTAAAAACAGTGCTCATTGCACGATCCTTATAACAAAATTTTCTAGCTGAGGTATGGAGCCGAAATTAATTACGCACGAGTTGCGAAGAATATTGTTTCAGCTAACATACGTCAATGTTGTGCGCGGCTGATATTCGGTGGTTTTAATGATCATTTTGCCGAAGATAACTGCTTTCATCTTAATCAATAGTTGTATTGAATCTGTTGTATGAACTGTGATTTAGTGACACTTACACAACTTACAGACAACACTTTAACACGACGTTAACTTGGAGTTCTTTAACAACTTGATCAAATCTTTAGCCGGGAGAAAAATTATTTAGTAATTACTCAATGTAATAAAATAAGATTATCATTTCCATTTACAAATTAGTTAAATACCAAACCACTGAATAACACAGCAAACGCCACAAACCGCAACGTCCGAATTGCCTCTCTGGTGCCTTTACCTTTCCTAAAGCCAAACTGACCGTCATCTAACACATCCTCAATTTTCTTTTCCATTCTTTTGTGTTTTATTCTTGTAAGTAAGTTGGATGCATGAGCTGTTAAGCTGATTCAGCGATATTTCTCGCAGCTGTCAGCTCTTGCAACCTTCGGAATACGGTGGATGATATTTTTCCGAAAGTCAGATGTACATCGCCAGACTCATACAGACTACACACCAACGTAAAAAGCCATTTTGTTGCCACTTCCCCCAATGAGTTGAGAAATTTAACGGAATGTTAGCCGTCTCTTCTGCCTTATTTCATCTTAAGTCATCCAAAGCTCGTTTAAATCCTGACTCTTATACTGGATCCCTTATCTCTACTAAGTCACTACCGTTCCTTATTCTGTCACATTAGACAAATCCTCCCCGTAACCGCTGCCTTCGATGTAATCTCTCCACCTATCCGCTCTCTCCTCTGCATTCAACAGTGGAATTGCCGTTGCACTCTTAAATGTTACTAACCTTTCTTTTAATTTCACCGAAAGTTGGTTTGACTTTCCTATATGGTGAGTCGGTCCTTCCGACAATCATTTCCTTTTCGATTTCTTCACATTTTTCATGCTGTCATTTCGTCTTAGCTTTCCTGCACTTCCTATTTATTTCATTCCTCAGCAACTTATATTTCTGTATTCCTGAATTTCTCTGAACATTTTTGTACTTCCGTCTTTCAACAACAACTGAAGTATTTCTTGTTTCTTGGAAGTTATCTTCTTTGTACCTGATTTTTTTCTTCCAATTTCTGTGATTGCCCTTTTTACAGATGTCCATTTATTTTCAACTGTACTGCCTACTGAGCTATTCTTTATCGCAGTATCTACAGCGTCAGAGAACTTCAAGTGTACCTCTTCATTCCTTAGTACTTAACGTATCCCACTTCTTTGCACACTGATTCTTCCTGATTAAATTGTGATCTGTGTCTGTATCTGTTCCCGGGTACGTCTTACAATGCAGTACCTGGTTTATGAATCTCTGCTTGACCATGGTGTAATCTATCTGAAATCTTCCCCTACCTCTTGGCCTTTTCCAAGTATACCGCCTCCTCTTCTGATTCTTGAAATGGTGTAACCTATCTGAAATCTTCCCGTATCTCCCGACCTTTTCCAAGTATACCCCCTCCTCTTGTGATTCTTGAACAAATTATTCACTCTACTAGCCGAAATTTATTGCAGAACTCAGTCACTCAGTCGTTTTCCTCTCTCATTCCTTGTCCCAAACCCATATTCTCCAGTAGACCTTTCCTCTACGCCGGCCGGAGTGGCCGAGCGGTTCTAGGCGCTTCAGTCTGGAACCGCGCGACCGGTACGGTCGTAGGTTCGAATCCTGCCTCGGACATGGATGAGTGTGATGTCCTTAGGTTGGTTAGGTTTAAGTAGTTCTAAGTTCTAGGGGACTGATGACCTCAGATGTTAAGTCCCATAGTGCTCAGAGCCATTTGAACCCTTTCTTCTACTCCTTCCCCTATAACCGCATTCTCATCCGCCATGAATGTTAGATTTCCACCTCCCTTCACCTAATGGATTACGCGTTCAGTGTCCTCATATACTTTCTCTACCACTTCATCTTCGACTTTTGACGTCGACATGTATACCTCAACTATGGTTGTCGGTTTGGTTTGCTGTCTACTCTGCCGAGAACAATCCGATCAGTGAACTGTTCACAGCAACACACCCTGTGCCCTACCTTCCTATTCCTAACGAATCCTACTCCAGTTATACCGTTTTCTGCTGCTATTAATATTACCCTATACTAATATGACAAGAAATCCTTGTCGTATGTCCAATTCACTTCACTGACTCTCATTACATCTTGATTGAGCCATTGCATTTCCCTTTTCAAATTTTGTAGCTTCCCTACCACGTTCAAGCTTCTGAAATACCACGCTCCGACTAGTAGAACGTTTTTAATGCGGTGGTTTCCATTGCCTTTTCCATCATCATGCTCTTGATCATTGCTGGTTCTTTCGCCTTTAGGGGCAGTTTCCCAACCCAAGGGGACAGAATGCCCTGAACGTCTGTCCCTTCCTCCGTCCTCTTTGACAAGGCCATTGGCAGAATGAGGGCGACTTCTTATGGCTGAAGTCTTCGGACACCATTGGCGACTATTATTCAAAATTTAAGCGGTGGTGGTGTTCGAACCCGGGACCGAGGATGTTTTTATTGTTAATCAAAGAGGCTAGCTCTAAGACCACGGGTGCAATAAATACTGCGTATCTCCCCATAATTAACGAGTAAGGTATTGGGGTACCATCTATCTCGGTGGTACATGCTGATGCACGTCTTCAATGGGCCCACCAACATAGAAATTGGGTAGTAGTCACCTGGAGCCGTGTATTCTTGTCAACAGGGACGTTTAAGGCGCACCGTGTGGAGGGTGTAGTTCAGTAGGTCAGAAATGGTACGTGAAGTTTTGGGAGTGCTTTTCGTACGATGAGTTGGACGCCGCCGTTCATGTTATCGTGAACATAAGCCAGGATACTTATTTCAACATTCTCGGTGAGCAGGTGTCACCCACAGTGCAATATTTTCACAAATATGCTGTTCACACTCTGGGGCAGCATGCTTATGTTCCTGGTCTGACTTCTTGTTGTTGTCTTCAGTCCTGAGACTGGTTTGATGCAGCTCTCCATGCTACTCTACCCTATGCAAGCTTCTTCATCTCCCAGTACCTACTGCAGCCTACATCCTTCTGAATCTGCTTAGTGTATTCATCTCTTGGTCTCCCTCTATGATTTTTACCCGCCACGCTGCCCTCAGTACTTAACTGGTGATCCCTTGATGCCTCAGAACATGTCCTACCAACCGATCCCTTCTTCTGGTCAAGTTGTACCACAAACGTCTCTTCTCCCCAGTCCTATTCAATACTTCCTCATTAGTTATATGATCTACCCATCTAATCTTCAGCATTCTTCTGTAGCACCACATTTCGAAAGCTTCTATTCTCTTCTTATCCAAACTAGTTATCGTCCATATTTCACTTCCATGCATGGCTACGCTCAATACAAATACTTTCAGAAACGACTTCCTGACACTTAAATCTATACTCGACGTTAACAAATTTCTCTTCTTCAGAAACGCTTTCCTTGCCATTGCCAGTGTACATTTTATATCCCCTCTACTTCGACCACCATCAGTTATTTTGCTCCCCAAATAGCAAAACTCCTTTACTACTTTAAGTGTCTCATTTCCTAATCTAATTCCCTCAGCATCACCCGACTTAATTTGACTACATTCCATTATCCTCGTTTTGCTTTTATTTCTTCTCCATGGATTTTAATACCTACTCCAAATTTTTCTTTTGTTTCCTTTACTGCTTGCTCAATATACAGATTGAATAACATCGGTGAGAGGCTACAACCCTGTCTCTCTCCCTTCCCATCCACTGCTTCCCTTTCGTGTCCCTCGACTCTTATAACTGCCATCTGGTTTCTGTACAAATTGTAAATAGCCTTTCGCTTCCTGTATTTTACCCCTGCCACCTTCAGAATTTGAAAGAGTATTCCAGTCAACATTGTCAAAAGCTTTCTCTAAGACTACAAATGCTAGAAACGTAGGTTTGCCTTTCCTTAATCTAGCTTCTAAAATAAGTCGCAGTGTCAGTGTTGCCTCACGTGTTCCAATATTTCTACGGAATCCAAACTGATCTTCCCCGAGGTCGGCTTCTACCACTTTTTCCATTCGTCTGTAAAGAATTCGCGTTAGTATTTTGCATCCGTGACTAACACTCAGGAACTGTGTCACACCCTTGCTGGTCCTAAGTCTTCCGGAACTAAACCCACAGAAAAGTCTGGCACTGCTTGGAACCCAGGGTGAGATGCAGCAGGCAACTGTCATGCAATGTGGTATTGCTACAGGATCCAGCCATGACACAGTGCTCCGCTGATACATCAACAAATCGAACAGCTTCACTCACATTCAAACACAACAGCTCATGTCCGACACTGTGTCATATCTCAATGTCGCTGTTGCCTGTATTACTGTGTTGATACCACACAGCCGACTGGAAAACAAACAAACACACACGCACACGCACACGCACTATACTATCATGACGAGTTTACGGTGCGAAGTCATATTACTTCTGCCTTTTACATCACCACTTCGATGCGACCTGTATGCTCTTTTCAGGCATGAGTAATATTTTGTCCGTTAGGTCTGACACATTAATCACATGAAAGAAGTTGTGGATCATGTTCCTCGAGGCTATTCTCAAGGCCTGAGGCGGTGTTAAACGACATCAGCCTGGCGTCTGCTAGAAATAACTAATTTTCTTACACAGTGTGCTTATTTATAGCCCGTCTTTTTTCCTGTTATAGAACGAAATATCAATGAACGAAAACACTTAGCACAGTGAACACCAGACAGCAGCTCCACTATGCGCTATTATTCTTCCAGTTATACATTTTGCTTGGTTTCACTAACACATCTTAATAAACTTAACGATAATCGGTTAAATACTTTGCCATCTTTCCGACAGAAGCGGCTGGAAATGGCACTTCTCAAAAACATGTACGGTTTACGCAGTATTTCCTGTTTGGCCTTGTCACTGAAAACTACGATTGCTTTTCCTAAATCATTTTCTCCCGTTGTTCGCATTACCGAAACACAATCCTTCTACACTACATTAGCCTCTTAAGTGTTTCAAAGCTACCAGTTGTTTTATTTACACTGTGTGCAGGTTTAAAAACAAATAAAATGCATTTACATACTGCTACTCTCGCGATGACATGGGCTTATAAACCACAGTGAGTTTATTGCTGCATCAGATCGGCTTAATGGCCTACGCTTTCAACAGGTTCTTACTGAAATTCCTCAGTTCTGTACTGCTCGTCCATCAGTGATCGGCAGAGAACAATAAACAAGGCCTCTCCGCGCTCGCTATCTCTCTCTCTCTCTCTCTCTCTCTCTCTCTCTCTCTCTCTCTCTGGCTTGGGACCAGAAACAAAGCGGTCTAACACCGGTCATTGGGGCTCCAGGATGCTGACGACAACGTCAAATTTGCACAATCGGACGAAGAACTGTAGACAATAATTCTAAATGCTTTCACTGAGATGCAGAAGAGGCTGGGACGTAATGTAGACGTTGTGAAGACCAAGAAACCACAGGACTTCCACACAACAGACCGCCAAACTACTAGTAAACGAAGAATTCGTAGAAAACTGAACCCGTACCAGGTTCACCGCTCTGCGGAAAAAAAAGGTTGAGATCCAGCATTGTCTCGAGTATGTAGGAACATAAGCCTATTTAATGACATAAGAAATCGCATCGGATGTGCGTTTAAGGCTGGGTTATTGTTTCTAGAGATTGAAATTTTACAACAACCATTTAAAATACTCGGAAAATTCCAGCCAGGATGGCTAACAAATTTCTTGAAATTTAGCAGGAAAGACACAGGAACACTGGTGTTCCGGAAAAGCAAGTAATACAGGTAGAGTAACTGTGCAAGCTCAGCCTGAAGGAACACGGACTGGACATGCGATCTGTTGCCCCTACACCGCATCGCAAAGTGTATATTGCACACTCAACTTACAGAATGTAGTCGCCATGTTGATCATCTAAATATGATGTGTAAAGGCAGCCTCAATGGGAAATTTAATGTCATTACTGACAAACAACCCTGTCGGTAGAACATCCGCAACTGAGCATTATACCAGAGGTTGAAAATAACGCTTCAGTTGTAAAATCCTTTATTATCACACGACTCCTGTTCTGCGCTCGTAGGTAGGACACTGCGCCTAGTACACGTCCACCGCGGCGCTCGGGGGTCACAGCACCAATTACGACACCTGAAGATGGGCTTATAGGAGCCCGAAACTTTACAACTGAAGCGGTATTTTCAACATCTGGTCATTACTGACAATTGAGAAACATGCGCCCTTCACTGGCCAATCTAAACAAGAAATACTAATCAAGAAGCAGCACTCTTCAATGGAAAACCATGCGATGTGACGTAAACTACGCCTGCATTCTGTAGAACAAAGTTCAAATTCTCGTCTTGGCACCTTTATTAGCGTTTGCCCTGGTTTTTCTAAACGTCCGGATAGTTCGTCTGAAAATGCACAGCGGCGATTTCTTTCTCGATCCTTATCTGTTCCGAGGCTGTGCTCCGTCTTTAAAGATCTCGTCGTGAATAGGATGTTAAAACGAAAATCATCTTTCATTTTTACTTTCTTCAAAGAACAGTGATGATGTGCCGCAGCTGTAGGTCGCACAGTAAGTCTGGGCGAAACATCTGAGGCGAAATGGCACACCACCACCACCACCACCACCACCACCACCTGCAACCCAGGCATTTATTTGCCGCCAGTGAGAGGTAATGTCTAGATGTCTAAAAATCTGCATCAGCGGAAGACACCATACTCTTACACGAGTGATTTAACAGAATAAAATAATATAGGATCGGAAATAGTGAATAGGCACGCCGATTGGTACAGTTCTCTAGCGGGCGCAACTGAAAGTACTCCTAAGACTCTCCAAAGCTTTCTTGATAAATATGGGCTGTAGCCCCGTTTGTTGTTGTTGAAGAATGCCCAAGCTATGTGACAAGATCTAGCCACTGTCGATGAAATTATATATCCAGAACCAAGAACAGATAGCCTAGAACACCGGAAAATTACTAGTGGTAACACGAGTGCGATAAACTTACGAGCGAAAGAGTGTAAGGCATAGTCCCCCAATATAATGGAAAGAAGAAAACTAGATCACTTTCAACCAGTTCGCCCCGTGCGGTGTGAAGGCGCCTTGTCATGGTTCGCGCGGCTGCCCCCGTCGGAGATTCGAGTCCCGTGTGTGTGTGTGTGTGTGTGTGTGTGTGTGTGTGTGTGTGTGTGTGTGTGTGTGTTTTATCCTTAGGGTTAGGATCTTACCATAAATTTCCAAATTTAACCAGTTCAGGCCATGGTTTATTAAATCAAAGGGAATCATCCCTAACCGCAATATCGGGTCACAGTGAGAAACGGTACTCATAAATGTGTGACAATGGACAAGTCGGGACAGCCGTACACACCTTTTCCACTTATGGTAGACGTTAAGAAGCATACTCAATCTGTAAATTTGTACCTATATCACTAAACGGCTAATCTGGTCCGTGATGCAGGGTTTCAGTGGCAGGTTGCCTCTCTAACGGCTCCCACGTGCAATAAAAATTTGATTTTCCGTATTTCATGCAATTATTGACTGAATTAAAGAATTTAGAATGCTGTCACAATCTAATAGTTAAGTTAAAGATTTAAGAGTAATACATGTCTTACACTTAGAAACAGGGCGCACGCGCGCGCGAGCGCGCGTGTGCTTGTTTCAAACAGTGAAATGCGTGAAAACGTTGCGTTTTGTTACGACGGAACGCAAAATACCCGAACTGTACATCCAGTGTTTCGTAATGAGAACATCATTTCAAACATTATCTAATCTTTTGCTCGGTCACATGCTAAATGTCAAATATTTAACACAATGATCACATATAAACTAATCAGACGTTTGAGGCTGTTTCGCACATGGGACTTGGATTCTTTAAAGAATCTGGGGTGAGGTGGAGTGGGGTTACTGGTCGTATTCTAAGAGACTCAGAAGTATGGTCCACAGTGAACACAACTGGACGCACGATTTAGAATACACACACCCCTGTCACATTAATGTGACTAGGGTCTATGTTCGACGTCAGCGTCCAGCAACCATTCACAGACGGCATGTGGCAGCACTAGCAATGGAGGGTCTTAGGAAGCATGTCGGGGAGACGTGTAAAACAGTGCGGTCGTTGCCGTGACGCGGAACCCGAGCCATTTACCTGACGGAAAAAAAGGAAAAAAAAAGAGCATGATTATTGGCTTTCGGATCAAGGGTGGAAGCATTTCCGAAACGGCTAAGTTTGTAAACTGTTCGCTTGCCGCCGATATTAAAGTACACCGTGCATGGCAAAATGGCGCTATCCAAAAGCGACACCGAGGCAACTGTGTTGCACCACGGGCCGTAGATGACAGGGGCGAACGGCGGCTACAGCAACTGGCCGCCCAGATGATGCACAAGGGGCTACCAAGAGTATCTCCTCAACGACCATCCAGCTGGGCCTTCGCAATAAACGCTTGGTTCATGCTCCCACGCTGAATGGTGTTCATCGGCGCCGCTGAGTGGCGGCAGTTGGCCTTTTCAGATGAAGCGCGTTCTGTGCTCCATCGGACGGATGGCCGTTGGCGTCCACGGCGTGAGACGTCTGAAAGCAAACACCCTGCAACAATCATCGGAAGGGTGCTGGGTAGTCTCGTCATTCTGGAAAACTCAGCAGATCAACACAAGCTTTCATCTATCCTTAGAGATCGTGTCCACCCCTATACGCTGTTTCTTTTTCCCCGGCACGATGGTATCTACCAGCAGGACAATGCAACACGTCACAAAGCTCGCAGTGTACGGGCGTGATCCGAAGAGCAACAGGACGAGTTTACCGTACTCTCCTGGCCACCAGACTCCCCGGATTTAAACCCAATCCTGAACCTGTGGGATCACCTCGATCGAGCTGTACGTATCATGTATCTTCAGCCAAGGAACGCAGTGCAACTGGCCACGGCACTGGAGCTTGAGCTGGAGTCGACATGCCTCCACGTTCCTGGACCTCACTGACTCTCCTCGTGCCTGTGTCTCCCGCCGCTGAAGGTTGTTATTCAGGCTTTCGACAGGTGGTCGCATTACTGTGACTGAACAGTGTAGATCTCCGCAACAGCCTTGCGAGACCTGCCGCTGCTGCAGTTGAATGGGTCAAAAAATACACTATGTCCTACGCACACAATCCGCGGATCTTATGGCTCTGAGCACTATGGGACTCAACTTCTGTGGTGATCAGTCCCCTAGAACTTAGAACTACTTAAACCTAACTAACCTAAGGACATCACACACATCCATGCCCGAGGCAGGATTCGAACCTGCGACCGTAGCAGTCCCGCGGTTCCGGACTGCGCGCCTAGAACCACTAGACCACCGCGGCCGGCCGGATCTTATGGCGAATTTGGAGGAGGCAACTGACATGAACTAAACTACACTGAGCATTGAGTTCTAATTAACTGGCATTTCTTCACTTTAATTGGGAGACGTACAATATATTTTAATTTAAAGTTAAATTTTATTAATATGCGCCCCGCGGGATTAGCCGAGCGGTCTGGGGCGCTGCTGTCTTGGACTGTGCGGCTGGTCCCGGCGGAAGTTCGAGTCCTCCCCGGGCGCTGATAACCTCGCTGTTGTGCGCCCTAAAACACTAATCATCATCGTTATCATCATCATCGAGTCCTCCCTCGGGCATGGGTGCGTGTGTTTGTCCTTACGATAATTTAGGTTAAGTAACGTGTAAGCTTGGGGACTGATGACCTTAGCAGTTAAGTCCCATAGGATTTCACACACATTTGAACATTCTTATTAGTATGTATTTATTTGTTTGCGCAGATACAAATTACGGTGTAGTCGTGTGTGTTGTGCAGAGTTGTTGTTTCCATTTCACGCGCAATATTTCGACTACCGACCCAGTCGTCTCTTTCAGGTGCTGATATTTCACTGTAACATGTACTCGCTGCCTAGACTACAACAGTCTGGCTGAAGTCCAGGCAGCGAGTACACGTTACAGCGAAACTGCACCACCTGAAGGAGACGACCGGGTCGGTAGTCGAAATACTGCGCGTGAAATAGTGATATGGAAACAACTCGACACAACACCAGGAAGCACATCATTACCAATATCGCCGAGATAACGTGAGGTATGTTGTAAGTAGTGAGCAGGATTTGAGTACTGTTTTTAGAATAACAGCAACAGCATGGGGTTAGGAATACTAGGAGCTCCGCGACACGTAACAGCCCGAGGGCACCAAATGCCATGGACATACTGTAGTCACCTACGTTAGGATGTGCGCTAAGGGATTCGCAATAACAATCATATAACCTTGAAAGGGTATAAAGTAGAAATAAATTAGCAATACATACAGTCGAGTCCCGGTAATTCGAACCTCAGGCGTCAGCCGTGGTGGCCGTGCGGTTCTAGGCGCTTCAGTCCGGAACCCCGCGACTGCTACGGTCGCATGTTCGAATCCTGCTTCGGGCATGGATGTGTGGATGTCCTTAGGTTAGTTAGGTTTAAGTAGTTCTAAGTTCTATGGGACTGATGACCTCAGATGTTAAGTCCTATAGTGCTCAGAGCCATTTGAACCTTTTTTTTGAACCTCAGAACTTTCATTTCTGGATATTTCGACCTAGTTTTCAAGTACGCTGGAAAGATCCTCGATAAATCGAAGAAATCTCTTTTTTTTTTTTTGGCACACTGAATAAACCAAAACGATTGTCCCGATCGACCGCTGCTCCCACCCCACCCCCTGCTCCAGACAAACACTACAATTCGAAACTAGCAACCATGTAACACTCGGTAATTTGAAATGTTTCGTCAATAACTTCGTCATTCAACTCTTCGCCACACTTGATGTTTTCTGAACGATGTGTAGATTTCTAAAGTACATATAACAGATTCAGAAAACACCCAAGGAAGTACAAGTGTTTGACTTCTTTGAGAAAGGAGGAAGTTATTGAGTCTATAGAATATGGAAAGGAAAAAACGGTACAACATATAGCGAAAACTTACGGGACTTAGTCATCCAAGCTGTCGACAATACTTTCGCAGAAATACGTAACTGGTGAAGACCTATGACAGTGATGGCGCAAACGGACCCGGTGACGTGAGTTTCCGCATATTAAAGGCGGCTTACTGAAATGCCTTTTTGCTCTATCTAGAGGATGAAGCATACCTTTCGGATGTTATACGCTTAAAGAAGAGATTACGTCCTCCACTGTTAGTTTGGGCACTGAATGGTTCACTGTTAGTGAGGCGGACGGGGGAAATACTTCGTTTTTACGAACATTTGTGGAGAAAATGTGAACGTTGATGACAGTTTGTTAAGCGTCGAAAAATGAATGAAATTTAAGTTATAAGTCTCGGAAATTTGTGTGTGCCTCTCTTTTGATTTTTTAAATAAATAAAAAACAGGTAAAAAGGCCAACTATCTTAATTTGAGTTCGTGTTGTTAATTCTGCTTACTTTTGCAAAAATTACTAATGTTATTGAATCTACACACCATTTTTGAAGGTATATTCTCCCTTCGACTTACTCCTCATTTCAACCTTGTCATTCAAACTTTTTTAAATCGAACTCTGAATTATCTGTACTTCTTGTTAGGTCCCTTGAACTTAGAACTGCGGTGAATCGACTGTAGGTCAGTTTTGTTTCCTTTCTTTAGCTCGTGTTGTGTGTGTATTGATTTCTCTTCATCGTACACAGTGTTTTATGTTAAGCATTTTCTTTTGCTTCGTGTAACTTTATGATTCCAACTTTTACAATAATGGATTGTGCGTGTTTAACAGCCTGCAATAGAAGTAAGGGGGACAGGTGTTGATGAAATAGCAGTAAATAAAAATTACTGTTTGTACAGCGCCCCCTTCCCGTCGCGGACCAATGACAGAGCAGAGGCCGGTAGGCCCGGCCGCTTGTTAGCCACACTCTGGCTGTCGCTAATGAAGCCGCTCTCGACGGCGCGCGCCGCGCCGGACAGCACTCGGCATCGGCCACGCAGTCCCGACTAATGAGAGGCTTGCTCCCCCCCCCCACCGTCCCCCCCCCCCCCCCTCTCTCTCTCTCTCTCTCTCTCTCTCTCGCCCTGGCAGTGCGAGATTGCTATGGCTAACTCGCTATCTCCTCGCCACATCACTGCTTTTCTGTACTGAATAACCAAGCTGCTAGGATCATTTTCTCGGTATCTCTCCCTTGGGTAACTTGTCATTCACGAATCATTTACGGACGAATGGCTAACTGGTAGAGGCCAGTCTCGGTGAAGATTAGTCGGGTCCCGGAGAAATATAGCAAGACGCGAAGCAGTACTGACCCTAGGACGTTCCTAGATTTCCTATCTTCTAGATAGGTTAAAATCTACTTTTGTATAATGTTTAGATTTATACAAATGTTTCGAAACTGTTGACCAGAATTCACTGTTTGAAATTCTGAAGGTGGCAGCGATAAAACAAAGGGGCCAAAAGCTTGAATACTGTTTGTACACATGGATGGGAAGCAGTAGTTGAGAAGAGAGAGAGACCGGTTTGTAGGTTACCCTCCCGATGTTATTCAGTCTGTACACTGAGCAAACAGTAAAGGAAACGAAGGAGAGATATGAAAAGGGAATTAAAGTTTTTTGGGGGGGGGGGGGGGGGGAAGTAAGAACTTCACGGATTGCCGACAACACTTTAATTTTGTTATCTACCAGTTTTTGTAAATATATTAAATAACAGTTTCCGGTAACTGTGAATTAACCGCGCATCTAGCGTCTGCATTAACTCGGATAATCGAGAGCTTGCTGTATTGCAGAGAAATGTCTGAAACACATAAAGTGTCAATAGGTGCGCACCCATCTGATTATCAAAATTAAACATAACCCGAAAATTCATCATGTATGTAGAGTTCTACGTTCTGGAACGCTATACAACAACAACAACAATAATAATAGTAATAAATAATACTTTCTTCTCCGGACGAAAGTATTTCAACTAGACTTCTCCTTCGCCTTCTCCTAGCACCCGTGCCTTTTTTTTTTTTTTTTTTTTTTTTTTTGTGGTTTTAGGGCGCACAACTTCAATGGTCATTAGCGCCCTGACTACTCTAAGAATACACCGCGAGGCACAAGTTGACCACAACAACTAAAAGGGAAAACACGATAAAAGACAGACTGACAGGCATAGGATTAAAAAACAGCATCAAATGTCCTTAGCGAGGTGTGTCAAATTGATAAAACGAAGAACACGAGCAGCTGCTCGTGGGTCATCCGCTAAAATGGCATCGAAAGTATTTGGCAGGTTAAGATCGAGGCGCAGTGTGTTAAGATCTGGACAGGACAGTAAAATGTGTCTAACCGTCAGCAAGTGCCCACATGGGCAGAACGGCGCCGGCGCAGCCGTCAGCAGATGGCGATGGCTGAACCGGCAGTGTCCAATTCTTAACCGGGCTAAAATGACCTCCTCCCGCCGAGAAGGGCGTGAGGAGGACGTCCAAGCCACAGGAAGAGGTTTTAAGGCCCGAAGCTTGTTGTCGGTAAGTGCAGCCCAATCGGCATGCCACAGAGATAAGATGCGCCGACAAATCACCCTGCTAAAATCGGACGAAGGGACAAAACAAAAAGCTGTCCGAGGCTGGAGGACCGCAGCCTTGGCCGCGGCATCTGCAGCTTCGTTCCCAGGGATACCGACATGGCCAGGAACCCACATAAAGCTAACTGGAGAACCGACGTCCACCAGCTGCTGAAGAGAGCGTTGGATCCGGTGTACGAAAGGGTGAACCGGGTACGGATCACTGAGGCTCTGGATGGCGCTCAGGGAATCTGAGCAGATGACATAAGCAGAATGTCGGTGGCGGCAGATGTAAAGAACAGCCTGGTAGAGGGCAAAGAGCTCAGCTGTGAAGACAGAACAATGGTCATGGAGCCGGTATTTGAAACTTTGTGCCTCAACAATAAAGGAACACCCGACCCCGTCATTGGTCTTAGAGCCATCTGTATAAATGAATGTCATGTCGATGAACTTTGAACGAAGTTCTAAAAAACGGGAGTGGTAGACCGAACCGGGGGTGACCTCTTTTGGGAGCGAGCTGAGGTCAAGGTGAACGCGGACCTGAGCCTGGAGCCAAGGTGGCGTGCGGCTCTCGCCCACTCGAAAGGTTGCAGGGAGTGAAAAATGAAGGTGTTGAAGGAGGCGACGAAAGCGAACTCCAGGGGGTAGCAGGGCAGAGACATACAACCCGTATTGACGGTCAAGAGAGTCGTCAAAAAAGGAACGATAAGACGGATGGTCGGGCATTGACAGTAGCCGACAGGCATACCGACAAAGCAGTATATCGCGCCGGTAGGTGAGTGGCAATTCGCCAGCGTCAGCATGAAGACTCTCTACGGGACTGGTATAAAATGCTCCGATCGCAAGTCGTAAACCCCGATGTTGTATGGAGTTGAGGCGGCGTAAGATGGATGGCCGTGCAGAGGAGTATACGAAGCTCCCATAATCCAGCTTGGAGCGGACGATCGACCGATATAGACGAAGTAGGACGGTTCGATCCGCTCCCCACGACAGACCACTGAGAACACGGAGGACATTTAAAGAACGGGTACAACGGGCGGCCAAATAGGACACATGTGGAGACCAGCTAAGTTTCCTGTCAAATGTAAGGCCTAAAAATTTGGTTGTCTCCACGATTGGGAGAGCAACGGGACCGAGTCGTAAGGACGGTGGGAGAAACTCTTTGTAGCGCCAGAAGTTAATACAGACCGTCTTCTCGGCAGAAAAACGGAAGCCATTGGCGACACTCCAGGAGTAAAGACGGTCAAGAGAACGCTGAAGACAGCGCTCCAGTACACGTGTACACTGCGCGCTGCAATAGATGGTAAAATCGTCCACGAAAAGGGAGCCTGATACATCAGCTGGGAGGCAATCCATTATTGGATTGATCGCGATGGCGAAGAGAGCGACGCTCAAGACTGAGCCCTGTGGCACCCCATTCTCCTGGCGAAAGGTGTCGGACAGGACAGAACCCACACGTACCCTGAACTGTCGATCCATTAAAAAGGAACGAATAAAAAGAGGAAGGCGACCGCGAAGGCCCCATGTATGCATGGTGCGGAGAATGCCCGCCTTCCAACAGGTGTCGTAAGCCTTCTCCAAATCAAAGAACACAGCCGCGGTCGGGCGCTTCCGCAAGAAGTTATTCATAATGAAGGTCGACAAGGTAACCAGATGGTCAACAGCAGAGCGGCGCCTACGAAATCCACATTGTACATTGGTAAGTAGGCGTCGAGACTCGAGCAGCCAAACCAATCGAGAGTTAACCATTCGCTCCATCACTTTACAGACACAGCTGGTAAGCGAGATAGGTCGATAACTGGAAGGCAAGTGCTTGTCCTTCCCCGGCTTAGGAATTGGGACAACAATAGACTCGCGCCAGCATGCGGGAACATGTCCCTCAATCCAGATGCGATTGTATGTACGAAGAAGAAAACCTTTACCCGCAGGAGAAAGGTTCTTCAGCATCTGAATATGAATAGAATCTGGCCCTGGAGCAGAGGACCGTGATCGGCCAAGTGCGTTTTCGAGTTCCCGCATGGTGAATGGGGCATTATAACTTTCACAATTCGAGGAGCGGAAGTTAGGTGGCCTAGCCTCCTCTGCCTGTTTGCGGGGGAGGAAGGCAGGGTGGTAATGAGCGGAGCTCGAAACCTCTGCGAAAAAGCGGCCGAAGGCATTGGAGACAGCCTCAGGGGCTACAAGGACGTCATTCGCGACCTTCAAGCCAGAAACTGGTGAGTGGACCTTAGTGCCAGATAGCCGGCGCAGGCTACCCCAGACAACAGAAGAAGGAGTAAAACTGTTGAAGGTGCTTGTGAAAGCAGCCCAGCTGGCTTTCTTGCTTTCTTTGATAATACGACGACACTGAGCACGTAATCGTTTATAATTGATACAATTCGCCACTGTAGGGTGGCGTTTAAATGTGCGTAAAGCACGTCGACGAGCACGTAAAGCGTCTCTACATGCCGCGGTCCACCAGGGGACCGGTACGCGACGTGGAGAAGAAGGAGGGTGAGGGATGGAATATTCAGCAGCAGCGAGAATGACTTCCGTGAGGTGTGCGACCTGACGATCGCAACTTGTAAAGGTTTGATCCTGAAAGGTCGCCCTGGAAGAGAAGAGCTCCCAGTCTGCCTTGGAGATGGTCCAATTAGAGAAGCACGGAGAGGGGGTATGCTGCAGGAGATGGATAACACACGGGAAGTGGTCGCTCGAATATGTATCAGAAAGTGCATACCACTCAAACCGGCGTGCAAGTTGGGGAGTACATATAGAGAGGTCTAAATGGGAATAGGTGTGAGATGTGTCCGAAAGAAAGGTTGGGGCGCCAGTATTGAGGCAGACAAGATCGAGCTGGTGGAAAATGTCTGCTAACAAGGAGCCCCTCGGGCAGGATGCTGGAGAGCCCCAAAGGGGATGGTGGGCATTGAAGTCTCCAGTTAACAAAAATGGTGTAGGTAGCTGAGCAATAAGTTGCATCACATCTGCCCTGGTAACGGCAGATGACGATGGAGTGTAAACGGTACAAAAGGAAAACGTAAAAGTGGGGAGAGTAATGCGGATGGCAACTGCCTGCAGGCCGGTGTGCAACGTGATGGGATCGTAGTAAATATCATCCCGGACCAGCAACATAACCCCTCCATGAGCTGGGATACCTACCACAGGGGGTAGGTCAAAACGCACAGAGGTGTAGTGTGCCAAGGCAATTTGATCGCATGGGCGTAGCTTCGTTTCCTGGAGGGCTACGACGAGCGGACGGTGCAAGCGGAGCAGCAACTTCAAGTCCTCTCGGTTGGAGCGAATGCTGCGAATATTCCAGTGAATAAGTGCCATCATAAGAAAAGGAAGATGAGAGAAGTGGTCACCTCGAAGGCCGCTTAGGGCCTGGCTTCGAGCGAGCACTGCCGCCGCTATCAGTAGGCGGACAGTCATCGTCCATGTGGTCTATAGGGTCATCGGCCATCTCGGGAGGATGGCCGGGAGGGGGAGCTTCCTCCGCCAGTGAACGGCCAGATGTACGGCTACCAGCGGTGCGGCCAGGCGAAACAGATGACGGCCTGGGGCGGCAACCGCTGGGTGGCGCAGGAGAAGGAATGCGCCGTGGCGGGGAAGGAGAACTGTGCTTCCTATGCGCCTTTTTGGAAGGACGTGTAGTGGAAGTACCGGTCGAAGGCTGGGAGGTCGAGGTACGGAGGAAGTCTGCACGGGATGGTTCCTTCTTGAAGGCCCGTGCATCTGACTTCGATGTCTTCGTCTTAGCAGAAGCTGAGGAAGGTGCTCGTGTCTGTGGGGTGATGGGAGGAAGAGGAGACGTCGACCGCGCGATCTTAGCACTGGCCGAACGGACGACCGTGGTGCTGAAGGTCAGATCGCATGTCTGGGTTGCTACCTCCCGGGTAGTCCGAGGAGAGGCGAGGACAGTACTGTATTTCCCCGCTGGGAGCAGCGTGGGCTTCCTACTAGCCAATAGCTTGCGAGCAGCCGAGGTGGACACTTTCTCTTTGACCCGAATTTCTTGGATACAGCGTTCTTCCTTATAGACAGGACAGTCGCGGGAGGATGCGGCATGGTCACCCTGACAGTTCACACAACGAGGAGACGGAGGTGGACAGTCACCCTCATGGGCATCCCTGCCACAAGTGACACATTTAGCTGCATTGGAACAAGACTGTCTAGTGTGATTGAAACGCTGACACTGGTAACAGCGCGTAGGTGTCGGGACATAGGGGCGAACAGAAATAACCTCGTATCCCGCCTTAATGCGTGATGGCAGCTTAACACTATCGAAGGTCAAGAAAATTGTCCGGGTCGGTACAAGGTCATTGTTGACCTTTTTCATGACCCTATGGACAGCCGTCACGCCCTGCTCAGCGAGGAATGATTGAAGCTCCTCATCAGTCAATCCGTCGAGGGAGCTAGTATACACTACACCACGAGACGAGTTCAAAGTTCGGTGGGCCTCCACCCGGACAGGGAACGTGTACAGGAGGGTGGCCCGAAGCAGTTTTTGTGCCTGAAAGGCACTCTCAGTTTCTAGTAATAAGGTGCCGTTTCGCAACCTGGTACAAGATTTGACAGATCCGGCTATGGCATCTACGCCCTTCTGAATAACGAAAGGGTTGACAGAGGAAAAATCCTTTCCGTCCTCAGATCGAGAAACTACGAGGAACTGTGGGGCAGGCGGTAGTACTTTTGTCACTGTTGGCTGGTCACGTTTCCGTTTTTGAGTCGAAGTCGAAAGAGATGGAGTAGAATCCATTGCGGAGGAATCCCCCATGATTGCCAGCGTCTCCGATGGCGCGCTCCTTCCTTGTGGGGACCCTCTCAGAGGGCACTCCCGCCTTAGGTGAATGTTTACACCTCAGGTCACACCTCCCGAGAAACAGACGGAGGGACCAATCGGCATGGTCAGAAGGTATCAGCTCAGGCAATCACCCCTCCCCGGGCCTGGCCTTTACCAGGGGGTACGCGCGTGCCTTACATGTCTACCCAGGGCGGGGAATTACGCGTTACCCCGTCACCGGCTACGCGTGCGAACGCGTGGGTCGGCCTTCAGGCACGCACAGGGAGGAAGGAAGAAGAGGAAAAAGAAGAGAGAGAGGGAGAAAGAGGACAGACTGTCTCAAACGCCGAGGCGGAGACCAGAGAAGGCAAGGAGAAAAAGGTAATGAGAAGGCAAGGAGAAGAAGGCAATGAGAAGGCAAGGAGAAAAAGGCAATGAGAAGGCAAGGAGAAAAAGGCAATGAGAAGGCAAGGAGAAAAAGGCAATGAGAAGGCAAGGAGAAGTCAAGGGAATGAGTAAGGAAGACAGTGAGGTCGAGAAGAGCAAGGAAAGGAACCAACAAAAGGAAGGAAGAAACGAGAAGTGAAAAACCAAAAAGACCACGATTATAGGTCGTGGAACCGTCCGTCTCCGGACGCAGGCGCTAACAACCCCCGTGAGGGGGATGGACTCCTTTTAGTCGCCTCTTACGACAGGCAGGAATACCGCGGGCCTATTCTAATCCCCGGACCCGCAGGGGGGCACCCGTGCCTTAACTTTAGCCAGGTATTACGGTACAGTATTCGGTTTCCATTATGTTCCTTCCTCGTTTCAGTTCATGTCCTGCCGATTTTCAGTTTTGGGTTCTCTCTCTTCTTTAACGGAACGCGTTTACTGATAATGCTCCAGTGTTATCTCCCCTTCTTGTAGGCCTTTTTGTACCTCGGTGAACCACGCCTCCTTGGTTTTCTTGTTCAGAAAGTAAGGGAAGAACCGATTGGTCTACCTTCTAGGACTCATATGGCCACTATCGCCATAGAAAACAATCCTCTTGCTGCGAATGGTATCTATAATCAATCGTAAATGTGTTTCAGAGTTCGTGGTTGCCTCCTCTCCCGAATTCACCATTGCCTTTGACGGGCCCTAAAATTTTCTTCAAGATTTGTCTTTCATGGTAATATGTCATTTTTATATACTGACGTAAACTGTCCAACAGAGATTTCTTTTATTTGTTTATTTATTGATGGACTAATACCGCGCGCACTTTCCAATCACAGCAGCAGCTACATTACAAAATACAATATATTTTTCCGAAACAAATTTATTTTTAGTGTATAGTATTTTTTATTACTAAATGTTGCCGCAATGTTTTTCAAATAATTTAAGTTTCCAAACACACCGTTTCTTAGTTCATGCCAAAGGCGTTTGCTAATAATCTAATTATATGACTGTTTTAATCAACACATTAGCATGGATTTGTGTAGGTGTCAATGGCGATGCGCCTTACATCAAAAGATATACGATATTGCAGTGCCTGTGTTGTTAAGATGAACGATACCATATTCCTTCGGACATGCATACAACTGCGGATAGTCGAAGTGGTTAAGCGACCGCTCGAGTAAAGCATGAAATCCGGGTTCGAGTCCCGATCCGGTGCAAATTTCCATTGTCTTTCCCTTACACTGCTCATGGTTGTTCGTCTACATCTGCATCTACATCCATACTCCGCAAGCCACCCCACGGTGCGTGGCGGAGGGTACTTTGAGTACTTGAGTACTTCTACATTACAAAACACAATATATTTTTCCGAAAGAAATTTAGTATTTTTTATTACTTAATGTTGCCGCAATTTTTTTCAAACAATTTAACATTCCAAACACACCGTCTTCGCAACTATGAATAAATTTGATTTAATGATTGAGTTGTTTACATCAAGGCTTCCATAATTTCATTTCTAAATTGTAATATTTGTGTAACCAAATATCTAAACAAAGAATAGTATTTCCATACTAAAGGTATATGAGAATACTGGTGATTTTTTTTAGGTCGATCTCTTCCTTTAAAAATAATGTCAGGATGTTTCCTGAAATAGGTGAAAATTTCTATCTCTTTTAAAATATTTAGCAGGTTACCTTTTCCGGAGGTATGCAGGATTGTCAGGCGTTCTAGTACGACGCAGGCTGTGTGTTTTTGTTCTTTTAGATGAAGCTAAATGCAAATAGGTTCATGGTAGTGAGATTCGAATGTTCACTGAATCTCGTTCTTCTTCTGGTCGTCTGTACCCCATCGGCGCAGGGTCGCAGGGGTATATGAGTATTTACGTACAAGGCGACAATTATTGAATTATGTGGAAAAAAACGTAAATTAGTTACGAAGTACGAGGTCCACACACTTTATTCAACATGTAAACGTCACTGCAGGTATTCGGATCTAGCTTGTGGCATGTTCGAAATATGTGGCATGTTGGCGATGATGTGGCGCAAACGAATAGCGAAATTCTGCATGACCCGCTGAAGTGTCGCAACATCGACGCTGTCGATGACCTCCTGACTGGCTGTTTTCAGTTCAGCAATGGTTTTGGTGTTATCGCTGTACACCTTGTCTATAATATAGCCACACAAAAAGGAGTCGCATGTGTTCAGATTCGGAGAATATGGCGGCCAATCGAGGCCCACGCCACTGCCTCTGGGTACCCCAGAGCCGGAATGCGGCCCCCAAACTGCTCCTCCAGGACATAAACACAGTCCTGCTTCAACGGGTCGAGCTCCGTCTTGCATGAACGACAACTTTTCGGAATCAGGGTCACTTTGGATAATGGGGATGAAATCATCTTCCAAAATTTTCACGAACTGTTCGGTAGTCACTGTGCCATCCAGGAATATCGCATCGATTATTCCGTGACTGCACCTTGCACACCACCCAACCACCCGTTGAAGGTGAAGAGACTCCTCGATCGCGAAATGCGGATTCTCAGTCCCCCAAACGCGCCAATTTTCCTTATTGACGAACCCATCCAAAGGAAAGTGGGCTTCGTCGCTAAACCAAGACATAGTGCGTATACTAATTCCCATCATGCCCCGCGTCCAACCGTGCAGTTTGAACGTCCTAATGCAAACCGTTCAGAAGTTATGACGATTTTATTTATGTTCAATAACAGTGACCCTGTTTAAGGGGTGATCGGATGCCCTACCCTTCGCCACCTCGTTGCAACCCCACTCCCCCCAGGGACGGAATGAGTGTACCCCAACTGTCCGTGTGTAGCGTTACTAGTGGGAAAGTGGGCAAATAGTTTCCAAATGTCTGCAACTCGTGTAATTGAGGCGGGACTTGGATACCAGCCCGATATTCAACTAGTGGAATGTGGGAAGCCGCCTAAAAACCACATCCAGGCTGGCCAGCACTCCGGCCCGCACCGTTAATCATCCGGATGTGTTCGGTCCGGGGTCTGCGCACCTCCCAACCGCGGAAGCGGCGCCTAACACGCACGGCTATGAGGCGAGTGTCAGATATTCTCTGAATCTTGTTTTGAAATTTGGTCCTGTCTGTCCAATGTATATTTTCTAATTTCTAGACGAGGCTTTTCCCCTTCACAGTAAGGCATCTTGCGGTATACAGGACCTCTGGTCGTATTACTGCGCAGCAATGTCGCATATTGGGGTTAATTTAATTATAACAATAAATGATGATAACGCGCCTTCTTATTATCTCATCATATATGATTTATGGCCCGTTTAATCTAAATAGCAAGACACCATCGAGGTGTGTGAGGAAATTAACGAGACTGACAAGACTGCGAACGACGTGACAACTCTGTGTTGTTCTACTTGTGTACGCCGGTGTGTTCATCCCTTCCAGATGCTCAGTCAGAGCTTCAGCTCCAAACAGCCATCGCTTTAATTTCGAGAGCGCTATTAGTGAAGTTGTATTTCTGCTGTGTGTTACGAAACTGGAACAGCAGAATTTACAGTAACGGCAGGCCTTCAAGTTTTGTGTTAAAGTTTGGAAACCCGCGAGTGTGACCATTCGGAAGTTGAAACAGGCCTATGGGGAAAATTTATCAAGAACACAAGCTTTTCGCTGGCACAGATCATTTTCGGAAGACCGAGAACACGTTTAAGATGATCATCCCTCCCGGAGACCTTCAACTTCGAAAATCGTCGGAAACGGCGCTTGTGTGCTTGCTCTTGTGAGATCAGACCGACGTTTAACGAGGATCAAATTCCGACCGAAGTTTTGCACAAATGAAACTCTTGCGAAAATGGTGCCGAAAAACCTCGGAACTGTGTAGGACAATCGAAGAAACGCGTACGTTGATATTTTTGAGACGATTGCCAATGACGACGAACGGTTCACTCGTTTGATCACACGTGATGAAGTCTGGCCTTTTGAGTACGATCCTGAGGCAGAGCGGCAGAGTGAGGAGTGGCACACTGAGACGTCTCCTCGACCGAAAAAAGCTAGAATGAGCAAATCAAAGATGAAGTGAATCGTGTGAGACCGGACATTGCAGACAAGGCGATGCTGCCTCTTCACACGGCCACTTCACTCGCGGTGCTTTTGACCTCAAAAAGCATTTCTGTTGTTCCACAGCCTCCCTAGTCACATGATCTGAGTCCTCTTAACTTTTTTCGTTTCCCGAAATTGTAAAATGTCTTAGAAGGACGACTTTTTGAAGGTCCTACCTGTTGAGGCTTTTCAGCGCTGCCGCCAAGACTGGGAACAATGACTTCGCCGGCGTGTAGCTGCCAAAGAGAACTACTTTGAACGGGACAGGACAATATTTGAAAAAATAAAATAAAAACTTTAGTAGTTAAAAAAGTCATTCTCATTATTTTTCTCAAACACCTGGTATATATCATGCAATACATGGAAGATGCTCAAAAATTCTATAGTCACATTTGCAAAATGGACACCATTAGATTAGCTAAAGAAAATAATATAATAAATTCCAAAGGTGAAATTCGCTTGATTAGAAGAAATTAAGCAGGGCTTACGAGAAATGAAAGCCTCAGAACATATCAGCAAAGAAACCAAAGGCTTTGGAACCTTAGCTGCAGATCACACCTTGCCAGAGATACAAAGACCACTGGAAAGTAGTTGGCAGGGAAACCACAAGAAACAACACCGCGAAGTCTTGAAGGGATTTTCGGAAGAGAAGAAGAAAAGGAAGCTGCCAGACCAAGCTAGCAAACTCAGACGCGTTCTTTAACTGGGTGTCGCGAAGAAGGAAGAATAACACCACTAATGCACAACATATTGTATATATTATTATGCCAAGATTCTGCTATTTTTTACGTTTTATTCAAGAGTTGTACATTTAGGCGAAAAGCCTGTTTCGGCTGCACTGCCATTTTCAAGCTATTTCCATATCACATCACTCACGCTGTAGATATCATACATTTCTGCTTATTGTATTTGTGGCGCAGATCTAGTTGCTTTATATATATGATGATGTTTATACAACATCGTAGACTTCTATGGAGTGAAGCTGTCGTCAGATTTATTCAGGATGTTTCACAACTCATGCCACACACTTCTAGAAGTTGTATAGGGGACTTTGGTAGATCGAATTTTACGACGCTACAGAGCCAAAGTTATAGGTGTCGGGGCCTGTAAACGTATGTATACTCAGGGTGATTCCGAGATGACGCTATAAACTTTCAAGGATGGTGGGGATGGATAAGTGTATCGATTTTGAGGTAAGGGTCCTTGTACCAGAAAGGAACGAGTCTAAGGTTAGAAGCAAAAATCGTTCTCATACCTCTGACGGTGGAATATATGTACCGGTAGTGTCGCGGCTAAGATGGTGAGATGGTGAGATGGACTCTAAAACCCATAAGCGCTTGCTCAATAGAGCTGATGTGTTTCACACCGACGAGGATGATCAAGTTCTCACAGTTCCTCAGATATGCATTTTAGAGCCCATGTTTACTAGACTTTTTTTGTTTTGGTCCTTACTGCCCTCTCTGAAAGTTGCATACCCTACATTCTTACCAATAACAGTAACGGTGCAGGTATTCCACTGTCAGAGGAACCAGAACGGTTTTCGCTTACAACTTTCGACTCGTTCGTTTTCGGTAGAAGGATTCTTACCTCAGAATGATACACTTATCCTTCTCCATCGTTCTAGAACGTCTTTCTCGTTATCAAGGAATCACGTTCTGTATACGTATTTTTAGACATGCCGGCGCATGTTGCTCTGACGCTCTGCAGCGTCGTTGGATGACCGTTTCCGGACATGGGTTCCTATGTAAGACTAGATCTACTGCGTCCCCTCTACAACCTCTAGAAGTGTGTAGCACGAATTGTGAAACTACCGGCAAGAAGCGAAAATTTCAACAAAAATTACTCTACAACAACGTCTACTGTTGAAAAAAAAAAATGTACAAAGAAACGAAAACAACTCAATTCGCGCTACGAATATAATACGCATATATTTCTGTCAGCTTCAAGATCAACTGTGACATATGGAAATCGCTTGAAAATGACAATGCAGCGGAAATGAGCCTATCGTAGAAATGTGCAACTCTTGAACCATACTTGAAAAATAATTTAGTGTGCGTCGTTACAAGATATCTCCTACGCTGCAAGCCCTGAGCAATACAAAAAGAAATACAGAACGTTCAAGACGAGAAGACGTGACGCGGTGACTTCAGGACCTCGGCAATAGAAGCAGAAGTCGTTGCCAGCCGTCTAGCAGGTAACCAACATCGGTCCGACACAGCAGTAAGGACACTAAGGAGCGCGTACCGTGCTGGCTGCAGGCCAGCTCGCTGAACTCCGCCATTAAGGCTCTCGTGGCTGCGAGCCGGGGACGGCGGCGGCACGGCGTCCAGACACGAGAAGCGAACCTCTCAGTGTCGGAGGAATGGCGCGGTCCCGGCCAGGCGCGGCCACAGATCGATACTTTTAAGCGGACGGCGCGCTCCGCAGCCTCCATTCGTCCCGTCTGCAAAGGTCGCCGCCTCTGCACAATGCTCTACCTGCGGCTGTCTCTGCCCCGCCACGTCCGTCTCTCTCAGAGGCAGGCTCCACAGCACCTGCCATCGAACACAGCCGAAAACCTGGGGAAAACGCGAAGACCGTACACAGATGATCAAACTGACATAATGTTACGTAGTTTCCAGTCTCTTTACGCGAAGATAGCTGGGAGGAGGGGGGGGTCAACAATAGCTGAATGCTACAGCTACAGAAGCCGGTAACATCTAACGCAGTGTTGCTCATCGTCACCACTGACCTTCGCACTGCTGATAATTAAAGTAGTGAACACCGTGAAGGCAGCGTGGAACAAACGTCAAACTGGCACGAAATAAAGGGTACTACTACTAGGGGAATTCAATCTGCAATTCAACACTTTTTTTCTCGGCCCATTTCGGCTGAAAAAATACGGAATTTGTTGTCAGACATGAGGAATATTCCCGTTTCATCCCCTATAGTATCATGAAGTTCCAGCAGGTGGCAGAATTATACGCAGCCTTTCCAATGGTTTCTGTAACGTAGGTGCGTTTCAAATAGAGAGCTGTCAGTGAGTTTCTTTTGGCGGAAAACCAGAACAACGCAGACATTCATAGGCGCTTGAAGAATGTCTACGGAGACCGAACAGTAAACAAAACCACGGTGAGTCTTTGGGCGAGGCGTCTGTCATCATCGCAACAAGGTCGCATAAACCCGTCCCAACTCCCGCGTACCTGCTGGCTGCAGCCAGCCGTGAATCCTGTAGTGGTGGAGTGTGCGGACACTCTCATTTGAGGTGATGGACGGATCAGAAACAAACACCTCGTTGCTCAACTGGATTTCTAGTGCTGACACATTCGTCCACCAACTGGGGTACGCAAAGGTGTATGCCCGCTGGGTTCCTCGCTGCCTAACTGAAAACCATAAAGAGCAACGAATGACCATCTGCAGAGAATAGCTTGAGCGTTACGAGGCTCATCGTCACAGTTTCTTGTCGAACATTGTCACAGGCGATGAATCATGGGCTCACAACTTCGAACCGGAAACAATGGAGCCACATCACCTCTCAACCGAAGAAAACGTTCAAAGCCGCATCCTCTGCCTGTAAAGGCATGGCGCCGGTTATTCTGTCTGATATCTTCCGTCATGGTGCAACGACCAACTTTGCAAGTGTATTATGCTATCCTCAGGAAATCGAAGAAACGACTTCAGCGTGTTCGTCGCCACAAAAATGCAACCGAGCTTCTCATTCTCCATGAGAACGCGAAGCCTCGCACAGTCTGCGCACCCAAGAGGACCTCACAAAACATCACTGGATTGTTTTTCCTCATCCTTCCTAGAGGCCATATCTCGCACCTTTCAATTTCCATCCGTTTGGCCCAATGAAGGAGGCATTCCGCGAGGAGGAGTACTTGGGTGATGGGCATGTTGTTGAGACACCAAGACGGTGGTTGCGACGTCGACCAGTAGAGTGGTACCATGCGGGCATACAGTCCCTTCCAGTAAGTTGGCTAACGGCTGTTGCGCTGAACAGAGATTATGGTGAAGAACAGGGTTTTGTAGCCAAAAGAGTGAGGTACAGTATGGTGCACTAGAATCCCGATAAAAAGCAATCTGCTTAAATAACAGTGATGCATTAGTTATTGAACGCCTCTCGTACGTGGTTGGATGTGCAAATTATCAACATTTCAGCGCAAGAGCGCTAAGTACCTAGCACTGATGTCATTCACATCCTGTATCAAACGAAAGATTCCGCAGCGGGTTTCACAGTCAGAAATGGAATTCACTGTTGGTTCTTTGTAAGAAGAGTGTGTCATGCTTCGTGTAAGACGGAAAAACATGTAATAGCACGTGTCGGAATTGGACAGCAGCAGAATCGTGACCTATCGATGTGTGTGATATTGCTGCTCGCGTTGTTTGGAATGTCGTCCTCCACAGCTCAGTGGTCACCGCAGCTCACTGCCATGCTGAGGACCCACGTTCGTTTTCCATTACTGCCAGAGATTTTTCTTTGGTGAGCGGTCTGTAACGGGGTGCACTCAGCCTCGTGAGGGCAATTGAGGAGCTACTTGACGGAGTAGTAGTGGCTTCTGGTCAACGAAACTGAAAACGGTCTGAAGAACGGCCATCCATGCCACACTCAGTGACTCCACTGACGGAAGACGATACGGCGGTCAGTCGGTACTGATGGGACCGCTAGGGCATGTGGGCGGAGATTACGTTTGACGTTGTTCGGGATCCTAAGACTGCGGATATGAAATCGGTGGGTTCAAGTGAGTGATACTCAACGGCATGCAATATCTAAACGGCCCTGCGAGTCTATCATGTGAAAGCTCAGTCATATTTTTCACGTGGACGTGAAGCCACGTCATGTACCTTGAATCAGGAACTGACACGTACAGTACAAAGACGTCTGGACCGCCGTGGGTAATCAGCACGACGCCTACAGTTGCGATGCGGCTTCACTTGTTGCGGCAGCAGACAGAGGGACGCCGACATGCTGCGTCTAACGACAATACTTGGCACAGGAATAGCACGTCACCTTTTCGGACGAGCTTCGGTCCTGCATACGTAATCACGAAGGACGAACCCGCGTCTGGAGGTAACGAGGTGAACGAACATTGCCAGATTGTGGGTTATTAGGTCGCGTCGTATTTATTCAAAACGATCGACGTTTCGCCCCGCTGCTGGTATCATCTTCAGGATCTTGTGGTGTCCACTGTAGATTGAGACCTGTCAGAGATGACCTCAGAAGTTAAGTCCCATAGTGCTCAGAGCCATTTGAACCAACCTGTCAGAGACCAGTGTCGTCTTCTCTCGTAAACGATTAGTTTTCCTGCGCTTACGCTGGAGAAGAGTGAATATCGGGTAAAAATCTTGTGGCTGCCATTGGAGGGCCAGCGTCATCGGGTAGTAAGGTAAGTATTCGGCACTAATGACGAAGAAGGGGGTTATTGGCTGAAGCTCCTGTGGGTTATCGTTGGTTATAAAGGGATTTTTTTTTCTGCACTTTCGCTGTAGAATAGTTGTTGCTTAAAATACCTCCTGCTGCTACCAGTTACTAGTTGGCCGTCATACTACTGACGTCGCTGATATGGAGTACGTGGCAGTAGGTGGCAGCACAACGCACATACCATGAAAATCATGTTTTTGGGGGTGTCCGGATACCTTTGGTCACAAAGTGTATATAGAGGAGCGGTTTTCGCTAAGTTAGAACCAGCAATATAACGAATTTTCTGACCTACGGAAGTAATATGAGACACTGTAATTATGAAACTGACTTGTAATGTTGATGAAACACACTACTTTTTTGTGGCTTGGAAAAGAGCGTTTGAAGAAGACTTCATCGACCTTACATGTGTGCAACTTCATCAAATAGTAACAAGATAACGGCGCCTCAAACCACTGTCCCTCTCAAGTGAACAATTAATAAAACATGATGAAAATATTTGCCCAGTAGTTAAAAGGAAGAAATATACTAAGCCAAAAGAAACCGACGGGCCACGAAGGATTTATCCGAATGAGACGGAAATCAGTAGATGTGATGTACATGTACAGACAAACAAACGATTACAATTTCAGAAAAATTTAATGATTTATTCAAAGGAAAGAACTTCACAAACTGAGCAAGTCAATAATGCGTTGGGCCACCTCTGGCTCTTATGCAAGCGGTATTTCGTTTCAGCAGTGACTGACAAATGTTTGTCAACGTAATGTTGAGGGATATATCGTGCCAATTTCTGTCCAATTGGCGCGTCAGAGCGTCAAAATACCGAACCGGTTGGGGGGCCCTGTCCGTTATGATCCAAAAGTTCCTCAATGGGGGAGAGATCCGGCAACCTTGCTGACTAATGTAGGGTACGGTAAGCAGGAAGACAAGCAGTAGAAACTCTCGTCGCGTGCAGGTGGGCGTGTAAGCTCAGGATGGTTTGCCATGAAGGGCAACAGAACGGGGCGTAGAATATCGTCGACGAACCGCTGTGTTGTAACGGTACCGCGGATGACAACCAAACGGTTCAAAATTATTTAAATGGCTCGAAACACTATGGGACATAACATCTGAGGTCATCAGTCCCCTATACTTCAGAACTACTTAGACCCAACATCACACACATCCATGCCTGAGGCAGGATTCGAACCTGCGACCGTAGCAACAGCGCGGTTCCGGACTGAAGCGCCTAGAACCGCTCGGTCACAGCGGACGGCACAACCAAAAGGGTAATGCTGTAAAAGTAAATGGAACTCCAGACCATCGCTCCTGGCGGCCGGATCGTATGGCTGTGGACAGTCAGACTGGTGTCCCACCGCTGTCCGAGGCGTCACCAAACATGTCTTCAGTCAGGGAAGCGCTCCGGAAAGCTGTGGGATACCACCAGGAGTGATGGTCTGGTGTCCCATTTCTTTTTATAGCACGAACCCTTTGTTTCTCATCCGCAGCACCCTTACAACACAGCGGTACGTCGAAGATATTCTGGCCCCGTTTTGTTGCCCTTCACAGCAAGGCATCCTGTGCTTACATTTCAGCAAGATAATGCCCGCTCGCATTCGTCGAGAATTTCTTCTGCTTGTCTTCGTGCTTATAAAACCCCACCATGGCCAGCAAGATCGCCGGATCCCTCCTAAATTGAGAAAGTTTGGAGTAGTATAGGCAGGCTCCTCCAGCCAGCTCGAGATTTTGACGAGCTAACGCGCCAGTTGGAAAGAACTTCGCACGATATCCCTCAATTGGACATTCATTCAACAACTTTGTCAATCAATGCTAAACCTAAAAACTGATTGCATGAAGGTCAGAGGTGAACCAACGCATTATTGACTTGCTCAATTTGTGAAGCTTTGTTCTTGAATAAATCATTCAGCTTTTCTGAAATTGTAAACATTTGTTTTTCTGCACGTATACATCATATCTACCAATATCCGTCTCATTCGGATAATTCCTTCGTCGTGCGTCTTTTTTTTTTTTCGTCTTAAGAGTGTATTATGGTTTAATGTCGTGTGACAAGACCAACAGCGACGGAGCTCAAACTTTGACTGGGGAAGGACAAGGAAGGAAATCGGGTGTGTCCTTTGCTGAGGAACCGTCCCGCTTTTTGCCTAAATGATTCAGGGAACCTCACGATGGAAGGGTCCAAAAGAGATATGAATCATGGATTTTCGACTACGAGTACAGTGGCTAACCACAGCGTCACCTCGTTCGGTTGTAACAATCAGCCAGCCAATGAAAGTTCCCTGGCACAATGAAATTTTAGAAAAAAGGTTTTGATTGCCACGGCTAAACATAATGACCAATTAGTCTGAAATAGGAAAGGATGTGGTGTGCACGTCGCTTTATTCACAACTTTGTGGGAAGGGAGAATTTGAAACTTCTGGTCTGACATTGTGTTAATACAAAGAGACTTTCACTCTGCTTTAGAATTCTGCTGTCGATACGTCTCTTCCCACTGCTGCAAAATAATTAGTCAAACGCGAGGTGCCTCACCCAGCAGAATAGGTAACATGGAATCTTCCCTATTGTGAAATCAAAAATTGACCAGAAATAATAACATGAATTTTATTTGGCAGGAAGTTCCATCATCGTACGTCACTTTTTGTAACGGCAGAAATGAATACACACACACACACACTTCCAGACATCAGTTGGCACTACGCCGAACAACTTTTGAAGTTTCTGACGCTCTGGGTTGGGTTGTTTGGGGGAAGAGACCAAACAGCGAGGTTATCGGTCTCATCGGATTAGGGAAGGGCGGAGAAGGAAGTCGGCCGCGCCCTTTCAAAGGAAACATCCCGGCATTTGCCTGGAGTGATTTAGGGAAATCACGGAAAACCTAACTCAGGATGGCCAGACGCGGGATTGAGCCGTCGTCCCCCCGAATGCGAGTCCAGTGTGCTAACCACTGCGCCACCTCGCTCGGTTCTGACGCTCTGGAAGAAAAGGTATACGCGGAGGTGATCCTGAGCTAAAGCACAGTCTATTCGTCACCGACGTGTGTGATTTGCAAAAACGCAGCCTCCCGACTTTATCCCGTTTAGGTCATGCACTTGTATGGCAGTAATATCTCGCTGAACTGCGAGACCAGTTTTGCGGTTGACGTCCTGGCACACGCACACTAGATTGTTGGATGCGGCGGTGTACTTGATCACTGGGCTGGCCAGAACAGGTGCGGCGCAGGGAGGCAGGGCCACTTGTTAGCGCGCAGATAAGCGGGCAGATAGCCAGGAACGATAAATCACGCCGCCGGCCCTGCCGCGCCTGCAAACACCTGTCGCCGACCACCGGACTGCACAAACAGCCAGGGGAGCCACTCCAAACACAAACACGTTCATACGGCGCTCATCTGCATCACGGCTGTTTATCGTGCAACGCACGGCGCTATCTGCACCGACAGTTCTCTCTGCTCCTCTCTTGTGGTGCCAGATGCACTAGATAAGGTAGAGGATCGGTCATGAGAACATTTTTTCCAGTTTGTCGTTTGTAAGCATGCACCGTGGCAGCTTTATTTCTTCTCTTCTTCCCCCTTCATTTGCTGGCATCCCGCTGGGTGGCATGAATTAACCTTAGGTCGGTATTGTACTACAAAATTTCTTTGTTAAAGCTGATATGCCAAATATTTATGCCAAAGAAGTTTGATTGTGTAATAGGGCACTTTGTCAAATCTCATCTGTCGTTAAGTAAATTTGATCAAATCTAGGGCCTCGCTGCAGATTTGATCATAAAAGTCGCTTGTCTTCTGTTCACTGTAATGTGACATGTTACCACGTGGAGCGCTAGCATCGCTGCAGCGTTCTGTCATCTGTAGTGTGTTAATAAACACGGCCGGTAAATACAATTGGCGTGTACCGCCAACTACAAAATTAATGCAGATGTAAGCAGGACGACCAGACGTCCGGATTAATCCGGACATTTCCTCCTTTTTAGCTCTTTGCCCGGGGTCCGGGCGGATTGTTGTAGTGTCCGGCTTCTTCGCAAAGTTGGCGTAACACAGTTAAATTTGCAATTCGTCCGTTCTATTGCTCTTTTCTTAAATACTTTAACTATTGGCACAGCCTTCGCAGATATAGCAGTTCTTAAGTGAGTATTGTGCTTTGTGATATGAGGATGCACTTCACTGAGCACATACTGAAATGTATGCTCATCCATTCTTAAGTAATTTATGTACGACTTCACGTCCTCCACTACAAGCCCACGTAACAAGTTTTGTTAGCCGGCCAGAGTGGCCGTGCGGTTAAAGGCGCTACAGTCCGGAGCCGCGTGACCGCTACGGTCGCAGGTTCGAATCCTGCCTCGGGCATGGATGTGTGTGATGTCCTTAGGTTAGTTAGGTTTAAGTAGTTCTAAGTTCTAGGGGACTGATGACACAGCAGTTAAGTCCCATAGTGCTCAGAGCCATTTGAACCATTTTTTTTAACAAGTTTTGTTGAAAGCTTTTATCGTCTCGTAAAACCCACGGCTTCACCCAGGCACCTTTCCTCCCCCCCCCCCCCTTTCTCTATTCTCTACCACGCCTGCACACACTGCAATTGTGGTATATGCAACTGCTGCGGTATAATAACAAGTTGTTGTCAGCCATCTTGAACTTTGACGCAAAATATTATGACAGTGTAATACCTCTTTCTAGCGCCACGTCAAAGGTCTTTGTCAAATAAATTTGACGAATATTTGATCATATCTTTGATCGTATCTTTGACAAAGAAATTTGATAGTGTAATACCGGCCTTAGCTTCCTGTGTGTTATCGCTGGCACGGAGTCTTGTAACCACATTGGAGCGTGTGGACCTTGGAAGTCTGTGGGTACGTGGCGAGTGGGCAATACGGACAGTGGGGGTTGGCCCGTCGGGTGTGCGGGCCGTTGGCTCTATTTGGGCGAAGACTGACTAGCTATCAGTGTACCGTTAGTGCCTGCATCGAAGATTTCACCACGCCCTTCAGTGTGCTTTAGCTGAATTGTCTTCCCGTACGTCCATGCAGTGTGGTTTTGGATGCTGCACTTCTGCATTGAGCTGAAATGAAGGAATAACGACTTCTTGGTGTAGCAATGGTTGGTATCGCTCGCACTGTGACACGCCCGCCTCTGTGACTCTCGCTTTGTGGAGCTCGAAAAATTTTTCACCCTGTGTAATTATTGTTAACCACAACTGGTCTGTGAGTTTCATCCATTTAGTGGTTAGTGCTTGTTCTGCACGTGTAACGGTGGCTGCTTTCCATTATAAATGCTCCTTGAAGTTTTCCCTTTCTGTTCACTTGTTTATCTGGTACTTTCAATCTGGTGACATTCGAATCAGTGTTTTTTCCTGTGAGCCGTCAGGGCGTTCACTGTTACCCTAGTGTTTAACGAAATTGGTTATTTAGTGAAGTTAAATTGCACATAAGCTATGTGGCAAATCTGATTTATTAAGTGGTTGTATTTAATGCTTTGGGATATTTTCTTGGATTTGCTATTTCAATCTTTTAATTATTTTAAGGAAACTTGTCGAACCTATGTATGCTGTTCAAATTGTGTTTCCCTCTGGAATTTCAGTTTGGCGCAACGAAGTGTCTGGCTGTGTGGCCTAGGTGACTTATTGACTGTTTTTCTATTTAAAGTAACTTTCTGAGATTAATGATTTTTCATCCAATTCAGTTAAGTTGTTTTGGGGGAGATATTTATTATGCTATCATTTTACCGCTTTATGTTATTAAGCGGTTTTTTCTTTATGCAGTTTTGAGTAACGTTACTGTTTGATTATTATGGCAGATTTGAAGGTTTTATGCCATCAAGTTATTAAGGCATGGGGGAATTACATTTCTTGTCTTGTATCTCTTAGCTCACGTTTCACCTGAGTGGTGTTTGTTAACAGCTCTGATTTTACGAGTTGTGAGGTACGCTGTTTGGGGCAGCACTTAGCGAGGGGGACCTGTTGATGTCACGCACTGGCATGGTGTTTTTCGGATGTGTTTGTGGCTACCAGACAACCTTAGTAGAGCTGTTCACGCTAGCACCGCACTTCTTAAGTTAATTTTGTTTAGCTCACGCTCTTATTTACAAGCTCTTATGCTAATATTTTACGTCTCTCCTGAAATGGGTATTATCCGATTTATGATTAACCTTCAGATTTCCTAAATCAGATTACTTCAGCCTGTACTTATCGTGCGATTATTTGAAAATTTTGAGCTTACTTTCTCTAGTGGTCAATGTTGTTCTAATTATTTTGCCATCACTTTCGTATTGTATTCATTCCATGCATATAAAACAAAATCTTGCTGGATCAGACATAACTGTTAGCACTTAACTTTCACGATTGGTCTGTTCTGAAAATTGAATCTTTGGACTTGTGATTTGGTAATCTGTAATCGCAGCTGCTGATATTCCTTTTAAAGACTAGTCTGATTAATACGGAAATTAAAGTTTTTTTAAACCCTTTTAAGAGCCATAAGTGGCTAAAGTTTTGGGAGAGTAATTTCAAGGCCAAATTGCTTTAATTCGAAATATCTTTAACTTCTTATGTTGCAATTTCGTATTTATTGCTGATTTCTTCCTTGTGGCTTACGGCCTTTGATCAATCACTTAAACCGATTACACACACACACACTATATATATATATATATATATATATATATATATATATATATATATATACACAGGGTGTTACAAAAAGGTACGGCCAAACTTTCAGGAAACATTCCTCACACACAAATAAAGAAAAGATGTTATGTGTCCGGAAACGCTTAATTTCCATGTTAGAGCTTATTTTAGTTTCGTCAGTATGTACTGTACTTCCTCGATTCACCACCAGTTGGCCCAATTGAAGGAAGGTAATGTTGACTTCGGTGCTTGTGTTGACACGCGACTCATTGCTCTACAGTACTGGTATCAAGCACATCAGTACAAGCATCAACAGGTTAGTGTTCATCACGAACGTGGTTTTGCAGTCAGTGCAATGTTTACAAATGCGGAGTTGGCAGATGCCCATTTGTGTATGGATTAAAAATGGTTCAAATGGCTCTGAGCACTATGGAACTTAACATCTATGGTCATCAGTCGCCTAGAGCTTAGAACTACTTAAACCTAACTAACCTAAGGACAGCACATAACACCCAGTCATCACGAAGCAGAGAAAATCCCTGACCCAGCCGGGAATCAAACCCGGGAACCCGGGCGTGGGAAGCGAGAACGCTACCGCACGACCACGAGCTGTGGACTGTGTATGGATTAGCACGGGGCATTAGCCGTGGCGCGGTACGTTTGTATCGAGACAGATTTCCAGAACGAAGGTGTCCCGACGGGAAGACGTTCGAAGCAATTGATCGGCGTCTTAGGGAGCACGGAACATTCCAGCCTATGACTCGCGACTGAGGAAGACCTAGAACGACGATGACACCTGCAATGGACGAGTCAATTCTTCGTGCAGTTGACGATAACCCTAATGTCAACGTCAGAGAACTTGCTGCTGTACAAGGTAACGTTGACCACGTCACTGTATGGAGTGCTACAGGAGAACCAGTTGTTTCCGTACCATGTACAGCGTGTGCAGGCACTATCAGCAGCTGATTGGCCTCCACGGGTACACTTCTGCGAATGGTTCATACAACAATGTGTCAATCCTCATTTCAGTGCAAATGTTCTCTTTACGGATGAGGCTTCATTCCAACTTGATCAAATTGTAAATTTTCACATCAACATGTGTGGGCTGACGAGAATCCGAACGCAATTGTGCAATCACGTCATCAACACAGATTTTCTGTGATCGTTTGGGCAGGTATTGTTGGTGATGTCTTGATTGAGCCCCATGTTCTTCCACCTACGCTCAATGGAGCACGTTATGATTTCATACGGGATACTCTACCTGTGCTGCTAGAACATGTGCCTTTACAAGTACGACACAACATGTGGTTCATGCACGATGGAGCTCCTGCAAATTTCAGTGAAAGTGTTCGTACGCTTCTCAACAACAGATTCGGTGACCGATGGATTGGTAGAGGCGGACCAATTCCATGCCTCCTCGCTCTCCTGACCTCAACCCTCTTAACTTTCATTTATGGGGGCATTTGAAAGCTTTCGTCTACGCAACCCCGGTACCGAATGTAGAGACTCTTCGTGCTCATATTGTGGACGGCTGTGATACAATACGCCATTCTCCAGGGCTGCATCAGCGCATCAGGGATTGCATGCGACGGAGGGTCGATGCATGTATCCTCGCTAACGGAGGACATTTTGATCATTTCCTGTAACGAAGTGTTTGAAGTCACGCAGGTACGTTCTGTTGCTGTGAGTTTCCATTCCATGATTAATGTGATTTGAAGAGAAGTAATAAAATGAGCTCTAACAAGGAAAGTAAGCGTTTCCGGACACATGTCCACATAACATGTGTGTGAGGAATGTTTCCTGAAAGTTTGGCCGTACCTTTTTGTAACACCCTGTGTGTATATATATATATATATATATATATATATATATATATATATATATATATATATATATATATATATATATATATAGTGTAAGTTCTGTTGCTCGTTCTTTGGCATGGTTTATATTGTATTCAGATTGTCAGTGTAACGCGTTTTGTAAATAAATCTGAACTGACATCGGAAAAATGATGCAATTATCGTTGGTCCGCCCTTCTGTGTGTCCTTTTCCTTTCACATCTTACGTAACGGGATTTAAAGTGATGCAACACTTATTTTTTGAAGAAAAATGCGGACTTTGTTTGGGGCATTGTGGAAAATTGCAGTTTCAGCTGCTAAGGTTTAATGATGTTCCGATAGGTGGCGGCGCCTAACATATGTTTGAAAATAGCGTATGTAATGGGCGTGCATTTCAAGCAGAGTGTTGTCATTTAGTTTCTTCTGGCGGAACAGCAGAGCACCGCAGATATTCGTAGGGGCTTGCAGAATTTCTAAGGAGATCTGGCAGTGAACAAAAGCGCGATGAGTCGTTGGGCGGTCTGACATCACTACAACAAGGTCGTGCAAACCTGTCCAATGTCCCGCGTGACGGCCGCGCGCGCACGGTTGTGACTGCTGCAATGTTGGAACGTGCGGATAGTTTCCTGCGAGGTGGTCGACGGATCACAGACACCTCGCTGTTCAACTGGGATTGTCTACTGGTAGTGCTGACACGCTGGACTACCATTTCGGGTACTCAAAGGTGTGTGCCCGTTGGGTTCTTCGCCGACTAACAGAAGACGGTAAAGAACAAGGCAGTACCATCTGTGCGGAACTGTATGCGCGTTACGAAGCTGTTCGTTACAAATTTTTGTCGAAAATCGACACAGGCGATGATACGTTGGCTCGTGACTTCGAATCGGAAACACAGAGTTGGGCCACACAACGCCTCCAAAGAAAAAAAAGTTCAAAGCCGCACTCTCAGACGATAACGGTATGGCGACGGATATTCTGTCTGATGTCCTCCCCCATGATGCAGCGACCAACTTTAAAGTTTATTGTGGTATCCTGAAAAAACTGAAGAAACAGTATCAGCGCCTTGGTCGCCACAAAAATGCAAACGAATTTCTCCATGACAGCACAAGACCTCATACAAATGTGCGCACCCGAGAGCAGCTCGGAAAAACTTCATTCGCCTGTTCTTCCTCACACACCCAACAGCCCGGATCTCGCACCTTCCAACTTCTGTCGTTTGGCACCATGAAGGATGCACTCAGCAGAAAGCAGTACATGGAAGATGGGGAGGTTACTGATGCAGCAAGGCTGCTCCGACGTTGACCAGCAAAGCGGTAGCATAAGGGCATCGCATTGAACGGCGGTTACGTTGAAAAATAAGGTTTTGTAGCCAAAGGAGTGGGGAATAGTATGTCGTATTGAAACTGTCAACAAAACCAACATTTTTCCTGAAAACATGTGTGTTTTGAATTACTTTTTGAACGCCTCTCGTGTTTGTACTTGATCCGCAGACCAGCCAGTTAGCAATATTCGGAACTCTTGAGATTTAAATCGATGGGAATATTTTACTCTATGTTTGTTACATCAACAATTTTAGAACTCACTAAGGCAGATAGTACTGGAGAGTGGTGAGATAAAGATTTGTTGAGTACGTGCGCGGTACTCGTTCGAATCGTCCGATTGGTAGAAAGGAGGAGGATTAACATCGGCGTCGACAGCGCGGTCATCTATTAAAACTTCATGTTGATGTGACATTTTTTCACGTATCACAGAGTTTATGGCGTCGTAACTCCTGTACTGTGTGTTCTGCCATTGTATACTTTTGTAGGTGCTTTTACCGGCATATATCGGTACTGAATTACGAAAGGATAGGTAAGGAATTCGGCCGTACCATTTTTTACGGAACCACCCGTCATTAGCCCTGAGCGATTCAGCAAAATAACGAAAAACGTAATGGTGGATGGCAGGACAAGGATCTGAACCGACGTCCTCCCGAATGCGAGTACACTGTACTAACCACTGCGCTACCCCTCTCCGT
This sequence comes from Schistocerca serialis cubense, assembly GCF_023864345.2. Classification (NCBI taxonomy): domain Eukaryota; kingdom Metazoa; phylum Arthropoda; class Insecta; order Orthoptera; family Acrididae; genus Schistocerca; species Schistocerca serialis. Next base: position 497,008,840 of record NC_064645.1, read on the forward strand.
CCGACTGGTAGATTACGTCTCGAGAAGGCAGCTGTCCATCTCTATTTCGGATCCGAAAAATTATTCTTGGCAGGTGTAACAAATGCGAAGAGACGCGAGAACAACATGTCAGCACGCATTAGTACATCCCTTCCGAATGTCCACCTTGGTTTTATGAACTTACTAGCTGACAAACCCGGCATTGAGCGGGTATTTACTTTGCCGACTTTCTATTAGAAACGAAAACAAAAGAACTGTGTTTGTAGTGAAGTATCGACAAAATTTCATTTCTATATATTCACGGAAATATCTTCGAAATTATGAAACAATCATACAAGATCCCAGGCAGTTTCTGTACCCTGGGCGCAGCTGCTTCGCGCGTCTACGAAGCGATTTCGTAATCGTCTCTTCATAGCTCTAAGGATGGCTCTGGTTTTCGGCTACAACCGTTTCCCCTTCGCACTTGGAAGCTATCAAAATCGCTGCCAGGTGTCAGGGATTTTCTCAAGCTGACTGTAGGAGTGTCTTAGTAATAAAGAATAAATCTATTAGAACTTCATGCATGATGCGGCATTTCTTCCCCTATCATATATCTCCTGTGCTGTGTGTTCTGCCATTATGTACTTTCGTAGTTGCTTATACTGGCTGCGAAATTTATTGTAAATACAGTTAGCAACACAGAAGTAGAACATTTAAACGTCATGCATGACGCGGCTCTTTTTCACGTATCTTACTGTTTACGACCTCATATCTTGTAAACTATGATAGGTACGCGGCTCTTACCCTCACAAGGATTGTTGCCTGACAGTAAGGGATATATATGTACGAAGTTCGGTCGAACTGAGTCCACTAGTTTATGAGGAGATGTGGAACACGCACACATACACAATCCATTTCTGTAGTACGTGGATGTAGCACAGAAAACAGGCAGGTTAAGCTCAAATGGTTCAAATGGCTCTAAGCACTATGGGACTTAACATCTGAGGTCATCAGTCCCCTAGAACTTAGAACTACTTAAATGTAACTAACCTAAGGACATCACACATGCCCGAGGCAGGATTCGAACCTGCGACCGTAGAAGCCGCGTGGTTCCGCATTGAAGCGCCTAGAACCGCTCGGCCACCGCAGCCGGCCGCAGGATAAGCTCCCTATTCTGGGTGCACGAACTGTAGTAAGTCGTCAGCCTACCTTACTAATACGCGGACTCTGTTCGGTTAGCAGTACTGTCAGGTATTTTTCCTTGATGTTAGGGCCGGCATCAGGTGCACTCAGCACGTGATCCTAAATGAGAGCTACTTGAGAGAGAAGTAGAGACTCCTAGGTCTGGGAAGCTTACAATAGTCGAGAGGGCAGTATGCTGATCCGATGCCCCTGAATACCGTATCCGAATGAGGCTGTTGGCAGATGACGACACGATGGCAGGTTGGCATCATACCGACCTCTGGAGCTGATCGTGGAATTGAGTTTGACCTCATCTATAACTTGATATGGTAGTCTACTCCTTCCTGCTTTCACGGTTTCTTGGATCAGCACTCCGGAAAGTAAGTTTTAGTTTTCATCGCTCGAAGTGCTGGGACTGTCTAACCATGACGAATGAAATCTGGCAACGTTTGTCCACTTCGGAGTCTCCGTACGCGTGTACGTCCAACGAGATGCTATACTTGTCTCAAAAGGCAGCGTAATGGCACTCCTGCGTGCAGCTGGAGTTATCTCTGCCGTGTCGCCTCAAGGGAAGGAAAGTCGCAACGACGGTCTCCGTGCAGACAGTCCGTGGCACTTGAGAAGTCGTTGCGACGTCCGTGGGGATACTTTTTTTGTTGCAAACAACCTCATTTTCGCACTCAATGTAGGAGATGTGGCTGTACGATACTGCGTAGTCGAGAAACAGTGTCTGTCCTCTCGAATGCAGCCGCGTGGGGCCACAGTGATCTTGCACTGCGTGCAGTGTGGTCCTGCTGGACCCATCGGTCCCACATTCGTACGACATTCGTGGGACTAACACGAGCAGCAGTATTGCGGAACGATAAACCACAGCCTAGAAAGGATGCGACACTGCTGCTGTCAAATTACGACACGAGCTGGTAGACATTTGTCCTCAGACGATTCATAAAACGTTCTTTTAACCCCTACATACGTACCACTAAAGTAATACACAGTTTTCAGCGTTGGGACGTCTATATCTCGTATCTGTCTAATGCTAACATGTAGCGAGATCCCTTCGTAACCGGAGAAATACGAGGGCTGGAACTTAAATAGTGGCAACTATTTATTCACAACCGATACAAAAGAGTTACATGTTTGCACCTGTTAACTGTCCTTCAAAGTAGCCACCAGCGTTGTGCAGAACCCGTTGCCAGTGATGTGGAAGGCGTAGTTTAACGTTAGTAGAGTCCGTTCCGTTGGTGCTGCGAACCGAGCAAACATGTAACTCTTTGCCGGCCGCGGTGGTCTAGCGGTTCTAGGCGCGCAGTCCGGAACCGCGCGACTGCTACGGTCGCAGGTTCGAATCCTGCCTCGGGCATGGATGTGTGTGATGTCCTTAGGTTAGTTAGGTTTAAGTAGTTCTAAGTTCTAGGGGACTGATGACCACAGATGTTAAGTCCCATAGTGCTCAGAGCCATGTAACTCTTTCGTATCGGTTGTGAATAAATAGTTGCCACTATTTAAGTTCCAACCCTCGTACACAGCGGACCACGGGGGTGGATATATATAGAAGGCTGTGAGGAATTAAATGATGCGGCGTGTGTTTATAGGCCGGACACTGCGTTCGTTTCACGAAAATCGGATCGAACCACCATCTCCATTCCAGCAATGTATGAAGTAACTGTGTTTTATCATACATCATAGAATTTTTTTTTTTCGAAACATTACTACACACATCAGTAACTGTTGGTTGTACACCATTTGTATGTAGTGGAACGTATATGCCACAGGAAACTTCACAGAATGTAGAAAACATTGGTATGTGGTATGTCACAGCCATCTTCAAATGTTACGTTGAAAACGTGTGCGCGAGATTTCATATTTTTATTGTCAGGAGAGCAATGTGTTTTGGTGCTGATCTACAGAGTGTATCAAAAACAGTCATCCAATTTAAAAAAAATCATAACTACTATGTTATTTGAGATATTTGCGTGAACAACGTACTGTTGGATAGAGCAAACTCTCGAGTTTTACATGGTTCCCGCTACGTAGCAGCTGTGTACGACCACTTCAGTTCTAGTAAGAATGGTATCGGGACGCAGAAAGCGCTTTGTGTTCTACGTTTTGCGCACTGCGAATAGGTAATAGCTGTTGATGTGACATTCGTACCAGGTATAGTGTGTCCAGAACGAGATTTTCACTCTGTAGTGGAGGTAGGAGACGAAGTATTGGCATAATTGAAGCTGTGAGGACGGGTCGTGCGTCGTGCTTGGGTAGCTCAGATGGTAGAGCACTGCCCGCGAAAGGCAAAGGTCCCGAGTTCGAGTTTCGGCCCGGCATACAGTTTTAATCTGCCAGGAAGTTTCAGGTATAGTGTGCATCATCCTACAGCACAACAGTAGACGATGGTATGAACAATTCCCAGAAACAGGTTGAGCGTCTGGTGTATGTTGCGCTGAAGTTTACACATGAAACCATACAAAATTCAGCTACTGCAAGCTCTTTGTGAAGGTGTCAAACAACAACGTGTGGAGTTCTGTAGTTTCGTTCTTGGCAAGATGGAGGATGACAGTTTTCTTCTACGCTTAGTGTTTTGTGACCAGGCCACATTCCATTTCAACGGAAAGGTGAACCGTCATAATGTGAGAATATGAGATGCAGAACAATCACACGAAGTTGTACAACAACATTTAATGTATTTTGTGCAGTTTCACGGGAAAAGGTGTATGGTCGATTTTTCTTTGCCGAGAACACTGTTACAGGAAGCACATATTTCGATATGCTTGAAGACTTTCGTTTCCCACGGTTGGAGACTGATTCGATTGATTTCATTTACCAACAGGATGGGGCACCGCCACACTGGCATCTGGAAGTGCGGGAATTATTAAATGAAAAGATTACTGAACGACGAATCGGTCGCACTGGACCAAATGATTACTGCCCTCCAAGGTCACCGGACTGACTGTATGTGACTATTTATTGTGGGATTTATAAAAGACTCTGCTTATGTGCCTGCGTTACCAAGAACAATGAATGAACTGAGGCATCGCATAACAGCAGCTGTGGAAGCTGTAACTAAATACATGCTCGCTGCAGTGTGAGAACGATTTGAATACCGCTTGTCACATGCCGAGTATCTCAAGGGAGCGTACTGAACACATATGAAAAGGTATGAAAAAACTTTTGGAGTTTCCCGTTCATTAACAAATTCACTGTATGTGTTTATCAGTTTCAGAAGGATAGACGTGCGAAACTGGATGACTCTTTTTGACACAGCCTGTTATATACTTTTTTTCCATAATAGCCATTACGATAAAATCATTCTAAAATTAAAAGTTTAACGCTGAAAATCCTAGGTTCACATGAAAACATGGATCTAGTTAAGTTCGTGGGAAACGTGTGACCCAATTTAGATTTTTTTTTTTTTTTTGTAGTGAAAATAAATTAATCATCACTAAGGAAGACAGTTTTTGACCTTTTATTTTTCAAATATACGCAAAATAAATTTTAACTATGAATGGGTTAAACGAACGACAGTGAAATACAAATTGTGAATGAGAAACCAGCTGCATAATCTTTTCTTATAAAGAGAATATAGATGGCATTACGCCTAGCGTCTTTGTGCGGTTGCGCTGTAATGCTAAGCTGTTGCATGCGGAAGCATGCAGAACACTTCACGCGAATTTGACTTTTGTTTCGTTATGTTATCACGGTGACGCATGTTTATTGGGTAGCAGTGAGAACCTCGCATCTAACTTGGTTTTATGTTTATTGCCAGATTCGTTGCGCGCAACCGGAATGCAGAGACAGCTCTGCTGCGACAACTGGAGCGGACGCACGTCGCAGTAACGGCGTCCCCTGTAGAGAGAGAGAGAGAGAGAGGGTGAGAGAGGGTGAGAGAGGGAGGGGGGGGGGGGGGAGGCCAGTTTCAGAGCGACACCCGCCGCCGCCGCGAAGTGGGAAAGCGCCTTCATTAGGGCGCGCGATGCCACGTGATGGATGGCGGGCCCAATACCGCCGCCCCCGACCGTCGCCACTAATGAAGAGAAACGCCGATTCTCCTCCGCACCCCCTACCACCCTCCGCCACCCCTCCCTGGCAAAAGGGTTGCTCGCTGCGCCATTCTCCGCGAATTAGGGCACACAAACGCAGCCGCGAACCGGAATCCATCCGCTACAACAATACTGTCGCCTTTGCCCAGGTCCAACATGCGACGTACACAGCTGAGCTACAGTCCGACATTCACCGGGAATCTAACAACCATGGCACTAACGGACACCAAGGGCAAACTTAAAAAAAAACCGCGTCTTATTATGACTATATGAGGGGCGTTTTGTATGCCATGTTTGCTCTAAAACAAAACAAAGATACTGCATTAACTTTTTTTTTATTTCGCTACTTACACCTTACCATATACAGAGGGGTCCAAAAAAACGTATCCGCTGTTTAAAAGTCCATAAGTGGCAAACTAATTGACGAAGTTGTCTCATCTTTGGCAGTGTAATAGTTTGTAGTTCCAGCAATCGCCACACAAGCGTTGTAATGCGTTGTTTTGTTTTGTCAGATGACAGTCGCCAGATAGTGTTTTGTTCTTAGTTGCACCTAGTTACTCGAGTAAGCATGGCTGGCGCGAGGCTTACATTCGATGAAAGGAAGTAAGTTTTTAATTGGTATTTTAAGTACGAAGACATCAATGAGGTTTAACGGCAATGGCGAAATGAGTATCAAACAGAGCCACCGACACGTTTAACGATTCGTCGCATTCGAGACAAATTTGAAGCCAAAGGCAGTGTTAAAGATGCACACAAACAACGATCTGGACGACCTGTAACAGTAAGAAGTCCAGCTAACTCCCGTCGTGTGTTATGACAATTCACTCGCTCACCACAGAAGTCTGTGAGACAGTGTGCCCGTGCAACTGGAGTGAAGACAGCAAATTGGAAGTGCTACATCCCACGATTGCTCCACGCAATGAACGAGCACGACCCAGATCGTACAATGGAGTAGTGTGAGTGGTTTACTAACATGGTGCGCAACGATGACGAGTTTGCAGAGATGATTGTGTGGTCTGATGAGGCACAGTTCAAACTCAATGGTACAGTAAATCGCAACAATTGCATCTGCTGGGCCGCCGAAAATACGAACGTCCATGTAGACAAAGCTGTCAATTTACCAGGAGTAAATGTGTGGTGTGGGTTGTCTTACCGGGGCTTGATTGGGCCATTTTTCTTGGACGGCACAGTTACCGGTGAGGTGTACCTTCAGAAGCTTCAGACATCCATTTTACCTGCCATCCGAGACTTGTATGGAGACGGAAGAGTTTACTTTCAACAAGATGGTGCCCCAGCCCGCTACCAAAATCGTGTTAGGGCGTATCTCGACGGAAATCTACCAAGAAGATGGACAGGCCGTAGAGATGCTGTGGAGTATCCACCACGTTCCCCAGACCTAACTCCTCTGGACTTTTACCTGTGGAGAACACTAGAGGAAGTCGTTTATCGACAAAAGCCACGCACATTGGATGAACTTCGAGAACCCATCGTACATTCATGTGCAAATATCCAACTGAACACGTTGCAGTCAGTAGTTCGTGTAGATGTTAATGTTGACCGTTTCGAACACTTACAGTGATATCTTTAAGTTGGACGTTAATCTACACTTTCACCAAAAATGAGACAACTCCGTCAATTAGTCTGCAAGCTATGGGTTTTTAAACAGTGGATACATTTTTTTGGACCCCTCTGTAGAATCATTAGCTACATTGCCTGACTAGTTACCCCCGATTGTGTTGTAACAAAGGAAATGCGTACGCACCACAGCCGATCACAATGTTTAGGATTATTAATCTTACACATTAATTTATTAACTACTATCAGCGTCAAAGCATACAAATCCCTTACGGTTAATTTGCGCTACTAATACGATTAATTAGACCATCGCTAATATCGTAAGTAGAATGTTCTTCGTTAGGTCCAGAAGATTAACCTCTTGCATGTACTTCCCCCGACAGGATGTAGTTCCAGGAGGCATATCGAACTTGTAATCAAACTTCCTTTGCTTGTTAGCACAGCTAAACCTGTCCACTGCTTTGATTCGTAATAGAATTATTATCCTCCGCCACGCACTGCACAAGTGCTTGCGCAGTATACATGCGGACTTTATGTAATTCTGTAGACTTCGCCTATTGTTCAGCTGCAATTACGTGTGCTGCTCCGCCGCAGCCTAGCACGTGATATGAAACGAACTGTTCCTTATGGAACAAGCAGACTACGAGACGCAGGGATGTAGACATTTGACGGTTAGTGGCATCATTCAACTTTTCGATGTAGGCTAACAATAGTGATGAGATTCTCCTCCTCCTCATGAGAAGATAAACGAAGTTAATGAGGAGGTAGTATGGTCGACACACACCCCGAAACCCTGAGAGGAAAGAAGATTAAAGTTAACATTTCACGAACTTCGACCATTCATACACGTAGTATTGGATCGGATTGGATGAGCAGGAAATAAGCCTTTTTGGAGAAACCAAATAAAGGCTAGCAGGATGAAGATTTCCATCCTGCTCCCCCAAATAGGTGTCTTGTCTCTTAAATTTACGGACGTAAGAAAGCGAGGTGATCCAGTTAATGATATTAGCAAACACAAAAGCCTAGCGACATGTTAATGAGTCACGAAAAATCTTCCTCCTCTGCACGGAACTCATAGATAATGCAACACAACACGTTTATATATTGCTACGAGCTCGAGATACCGACATAATACCACGACGGTCGGCGTCTTCACACCTGACACTAATCAACATATGTGAAGTTCGATTGGACGTGATGTCAACATATCACCACGGCTGCCGATCCGGAGAAATCTTTGAAGGTGTCCAAGCTTGAGAGACTCTCAGCGGCCATACTGCCATCAGAGTGGAGGATACACACAAGACTGAAATACTGAATTCGATGCTTCGAAAAAGTTTCTGTGGAAAAGATCTTATTACGGTTCCTTGTTTCAATCATCGAACGAAAGCTGAAACGACAGACTGAGATAGGTCTCTCTTTCTTTCCTCGAGTCCTCAGTCTTCTGCCTGGTCCGATGGCACCCATCATGAATTCCTCTTGCGTGCCAACTACTTCATCCCAGAGTATCCCGTGCATATCTACGTCCTCAATTATTTGTTCGATATATTTCATTCCTTGGCATTTTTTACCCTCTACATATTCCTCTAGTACTACTCGAAGATTTGAATACCTGTTCTGTTATCCTGTGTCGTCTTCTTGTCAGTGTTTTCCACATATTACTTTCTTAGCAGAGTCTGTAGGGAACCACCTCATTCCTTATCTTACCTGTCCACCTAATTTTCAACATCCTTCTATAGCATCACATCGCAAACGCTCCGATTATCTGTTTTCCCGGTATTACAGTCCATGTCTCACTACCGTACAAAGCTCAGCTCCAGATGTACTTTATAAGAAATTCCTTCATCAGATTAAGCCCTACAGTTTATACCAGTGAACCTCTCTTAGGTAACAATGCCCTCATTGCCTGTGCTAGTTTGCTTCTTATGTCCTCCTTGCTTCGTCCGTCATGGGTTATTTTGCTTTCAAGGGAGCAGAATTCCTTAATGTCGTCTATTTCGTGATGATCAAATCATTCACGCCGTCTCTCTTCTTCTAGTAGTTAGCGTTTCCCACACTCTTCTCTCCTCACCAGTTCTGTGGAGAGTCCCTTTCTTTTATATTCACTTAACTTTCGGTGTCCTTCAGTAGCACGTAACGGGATATCCTCCTCTAGCATTACTTTTCCTCAACAGTAGTTGTCGATACCAGTATTATTTTTCGAATTCTTGACAGGTCAATATTATCTCAGTTGCTTTTCTGAAAACTTTCTTATAATTTTATACACGGTATGTTATATTTCAAGCTAAAATTTATGAAAAGGAATTACTTCATAAAATATTTTAGTTGCGATGTTGTAATTGATAAGTACTAATTCTGAATGTACAGTTAAAATGATTTTCTAAAGAAACTTTGAAATTACGAATTATTTGCACGCTTAAAATTTCTATTGTTAATTGCGCAATCCTGTACTGTTTACTGTGTTTAATTTCTGCATTGATATATGAAATAATAATCGAAATTAATAATGTAAATAAAACTAGTAGGAATGCATTTGTTAAGAAGAATTGTAAACCTTTTGGAATAGTTATTTCCGCAGAGTGAGAGTCGTAAACGTGCCTCTCATATTATCCTATGTATTTTTGTGTAATAGGGGCGAACAATGTAATTTTGGCTTTGTTAATGTGAAAAACCAAGTACTGTGTGACATACTAACATGAGAGAAAATCTGTGGAAAATATATTTCCTTAAAAAATTCTGCAGCAACAATCTTCAAATTTATTTAGTTCAAACTAACCGTGAGGACCTGATGTTAACTTTTCTGCTTCATGAATCAGACCCCTAGACATGAAGAACTGGAGCCATCTCAACATGACAAGCTAAGAAAACTTGAAAGTTTATTGTAATCTCCGCTCCTCTCAAAATCTTCATAAAAAACTTTGCTTATTAAATTCTTGGACTGCCCATAGTTTAATGTGGGCAATAGTTGGAAGACGGAAGGAAGGAAGGAGGGAGTAGTTTACAAGAACCACATCACAAACACTTCGATTCTTCTTTCCCTTCAGTTTTTCCACAGTCTTTGATCCATTTTCATTCAATTCTATGCACCAAACGTACATGCTCCTAGTTTCAGAAATTTCTTCCTAAAATTAAGGCCGCTATTTGACACTAATATACTTCTTGTGGCGAGGAAGGCTCTCTTTGTCTCTGGTAGTATGTCTTTTATGTCCTCATTGTTTTGTTCGCGACTGATTATTTTCCTTCCATGGGAGCCAAAATCTTCACTGCCTCCCCAATTTTCGTCCCAAGTTCATTGCTAATTTCATTTCTGGTGCTCCTCAGCGCCTTCGTCTTTCTTTGGTTTACTCTCAATCCATCTTCTGTGCGAGTAGATTCTCATGTCATTCAAAAGTCCTTGTAACCCCTAGTCGTTTTTACAGAATACGGTAATGTCATAAACGAATTTTTTCACTTATATCCTTTCGCCATGGCTTTTAATTCAATTTCCGAACTTTTGAAGACAAAGTCTTGGCACCAAACGAGAGTGGGATACAGAACTTTTGAAAACTTAGGTAAGATAACGCACAATGGATATTTACTTCCAGCTAAGAACAAAAATGTTATACTGCAGCTCGTCTTTGCTTTCGTAAACCATGAAAAGCAATTAACTCTTTAAGGAAAAAGAAATCAAATGAATGCCTAGGTTTATGGGCTGGGGGCCGGCCGGAGTGGCCGAGCGGTTAAAGGCGCTACAGTCTGGAACCGCACGACCGCTACGGTCGCAGGTTCGAATCCTGCCTCGGGCATGGGTGTGTGTGATGTCCTTAGGTTAGTTAGGTTTAAGTAGTTCTAAGTTCTAGGGGACTTATGACCACAGCAGTTGAGTCCCATAGTGCTCAGAGCCATTTGAACCATTTTTTATGGGCTGGGAACTGATGCACCTCCTATAACGATGGAACAACCGTAGTCACTACTTTTGATTTTAATTACTGCTCTTCAACAACAGTAAAAACAACTGTAGCCCCATAGTGGACACTTTCCAGCTGAAAGCAGTACGGAGTCTACTACTATCGCTTTCGGCAGAGAGAGGAGAGGAGCTGATTTGTCGCACTGGTGACTTCAACGCAGGAGACGAACACAAACCATTTTCTGAAATATGGGCGACTTCAATGGCTGATTACAAAATGAACCCGTTTCTGGATGCAAATAGCACCTGGTATCAGTCATCAATCTTTCATCGATATCAAAGTGAAATAGCTGGGCGAAGTAATGTGTCATGTCTCCCTTCCATATTGCGGAAAATAATGTCCTCCTTTCTCTTCTATTCACAGTGAAAGGCACTGTTTCATTCTCAGGCTCATAAGCCTGGGATTTTAGCAGCTCTCATGTATCACCGTTTAACAGGATTCTTTACTTTCTTTACTTACAGAAAAATCCACAATAAAACCATATTATTCACGAATAGGAAATATAGTGTGAGTATGACATAGGGATTCGTCTTAAGATATAACTGTGATGATAAAATAATCAGAAAAATCGCCCTGTGTTTTACAAACTGAATATGCTTAACTTACAGGTTCCCTTTTTCAATCTTCATGCAAGCAATATATACAATCGGCAGCGTAATGCTGAATGAATAATTTATACAATAATTTCAGGCCGTCAGAGCATTATTCTGTATTTTCTTGCGTTACATTCTCGGTCAGTATTTAAAAATAAAAATGTTACGTCTACCAGTCGCACCGCTTGAAGAGTCACACAACTGTTTTATACATACTTGAGGGCTCCCTGACTAAGGACTTATTGGAGCAAAAGTACACATAATCTACTCTCCAAACAAATTTATCTTCACCGCGAACCAAGCACGCAACAGCAACTGAGAACACTCATGGTCGACTTTCATCTTTCCTTCCCATATTCCTTTTTCATTCTTCTGTTTTTTTTGTCTTCAGTGCGAAGACGCAACTCTCCACGCTAATCTAACGTGTGCCAGCCTCTTCATATAAGTGTAACTACTGCAGCCTACATCTACTTGATCCTCCGTATTGTAGCGAAGCCTTGGGCTTGCTCAATAATTTTAACGCCCCCCCCCCCCCCCCCCCACACACACACACACTAGCGCGAGCGCACGCACTACCTTCCACTATCAACACTATCAAACTGATGAGTCCTTGATGCTTCAGGATGTGTCATATCAATCGATCTCTCATTTTAGTCAAGTTATGCCTCAAATTGTATTTCCCCAGTACGCGTCAGTACCTCATCAGTTATCGATCCATCCATCTAACCTTCGGCATTCTTCTGTAGCATCACATTTCAAAAGCTTCTATTCTTTCTTGTCTGGACTGTTTATCGACCACGTTTCACTTCCACACAAGTCTACACTCCACACAAAACCCAAAACCTACAGAAAACAATTCCTAATATCTATATTCGATATTAACAAATTTCACTCCTTCAGAAACGCTTTCCTCGCTACTGCCAGTCTGCATTTTATATCTTCCCTATTTCAGCACCAATCCGTCATTTTTCTGTGTAAACAACAAAACTCACCTACTACGTTTCGTGTCCCATTTCCTGATTTAATTCCCTCAGCAATGCCTGATTTAATTCGACTACATTCCAGTACCCCTGTTTTACTTTTGTTGGTTCCTCTTATAAACTCTTTTCAAGATTCTCTATTCCGTTCAACTGATCTTCCAACATTGCCATGGGCAAATCTTAAAGAATTGTTTTTCCCTGAACTTTAATTCCCTTTCCTAATTTCTCCCTTGTTTCTTTCACTACTTCTATTCATGTCCTTAGACTCTTCCATATTTGCAGTCTGGTTTCTGTACAGGTTCCAGATAACTTTTCGCTCCTAGTACTTTATACCTACTTGCTTCAGAATTTCAAAGAGTGTATTCCGGTCAACATTATTGAAAGTTTTCTCTAAATCTACAAATGCTATAAATGCAGCTTTGCCTTTCTTCACTATATCTTTCAAGGTGATTCTAGTGTCAGTACTATCTCGCATGTTGCCACATTGCTCCGGAACCCAAATATTCTCTAAAATTTTCAGTGTGAGATGAGATGAGACGAGATGCACCCTCTTATAGGACAGCAGTGACACCAGAATGACTGCTGAAGAACTTCCACATGGACACTCCTACATTATACTTCCTTTCTGTTGTCTGTGTGGGATATTAGCTGACCAATATGCCTCTTTCACTCTGCAGTACAAGAAGAAATGTAAACAGGGAACCTTACACGATTACAAAAAACCGGCCATAAAAAAAGATTACTTTCAATCAGGCAGGCGGATCAAATGTTAGTTTAAAAAGATGGATAAAGAAATGTGCAGTAAAGGCTCGGAGAAAGATGAACGTGCTGTAGTCTGTAATGGAGGAATAATGTAGGAAGTGACGAAGATTTTCATATGTTGCACGGGTCATAGAGAACATTGTCGTAGCACATGTGTAGAAATGAAGATATCACATGGTAGAAAGCAGTCGAGAACAGTATCATCAACCAAGCCTTCAGAAGTGTTCTTCTCACAGCAAATCCTTCCGTGAGTCAGATGTATGCCGTCCATGTCCCCGTAGGTGACACGTGAAAGCGAACGTAGAATATGAATTGCTCGCAGCTCCGCACTAAATGAGGCAAGCCAAGTGCAAAACACAGTCCAAGATGACTCACGACGTTCAGGATGTTGATATTACTCGTTTGCAGGTGGTTTTCACGTATTGGCAGCTACTAACTAATTAGACGTCAAAGTCACACTCATAAACTAAGACAAATTGCATAACCCATGTTATCAAATGTCTCAGTAGTAACTTCATAGCGTGCTTCTAGAGGTACACCCATTAGATGCTGGAGCACCGAGGATCTGGAAATTTGTTTTGTTTCTTAACTCGCTGGAGAAGACTGCAATATGTCGATACTACTAATTTCGGATGGCAACGAAAGAACGGGAATTGGCCGTCTGTTATGTTTACACATTCATCGGTAGTCCACTGTTATCAAGAATTTTATTAAAAACAATAGAACAACATCACTTGACTAGTGAATTAATGATGGGTGCTGCTTGTTAAGTTCGACGTGCCTTACTTCTTGTTGTAGACAGTAATATTAACGGATTACAGCAAATAAAAGTTGTCACATACGCCGAGTTCACTCATCTTTTGTACAAAAAGGTTCTTCGGGTTGTTCATTGAGTTTTATTGTTACTTTTGATGCAGTACACTGAGAGTTCTTTAAATAGCTTCTTCTCAACCATCGGCGAATCCGCCAACTTAGTATGGATTTTCAACCATCGTTTTTGCTAGCTGATGCTGTCTTTACATTACCAGTGTCGGTGGATGTTATCTGACGCAATGTGTCACCTGCTGTTTCCGAAACCAAAGACGCAGTAGCAGTCTATCAGACAAGAGATCATGTAATTTTAATTAGCACCACATCTATAAGAATTGTGGTATGGATAGACAAGCAGAAAAATAAAAAAAATTAGAAAACAAGGGGAAACTGCACACCGTAATATAGTAAGAATACGTTGTAGCAATGAATTGTAGCGCCATAGTTAGTACCTACAGGAGAATCTAGCCTATCTTCCCACAACATGACGTTTCTAATAGTTGGTGTCGAGTGAGATAGTGCAGCAGTTAATCCACTGGACTCTTACTTGAGAGGAACTTACTTCAAATCTCCGCCCAGTCACGCATATTCAGGTGTTCCATGGGATCCCTAAATTGCTTAAAACAAATGCTGAGACTATTCATTTGGAAAGGCCATGGCCGATTTCTTTCCCATCATTCGACAAATCACAAAACGAGGTGGTTGAAGGACAGAATACCACCCAAAAAGCTTTCTTAGCACGGGAGTCATTCGGACAGTATTACACATGCAACGAGATCCTACGAAGCAGCTTACCATCTTTGAATAATAAATGGTTGAAGAACAGAATACGTAGAGCGTAAGTTAACTGAAGTTACAGTGGTAAAACTAAAGGCAGGAGTTTTTGATCGTCCAACATCATCCACATCTGCAAAATCAGTGAAACAAAAAATTCCATCCTTTTCCTGACTGCTACAACCATTCTTATTGCAATAAAGGCTGTCGGTACCTTTTTACAAAGATGAACTTTATTACACAATTTAGTACACTACTGGCCACTTTCATCCTGTAGTCAATTTTCAAATTCCTGCAGTATCGTATATCAACTACTCAATACAAGGTAAAACATTTTTTAAATCATCGTTACACTTTACAGATCACAGTTGCTGTTACATTACTTACAAATGCTTTGTGAAATCTGTGACGTTACGGTTGAAACATATTGTACATAAAATATATTTCAAATACATTAAAAAAAGTTTAGCATCACTTCGGTTCCGAGAATTCCGGAACCCGTACAGAAAATTGGAATAAAGATCAACATGAACATCATTTCCGAACTTTATATTGCTCCTGAAAACCACACATTGCATGTTGTACCACCATAAAGCGAGACCTTCAGAGGTGGTGGTCCAGATTTCTGTACACACCGGTACCTCAAATACCCATTAGCATGTCCTCTTGCGTTGATGCATTCCTGTATTCGTCGTGGAATACTATCCACAAGTGCATCAAGGCACTGTTGGTCCAGATTGTCCCACTCCTCAACGACGATTCGGCGAAGATCCCTCAGAGTGGTTGGTTGGTCACGTCATCCATAAACAGCCCTTTTCAATCTATCCCACGCTTATTCGATAGGATTCATGTCTGGAGAACATGCTGGCCACTCTAGTCGAGCGATGTCGTTATGCTGAAGGAAGTCATTCACAAGATGTGCACCAGGGGGGAGGGGGGGGGGCGAATTGTCGTCCATGAAGACTAATGCCTCGCCAATATGTTGCCTATCATGGTTGCACTATCAGTCGGAGGATTTCATTCACGTATCGTACAGCCGTTACGGCGCCTTCCATGACCACCAGCGGCGTGCGTCGGCCCCACATAATGCCACCCCAGAACATCAGGGAACCCCCAACTTGCTGCACTCGCTGGACAGTGTGTCTAAGGCGTTCAGCCTGACCGGGTTGCTTTCAAACACGTCTCCGACGATTGTCTGCTTGAAGGCATATGCGACACTCATCAGAGAAGAGAACGCGATGCCAATCCTGAGTGGTCAATAAAGCATTTTGTTGGGCCCATCTGTATCACGCTGCATGGTGCCGTGGTTGCAGAGATGGACCTCGCCATTGACGTCGGGAGTGACGTTGCGCATCATGCAGCCTATTGCATACAGTCTGAGTCGTAACACGTCGTCCTGTGGCTGCACGAAAAGCATTATTCAACATGGTGGCGTTGCTGTCAGGCTTCCTCCGAGCCATAATCCGTAGGTAGCGGTCATCCACTGCAGTAGTTGCCCTTGGGCGCCCTGAGCGAAGCATGTCATTGACAGTTCCTGTCTCTCCGTGTCTCCTCCATGTCCGAACAAAATCGCTTTGGTTCACTCCGAGACGCCTGGACACTTCCCTTGTTGAGAGCCCTTCCGGGCACAAAGTAACAATTCGGACGCGATCGAACCGTTGTATTGACCGTCTAGGCATGTTGAACTACAAGCACAAGCCTTGTACTTCTTTCTTGATGGAATGACTGTCAATTACCTGCATGTGGACCCCATCCGTCTAATAGGCGCTGATCATGCACGGTTGTTTACATCTTTGGGCGGGTTTAGTGACATCTCTGAACAGTCAAAGGGATTGTGTCTATTATACAGACAACGTCTATCTTCAGGGGCTCTGGGCACTGGGATGATGCAAAACTTTTTTTGATGTGTGGTGTATAACGACAAGAAGTCACTAAAGCTTGAAGGATTTAAGGTATCGCCAACGACGAGATCATTAAAAACGGACTACAAATTCGGAATGGTTCAGGACACCAAAACCTTTATAGTCGTGTCCATAAGGGACTAGGCAGGTAACCTTGATGTGGACACGGATGAGACATCCGACCTCGCTAGAGACCGCACCGTCGGCACGCGGGACGAGTTGTTGACGTGATTTGCGCTCTCAGCGCTCTTCAGCGGCTGCTGCCGGCTTTATTTGACTCTCAAACCACGCAGTTTCTTTACGAAAATGGACGCGCATAAAATTGCTGCGTTAACTCTGTTAGCGACTGTCAAAAAGACCGAGGAAAATTGCGAAGAAGATTCTGAACTCTTACATCACATAGGTTTCAAGATCAGATTCGTTTTGTAATTTCATTTGAATGGAATGGGAGATTTTTTTCGAATCTGTTCACCATTACTGAAAAAGATATTTACCGCTAACATACAAATATGAGCCAATCCATAAAACCAGAGAGAGGTATGATTATTTTACAGAAAGTTTCATAATGAAAAAAAAACTTCCATCGCGTAACTTGTGTTTCCTCTCAGAAACAGACTGGTAGTCACGTAAAGGTTTCTGTCCATTGGCGAAGCTCCTGTCGTTGGCCTTTGCAACAAGGGTTGCAGCAAATACATTGTTACCCTAAATAACTTCCACTTTGAGATACATAGTGCTTCTGTTAAATGTATAACAAGATCAGAACCTTATAGAAAACAGTAGGTGAAAAAAAATAGGATAGAGGTTGACGCGAACCTACACTCGTAGCCGACAACGCTGCAACTACGCTGTAGCTTCCACACGCCGAGTTGGCCTCCGTATATAAAATGCACTGTCTAATGACTCTTATCTACAAATGTCATTATTTGATATTCAATAAACAAATTGTACCAAGAAGATGGGCTTTTGATAACGTTCTGTAGCACTGAAACAGTCTACTCTCGTAGCACACAAGTTAGAACACTAAAATATTAACTACAGGAAGTCTTTCCCTACCGATACGCAGTTTTCTGTCATTTTATTAACAAATCGTAGCTAAAACGACGCATTCTCGACGCTTGTGATGTACAATGATGTCGCATCTCATTGATCACATTTCTCTCCACGAAGCAAAAATCTAAGAAGCCAGGTTCTTTATTTCACGGTCCGCAGTGTAGGGAATCGTGGAATTCCACGTTGTGACAACACCTGCCGCTCGTCCACGTGCATTTTCACGTCGAGTGAGAGGACGGCTTTATGGCCGGACAGAATTTGGACGTCCACGAGCACCGAATCAGAGTCCAGGTGTGTAAGCGCTGTTCCATCCTAATCAACTTTTAACAGTGACACTAACTATAATAGAGGATCAACACTAAATTTCAAGTTCAAATGGTTCTGAGCACTATGGGACTCAACTGCTGTGGTCATAAGTCCCCTAGAACTTAGAACTACTTAAACCTAACTAACCTAAGGACATCACACACATCCATGCCCGAGGCAGGATTCGAACCTGCGACCGTAGCGGTCGTGCGGTTCCAGACTGTAGCGCCTTTAACCGCTAGGCCACTAAATTTCAAGTGACTTGGCTGTATCACGAGTGAGGAAATACATTATCTGCAATGTCGCTTAAATTGATAGCAATGAATGTTTATTACTTACGCGAGAAATAACGTAAAATGTGTTACCAGGGCATGCGAGCAATGCGAATCCGGTACCAAGGACGACCGAAAAACCACACAGCGAAACATCGTTGTAATCTTGTGGAGGATTGGCTTTAATATAATTCACTCTCAGAAATTCGAAAATTCGGTTTTAGTTTGTAAACTATTCAATCTAACGTGCAGAATCCATGAGGATGGAGACATACCGTCGCATTTCAGCAAGAATATCCACACAATCTCCAAGATATCAAAGCCAGATAAATTCGATAACTACCCCACTACCAGCTTAACAGCTCATGTATCTATATTGCTGACAAGAAATAATATAGAGAACTGTGAGATGAGGATCTGTTAGATGAAGATGAGTTTGGCCTTACGAAAGATAAGGCACCAGAGATGCAGTTGTGACTTCACGCTAGCTAATGGAGATAAGGGAATCCATAAGATTCCTTGATCTTTGAAAAGAGTTCGACAATGTAAAATGGTGCATGACACCCGACATTCTGACATAAAAAGTCGCAAACTATAGGGAACGACGGGTATTATACAATACGTGCACGAAATAAGAGGAAACAATAAGAGTGGAAGACGAAGAACGAATAGCTCGGATTAAAATGGGTCTAAGAAAGGGATGCGGTCTTTAGCTGTTACAGTTCAACTTATACATTGAAAAAGCAATGACGGAAATAAAAGAGAGGTTCAAGAGGGGTTAAAACTCAATGTACAAGGATGTCAATGGTGAGACTGGCTGAGAACATTTCTATCCTGAGTGAAAGTGAAGAAGAATTACAGGCCTTGTTGAATGTAATGAACTATGTAATGTGCGCAGGATAAGGATTGAGAGTAAGCCAGCCGAAAGCAAAATAAAAAAGGATTGCTGAAATGATATCAGTTACAAGGGCTAAAACTGGGGAACACGAAGTAGACAAAATGAAGGAATTTTGTAACTCGAAAGCAAAATTACGCTTGACGGACGAAGCATAGAGGACATGAGAAGCAGAAAGGCTCAGGCAAAGAGGGCGTTCCAGGCAAAAAGAAGTCTAAGTCTACTCGTATCACACATAGGTTTGACGATGAAATGTACGAAATTTCGAGTATGTACGTCTGAGGCACAATGCTGTATAATTAAAAAAAAAAAAAAAAAAAAAAAAAAAAAAAAAAAAGTCACCCTTTCGAATGAGGCACGTTGTCGATCATTAAAATATATAATTAATGTCTAAAGTCGTGTACAATTTTTTCGCGAATAACACCGAGATTCAGAGTTTATAGTGGAAGGAGACGATTCGATGTTCAACATTCAAATGTACTGCCAAGCAATGTCCCCCTCCAATGTCCCTGTGGGGGCTTCATGGCTAGAAATCACATTATTTACGTTCTTCAAAACGTACTATTGCCTTCTTCACGTCAATCATAATGGCGATAATAAAAAAGGACTATAAAGTGCACTACAAGGAACTGTACGAACTCACACAGTTCCTGCTTTCTTCTACAGTTATGAATCTGTAACTAATTATTGGTTCTTCCTTCCCTTTTTGTTAATTACAGGTATTTGCTCATGCTAGTCTATACTTTACTGCAGACAGCATCCGTCGCTCTTGACGTGACGTACTTTTGTATGTGGAGCACTGGTTCTGTTGCAGAATGCTCTACAATGCTAAGCGAACCGCGATCCAACGCATCGGCTGTTATTGACAGCGTACTAAACATGCTAATGAAGCAGCACACGCGCAAACGGAAGAATACACCGGCGGAGCGAGAACAAAACCTCTGTGCTCTCCTGTACCTGGTCCGGAATATCTGATTGAGCGATTTAACCGACGTGACACGTGCTATACGTTATTCATGTCATGTAGGCGGCTGGATAGCTCAGTTGTTGTCAGACTACAAATTCAAAGGTTCGATGTTCGACAGGTGTTGGAACTTTTTTTTCCCCTTTTGTTCAGATATCACGCTGAAGAACGGGTAGATGATGTCTCACTTACTTTGTACCTTCATGTATAATTTGACGTTGATACATACACCAGAATATTTTATGATCTGAAGATGGCAGTAGCCGAAAGCGGTAAAAGTAAAGTATACAAGCTTGTGTGATCCAGACGGACTGTAAAATAAAATGCCACAATATGATCACGGACTCATTTTCAGACATTATGTCTTCAACTGACAAAAGAAATAAGATTGACGGCTTAGAATACAGCGTACTATTTTATTCGCTGCACCTTCTTGTCATTCCGTTCATGAATGATGAGCGGAGGAATGACTCCATACGCATGTTATTTTCGCTAATTTTATCATCGTGGCTCATGTGCTGTAGGAACGTAAACGGGAGTGACAAGAACTTCAGCTACTGCTCAAGACTTTGTTGTCCCAATATTACAGTTAAAAAAAGGCAGTCTGAAACAGTAACATTCTAACTGTATCATGATCATGTGATACTCTTCTCGGGCTTGCAACCCTATCTTGAAATAAAACTGACAATATTTTGACAGCCCGCCTGACCATTTGTTGAGTCTCGTCTACCTGTAACATAATCACATCTCCCTATACCTGTCCCGCTCTACATTTTCCATGGTTTCGCAAACACTCAAAGTAAACGTTGGGGTTACTTCTTCGGGAGGGAGCAATCAAATCCTGCCCTCATATCTTTTGCACATGAGTTGAAACGTTCCTTTTGGCAGCCGTCGGGGATTCCGTGGCGTCGCGCTAAGTATTTTCTGGTGGTCGCGCCCAGAATCTACGCGCGGACAACGCCGAGCGGCGCGCGAGACAAATTAAACGACGTACTATTCCACCTATTTCCTCAGGAACGTTTACTGACGGAACCACATACTGATTCTCTGTAATACATCGGTCTACATATGGGTCGCAAGCCTCACATTGACCCGCGAAACGTAACAATTTATGAACGCTGTAGTAACGTACGTCTAGCGCCTACGCTCCAACGACCCCCAATACAGCCGTGTCTCGCGAGTGGCCGCATGGTCGCCCGCACGCTACACACTTCAGCCATCACAGGAAAACATTCCGTACACAGACTCATGTGGGATTGCTTTCCCTCCAATTTCCAGCGGTCGCCACGGTTCCTGGTGATGCGAACTTCGCCACTGGTGGAGCTACCACTACATCGCTACAGCCAGTCACTGCCTCCAAGTGCTAGCCCCCTCTATTCATCCACGACTCGGGTGTGTAGTTTGCCGCTCAGCCGACCAACGGCACTGTGCAACGCAAGTCGCTCCGTGGCCAAGTGCCGACCGCCCGGCCCCACAATAGCAGCTCCCTTCGCCGAGCACATCATTGTCTCTGGAACAACGCCTACGGCATCCCTCACGATCTCCAAGCTCTCTGCCTTGCGAGACTTCATCCTGCGACTGATTGCGGCCAGATACTACCATTACTACGATATTCCAGTGCAGAGAGACGGACTAGAGTAAGGTACCTAGAGACTATCGTTTGTTCATTGTGCATCAAGTTATTAGTCGAGCACAATATTATTTCACCTACGAGTGAGGGCGCTTCTGTCGGCATATCGTGAGTTTTTATCGTGACATTTGGCGAAGACACGATGAATCACTTGATATGCACCATTGTCTTCAAATTATTCACAGTGTAATGCGCTTTCCTTGTCGCCGCTCTATATGTTTACTGCAACGTCACCACGTTTTCAGAATAATAGCCACGAGAATCCAAGTGCAATAATATAGTGGTCGGGTAGTACGAACCAAGATACTTTTATTATGTTTGACTAAATAACACTTATTATGCTACCTAAACCGGCTGATGGCTTTCTCCGAAGCGTGGAATCCCGCCAATAGTATTTACACTAAATTATTAACATACCTGACTTCCAAACGTGTGTTTTATTTACAGGAGAGGCTGCCTTCACAAGGGAAGGAATATTTCGCCGTCACAATAGCCAGTCTGGGAGATGGAAAAAAATCCTAAGGCATCAACAGAGATTTACCGCGAATGTATAGGCTGCTACTGTTCACGACCATCTGACAGGGCTGTACCATCTGCCTGACACGTTCGGTAGAGGAAATTACTGGACTGTTTCCCTTGAGGTTCTAACGAAAATGTTAGAAAATATCCAGGCAACGATTATGGTTCCACAATGACCGGGCTCCACCAAACTTCGCCGTCGATGCCACGGAACATCAGAGGTTCTCTCGAACTGTACCATGGCCACCACGTTCTCCCGGTCTCGCTCCTATTGACTTCTTTTTGTGGGGAGGTGTGGGAGGGGTTAAGCGTTTGGCGTTCGTGATACCGACAGACACTCCAAAAGAGCTGGTTGCCCGTTTGGCTGAAGCCATTAGTCGTGAAATATCTAGTTGTTTTGAGCGTGTTAGACAACTATCAGCACAAACATGCCAACCGTGTGTTTACGTAAACGTACATTTTCAGAAACATCTCTAACATAGTATTCATTACATGGCAGTTTGAACACCGCCTCTGAACATTACTATCGTCAAAACCGTTGTGAACTCCTAGCGGAAAAACCGTGCGCATGTGACATTATTGTCAAACATATTTTTAAGGGAGTATAATTATCCCAAGACGGATACAAAGTATAATTTATGCAAAAGAAGGACCCACAGCCAATAAATAGTGATCTATGTGTTTATATGATGCTCAATCCCTGTTGGAATTTTTGCCCTCTCTGCATTACCAGCAAAATCCCTTGGCCAATTAATACAACTTGTGGGACTAGCGGGGAGCATTGTCTAAGAACAGGACGGTCATTGTTTCTATGGAAAATTACAGAACAGTATTACAGCTACGGCGCTACGGTCGCAGGTTCGAATCCTGCCTAGGGCATGGATGTGTGTGATGTCCTTAGGTTAGTTAGGTTTAATTCCTTAGTTCAGTTAGGTTTAATTAGTTCTAACTTCTAGGCGACTGATGACCTCAGAAGTTAAGTCGCATAGTGCTCAGAGCCATTTGAACCATTACAGCTACGGGACAGAAGCTTATGGGTTCAAGTGGTGCCGACTGCAGCGGAGAGGATGGTAGTGGGGTCCGAAACTTGAGCACATGATAGATTACTAAGATCACTATTAACTTGCACTCAAAGCTACTACATTATTAATGTCATTTTACACATAAACAGGGACAACAAGTTCATTTTATGTGTCAGGCTTCTGAACATTTGTGGCTTACATGTTTGATCGAGCGCTCGGGACGCCAACGTAGTTCTCGCATTGTGGCGAAGGATAGGCTGGAGCAGTTTCTGCTTGGTGAGGCTATAAAGGGTTCTAAAATTCTTGTCCTGATAAAGCATCATCGTGTTTGCGTGAATAAAACTTCATGTAGAAACATATTTCGCTGCGTCCATTTTCCATTTCCCCTGTTGTGTGTTCACCATATCACTTACACTTGTTTCTCTCTCTCTCTCTCTCTCTCTCTCTCTCTCTCTCTCTCTCTCTCTCTCATTGACACCTTCCCTGCTACTTAACGCTGCTAATCTGGTTCTTTAATGCTTTGGTTTTTGCTGGTGCTTCCAAACTGAGCAAGTCAATGATGCGTTGGTTCACCTCTGGCCCGTATCGAAGCAGTTATTCGGCTTGGCACTGATTGCTGGAGTCGCTCGATATCCTCCTGAGGGATATCGCGAGAGATTCTGTCCAACTGGCGCCTTAGATCGTCGAAATCCCGAGCTGGTTGGAGGGCCCTGCCCATAATACTCCGAACGTTCTCAACTGGGGAGAGATCCGACGATCTTCCTGGCCAACTTAGGGTTTGGCAAGCACGAAGACAAGTAGCAGAAATTCTCGCCGTGTGTGCGGACGGGCATCATCTTGAGCCTCGTCTTGAGCCCAGGAAGGCTTACCGAGAAGGTGTGATATTCCTGGCTGTGGCCGCCAGTATTTTATCTTGCAGAAGCTCGCCTTGGTGCAGCTTGATACACGTGAAGTAGCATATGGTACAAAAGTGGAGCGAGGCACAAGCAGCAGATGGTACCGCATGTATGATTCCTGTGGGAGAGTCCGCTGATTGTACTGAACTTGCTTCCGATTGGTCGGCAAATTAGGGTGTTGGGCGCCAAAACGCCTTACTTCTCTTATTAAGTATTTATATACTTTTCACTGTATTTAACCCAGTTTTCAGTATGACAATCTCTCATAGTTACCCAACGAGTCTACAGTTTTTGTTTATTAATTGTTTATTAAATTTCGCTAATTTTGAGAAACATAAAGAGTAATGATATTACAACCGAAGCACTTCGGACACGTTCGGGTCGCTTTGGCACGCCTGGGAGACGGCTGCGCTAGTCAGACTGTTTCGGGCGTTCTGAAGGTCCGGTCACGCAACTCTGTTTTGGGTGTTCTTCACAGCCGGACGTGTATCTCTGTTTCGGACGGGACATGTCTTACTCTATATAGGAAGTTGTCAGAAAAGTTACCGTACTAAGAAAGCTATGTCGAGTGTAGTAAGATACAGTGTAAAAACTGACAAAAAAAATGATACATTAATGAGTGGTGACGCCTACCATGATAGTCAGCACTAGAGAATTTGCTCTCTGTAGACACAGAGACTAACCTGGGAAAGTGGGATCCCACATAAAACCAGGTTCAAGTTCGAGATGACAGCGTAGTAGCCTCCGCCGTAGAAGATCCCACGATCGACGCGCTATCTTCTGCGCTGGGGATACAACTTTAGAAGACGACAGGTTTGTGGCAATCTACAGATCTCTCTGGCTTCCAGTTCTGACTTCCAACGCGACAGTCATAGTTTATAAAGGGCAACAAAACAGGGTGTAGAATATCGTAGACGTATCGCGATGGTGTAAGGGTGCCGTGGATGACAACCAAAGGGGTCCTGCTATGAAATTAAACGGCTCCCCAGACAATAATTGCTGGTTGTGGGGCCTTACGGTGGGTGAAAGCCAGGCTGGTATCCCTTCGCTGTCCGCGACGTCTGCAGACACGTCTTTGCTGGTCATAGGATTCAGTTCGAAATGAGACACAGCACTGAAGACAATTCTAATCCATAAGGTCGAATGCGCTCGACACAACTGCAGACGGGCTTATTGGTGTACAGAGGTCATGATAGTCAGCCGAAGGAACGCCGTGAGCTCAGTCCCCACTCTGCGAGCCGCCTATTAATGACACTTGTGCTCAATGGAGCAGCAGTTTGCACGTCGGACCAATGATAATGATGCATGGGGGCTCTGAATGCCTCTCTGACGTTTGCCCGGTCCTCACGTTCTGTCGTCTCTCTAAGACGACTGCTTCCTTCTTGGCGCTGTGTTCGACCACGGATGACCCATTCCTGCCAACACCGCCGATTCGCAAATTACTCAGACTGGCTACTTTGAGCCCAATTACACGTCTTCTCTCAAATGCTGACATCTGTGTATATTGTTCGCGCGCCTGTCTGCGATGTATAGTTACTGTCCAACACGGTAAGAAATTCGCAAAGACTTTACGTCCTGGTATCAACATGTCCCCTGTTGCCACCTGCGCGATGAAATTGCGGTGCAGCGTCACACATCCATCCATCGGGCGCTAACGTTTATAATTCTGCACTTTCCGACACTTCTCTGAATACCACTTTGTAAACAGTTTGCATAAGTTCTTCGTGGTGCCTCTTTTTTTTCGTCTTAGAGTGTACAATCTCAAAGTAAGGGACCCCATAGAAGTAGCAAGGACAGTGACTAGCAACGGCCGCCCAACAAGCACCAAGCTAGGTTGTTAGACGCCGAAAACTGGGAAAATCAGCCTATCTTGGAACTGAGGTCCACGTCAAGGGAAACAAAACTGGACAAATTAAGAAATGACGAGGTGTGTGTGAGGTGGGGGGGGGGGGGGGGGAGATGGCTGCACAGCACTATTGGAAAACGTCGTGATAACTAGGCTTCATTGGTTACGGACGAAATTAACGCTCGAGTGACCCTCGAAAGAGAAGTTGAAAGGTGTCAGAAGGTGGGAAGACTAAGAACTCGCTGAATGGATATTCTGAAGATGTACACTGCGGCGAGGGGAGGAACAGTGGAAAATGTCATGAAGAATGCTATTTATTTTCATAATATTTGAGGCGGCTTGTACACAATACTCGGAAACCAGGAACAGTTGGATAATGAGTGGTGGTGGTGGTGGTAGTGAATTTGGTTGCACCATTCGATCTTTCATTTCGTACACAATTTGCCTTGCTCAGTTAAGATAGACACACCTGACTGTTGATGAGGGGATAACTGGGTGGGGAGTTGCGCACCCCGGCGCGACCTTGCGCAGGGGAGGTGGGGCCCACGTGGCCACAGAGAACGGGGTCACCCAGCCAGAAGCTGACGCCGACAGCGACGCCGGAAATCGATAGCGTCTGCCTGCGGCCGACCTCCGCTGGCCCCCAGTGACCTCCGCTCGGTCCAGGCATTCTTTCGGCCCGCCTCCCTGTCAGCGCAACTGGAGCACGAGAGATCCACTACGTCGGTCATCAAGGGCAGTACTCGCATGCTGCGCTATAAACTAGCCGCTCCAGCTAGCAACGGTTGTAGTTCTCGTTATTTCGTCCGAGTATGCGTCCGTCCAATGGATTGCATACGACGTATACAGGTTTAAGCCGATAACAAAAAATCTATTCGCATCCACAAATACCTTACCTGCACTCGAATCCATATGCAAAAGACTACCATATCTATCTGTGGATACTGAAATTTATGAAACCACTTAACTTTTCGGTTCGCCGCGGCTCTGGCGGTAAGCTGGCGCCTACGCTGAATTTCTGTTAGGTGAAGTCGGATTTCGTTGGGTTGTTTTGGGGGAAGAGACCAGGCAGCGAGGTCATCGGCCTCATCGGATTGGGGAAGGACGGGGAAGGAACCATCCCGGCGTCGGCCGTCCCCTTTCAAAGCAACCATCCCGGCATTTGCCAGAAGCGATTTAGGGAAATCATGCAAAACCTAAATCAGGATGGCCGGACGCGGGATTGGACAGTCGTCCTCCCGAATGCGAGTCCAGTGTGCTAACCACTGCGCCACCTCGCTCGATCGGATCTCGTAATTAACATTCTAAAACTAAGGACGCTGAGACCTGATTATCACCATATTGTAATACAACACAGACTGATATTCTTTTTACATTAGTAAGTGACGTCTGTGAAGAAATCGAAAAAGAATCGATTGTCGGAAGGACTGACTGAGCGTAAGAGAAGTCAAAACAACCTTCGGCGAAATTAAGAGGGGCAACATTAAGACTGCAATGGAAATTCCGTTGTTAAATGCGAAGGAGAGAGCAGGTAAGTGTGAAGAGTAAACTGAACGCCTCTACGAGGGGGCAGGACTTGTGTGATGTGGTAGGAGAAGAAACTGGAGTAGATTTAGAAGACATAGGTGGTCCAGTAATATAATCAAAATTTAAGTTTTGGAAGACTTAAGATCAAACAAGGCAGATGGGATAGATAATACTCCATCAGAATTTCTAAAACCATTGGGGGAAGTGGCAACAAAACGACTATTCATGTTGGTGTGTAGAATATATGAGACTGGTGATATACCAACTGATTTTCGAAAATATATCATCCACACAATTCCGAACACTGCGAGAGTTGACAAGTGCGACAACTATCGCACAATAAGCTTAGCGGCTCATGCATCTAAGTTGCTACCAAGAGCAATATACATCAGAACGGAAAAGAAAATCGAGAATCTGGTAGATGACGATCAGTCTGGCATTAGGATAGGTGAAGGCACCAGAGAGGCACTTCTGACGTTGCGGTTGATAATGGTAAGGAAAAATCAAGGTGCGTTCATACGATTTATCTATCTGGAAAAAGCGCTCGACAACGTCAAATGGTGCAAGATGTTCGAAATTGTGAGAACAACTGGGTTAAAGTATAGGAAAAATCGGGTAACATACAGCATTAGTGGGAGACCAAGAGGGAAGCGCTTGGATTAAGAAGGGTGCGAGAGAGGGATATAGCCTTTCGCCCCTACTGTTCAATCTATACATCGTAGAAGCAATGACGGAATGAAAAGAAGGGTTCGAAAGTGGAATTAAAATTCAAAGGGAAAGGTTATCAGTGGTAACATTCGCAGTTGACATTCCTATCTACGGTGGAAGTGAAGAAGAATTACAGTATCCGTTGAATGGAATGAAGTCTAATGAGTACGGCACATGGATTGAGAGTAACTTTATTTGTGCAGTCGCTCTTGTTTCTTTGTGAGTTCCACACTTCATCTGCGATTCCTTAGCAATAATCCGACGAGGCGTCCCGTCGGGCACACAGTTATTTAAATCGTCGACGGATGATTATGTTATGAAAGAGTCTGTAACGGTTCACCCTTGGCGACCCCTTCATACGCTTGTTTTAGCACTCTAGTCTTTATTATACGGCTATAAAAGGAAATGTCCTGGCTGATTCCGTGACGCACCATTGCCCAGCCCGAACTGCTAAGGATAGAAACTTGAAATTTGGAGAGGGTGTTGATTTTGTACTGTAGACAACGTTTAAGAACGGATTTTTCGAAATTCCACTCCTAAGGGGGTGAAATAGGGGATGAAAGATTTTTTGAAAAGGCAATTTTGAAGCCAGAGCTACGAAAATTGGTATTTGGTTTCTCGGTCGGAAATAAAGTCCTCCTTTCGCATTTTTGGAAATCTAACCGTTAAGTGGGTGAAACAGAAAGCGAAAAATTTTTTTGAAAATAATTTATCAATGAAAATAAATCATCATTGAAGGACTACAAAAGCATTTTTAAAGCTACATCTATGAAAACTGGTATTTGACTTCTTAGTCACAAATAAAGGGATATATGTTAGGGGATGAAAGTTTCTACGGAAATAACACCACAAGGGATCAAAAGGCAGAATTAACAAAACCTTGGACTCCAGCTACCAGCATTGCCCTTTGGTCAGAAGTACATTCGTAAAAACCATGCTTCTATGACCTTAATTAGCGTGAAGAGTCAAGAGTGTAGAATGTTTTGCAATTAGTACGAAAGCAGTTGCAAAGCGATTTAGAAAAGATTGCTGTATGGTGTGGCGGGTGGCAGTTGACGCTAAATAACGAAAAGTGTGAGGTGATCCACATGAGTTCCAAAAGAAATCCGTTGGAATTCGATTACTCGATAAATAGTACAATTCTCAAGGCTGTGAATTCAACTAGGTACCTGGGTGTTAAAATTACGAACAACTTCAGTTGGAAAGACCACATAGATAATATTTTGGGGAAGGCGAGCCAAAGGTTGCGTTTCATTGGCAGGACACTTAGAAAATGCAACAAGTCCACTAAAGAGACAGCTTACACTACACTCTTTCGTCCTCTGTTAGAATATTGCTGCGCGGTGTGGGATCCTTACCAGGTGGGATTGACGGAGGACATCGAAAGGGTACAAAAAAGAGCAGCTCGTTTTGTATTATCACTTAATAGGGGAGAGAGTGTGGCAGATATGATACGCGAGTTGGGATGGAAGTCATTAAAGCAAAGACGTTTTCCGTCGCGGCGAGATCTATTTACGGAATTTCAGTCATCAACTTTCTCTTCCGAATGCGAAAATATTTTGTTGAGCCCAACCTACGTAGGTAGGAATGATCATCAAAATAAAATAAGAGAAATCAGAGCTCGAACACAAAGGTTTAGGTGTTCGTTTTTCCCGCGCGCTGTTCGGGAGTGGAATGGTAGAGAGATAGTATGATTGTGGTTCGATGAACCCTCTGCCAAGCACTTAAATGTGAATTGCAGAGTAATCATGTAGATGTAGTAAACAAAATCAAATAAAGCTATTTAAAAGCCACAACGGCAAATCAGCTTTGTCAGAACGGCTTAGAAACAGAAACAGCTCGTTAATACATTATTTATTCAGTAGACCTAACATATGTTTATAGAATTGTTTTTGATGCAAGTACTGCGCAAACGTGAGCGGAGCAGTGGGCGCTACGCCTGTAAGTAATAAAGACAGGAAATTGAGACACACATTGCTGAGCGAC
The DNA here is from genome assembly GCF_023864345.2 of Schistocerca serialis cubense. Classification (NCBI taxonomy): domain Eukaryota; kingdom Metazoa; phylum Arthropoda; class Insecta; order Orthoptera; family Acrididae; genus Schistocerca; species Schistocerca serialis. The sequence goes on from NC_064645.1 coordinate 497,038,977, forward strand.
CAGACGGCATCACAAATGGGTAACATACCTAGAGTTAATGTGATTTGAAATGTGTTTAGAAAAAGTTGCCGAAAGAACTTGGATAGGTAGACCAGGTTAGAGCTGCGTTTGCGGCGACAGCAGAGCTGCAATGCACAGACCACCATGCAGCGTCACTGCCGCCATTCAAAATATTGTGAGGTTGGACAAATCCGTCAGTCTTTGCTTTGTATATTTGGATTACTGACGAAATGCTCTACATTGCGACAGGCCAGAGTGTTTTAAAAGAAAGTCTCACCGTTTTTTATATTTGGTAAGATGGTTAAGGAACGATCGATACAAGACACTGATATTTTTTGGAAAATATATTTAAAGTGTGTGTTGATTTCAAAACAGCCTATGACTCAACTGACTGCGAATCACGCTTCCAAATATTAAAAGAACAAGGCCAAGACTGGGAAACACTTGCACTCATGAAAGAGAGAAAAAAAATTCCAAGGTTTAATTTATGTGAGAAATCCCAGATCCTTTCGAAAGCGAAACGGGACTAAGACAAGGATACGGGCCGTCTCCGTTACTTTGCAACTGCGTCTTTGAGGAAGTGATACGAGAATGACGCAAACAGAAACCAATCCTTAAAATTGACCAACCAATTACTTTAGGCAGAGGCAAGTAACCTATAGGTTGCCTATCAGTTGCAGACCATTTAGCAATATGAACTGGCGGCATTTCATAAGCCCAGAATCAGATAGAATTCTTGAAAGAAACTTTTTCTAAAGTCGGTCTCCAGATATATTTTGGAAAGACGGAGTTACGTGCAACAAAAAAAAGAGCAAAATTCGTGGAGACGCAATATGTCAAAATTAAACGAGTTCCACAGTTTAAGTATTTCGGCGAAACCATTCACTTAAATGAAATCGGAATAAAAGCAAACGAAATCAGATATGGAAAACTGGGATCTGCTTATCGACTTACATTTCTTGTTGCCGGTATTCCGGGTATCTCCAGACACGAAAAACTAAGTCAGTACAATGCAGTAATTCAATCAGAACGCCTCTGGAGGTCAGAAACACTGATTTTGAACAGGAAAAAAAGACATTGAACACACTGCGGTAAAGGAACACAAAATAATGAGAAAAATTCTAGGTCCAAATATTTTACACTAACAATACAACTTTGAAATAAACACGAAATCAAACAATACACAAATATCCACAGTGACATTAGAGGACGAAGGTTGAGATTCTATAGACAGAAGACGAAGGTTAAGATTCTATAAACCCACTGAGCGAATGAAGGGACACTTACAAAACAAATTATCAATTTTTTGACAGCAGGAGCGAAGCCAGAACCGACACAATGAATCCGTTGACGAGATCAAAACTAGTCTGAAACGGGCAAAAATTTCTCCGACGTATGTACAAAACCACAAGACCTTCAGGTCCAAATACACAAATGTCAAGTTGACCAAGAGGGAAAACCAAAGAAGACTTGAACAACATGATGTGAAGAGAGTAAGAAGACCCACAGGAAGAGAATGAAAGACATACGGGCACAAAGGCAAGCAAATGCCCACCTAAATATCTGCAAATAATATTAATAAAGAGTGTTACAGCACTTTATTTGTTCTGATTCGTAGTTGCAAGATATCTGTATGGTAGTCAAGAACAGTGGTTCAAAAATGGTTCAAATGGCTCTGAGCACTATGGGACTTAACATCTGAGGTCATCAGTCCCCTAGAACTTAGAACTACTTAAACCTAACTAACCTAAGGACAACACACACATCCATGCCCGAGGCAGGATTCGAACCTGCGACCGTAGCGGTCGCGCGGTTCCAGACTGAAGCGCCTAGAACCGCGCGGCCACTCAGGCCGGCAAGAACAGTGAAACTGAATGATAAATACATAACGTACAACTGGACCTTTACATTCCTCGGCTAGCTTCTTGTTGGATTTTTCAGAATTAACCCAAATACAAGGAAAATAATTAAAAAGTGCTGATACTTTGGGGCTGTTGCTAATGTTCCGAAACTTCAGAGTTGCTCTGGAGCTGTGCATTTAGTGTCAAACAATGTATGAAGGTTTAGGCATGAAATTAGGGCTAATTTTCCTTTAATCTGTAATTTCAATGAATATTTTTGTCCACACAGTAGAAAAAAGTATGCTGGAAATTTATTTTGAAAAATTAAAATGAAGAGATGCAGTTCCGAAACTTATTCAACGATCTCCCTTTTCTTTCTATCGTCAAAAGTTACGATATCGATCGTCCATACGGTCACATTTGTGTCAGGACATATATTTTGTCATTTCAGGAGTGGCTGACTGGACCACTGGTACTAATTCAACAATAAACAGAGCCTGCTACTGTGCGATTGTTGGAAAACAGTGATTGATTAACGAAGAGGAAATTTTAGAAATACCTCTGCTACAGGCCGTACGAATGGCATTGCTGCGACGTGATGAAACGAATTCCAGATGAAATGAAAATTCCGGGGGCGGCGCGGATTCTCTGACGTAATATACGCATATGAAGTGACCTACTGCACATGGAGAAATTGACGCCAACATGTCTCAACTGAACTACCGTAAGCGATGGCAAGCTCAAACTATGGAAACGAAATTTAAGCCGATCACAAGTTAACTGTTCCATTGCTGACAGGTTGCAATCGTATTTGGGTGGATGAGGGTTCCAAGCCCATCAGTTAAACCCACATGTCACACCCTATCTAGCCGGCCGATGTGGCCGGGCGGTTCTAAGCGCTTCAGTCTGGAACCGCACGACCGCTAAGGTCGCAGGTTCGAATCCTGCCTCGGGCATGGATGCGTGTGATGTCCTTAGGTTAGTTAGGTTTAAGTAGTTCTAAGTTCTAGGGGACTGAGGACCTCAGATGTTAAGTCCCATAGTGCTCAGAGCCATTTGAACCATTTTGAACATCCTATCTACACAATTTCAGACGAAATATTGTGGAACGAGTCAGCTAACAGGCTATTTATACATCATTAACTTTTACGTATGCTTATGTCCTGTACATTTACAGAATAATGATGTGTTAGTGTTCGTCTCCCACGAAAATTAGCACATTAGTTTTTGACAATGCTATTAGTAATACTTTATTAAACTTGTCAACAATAGCTACGTTTAGTGTGTGTGCTTATGTAACGGTTTATAAGCAACACATGAGGTGACTGATGGTGGAATTAATTAGGCAGTAGGACCCACAACGCTTTTCTGTTTACGTGAGAAGTCACTAAACACAATCCACGAGTGACAATCGAAATAAATTGCGTAACTACTTGCGGCCGCATGGTGTTGTTGTTGTTGTTGGTGGTGGTGGTGGTGGTGGTGGTGGTGGCGGCGGTGGTGGCGGCGGCGGCTACAGCGGTTGTGTTGTTGTTTTACATCCATGCACTGCAACTGAACAGCAGATTTGTAAGACGTTGTAAAGTATTGTCTGGACAACATCGAACCACATTGGATCCAACACAGCAATTGTGTATCTGAAATTCTAACAGTGTACAAAGGAAATAAGGCTGGAGTTCAGTGTGAGGATGCCATATAACACGAGGCCAAAAGTGATTGTGGGAATCATATATCAGGACGTGGATTTGAATCACGACCCTGAGAAATACAGTCATGTAATACTGTGGAATAGTGGTAGTGTCAATCCAAAATTGTTGCGTCCTGGGTTCGACCCAGCCACTGCTTTAATCTTGACTACAAATCGATAGCTATGACAGCTGAAGACTAATGACATGCAGAATTAGTAATTCTCACTCTGCTTACCGCCTCGATAGCTTGAGCTGAATGCCGGAACGATTTCTTTCAAAGAACACGACCGCTTTCCTCACCCCCCCCCCCCCACCACATTGAGTATGTGATCCGCCTTCAACGACCACGTTCTAGACCGGACGTTAAACTCTTAGTCTTTCTCGAAAAAGCTCTGTACCGGACTGGGACTCGAACCTGGGGCCTTTTTGTTTTGCGGGTAATGTTGTAACAGTTTGAGCTAACCGTGCACGACTCACGATCCGTCCTCAAAGTTTTTCTTCCGCCAATGCACAGAAATCAAAACTTCAAAAAACATTTTCAAACACTGAAGTATAAAAGCTGTAACAAGCTTATCAAAGTTTTAAGCTACAATATACCGATACAGAAGTGACTGCAAAATACCTGGATATTTATTTGTTACCGCTCCATTTCTTGAAATACTCTGTTAAAATTCTGTAGCAAGCTTATGCTGCGTAATTCTGTCCGCTCGTTCAACATATTGCCGCGCTCTTTTATCACGCATTTATATTTTCATTTTCTCAAGCACATCCGCAACTCTTTCTTCTTTACTTTCTCTGGTAGGCTATTAGTAGGGCTTCATCGATTTCTGAAACAGTGTGGATGGTCTCTCTAAAATGTGTGGCTGTTGTGGAATATTACTTTCAGTCAGCTTAGTGTGTTCTTTAAATCCGGTGAAATTACTTCGCCACTGCCGTACGTAAAATTTTTGGGCGGCCGTCACAGTTAATGTTGAAAATCCGTGCGGCAGCAAGGGTTCCGGTTTGTTTGTGTGGTGCATCAATTTACTCAATTTATACTCAGTACAGAATGCGAAATTTACTTTTTTTGTTTAAAATCCATTGTATGAAGCGTATGCAGTTTTACCCAGTACTTCGTCCTCTCCAGCCATGGTAATTTGCATGTCGATTGCTGCTCTACGTCCCGCGTACATACTGTCTACGATACGTGGATTGCAACCATTGTTTTGAGATACCTTTCGCAAAATTCCCAATTCCCTATCTCATGTTTTTCTAAAGGAATGCAAACAACACGATGCAGCATGGAGTGAAAATAAGCTTTTTTATGCATGTTTTTGTAAAACTGCTTATGGATTACGACATCTTTACGGTTAATCTCGAACTTATGCTGCTGCCTAACATTCGTAATTTTAACATCTAGGATAATTTTAACATCTAGGAAGATGACTGCTTTGTAGGTCCCATTTTCTATGGTAAATTTGATTCCATCATGTAAGCTATTACACTAGGCGTGCACGCTTTTGCGTTCCATCCAAAGGTACGAGAATGTCATCCACGTAACTGTGGTAGCATACAATCACAAGTTTGCTTGTATTTAAAAAAAAACTCTTATCTGAAGTGGTTTACTAATACATTCGCCAGTGTCCCTGCAAGACATAAAAGCCGCCTGGTTGGACCATTAGAGACGAAGCACCAACTCAGATTAGGGAATGATGGGCAAGGAAATCGCCCGCAACATTTCAAAGGAACCATCCTGGTAGTTGCGTTAGGTGGTTTAAGGAAAATATGAAAAACCTAAACCTGGATGGCGGGACGGGAATGTGAATCGTTGTCCTCCCCAGTCTTACCAGAGCGCCAAATTTCTCCTTTGCTTCACCACACGAGAATTTCAAGTACCATCATTCACGCACAACTCGTTTCACAAGAGATGCCTTCCGCCGCAGATGCTAATATCATATTTGAAAATTTTATCTAATTACTGATTGCTTATGTAATGAGTAATAGCCTTAAAACGGTGATACCGAAGATAATCTTCAAAATAATTTAGTTTCATTACTGATGTTGTGTATATATGGCAATGTTCAGATTTTCGGTAAAAACCGGCTGCGATAAAGAGAACTCTGTGCTCAGCTGTGAAAATGAGCGATTTCGATTTCTTTCTTGAAGTCAGTTTTAACTACGATAGCACAGTATTAGATAGGCAGACCAACTAATTGTTTAATTTTAAATTTATCCACGTTTTATGGATGCTATTTGAGGTCTGCGACTGTATTATAAGATTGCGGGGAATAAAAGGGAAAAAAACCAATAATAAACCACCTGCCACACATGAAATGAAAAAGAAACCCACGGCTTGCATACCTTTCACAGGCAAACTCTCCTACAAAATAGCAAACATTCTCAGACCACACAACATTAACATTGCCTTTACAACACACAACGAACTGCAACACACACCGAGACACAATATATATACACAGACGGATATACACTATCAGGCATCTACAAAATAGTATGAAATACCTGTAGACCCCTCTATATAGGTCAAACTGGGAGAGACTTCCAAACAAGATATAATGAACACATAAATGCTTACCACACTAAAATTACAATAGATCAGCAATAGCCATCCATACAAAAGACGCAGGCCACCCATTCCAGGATATTGCGAATGATCTTCATATATTACATAAAAAGAAGAAGAGACACCAAATGGACTTATATGAGGAACTGGAAACCTTCATTCATGGCACAGCACATGGAGATGTATTATTAAATGATAAGCTTGACAGTAATAATGTTAACTTCTTCAAAAACTTCTCCAACATTAAATGTTTATTTCATTGACAGAATAGTTTTCATTAAGTATCCACGTAACATCCTCAATATTGCCAATACATCTACATAAAAGACCTGATCTTCACTAGACGTATATATTACTGTGTTTGAAATTGTGAGTAGTTTATCTCAGATTTTAAAACTATATAAAGATGTAAACAGAAGTTTGTGAAAATGTAAAGTTGGGATTTACCTATTAGTGTGCTGTGTGTGCCAGAAAATGAAATCGCCAACAGAAATTTAAGTAAACGTATTAATATATTACCTTATCATACTATTTACATAATGTACACACTGTAACAGATTTATCCTTCCACATAGGTTTATTTTTCCGTTCTTAACCCCACTGGCACACAAAGCTAATGTACATAACCTATCAGCTGATGTATAAGTAACTGTATAATGTACCTGATGATGACAGCATGCTGCCGAAATACACTGTGCTAGTAAAATATTAGTAAAAAGTGACTGCAGCGGTATAAATTATTCCACAAAATAATTGTTTCCCCCATATATATAACCCCCCCCCCTTCCCCTTACACACCTGTAAAATTATAAACAAAAATTGTATACAGAATAATGTGTTGATGTTGTTTTGTTTTCTTCGGGGCAGCCAGTTTTCACAGAAAACAGGAAAGTATATTTATGACTTAACAGCTTATACAGGGTGTACATGAAGTCCGGGAACACTTTCAATTATTTATTGTACAAGAACCAAACATTGTACAGATATCATACATGTGTCATTTTGAAGAAAAACCCTGAAAGTTTTTTTCTATTTTTTATGTATACCGCCACAGCGTAGTTTGGTAATTTGTCGATAGTCAGCGCTAGTCGCAAACGTGGAGCGTTCAGGTGCAGAGTGAGCTTTCTGTGTGTTGTAGTTCGACAAAAATAAGTGTGCTACAGTTGTTCAATGGATGTTTAGAACCAAGTACGGTAAGAAGCCACCAAGAAGGAAGGCCATTTACCACTGGCACAACAATTTCTTTACGACGGGTTGCTTAGGCTCGCCAAAGAGGAGCGGGCGTCCTGCTGTGATGGTTCAAATGGCTCTAAGCACTATGAGATTTAACATCTATGGTCATCAGCCCCCTAGAACTTAGAACTACTTAAACCTAACTAACCTAAGGACATCACACAACACCCAGTCATCACGAGGCAGAGAAAATCCCTGACCCCGCCGGGAATCGAACCCGGGAACCCGAGCGCGGGAAGCGAGAACGCTACCGCACGACCACGAGCTGCAGACCGTCCCCGTGTCAGTGAAGTGAATGTGGAGCACGTACGAGACACACTCATAAGGAGTCCAAAGAAAGCGGTGGGTAGTGCATACCATGAACTCGAAATGGCTACAATGACAGTGTGGAAAGTCCTGCGACAGAAGCTGTCTATGAAACCACTCAAATTGGAGCTAGTGCAGAAGCTCAATGACAACGACAAAGAGAAAGACAAGCGTTTTGAGTTTTGTTCGCAGTTGCGACAATTGAATGAGGATGGCATTGTTCATCGCTCAATTTTTAGCGACGAAGCCACTTTTCACACTAATGGGAAAGTGAACAGGCATAATTGTCGAATCTGGGGTACAAAGCATCCACACGAATGAATTGAATTTGAGCATGATTCCCAAAAGGTAAATGTTTTTTGTACCTTGTCACGTCGAAAACTGTATGGGCCATTCTTCTTCGCCGAGGGCTCTGTAACTGGATATTCCTACTTGGACGTGTTGCAGCAATGTCTGATACCTAAAATGCAGTCGGACTCTCCGTTCATCTTTGAGCTGGATGGGGCTCCACCCGGTTTGCATTGTGAAGTTCGTGGGTACCTGAACACGGAGCTGCCGCATCGATGGATCGGCCGTGCTACAGACGGGGATAGCTGTTTCATGAAATGGCCTCCACGGTCACCCGATCTCACTCCGTTTGGGTTTTTTCTGTGGGGACACATTAAATATCTGGTGTATGTACCGCCTCTACCATGTGACGTAGCAGAGCTCTCGGAGAGAATACGGGAAGCGACTGCCATAGCCGACGATGCCGTGCTGGGACTGGTATGGCAAGAGTTCGATTACCGTATTGACGTCTGTCGCGTCATTCATGGTTCGCATATAGAATGTTTGTAAAAAACAAAAACAGAAAACAACACTTTCAGAGTTTCTCTTCAAAATGCAATATGTATGACATCTGTACAATGTTTAGTTCTTGTGCAATAAATAATTGAAAGTTTTCACGGACTTTATGTACACCCTATTTGAAAAATACTACGGAATCTGAATCATCCGAAACTCTGCAACCCTACCCGTTGGCAGATTAAAACTACGCGAAATACTGTCATAGATCCAGGAGCTGGACAGGTCTCTCTCATACCCCATATGCCAATGGTCCCATCAAATTTATTTATTCATTTTAAGCAACTTTCATTCCGTATCAAGGATTCGACTGCAACAATAATAAATAAGATCGAGGTCAGAGAGGGATGAGAGAGCAGAGAGTGGGGTAGGAAATGGACAAATAGAGAAATGAGGAGGGGGGAATTTACACAGAGTGTGGGAGAAGGAGAAATGGAAAGAGAGAGGAGGGAGGAGATTAGGAGGCACACTGTCGGGGAAAAAATGTACACCTGAAAAGACGACATGCTAGACGACATCTGTGTCTACCGTTTAATAGGGAATGCTCGCAGCCAGAAGGCTCATTGTGATGCAGACGTGTGAAGCTAGTAGGCAACTATGCCACGGTGATACACTCGTGTCTACTACAGCCAACGCAGTGAGTTTGAAAGGGGTCAAAAGGTGACCTTCCGAGTGGCAGGATGGTCCTTTCGGAGAACTGCCACACAAGTTAGTCGTGCTGCGTACAGTGGTCACGTGAACATCGTCACACCTGCTGACGAGGTTCTGGGCATCCACGCAGCGCAGAACCCGCTCGGATCGTCGAAGTGTAAGGGCAGCAGGGGGCAGATCGTATAGCTAATACAGCACAGGTAAGAGGGATTTTGAGTCAGAAGTCTCAACACGAACTGTTGCAGACCGGTTATTGAGCCGGTATTACACGACGATCCGCCGCGAACGGCACTGGTCTATCGCGACAGCCATTTAGCGGTAGAACGGGTGAAACTACGAAAACTAGCAGACATTATCTGCACACAGGAAGAGAGAGCAGTTCTATACTGCCGTCAATCCACGCATGCGCAGTAGGCAGCGATAATTCGCGCATGCGCAGAAGGGTGTACCACGGTTTTTTCTGCTTGTTGTTTGGTGGTTGTTGGACGTCTAGTGGCTAATTTCAGGCGTTCGAGTTGGGGATTTTTTGCGTTGGGGATCTTCTGCATTTTTTCAGTAAACAGGGTTCACAAATGCACAAAAGAAACTTTTTTTGCAGTAGACTCTCATATACTAGCTGCTTGTGAAAGGATTTTTTCTATTGATAGCTTAGTATTCTAGAAATGAAATGGAGCAGAGGGGAATTAAGCAGGCATACAGCGAGGAAAGGCATATGTATGACCCACTGTATCATAATAAGGTAGTCGGAAATCGTTTCTTTCTGAGGAATATGCATATAACGTTATACGGTGATTTTCGATTTGTATCGTAATGCCTTAGTTTACGAAAGTTCAGGTTTGATTTAATTGCACCTCTTGCTTGATTTCAACATGCCAGGAAAGAGAAACTGGCAGTGAAAGGGAGAAAGTCCTTGCAGTTTGCGCCAGTGCGACAGACGAGGACTGCAAAATTCTGAGTATAGTCCAAACTTGGAAAAATAACACAAGGTCACGTAAGTATTGGTCATTTTATGTGTCGCAAATTGCAGTGCATATATCCACAACAACTTTTGAAATGGTGGGCTGTGCTATTCTGTGGCTAAAAGCCAGACTTTTAAAAGATTCCCCATTCGCCAGGAAACGTGATGTTACAACCAGCCAGCAACATAACAGGGCGTTCACCAGTATTTTATTAGTGATCTAGGCTGGTATGGTCACGAAACATAACCATATAATTCTTACTCTCTAGAAGGTGAGACAGCCTCCTTCATGACTGCGTCACACTTTCTGTTTCCTTCTTCTATCATAGACAGCAGCTTCTCGAAACAGGCCATGTCCATCCTAAGGAAGTTCCGAAATTCTTGCGGATCTTCGGGCCTCAGTTGTTTCATTAACAGTGAATATATTTCCCTGCCTTCCACCTTTCTTGTCAGCCAGGGTCGAACCCAACAACGTTTGACTTTTCGGTTTCGTCGCCGTTCTGCCCTAATTGGAAGATTTACTGTCACTGCCAGGGCAATAGCTCCGAAAACAAGTGGATCCTCCATGTGCAATATGCTGTATAAATGTGAATTTCGATGTACATATACCTGTGCAATCAAGTGTAGTAATATAAAACTGTTGCGTCTGTAATTCAGAACAGTACTAACCTACATTAGAGAAAAACTATTACTTAGTACATAATGGTAGAAAACAATTTCTTTTTAAATACGAACGTTGAGTTCACAAACAATTTGAACGTATGACGCTTCAGTATATCATACAGTCGCCCTTGAGTTGCGCGTGGTAGAACGAACGACTTTACGAGACATCAGGACATAAGACATCTATTTTCTTTTCGCGCGAACGGTCTGCTGCTGCGCATGCGCGCTAGGTATATCCCGCGTGGATGGTGTAATACGTCGGAAGTGAACCTAATGGTTCAAATGGCTCTGAGCACTATGGGACTTAACATCTTAGGTCATCAGTCCCCTAGAACTTAGAACTACTTAAACCTAACTAACCTAAGCACATCACACACATCCATGCCCGAAGCAGGATTCGAAGCTGCGACCGTAGCAGACACGCGGTTCCAGACTGAAGCGCCTAGAACCACACGGCCACCACGGCCGGCAGGAAGTGAACCAGTCTGTAGTTACAGGTATACACGTTAGGGGCGTTGGTACATAGGTGTACGGTTTAGGCACATCGTGTAATACGGGCTTTAGCAGTGGGACTACGGGCACGAACACCTGTAGCCCGTTTTCCACTCAAGCCACAGCAATGACGTGCACGGCTCGACCGATGCCATCAGAGGATCAGTTGAAAGCTGCAATGGCGCGCCCTGGTCTTCAGCGATGAAAGTCGATTCTGCCCGGATGCACTGATGGCCGTTTGCGCATACGACGTAGACCTGGTGGGCACTGTCTCATAGAATGCATTCGTCCAAGACACAATGGCCCACCCCAGGCATTATGGTCAGGGGTCCGATAAGCTACAACAACTCTCGTTCACGTTTGGTGTTCCTGGAGGGGACGCTAACCAGCGCTCAGTGCGTGTAGAATATTGTTAGACCACTTCTTCTGCCACTCTCCCAATAAGAAGGTGATTTGTTGTTCTGATAGGATAATGCTCGCCCACACAATGCCCGTGAAACTCGACGCGCTCTGCAAGACGTGCAGCAACTTCCCTGGCCAACACGATCTCCGGACTTGTCTCCAACGGAGAACATGAGGGAATTGATGGAACGAGAAGTGATTCATGCGACATGTCAATCAAAAATTCACAGAACTACGTGAACACGACGAGGTGTTGTGGGGTAACATGCCACAGGACAGTACTCACAATCTGTACGATCGACCGGATGCTAGTGGCTACACTGCCTACTAATTGGATGTTTCAGCATGGGTCGATACTTGGTGCCTCAGAACAGCGTGTGTTATTGATCTACAGATGTAAACATTTCATGTCCTCCATATGCACTGTTGCAACAATAAATCTTCAGTGAAATGGGAACCTCTAGATGGGAGTACTATTTTTTTTCTGGCAGTGTATATCCAATTCCCAAACATACATAGCAACAGCGAAACATCGCCTGCTTTCATACTATTGTACCGGGTGATCAAAAAGTCAGTATAAATTTGAAAACTTGCTAAACCACGGAATTATGTAGATAGGGCGGTAAAAATTGACACACATGCTTGGAATGACATGGGGTTTTATTAGAAGAAAAAAAAACAAAGTTTACAAAATGTCCGACAGAAGGCGCTGGACAGCAAAACTGCTACCATGACGGGTGAGAGGTACGCCGATATGTTACAGAATCGCATCGTACCAAGCCTGGCTGATAAACACCTGCTGCAACGTACGATGTTTATGCAGGATGGCGCTCCACCCCATATTGCTAGACGCGTGAAAGACCTCTTGCGCGCGTCGTTTGGTGGTGATAGTGTGCTCAGCCGCCACTTTCGTCATGCTTGGCCTCCCAGGTCCCCAGACCTCAGTCCGTGCGATTATTGGCTTTGCCGTTACCTGAAGTCGCAAGTGTATCGTGATCGACCGACATCTCTAGGGATGCTGAAAGACAACATCCGACGCCAATGCCTCACCATAACTCCGGACATGCTTTACAGTGCTGTTCACAACATTATTCCTCGACAACAGCTATTGTTGAGGAATGATGGTGGACATATTGAGCATTTCCAGTAAAGATAATCATCTTTGCTTTGTCTTACTTTGTGATGATAATTATTGCTATTCTGATCAGATGAAGCGTCATCTGTCGGACATTTTTTGAACTTTTGTTCAAATGTGTGTGAAATCTTATGGGACTTAACTGCTAAGGTCGTCAGTCCCTAAGCTTACACACTACGTAACCCAAATTATCCTAAGGACACACACACACACACACACACACACACACACACACACACACACACACACACACCCATGCCCGAGGGAGGACTCGAACCTCCGCCGGGACCAGCCGCACAGTCCATGACTGCAGCGCCTTAGACCGCTCGGCTAATCCTGCGCGGCTTTTGAACTTTTGTATTTTTTGTGGTTCTAATAAAACCCCATGTCATTCCAAGCATTTGTGTCAATTTGTACCTCTCTATGTACATTATTCCGTGATTTATTCAGTTTTTTAAATTTATACTGACTTTTTGATCACCCGCCTTTCCCTATAGCTTAAGCCTATTTTTCTCGGGATTTGAATCATCTTGCATCATTTAACTTAGACGAACGCCTTTAACGGGTCTCCAAACAATCCGAAAGTCTCTCTCGATCACGAAGGTTAGCGATATAGTAATACATATCCTACGCTACTTCTTGCGTTCCTGGCGGGGGACCGCAGGACAAAGACGAACAGATTTGTTTCTCGGTGAGCTCTCCTCCCTCCCTGCGGCGGCTCTTTAGCGCGCGTAGCGGGCGCAGATTGCGCACGTTGCTGGCAGCGCCGCCGCCGCCTCAGCAGCTGTTTCGAGAGCCGGCCAAAGAACGGGCCTCTTCCACTTCCACTCGCGATGGCCGACATCGACCCAGCCTTCCGTCGGCCGCCGCCCATCGGGAAAGCAATTTGCGACAGCCCGGCGTCGGCGTCGCAACGAGCGGGCGCCTGGAACCTTACTTCGCCGCACTGAATTAACACCGACGGCGTCGGCGGTTAAATGTTCAGCTAAAAGGCGATGTAGCAGGCTTGCCACTACCTATATTCCCACAACAGACTCAACAACTGAAAACAACCGATTCATCGGGTTACACAAGTGCAGAGGTGTGTACTTCTCAGACTAACTGGGACCTTCGGTACAACACTTGTTGAGTCTATACTGGTCATACAGGGGATTTGCAACCTGGATACCAAACACTGGGCGACTACTACACTAATGTAGCGGGTTGCATACCTTACAAACCGACGCGCCAGTCTTACGTCAGCGCTATACCGCCTACTTGCCTTAGTAGTATTCGACTTGCTCTCTTACTGATGCGTGCAGAAGTGTAAGGCTTTCCCAAATTACGAAAACAGTGAACCTCTTAATGAGGGATAAATGCTACTGTATCTCCTTTCTTATGATCTAAGACAATCACAGCATTGAAATTAATTTACTGTCCGGAACAATCACACTAACTTCAAAACGAAATTATAGGCTTTGGCCATCACTGCCAATTGAAAACGTAGTTTCTCCAGTGTTGGGAGCGAAGTACGGCATCTCTATTATAATCTGAAGACCACCGAAGCCGGTATTTTTTTAATTAGTGGGATTGTGACGGACAATAAATTACTTTCAAAACAAAAAATTACAGTGCATCTGTAGTCGGACTGAAATGTCCGCAAATTAAGGTTTAGTCCAGTTTAACTAATTGTCTTACACACACTTTATTTTGCCAATGCATTTTGTATTTCTTTGTCTACAACTACAATCATTCCTACTGAATAATCATCATTTCCTGGCGCTTTCATTTTCTTCTTATGTTGAATTGTTCTACACACGTCATTTGGCATGTCTAAGAAGGTATATCAATTACTATTCCCGATTCAGATCTCTCTCTCTCTCAAAAAAAATTCGAATGCCCAAACAATTCTCTTTTGTGACTGATCTGTCTGCCATGCTGACTGCTGAAATGTGGTTTCTATTCAAAGTAAGTTTGTATTGTTTTCTTTGTTCTCTTATTTGTTACAGTTACATGCCGACTGAAATGTCATTTCATAGTGGAGGAAGGAAAGCTAGCGTTCACTGCTACTGTGTATGTGTTCCATGTGATGAACGCCGGGCGAGAGTTAGTTATGCGACGCGATTATTACACCGTCTACGAAGGAAACACTAACTGGTGTACCTGCATTAGCTTTCTACCCGTGATAGTTCTGAGGAGGATTTCAATTGATCCGCAGGACGAAGTTGAGTTTAAGTAGTTGTACGGCCTAAACCACTCTGTGTCATTCTGCTAGTCAGAAAAACATATAGATCTACATTACATCGGTGTCCCTGGAAGAATGGTCAACATTGAGGGATATGACAGGAACCATCATTCGGAAGTATAGGTGTCTAGTAAACATGGGATTTAAAGTGCATACTTCAAGAGCTATGAGAACTTTTTCATCTTCGCTACTGCGAAACGTATCTTCTCTTGTGCAACTGCTCATAGGTCTAAAGGTACGTATTTTAGAACCCATGCTTACTGGACTTTTTTATTTCGAACGATCGTTTCTGTCATATCTGTCAATATTGACCACTCCTCCCTAAACACCCTGTATATTCCAGAATAAACCTAATGGTGTGTGGCAGAAGATATTTGGGTTTCATTGTCGCTTCCCCCCTCCCCCCACTTCGTGTCCTGGTCACGAATGGTGCGAGGTAAGAACGATTGCCGGCAAGCATTGACAGAGTTGTCAACAGAGGTCAGTCTGGTCGCGGCTCTAGCTAGCCACTTTATCTGTCAGTGTGCGATTACTTTGCGTGGAGAGACCAAAAGTCTGAGGTGTATCGCAACAACCCTCGTAGTCTTCAAAAAATACAGCAGAACATTTCGGACGAGACTGCACCAATTCCACCAGCCCTGCTTCGATCCGCCTTCAGCAATGAAACTCTTTTCTTTGGGCCACTTTTATTTGTCCCACCCTGTACATACGCATTCATAATTTATGTTATCTATTAAGGGGTCCAAATGGACTTCAAAATAGCTTGCATAATGACAAATATCCGACACTACACGAAAATTATTTTGAAGTGTGTGGAAACGCAAGAAAGTCTATGAAATATATGAATACGATCATTATCATAAAACAATCAGGGGCCCCTTACCTTGGTTTGCCAATCTGTGCGTTTACCATTATTCAAAGTCCACTGGCAGATTTCAAGAACACAGGCCGACTTCTGTTGCCTTCACGATGGTATCTTAGTGGATGTACCCACTTTCGTAACGCGTAGCATGGTAGTTCATGCATTTTGTGGGAATGTCATATTAGCCAGAATAGTTCGCCGATTTGAAGTTGTCTTTACCACAATCACGAATCGCCATGATCGAGCGTTATATACTCAGCACCGAAGAGAAAGTAAATAGAAAGATATAGGCGGGTCCTATCTTCCCGTCTCCCTCCATCGTATCCGATGTCGTCGCACTGCTTTGAAATGCGTCCACATCTCGGAGCACCACTTTACGATGAATGCCGCCCTCTCTTCCGCTCCCCTTGTTTCTACATCAGAAGCAATTTTTTGTTGCTTTGAGTATTATCTACTACTGCAGCGATAAATTTAGAGAAAAACATGAGTAGAAACAAGGCAGAAAACTGAATCAAGTGCCGAGTCTCGAAGAAACAAGGTATTACCATAACGAAAAAAAATCATTTTACGCAACTGTAACAATATAAAGGACTCAAAGCAGTGTTACAACCGTTCCGTGTATTACTTCAGTGTCTGATGTGCCAGATGGCTCAGTCATTACGCTCTCAGCAATATCTAATTCCTCGGAAAAAAAACAATGGAAATGCAAAGAGGGAAATACTGGAGAGAGTAACACAATGAACACAATGGAATACTACCCCCCAATTCCACTTTTACATTTTTGGTACTGAAATTTCTGCTACGATCTAATAACCGGCATTTTATCTTTTTGTTATGTTGAAACACCTACCCGTTTTTAAGCTGCTCGAAGTGTTCAGAATGAGGACCAACAGAACAAAAATTCTAGAAAAGTGACCAACGTTAAAAATAAAAAAAAGAACACTTCGAAGAAGGAATCACGTGTTTCCAGAACGAACCTTTCACTCTACAGCGGAGTGTGTTCTAATTTGAAACTTTGCGGCAGATTAAAACTGCGTGCAAAACCGGAACTCTAACGCGATACTTTGCCTTTCGCGGACAGCTTTAATCTGCCAGGAAGTTTTGAGATCACACGGTAGACTAAGAGAGATGCGAAAAAATTCGAGAAGAGGAGGGTGGTAGTAGAAACATTTTGAAAGGGCGCTGTGGTTCCGTTGTGTGACATTTCTGCGCTGGCTTTACGATCGCTGTATCACTCCATTGTGTACACCAGCGTTTTCATCCCTGCATGCCTGCTGTGCCCGACGTCTGCAGTAGTACACGCATGAATCTCCGTCGCTGGGTACACTTTTTTCTCCACAGCTCGTTCCATGTCCATGTTTTCCTAACATGGATATGAATCATTTATTGTTGAGACCTATCTAAGTCCAGTAATCTGTTAGTTTCGAAGCTGAAAGACAAGCAAGCGGAAAGACAACCGTATATTACGAGATACTGTCGTTTTGGTATTTAATCTGAATTCCTGATGAGGCTGTGCGAAGTAAATTAACATATTTTTGGTACTGGTAAATACCGGCGTAAATCGATTGCGGGCCGTGTGTGAAACAGTGTGTGTTCGATGCCGAGAATTACTCCACATGAACCAAACATAGGTTGAAAATTATTTAAGCCTACAAGTTTGGGAAGATGCACGGGCCACCGATACAAATATTTTTCTCTAATATCAAATTTTCCTGTGAGAATTTTTTAAACCGGTAGAGGGAGTTTTCTACGGATGAAACTTAATTAATCTAAAAAATTCTGGGAGCTTGCATGGGACAATGTAAACACTTTTTCTACTGTATTTTTTTGCAAAGACAAAAAGTAACGGAAACAAGTTTAATGAAAGAGACAACAACATCAAGACAACACAATTACTTCAGTTACTGTTGTTGTTGTTGTTGTTGTGTGGTCTTCCGCCCAAAGACTGCTGTGCTGCAGCTTTTCATGCTACTCTACCCTTTCCAAATAACTATTGCAACATACATCTTTCTGAACCTTCTTACTGATTTCATCTCTTCGTCTTCCCCTACGATTTTTAACCCCCCCCCCCCTCCCAACACACTTCACTCTTGTACTAAAATGGTGATCTCTTGATGTCTGAGAAAGTGTCCTATCAAACTGTCCCTTCTTTTCGTCAAGTTGTGCCACAAAATTCTTGTCTCCCCAATTCTGTTCAGTATTTCCTTATTAATCACGTGATCGACTCATCTAATCTTCAGCATTCTCCTGTAGCACCACATTTCGAAAGCTTCTATTTCATCTTGTCTAAACTGGTTATCATCCATGTTTCACTTTCGTACACGGCTATACTCCAGAAAAATACCTTCAGAAAAGATTTCCTAACACTTAAATCTATATTCGATGTTAACGAATTTCACTTCTTCAGAAATGCTCTTCTTGCCATTGACAGTCTACATTTTATATGCTCTCTACTTAGGCTATCATCTGTCATTTCGCTGCCCAAATAGCAAAACTCGTCTACTACTTTGTCTTCTTTCCTAATCTGAATCCCTTAGGATCACCCGATTTAATTCGACAACATTCTATTATCCTTGTTTTGCTTTTGTCGATGTTCATCTTATATCCTCCTTTCAGGACACTGACCATTCCGTTCAACTGCTCTTCTAAGCCCTTTGCTGTCTCTGATAGAATTGCAATGTCATCGGCCAACCTCCCCAAGTTTTTATTTTCTCCTCTTGAACTTTAATTCCTATTCCAAATTTTTCTTTGGTTTCCTTTACTGCTTTTCAACATTCAGTTTCAGTAAAGATTCGAAAATCCCTCCACTGACCGGTAAATAGAGGTTACACCGGTGGATAAAGTTCTGTCTAACACGGCCAAAGACTACAGTTTCCTCTTCTGTTACAACAGGGGTTTCGTAAACAAGGTTGCACACCTCTAGTCTCACAAAAAGGTCCAGAGGGGTCAAACCAGGGAATCGAGTAGACCATGATACAGGATAATAACTACAAATCGACACTTCTGGGAACTGTCGGTTCAAGAATCGACGCACAAGACGACTGAAATGTGCCGGCGCCCCGTCATGCTGGAACCACAGGCGATGTCTCGTAGCGAGTGGCATGCCATCCAGCAACACTGGCAAGAAAATTGTAATAATGCCCGTCACTTAATGGCTCAGGTAGCATATATGACCCAATTAAACAGTCGCCATCAACATCTGCCCACACATTCACGTACGCCCATAAAGAAATGCACCGCATTTCTTTTCTCATCCGAAAACAATACTACATATGCAAAACGCTACGTATGTATTATTGAAGTCTCCGGAGTAAGTGCGCCATGTTTCCGTCTCTTCGACAGATAGTGTAGCTGCAGGACAGTTTCAAAATGGTGTCTGTGGGTGATGCAGGTTACAACTAACGTGCCGTCACTGAATTTCTCACTGCAAAGAAAAAAACTGCGGGGAATATTCACAAACGCTTGTGCAAAGTCTATGGACCATCTGCCGTCGACAGAAGTACAGTTAGTCCCTGGGCACGGAGGGTGAGGTCATCAGAAAGCGGTTCGGCGGAGCTCCACGATTTGCAGCGGTCGAGGAGACCATCGCCGGCTGTCACAACTGACAGCCCAGACCTAGCCCCCTTCGGACTTCCACTTGTTTGGGCGATTGAAGGATGCCATTCGTGGAAGACATTCTGAGGACGATGAGTAGGGGGTTCACACGTTGAAACACTGGCTCCGCCACCAGGACAAGGATTGGTACCGACAGGGCATACACGCCCTTGTTTCACACTGGATGAACGCCATAGAACGGGATGGAGATTACGTGGAAAAATAGGATGTGCAGATAAAACACTTTTCCTTCGTGTGTTTAATTCTTGTTATGTTCAATAAAGAATTGTTGAAGAAAAAAAATGTGGTGCATTACCTTCTGGGCAACTCTCGTAGAACAGCAATTTATTAGCGCGAGTAAGTGTGACATGTGGATTAACTTGACTCAAAACATGCGAATTCTGGATGTTGAAGACGCCTTCACATTCGAACGTTCCTTCACCTGCAAATGGCACAGCGGCGGAAACGTGTGATGCTTTTGGCATTGTTCCAGGTGCGACTGCGGGGACTGTGCTGTGAGCGGATATTCATCTGGTCCATGTCGTGCGCGCGCTGTAAGTGAAATGAATTAACAATTCCTCATGAAGAAAGATGTTTCTTATATTCATCTGATTCGTCGCCATGTTACGCGCAACTGCACGAGCGCTAAGAGCGACTACGGCCCTCTATCGGATAAAAAAAAGTTCGCGGGTTAATTATGACATTACTGAAAAATGTTCGTTTTTGGGGTCCCGTGTAGCCTTTCAGAGTTCGTCGGTTTAAATAATATCCAACCTGTATACCACCACTCCTCCGTCGCTTGAAACGAGGCAACGTAACAGAGGCAAAGTAGAAGTCTTTAACACAGGATGAAGTTGGTCATATTTCAGACAAGCCCCACTGTAGGATAAACAACAAGGGACTTAACGCTCTTCTTTTTTCTTATAAGTCGAGCAATCCGGTGAGTGTGAAGAGTGACGGAAGTGGCAATTAACACATATAGGTGAGGGAACATGGGGGCTCCCCTCATGGAGTGGCTGTCCACATTAACCACTTACAAGGGAAGGCCACGACGTTTGGAACGCGGGTTTACTGAAAACTTCGTACACTCGTAGTACTCCACGAGGACAACAAAATGTGTAAGCAGTAGCGCGTACTTATCAAGCGTCATTGAGAAAATCGCAAGATAATTTCGGTCCTCAAATATACACCTGTGTGTGGCCATTTTTACCATACCTGGAAGGAGCCGGAAACGACTTGTTGCCTCCAAGTTTTGATCGGCACAGACCGCTTTCGAAAGATGTACTATTAATCGTCGCTTTCGACATTAGGAGTACAAGTTGCGGGATGGTATTTTCGTAAAAACATGAAAAACAAAGTTAAACGGCAGCAGCTGCATTGAATAAATGCTGTGTTTCCGCACATGCAAGGTCTTTTGAGGTTTTCTGTGGAAAAACAAACCTCGTTAACATTTTCAAAAACCTCTCTTTTAGCCGATAATTTGGAAGCAACCCACGCATAACGCAGCATTTCCTTAAATATCGGCGCTGATCACTGGTCATGCAGTATCGAGTGTATTTTAATAGCTCTTCACGAGAAGAAATTTCACATCTTCTTTCGATTAAATACGAATAATTTTGAAGACAAGAACAAGCATACATTTTCAGTATCACTTTATGCGTTTGGTCGTTTACTAGTCGGTAGTTATGAATATTATATTATTTGTGATAATAAAAATTTGTAGACTGTCAAATAACATTGTAAATTTAATAAAAGTTTATCCGATTACACTTATTTTTCCCCGTTACATCAATTGTAATATAAATTGTAAAGAAAATGACTGTTAGAAATTAAAAAAACTGACGAACGGGACTCGATCCAGCGACCCAGCGATTACGGGGTTTGAACGCTCGGCTGTCGGCGCTTCATGGTAAAAACGGCCACGCACAGGTATATATTTGAGGACCGAAATTATCTTGCCATTTTCTCAATAACGCTTGAGAAGTACGCGCTGCTGCTTACATATTTTGCTGTAATGGAGTACTACAAGTGTACCGAGTTTGCAGTAAATCCGCCTCGCAAACGTCGTGTCCTCCTCTTGTTAGAGGGTCCACCATATGTCGGGAAGACATATGACCGTAATGCAAGCACCAGAAGCACCTCATGGCTGATGCAATGTACCGGTTTCACATCACACCAGTAAGGCATCCTTGACCTTCTCTGGAAGGGTATCTCCCTTAATAGCCAGAATAAAGGCGCCAATATTGATAGAATTGTCCTTACGACCTTTCTGCACACACTGAACAAAATTAATGCCCCATCATTACAGACTGTCTCAGAGTTTATCAGTTTGAAGGGTGAGGCCCCTATGGAAAATGACTCCCTGAACCATATTCAAAGACTCATGAGATCTGATTGACACTTGGACATTGGCAAGATAATCGTATGCATGAAGGGCTGCAGGTCGGGTGGCAGTAGTAGCTTTAATCAACAGGGAACCTGACGGCATCTTACTTAGTGAGTCCACTCTACCACAGTTGCCTCCAATATTTTCCACAAAAAGCAATGGCTTTGTGGCAGTGAATGTCTTCCCATCCGTCCTAGTAGAGATCAGGTAGCCGCTTACGTGTTTCACCCGAAGCCAGTGAGCCTGCCCCTCCTTCCAGGGTGAAGCGAGGGAACAGAAGGCCATGGGATCATAAGAAGCAACATTAAATGATCCGTTACCAACTAAAGAGATGGCCGTAGAAGAACTGCCAGATTTTTGGAGCTTGATAAATTTCATAACAAAGCACCTGCCCCAGTACCACCCACTCTGACCAGGGGCTCCATCCAGCCACAGCAGGGGCCGTCTGGCGTGGTGGTCGTTGCCGGGAATTCCAATGCTCCAGAATTACAAGCAACCACTCTTATATGTACGTGGGGGACAACAGTGCAGGTATCAGAAGTGTAATCCCTGTGTTGTCCGGGGGTTCAGCCAGATGGGTACAGAACAGCCGGGCTGTGGCAGGGAAGGAAGTGAAGAAGAAAGGGAGGAGATAAATCCACGCTATAGATGCTGTGGAGGGAGTTCTTCCCCAATGGCTCATACTAGAGAGAGAAAATTATAGACGTGTATGTCAAACCCCAAAGGGGGGCCGAAAACGCCAAAACGGAAGGATGAAAAAGAAAAGGCAAGGGGAACAAAACCGCAAGGAACACAGAAAACCAAGGGGATAGCCAGGCAGACATAAGCAAGAGCACCAAGAGAGGTGAAGGAAGAGGCAATGGGAAAGGAGCGAGGGTAGGGAGGGAGGGGCATGGGGAGGGAAATGCAGCCTGGGAAGGAAGAATGTGTTGCAATAGCTGAGAGTTCCGTGGGCGCCATGCAAGATCTCACGAAAGAACTGTGATCCCCCTGAGTGTGGTGCAAGAGTTGGAATTTGAGGATCAGGAAAAAAGGAGAGTCCATTACTGTAACTGGCTGTTAACTTCAATTACTAGTGATTAATTGGACCCCTTGCTTTGCTTCTGGTCAGTTGAGGCCTGGTTTCGTGTGTCACGTTATGTAAACTCCAAAAATTGCAGGTACTGGTCGCAGGCCAACCCACAAATTCTGCATGAAGCAACTCTCCACTCAGAGAAGATGGGTGTTTGATGTGCGTTGTTCAGTACGTTCATTATTGGCCCCATATTTCTTAATTACACCTTGAACAGTGCCAGATAACAATAGCCATGTCCCCGGACTCAACATCGTATGGTTTTTATTATGGGCCACACTAAAAAGCAAAATGTATGCTAATAGTCCTCGCACAACAGACGATCTTAAGCGGAACATTACTAGAGAAATTAACAATATTGCGCCTGCAGAATTACAGCGTGTTGCTGGTAACATCATCACAAGAGGTGAGCGATGCCTGGATGCCCATGGCAACAACATCTCTTATAAAGAGGATAATACATGTTTTTTAACGTTGCTATTATGTATTCTTTTTAGTTAGTTTATTGTTACTTGAATTTAGCGCGTGAGGCCTACTGGTTTTATGGGGAACACCCTATACTTCTCAATTCAACGTTCAGTGGATTTCTGATGATATCATCATTACTAGTGTCTCTGTTTCTCAGTGGCTTGCTTCATCTGCACATTTGGTGTGGCAAAAAATGTATGCGATGTAGAATCCTTGCCCTCTGACATTGTCTTCATTGCTCTAACGTCTAACCTGTAATATACGATGAAAGCAATAATACTTAGAGGCTTCTCAAGCTCATCTTCACGTGAGGCAGACATATGTTAAATATTACGTTTGCGTCGTGATATTGAGAGTGGCAGCAGGAAAGGCATCCGGCCATCCTCTATCACTAGCATTGCCAAATCCAGAGCTGGCCGCTGTGACCGAGCGGTTCCAGGCGCTTCAGTCCGGAACCGCGCTGCTGCTCCGGTCGCAGGTTCGAATCCTGCCTCGGGCTTGGATGTGTGTGATGTCCTTAGGTTAGTTAGGTTTAAGTAGTTCTACGTCTAGGGGACTGATGACCTCAGACGTTAAGTTTCATAGTGCTTAGAGCCATTTGAACCAAATCTAGAATAACATGTCGACCCCCTGAAGTCACGGAATAGGCCAGGTGAAACAAGAAAGAAAATCTATTTTCTAGTTGGTTATCTCAGTTTTGGTCTTTGGTCCTTTTTCGGTCGAGATTGTTACGTTACAGCCCTTGTCAGTTAAATTTATCTTATAAATGGCTTTCTGAATAGTGTCTTGACTGTCAACTACAGTTTAAATATTTAAAACAAACTATTATGCCATGTAGACAGTATTATTTGGAAAAGCCAATGTCTAGTGGCGCCTACGGGACGTCGAAACGAAAACTGTAGCCCGGCATTCTTCTGGCTGAAGGCAGCCAGGGGCGCGTTCATCAGGTGGGCGCGCAGCTGTGTCGCTCTCCGTGTACGACGCAGACGCTGCGTGTGGACCGTGGAGGCCGTAATCTCTTGTTTGCCGGCGAGGTGGGGCGAGGAGGTATGGCGAGCAGCAGGCGAGGGAGGCGCTTTGTTTGCGGCCGGAACACCTGCGGCCGGTCCCGGACCCGCAAACCTCGAAGACACTCCGCCTAATTAACACACAGCCCACAGCCTGGGACACAGCACCTAACACCAATGGAGAGCGGTGCAAATGTTGCGGCTGTCTTGTTCTGTACCTTAGGAGGAGCGGAGATAAGACGTCTCGTCCGTGGCGAGGGCATTGAAAGCGTAGCACTTGTTTGGTTGAAGACGAGGCTGAAACATTCTCTGGTCTAACCACGCCGACCAAGCACCGCCGGAATTTCCCTGAGGTGGCCGTGAGAAACCATGTATAACCGTCGTGTAAAGTGGGTTCGCATCGAAAAGGGTGTTATTTCGGCCCTACTGCTCAACCCATACATCGAAGAAACAATGACAGAAATTAAAGAAGGGTTCAGTAGTGCGATTAAATTTCACGGTGAAAGGATATCACAGCGATACGCTGAAGTCATTGCTATTCTTAGTGGAATTGAAGAACAATTGCAGGATCCGTTAAACGGAACGAACAGTCTAATGAGCACACACCCTGGATTGAAAGTACGCCGAATCAAGCCGAAACTAATGAGGAGTAGCAGAAATCAAGCTTTCGATAAGCTTAAAATAAAAATTGGGGACTCCGAAGTGATCTTGCGCTACCTTGGAAGCAAAACAACGCGTCGATAGACCTAAGAAGCAGACTAGCATAGGCTAAGACTTTCCTGTCTAAAAAAAAGTCTACTAATATCGAACACCGGCATTATTTTGAGGAAGAAATTTCTGAGGACGTACGTGACATTGTAAGAAAGTGAACGACTGACCGTGATTAAATAGTAAAAGAAGACAATCTAAGCGTTTCACATGTGGTGTTATTGAAGAAAGTCGAATTTGGTAGACTGAAAAGATATTAAATGAGGCCGTTCTCTGCAGAAGCAGCACGAAGACAAATAAGCAACAAAGACTAACAATACGAATGGAGAGAGTGACAGGACATGCGTTAACACACCAGGGAATAGCTTCCACGGTACTAGGAGGACCTGGGGAGAGTAAAAACTGTAGGAGGAACAGGAGGAGGATGAGGATGATGAGATTAGAATACATCCAATGAAGACGTAGGATGCAAGCGCTACTCTGACATGATAAGGTTGACAGAAGAGAGTAATTCGTGGCGGGACACATTAAACCAATCAGAAGGCTGATGACTCTCCCACAAAAAAACATCTCCCCCTCGGACCACCCCTCTCCCTGCCCCTGAGCTTCCGACGACTAAAAAGGAAGGAAGATTATTGTTTAACGTCGCTTTGACATGGGGGTCATTCGAGACGGAGCACAAACTCGGAATATTTGAAGAGTGGGGAAGGAAATTGGGCGTGGAGCGATTGAGGGAAACCTAAACCTGGATTTCAGGCGAATCGATAGCTTGCAATTGAAACGACGTGTTTCGAGATAATGATATCTAATGAATAACGCAACCAACCACAAACACTTTTAAAAGCTGTATTTTGTTGCCATGACCGGTTATCTTCAGATGACTACACTTGTTTCCTGACAGTATTACATTAGTCAGCAGCATCTCGTCAGTTCCTGCTCTGCATAAAACTATCTGAGCAGTTAGCGCCACTTTATATCGAATAATACAGAAAAACAACATACAAAACGGTTAAGTTATACGAACTTAATTTTGTTCTGTGAGTAACGTTTCGTCTCCTTTTTGACCCCATATATTCCTGGGAGGATGCACAAAGTGTTTAAATGTAAACTGTACACGATACCAAACAATATTCTTCACGTCAGTTGCGGCTTCGAATACCTATGAGCAGCAATTTGTAGTGTGTTGACCTCAAATGCCCATCAGAAACCTCTAGGAGGGAAAGTATATCACAGTGAGGTTGGAAAAAAAAAAAATCACGAATGTTATTACATATTTTTTAGCGTTTTTCGTCAGTCTGAATCCTTATCAAATTTGGATTACTGGAACAGAGAAAAATCAGTGGCTATTGAGTTCTGAAATTCATGGCGTATTTTTCAGTCAATGAAGGAGCTTCAGAGAACTGTCCAACAAACCTCACTGGAACTCAAAATTACGAAAAAATATGTTCCAGAACCAGACACGAAACGTTACTTCGTCTCACACACGAACGAGTAAGTAAAATGAAAGAATTTCGGCCTTCAGCCAGCCACAGTGGCCGAGCGGTTCTAGGCGCTTCAGTCTGGAACTCCGCGACCGCTACGGTCGCAGGTTCGAATCCTGCCTCGGGCATGGATGTGTGTGATATCCTTAGGTTAGTTAGGTTTAAGTAGTTCTAAGTTCTAGGGGACTGATGACCAAAGAAGTTAAGTCCCATAGTGCTCAGAGCCATTTGAACCAATTTGAATTTCGGCCGTCAATAATGGCGTGCACACACTCTTTCTTCTCGCGGACTATCCATGTGTGAAACAAAAATATGGGAACGTCTACTTTTGGAATAATAATTTTGCAATGAAACGTTGCGTTTACAGCAGGTACCTTCACAATATACCGAACGGTGGATTAGTGAGTGCAAACACAGATTCGGAATCGACTAAAAGAGGTAGTTACAATGGGCACTGTAACATGCCTACTTTGTTTCCTGCGCGAAGAACTCTTAAACCTTCCAGCATTGTAATATCTGTTAGGTCATTTTAACTACAGAACAGTGATAGTTAGTTTCTTTTTGTTTCTGTATTTTAGAAATACTCAAAAGACTTGTTCACAATAATTTTACAACGTCCACATTAAATATGGTTTTCACATGCTCACATGAGCTACAATATTCCAATTTTCCGCTGCGTCTGCAGAAAACATGTCCGACTTTTCCAACTGAATCCACCAGACCCTTTCTTACAAGTACTCTAGCCGCCAAACGAAAAAGGACAGAGAGATTACACTTGGAGCCAAAGGATCTAATTATTTACATCGCTGGCAAAGACAGTATTTATATAGCCTGATAAATACTCTCTACTTAACATTTAACAAAATTTATAGGGCATATTGTAAATAACCTTATAGAATTTATATAATTATGTTTATATCCACATCGAATGATAGAAAGAACGCAGAAAATATGCCATTTACGCGTAAATAGTTTTGAATTAGGTTACGGTTTTACAAATGAAAATATCGACATCCACCTGTATCGAGGCGTTCATAATGCGCATTATGTCTGACTATATAAAACAACGCAGGAACCAGTGGGTCTAAATACTCGTGAACTGCAAGTACCGTCTTTGACGGAATGTAAATTTTGCACAACAACCTGATTGCAAAGGCATCCATGCAGCAGTTCTGGTAGCACTAATTCTGCTGCTGGGTAGTTGCCTAAGCAGTCGTTACACGAGGATGTCTATTGTAAGAATCCTCAGGCGGTTTTTCTCAGGTTTTTCGGGTGATATCTGAAATACAGTTTCTGCAGTTCTTTTTATGAAGTCAGCCTGAACAAGGACTGCTTTATGCGATTCCGAAATCGGGTTGCTGCTACGGTAATGCAGCACCGCTACGCAGTCGCCGCTACACCACTTGTTATTTATTATTCGAACCGTTCTATCTTGTGTGTTCATAAAATTCTACATTACGAATTGTACGAAATAATGAAAATCAAATTTCTGTAGACCCTGGAAGTGATTATATGGGCAACTTGCAACTATGAGAGTGACCCACGTTACCCGTTTAGTGATTATATACTGCTGTAAAAAAGCAACATTTTACTGGCAAGTGAGGTGACAGGTAGATCATCATTGTAAGAGTGTATAATAAATTCAGACCAAATTAAACAGACGCCACCGAAGAGTCGCATCAATACACAGTGTACCCCTCTTGCGGCACGGACCGCCAAGTGCGTATTTCCGGTTGCAAACGATCAAAAACGTTCCGAATGGCATCCTGCGGTAGATTGTCCCAACCATCTTGCGCCTTTTGTTGCAATTCGGCAATGGTTCTTGCAGACACCGAAGCATGAGCAAGTTCAGGCACGCAATGTCCCATACGTGTACAATTGGCGACGAATGTGGTCATCTTGCTGGCCAGGGCTTGTTGCGTCACAACGGCCATATGTCGACGTGCATTGTCTTGCTGAAAACGTACATAACCTACCTGTCGAAGAAATGGCAACAGTACAGGGATGACAGCCTGTGCAATGTAGCGAGCACTGGTTTCTTTAACCCGCAGAAACGCCAAATGGGACTAAGTTGTAACTGATGGACCTCACGCACCATTAAGCCTGGGAGGGGACGTGTATGTCGCAGGCGAATGCACTTTGGAATAAGCAGCTCGGCAGTCTACACCATACACTTCGAAGTCTATCAATTGCTTACCTACAGAACCTACTCTCGTCGCTGAAGACAACAGAACATCATTCCTTTATCCAGTCAATACTTTCACGAGACGAGAGTAACCATGCTTGGCGGTGTCGTGGTGTGAGTGGTAACCTGGCCAGAGGCACAAGTGATCTTAATCCTGTCGCTGATGACACGGCAGGTGCAACATTTGCCTGATTTCGTTCCCGGATAACGTTCGGTCGGCCACAGCTGCTCGGACAATGCGTCGACCTCGATGTGCATCTATACCACGCGGACGTCCGAAAACAGCGGCACAGCACCGGTACCTCGCGCCTAACAAGCGCAACAGTCTCTCGATACGTCCACCCATCTTCCCGTAGGCTCACAATGCGATCCCGCTAAAGTGACCACAGCTGTTCAACAGGAGTACGTACTCGTCGGTGGGGCGTGGTTGTACCCAAGAATCAGAGTTGCAAGCACTGGTCACCGTGAAACTCGGCAAGGTTAATGCCTGCAGCTTTGAAACAGAGAGTGCACACACAGGCCTCTTGAGCGCCGTCTGATGGCCGATGAGTGCGACAAATTTATCAATGCTCAGTAGACACCTATTAAGCTGGTACCACTGAGTATAGTCCTTGAAGGTGCTGTAGTTTTTCCGCAGTGTAGATTGCGACAGCCGAGACGGGAAGACGTTCATTTTTGCGAGCGCTGTCTGCGCCCCAGGCGTTGCGCTGTGGAAACAAGAGTGGCGGACACGCAAACTAGTTGCTGCGCTGCAGGCGGCCTAATTGCTTTCCGGATTCTGACTCACCTCACCTTACTTACAGCTTACTCTTCTCCGCTCTGCCCTTGGGACATTTCGACAGCTTCCTGTGAAATAAGACGAGAGGTTCCGACGAAAAAAACAAAGTAGGTTAATAAAACAGCAAAATTATCTTCATTTCGTCTAAGTCATCAATAAACGTGTGATTGGATCGAAAACTGTTTGACGGAGAGTAGGAATTACGAAAAAAAAAAAAAGAGAGAGACTGAGTCCCTATGAAGATATGTCAGGTCAAATTATTTCCTTCACATGTGCAAATGACTTAACACCGTGAACAGAATATTATCGGTTGCCAGTGCTCACAGAGAAGCAACACTGTGTGAAATAACCACAGAAAGCAATGTTGGACTTATGACGAACGTATCCTTTACGACAGTGCGGTGAAATTTGGCGTTAATGGGCTATGGCAGCAGACGACCGACGCGAATGCCTCTGGTAACAGCACATCGCCTGCAGCGCCTCTCCTCGGTTCGTGACTATATCGATTGGACCCTTAGACGACTGGAAAACCGTAGCCTGATCAGATAAGTCCCGATTTCAGTTCGTCAGAGATCACGGTAAGGCTCGAGTGTGGCGCAAACCGCACGAAGCCATGGACCCAAGTTATCAACAAGGCATTGTGCAAGCTGGTGGTGATTTCAGAATGGTGTGGGCTGCGTTTACATGGAATGGACTAGGTGCTCCGGTCCGACTGAACCGATCATTGACTGTAAATGGTTACGTTCGGCTAATATTTCCAAACAAGGATGAAAGTTATATGGACGACAATGCGCCGTGTCGCCGGGCCACAGTTTTTAGCGATTTGAGCGAATGATTTCACCACCTAGATCGCCCGACATGAATTCCATCGAGCATTTACGGGATATAATCGAGAGGTCATTTCGTGAACAAAATCATGCACCGGCAACACTTTCGTGTTTAGGGATGGCTATAGAGGCAACATGGCTCAATATCTCTGGTTCAAATGGCTCTAGCTCTAAGCACTATGGGACTTAACATCTGAGGTCATCAGTCTCCTAGACTTAGAACTACTTAAACCTAAGGACATCATACACATCCATGCCCGAGGCAGGATTCGAACCTGCGACCGTAGCAGCCGCGTGGTTCCTGACTGAAATGCCTAGAACCCTCGGCCACAACGGCCGGCTCAGTATCTCTGCAGGCGACTTCCAATGACTTGTGGAGTCCATGCCACGTCGCGTTGTTGCACCACGCTGGCCAAAAGGAGATCCCACCATATTAAGAGACATCCCACGACTTTGTAGAATTCTTGCGTGTTATTTGAATATCTCTCGATTTTGCCACACACCCTACTTAAATAGCGGTAAGGCCAGGAAGTGGCACGAGGAGAAATCAACAGATAAAGATTTCTATCTATTGGGATACTTCTGCGCACGTGTTGGACATCTGCAAATGATAAACGCAAACAAGAACGCTGTGCGACTTAATCTGAGAACTGCTCGACTGTGTCCCGAACAATTCATTCTCAAGCAGGAAACCGAAAAACATGGGGAATGTGGTGATGTACGAGTATTACGAAATGCTCAGGGAACAAATGGGAAACGTTGAAATACATAAGACCTTCTTTAGCGGAAATTTTTCTGGAGAAATTTAGAGGATCAGCGCTTCAGATATAGTGTATACATATCTTATTTAAGCCATCGTAATGTTGATAAGAGGTATGCGCTAATGAAGGTAAGCTCCCCTCTCCCCCTCTTCCTCCCATGCCATTCACGCCTCTTTCGCGAACTGCGCAGGAGCAAAATAACTAAAAACAGAACAGCAATACCGTAGTACCCTCCGCCGAGCACCGTGCAGTGTCACTCTTGCCTTATGCACTAATTAGTACACCTACGTGAATACCTGGATGGACAGATTTTATTTTAATATTTCTGTAACGTTATGATCACAATTTCATTAATAGGTAGACACATTTTGCCTGTGACTGACTTTACCTTTTAGAAGTCTGAAACAGACAAGCTATGTAAGCGGACATAACGTCGCATAGAGTAGACGAAAATCAATAGTCCTCTAATATCTTTAGGGTCAAATCTCGGAAGTTACCTGTCCTGGACATTAGTGCATTTCGCGGAAATTCACATCGAAAATATGTGATGACGACTGCTTTACTGAACGGCAACCGAGCGAGGTGGCGCAGTGGTTAGACACTGGACTCGCATTCGGGAGGACGACGGTTCAATCCCGCGTCCGGCCATCCTGATTTAGGTTTTCCGTGATTTCCCTAAATCGCTCCAGGCAAATGCCGGGATGGTTCCTTTCAAAGGGCACGGCCAACTTCCTTCCCCGTCCTTCCCTAATCCGATGAGACCGATGACCTCGCTGTCTGGTCTCCTTCCCCAAACAACCAACCAACCAACCAACTGAAGGGCAGAAACACAAATACTCCAACCACATCAAAAAAATGCTCGTCTTCATTCTATCTATCTTGTTCAAATTGGTTTCCTTTTGATATTTTAAAATAGTATTTGCATTTAACTGTCTTTCAGTGTCGCACATATAACAAGAGAAACTGTAAAAGTCCACTACCATTTAACAACGTTTGCAGATACTTTTTCCGTTTTTTCCCCACTATACATAAACTATTATACAACTGTATCTGAACGCATATGCGTAATATGAAATATGTTGGTCTGTAATTTGTACTGTAATACAGTCAAACATTGTTAATATTACAAGTGTGTGGACTGCACGAGCATACTTTATACAGCTCAATGGAAGTCAGCAGCAACAGTGATCATTTTGTGTTAGTGGAGAAGACGATCAATGATGCACGAAATAATTAAATTTTGTTTATCAATCAGTCAATGTTAAGAATACAAAAATATCTATTGCGACATGTTGTAGAAACCAATAAGACCGTTACGAGATTCGTATGCACTGCTGCAGTAGTTTTCAGAATAAATTCTGCGCCGATGGGTTCACTAAATCTTGTAACCTGTGGCTTGTATCTATGGGCATCATTTGTCGTAAATAGGCCTATATCCCCACTACACCTACTCGTTTTTTAGAAATACCCTTTCACCTCAATTTTATTAAGTAAGATTTCAGAGAAGATCCGAAGTAAGTCTCAAAATTCTAGAAATGAGTGAGAAAAATTCAGTTTGATGTTTCGTCGACGTCTACGTAATTAAAGAAATCTTATTTGAAGTAATTAAATATGAAGGAACAAATCAGTTGTTTTGAAAGAAACATTCCCACATTCTCCTGATCTTACGTTAACTACTACAGTCCTGACAGTTACATTGTATGCAAGAAATTTCCATAGTTGAATGTTGCAGTTACACAAAAATATAGCATAATTTACTGGTAGAGATGGCAAAAGACTCATATATTTCAGTCCCTGGTTCACCGAAATGTATCTACCATTAAGACACATAGGAACTGGAGATATTGGCTGTAAGTGGGCAGTGGGCACTGATTTAAATCAATAGGGAAAGCTGAAAATTTGTGCCTGACCCAGTTCTCCTGCTTACTAAGGTGATGCGCTGACCACTGCGCCATCCAGACACAATGGTCATTCCAACGTTACGGACTGCTCTACCACGCCACCCGTCAGACCCAAATTCCCAACTTAGCCAGACACTGCTAATGTAGTGCCCCTTGTTCATTACCGTCACTACTTGCGGCATCTCGGCGATTCCGGTAAGAGTTAGAGCCTTGTGTGCATCTGCACGGAAGATATCATTGGCCGTCCTCGCCTTACTTATTTATATAAGAACACACACTATATTATTGTTTGAAAGGTGTGGCTGTGAACTTTGTAAGACTCTGTTTTATGAAGTAACTTAGGTAATTTTACGTTTCTTTATGCACTAGCATATTAAACTATATTAAAATTTTATTATGTGTCACGTGTCAAATGTCTTAACTGATCTAAAGATGGCCATCACCCTCTGCAGCTCTAGAAACACTGTAATACTAAATTTTCCAACATTTCAAAAACCTTCGGATAAGAACGGTAGTTGTTGCTGCAAGTACTCGTATTAGCTTGCTGATAGGAAAGACGAGAAAGACTACACTGGCTCGTCATCTCGTCCCAGTGGCAGATACCGTCTAAATCTACGTATGTATGACTACTCAGCAATTCACGCTTAAGTGCAGTCCATAGAAACGCTTTCAGGCCATTTCTTGATTGTTCCGACTCTTGAGTAGCGAACGGGAAACATGAACGCACAAATATTTCCGTGCGAGCGCTCATTTCTCTAATTTTATTTCAATATTCATTTCTCCCTACATAGACGGTAGCCAACAAAAAATATTTTCGCATTAGGAGGAGAGAGAAGGTGACTAAAATGGCACGGAAGAGGAGGAGGAGGAGGAGGAGATTAGTGCTTAACGTCCCGTCGACAACGAGGTCATTAGCTACAAGCTGAGATTAGAGAACGATGGGAAAGGCAATCGGCCGTTCCCCTTCAAGGGAACTATCCCGTCATTTGCCGGAAGCGATTTAGGGAAATCACGGAAAAGCTAAATCTGGATGGCCGGAGACGGGTTTGAACCGAGGTCCTCCCGAATGCGAGTCAGTCTGCTAACCACTGCGCCACCCCGCTCGGTGGGCACTGAAAAGTCTCGCCGCAGGGAAAAACATATTCGTGACACTTATTTTGAGATAATACGAAATCAGCTGACCTCCTTTGAACTTCTTCGATGTCCTGCACCAGTCCTGTTTGATAAGGATACCATATTGCTCAACAATACTCTAGAAGAGGGCGAACAAGCGTACTGTAGGCAACGGAGTATCTGCATCCTCGCCCAGTTACCTGTGGAATACAAATTCTGAAAGAGATGTCCGACTATTTAGTCTAGTTTTCCCACTTCTCACTTTCAAAGGACTATCAGTTAACTGAATGACTCAGGTAGCACTCGCAAAAGACTATTTTATGATAGCTCAGCCTCACATCCGTACTCAAATATTCTTGGTAACCATCATCAGCATCACCTTCTTCTTCTTCTTGTTCTTCTTCTTCTTCAGTCAATCAATATTTGATAGTGTGGCCTCTCTGAGTCAGCGATTTATTACCTACAAGCCACAATTCAAGAAATAATGATTAATATAATCAAATAATAAAACAAGTGACTGGTATTAGGACTGCTAAACAGTGTATACAGTCGCTTCTGCCGGTTACAGTAACTACGTTAATTGCGCGATATGACGTTTGCTATGGCTTTTGATTCCACAATACGTAAACTGTGTTTCATGAGAAACAATTGCATTTTCCTGCCACTTTCCTGCATTTTTAAGGAGTCCTGCTTGTATTACATTCATCCCTGGGGTCTAGATATTGTTCATCACCTTGATGGCAGCGTCCACTCCCTCAGCAGTCGTTACTGGTTCCTCTGTTTCACAATTCCCTGCATTTACGAGGCGTCCTCCCGCATTTCAGTACAGTTTTCCATTGTTACACCCTCTCGATAAACCTCAGCATCATCCGCAAAAAGCCTCAGTGAACTTCCGATGTCATCCACAAGGTCATTTATGTATATTGTGAATAGCAACGGTCCTGCGACACTCCCCTGCGGCACACCTGAAATCACTCTTACTTCGGAAGACTGCTCTTTGTTGAGAATGACATGCTGCGTTCTGTTATTTAGGAACTCTTCAATCCAATCACACAATTGGTCTGATAGTCCATATGCTATTACTTTGTTCATTAAACGAGTGTGGGGAACTGTATCGAACGCCTTGCGGAAGTCAAGAAACACGGCATCTACCTGGGAACCCGTGTCTACGGTCCTCAGTCTCGTGGACGAATAGCGTGAGCTGGGTTTCACACGATCGTCTTTTTCGAAACCCATGCTGATTCCTACAGAGTAGATTTCTAGTCTCCAGCAAAGTCATTATACTCGAACATAATACGTGTTCCAAAATTCTACAACTGATCGACGTTAGTGATATAGGTCTATAGTTTTGCACATCTGTTCGACGTCCCTTCTTGAAAACGGGGATGACCTGTGCCTTTTCCAATCCTTTGGAACGCTACGCTCTTCTACAGACCTACGGTACACCGCTGCAAGAAGGGGGGCAAGTTCCTTCGCGTACTCTGTGTAAAATCGAACTGGTATCCCATCAGGTCTAGCGGCCTTTCCTCTTTTGAGTGATTTTAATTGTTTTTCTATCCCTTTGTCACCTATTTTGATATTTACCATTTTGCCATCTGTGTGACAATCTAGAGAAGGAACTACAGTGCAGTCTTCCTCTGTGAAACAGCTTTGGAAAAAGACATTTAGTATTTCGGCATTTAGTCTGTCGTCTTCTGTTTCAGTACCATTTTGGTCACATAGTGTCTGGACATTTTGTTTTGATCCACCTACCGCTTTGACACAAGACCAAAATTTCTTACGATTTCCTGCCAAGTTAGTACACAGAACTTTACTTTCGAATTCATTGAACGCCTCTCGCATAGCCCTCCTCACACTACATTTGGTTTCGCGTAATTTTTGTTTGTCTGCAAGGCTTTGGCTATATTTATGTTTGCTGTGAAGTTCCTTTTGCTTCCGCAGCAGTTTTCTAACTCGGGTGTTGTACCACGGTGGCTCTTTTCCATCTCTTACGATCTTTCTTGGCTTCATTTTCAATTCCTCTTACTAGTGTACATTCTTCATCAAGCCAGCCATTGTATATGACTCGATCTACTCCTCCTAGATCATCATCAGTTTTCGTAAGGGTGTCTTTTTACTTTCTTCCATACTGTCTCGATACTCTCACTGTCAGGAAAGTGTGCCATGTCTTCCTTGAGTAAGTCAGGGAATCTTGGACCAGACTCAGGCTACTTGAGCTTATCAATATGGAATTTCTTCGTACGAGATTCAGGTAACTTCCTTGCACCACGTACCTTCCTTGCATTAGATATTCAGCGTCTGATTGTTGCATTAGCGCCCTTTTAACTTCTAACATTCATCTGACTGGACAGATTTCTTCCATGTATTAGGAAGTGATGAATTTGTTTGAAAGTATTTTCATCTGGAGATTTGACTTGTATCTTTGTGGTTAAAAGTTGTGGTGCCCACTGCCATATTTCTTGAAGCAGCACAGTCTACAAGTCTGATAAAATTGTCATTTGAGCAATCATGTAAGTTGTATTTTCCAATACAAGACTGATATTCATCTCCTTTTCCTGTTATAGCATTCATGTCTTCAAAAATTATCTTACCATCTGTTCTCGTATATTCAGTGTACACTTCATCTAACTCCTCATAAAAAGCACCCTTCTCTTCCTTACTCTTCTCTTTAGTTGGGGAAAGAATACATACAAGACTATAACTGAAATTTTTTCCTCTGATTCTAACTCTGTACAATCTGTGTGATATCCCCCTGGAAGTCTGGAGGCGGCGGCTCAACTATGAATTATTTTATCTGTATACTGAACCAGACATTGTCAGATACTTTAAGATTAACAAACTACCGAATGATTAAAAGGATAATAAGTGCAGTGCCTGTGGAACCAGGAAAGTAGGAAAACCTAAGCTAAGGTATGGGAAAGGTGTCAGAGAGGACATAAGGAAAACTGGAATTCAAAATTTGAAGAGCTCGACACTAGACAGAGAATAATGGAACATCATCTACAGAACGCCAACATACACATAAGGCCATTGCGCCGACGATCATAATTCACGAGAAGACGTAATTGTTGTGGTCTTCAGTCCTGAGACTGGTTTGATGCAGCTCTCCATGCTACTCTATCCTGTGCAAGCTTTTTCATCTCCCAGTACCTACTGCAACCTACATTCTTCTGAATCTGCTTAGTGTATTCATCCCTTGGTCTCCCTCTACGATTTTTACCCTCCACGCTGCCCTCCAATGCTAAATTTGTGATCCCTTGATGCCTCAAAACATGTCCTACCAACCGATCCCTTCTTCTAGTCAAGTTGTGCCACAAACTTCTCTTCTCCCCAATCCTATTCAACACCTCCTCATTAGTTATGTGATCTACCCATCTAATCTTCAGCATTCTTCTGTAGCACCACATTTCGAAAGCTTCTATTCTCTTCTTGTCCAAACTAGTCATCGTCCATGTTTCACTTCCATACATGGCTACACTCCATACAAATACTTTCAGAAACGACTTCCTGACACTTAAGTCTATACTCGATGTTAACAAATTTCTCTTCTTCAGAAACGATTTCATTGCCATTGCCAGTGTACATTTTATATCCTCTCTACTTCGACCATCATCAGTTATTTTACTCCCTAAATAGCAAAACTCCTCTACTACTTTAAGTGTCTCATTTCCTAATCCAATTCCCTCAGCATCACCCGATTTAATTTGACTACATTCCATTATCCTCGTTTTGCTTTTGTTGATGTTCATCTTATATCCTCCTTTCAAGACACTGTCCATTCCGTTCAACTGCTCTTCCAAGTCCTTTGCTGTCTCTGACAGAATTACAATGTCATCGGCGAACCTCAAAGTTTTTACTACTTCTCCATGAATTTTAATACCTACTCCGAATTTTTCTTTTGCTTTCTTTACTGCTTGCTCAATATACAGATTGAATAACATCGGGGAGAGGCTACAACCCTGTCTCACTCCTTTCCCAACCACTGCTTCTCTTTCATGCCCCTCGACTCTTATAACTGCCATCTGGTTTCTGTACAAATTGTAAATAGTCTTTCACTCCCTGTATTTTACCCCTACCACCTTCAGAATTTGAAAGAGAGTATTCCAGTTAACATTGTCAAAAGCTTTCTCTAAGTCTACAAATGCTAGAAACGTAGGTTTGCCTTTCCTCAACCTTTCTTCTAAGATAAGTCGTAAGGTTAGCATTGCCTCACGTGTTCCAACATTTCTGCGGAATCCAAACTGATCTTCCCCGAGGTCCGCTTCTACCAGTTTTTCCATTCGTCTGTAAAGAATTCGCGTTAGTATTTTGCAGCTGTGACTTATTAAACTGATAGTTCGGTAGTTTTCACATCTGTCAACACCTGCTTTCTTTGGGATTGGAATTATTATATTCTTCTTGAAGGCTGAGGTTATTTCGCCTGTCTCATACATCTTGCTCACCAGATGGTAGAGCTTTGTCATGACTGGCTCTCCCAAGGCCATCAGTAATTCTAATGGAATGTTGTCTACTCCCGGGGCCTTGTTTCGACTCAGGTCTTTCAGTGCTCTGTCAAACTCTTCACGCAGTATCTTATCTCCCGTTTCGTCTTCATCTACATCCTCTTCCATTTCCATAATATTGTCCTCAAGCACATCGCCCATGTATAAACCCTCTATATACTCCTTCCACCTT
The DNA here is from genome assembly GCF_023864345.2 of Schistocerca serialis cubense. NCBI lineage: Eukaryota > Metazoa > Arthropoda > Insecta > Orthoptera > Acrididae > Schistocerca > Schistocerca serialis. The sequence continues at coordinate 497,077,793 of NC_064645.1, forward strand.
TCTGCCTTCCCTTATTTGCTTGGAACTGGGTTTCCATCTGAGTTCTTGATATTCATACAAGTGGTTCTCTTCTCTCCAAAGGTCTCTTTAATTTTCCTGTAGGCACTATCTATCTTACCCCTAGTGAGACAAGCCTCTACATCCTTACATTTGTCCTCTAGCCATCCCTGCTTAGCCATTTTGCACTTCCTGTCGATCTCATTTTTGAGACGTTTGTATTCCTTTTTGCCTGCTTCATTTACTGCATTTTTATATTTTCTCCTTTCATCAATTAAATTCAATATTTCTTCTGTTACCCAAGGATTTCTATTAGCCCTCGTCTTTTTACCTACTTGATCCTCTGCTGCCTTCACTACTTCATCCCTCAGAGCTACCCATTCTTCTTCTACTGTATTTCTTTCCCCCATTCCTGTCAATTGTTCCCTTATGCTCTCCCTGAAACTCTCTACAACCTCTGGTTCTTTCAGTTTATCCAGGTCCCAACCCCTTAAATTCCCACCTTTTTGCAGTTTCTTCAGTTTCAATGTGCAGTTCATAACCAATAGATTGTGGTCAGAATCCTCATCTGCCCCTGGAAATGTCTTACAATTTAAAACCTGGTTCCTAAATCTCTGTCTTACCATTATATAATCTATCTGATACCTTTTAGTATCTCCAGGATTCTTCCAGGTATACAACCTTCTTTTATGATTCTTGAACCAAGTGTTAGCTATGATTAAGTCATGCTCTGTGCAAAATTCTACAAGGCGGCTTCCTCTTTCATTTCTTCCCCCCAATCCATATTCTCCTACTATCTTTCCTTCTCTCCCTTTTCCTACTGACGAATTCCAGTCACCCATGACTATTAAATTTTCGTCTCCCTTCACTACCTGAATAGTTTCTTTTATCTCGTCATACATTTAATCTATTTCTTCATCATCTGCAGAGCTAGTTGGCATATAAACTTGTACTACCGTAGTAGGTGTGGGCTTCGTATCTATCTTGGCCACAATAATGCGTTCACTATGCTGTTTGTAGTAGCTAACACGCACTCCTATTTTTTTATTCATTATTAAACCTACTCCTGCATTACCCCTATTTGATTTTGTATTAGAACCCTGTATTCACCTGACCAAAAGTCTTGTTCCTCCTGCCACCGAACTTCACTAATTCCCACTATAACTTTAACCTATCCATTTCCCTTTTTAAATTTTCTAACCTACCTGCCCGATTAAGGGATCTGACATTCCACGCCCCGATCCGTAGAACGCCAGTTTTCTTTCTCCTGATAACGACGTCCTCTTGAGTAGTCCCCGCCCGGAGATCCGAATGGGGGACTATTTTACCTCCGGAATATTTTACCCAAGAGGACGCCATCATCATTTAATCATACAGTAAAGCTGCATTTCCTCGGGAAAAATTACGGCTGTAGTTTCCCCTTGCTTTCAGCCGTTCGCAGTACCAGCACAGCAAGGCCGTTTTGGTTAATGTTACAAGGCCAGATCAGTCCATCATCCAGACTGTTGCCCCTGCAACTACTGAAAAGGCTGCTGCCCCTCATCAGGAACCACATGTTTGTCTGGCCTCTCAACAGATACCCCTCCGTTGTGGTTGCACCTACGGTACGGCTATCTGTATCGCTGAGGCACGCAAGCCTCCCCACCAACGGCAAGGTCCATGGTTCATGGGGGGGAAGACGTAATTAATAACTGATAATATACGAAATTCGTATATTAAGACGTAATTAATAACTTATAATATACGAATTTCGTAAAATACTTGATTAAATAATGAAACACATGACCATACCCATTTGTGCAGCAACTCATGGTTTATTGACCAATAATTTAGTAACACGACTGCCTCCTTCGCCGAATGGTTGGCGTCGCTACGTTTGGTGCGAAAGAATCCAGGTTCGATTCCCGGTACGTGCTCGGATTTTTCTGAGGAAAGGAGGTCTGGAAAGGGTTCCAAACAGCCTCAGCGGGCCAAATACGGAGTTACTTGAGTAAAGGAGCAGCGGCATCATCAGGATTCATCTACTGGCTATAACGGGCGAAGGGATTAGCAACGTTGTCATGACATGTCCCGCGATCTTTTCGATCCTCTTACTGCTTTATAAGCAGCAGTCGGCCATTTGGAATAGGCCTATGACCAAACCCGTGAGTACTGTTTAATTTTGTAACATGATGTGAAACTTCAAGTTTATACACGAAGTTTCGGTATTACAGCCGGATAACGTCAACTTCTGGCCACGATATTCTGACTGACAATCATTAAGTCTTCTTCAGGTGAGTGTTTTCCATTAGAGATTTCTAGTTCGCATCGCTTCTTTAAACCACATATTGGCGCGGAAACTCATGCACAAAGGCAGCCGCTAGATGGGGCATTCCGTTTACCGTAAGCCCCCCCCCCCCCCCCCCCACACACACACCTGTATTTACAGGTGTTTACCTGCCACCACTCAGAGTAAGGACGTCATCCGAACGTTGGTACACCGGGCACTTGTTGTGTCCGATGGAAGCAGCCTTTCAAAGGAGCTGGAACACCAACAATCAGTGTTCAAAGATACCGTATATTCTCCACATCAGATCAGCAGAGCTTTAAGGAAGAAGAAACGTGACAGCCGCCCTCCCCCCCCCCCCCCCCCTCCGCCTCCACACACACACACACACACACACACACACACACACACAAAAGATCAACGGGAGAAGGAGCGGTTCAAGTCGAGGGCGTTCCTCCCGTATGTCGACAATATGTCAAAATAATCTTCCGCCCATCCACAAAGACTTGTGCACTTATCGATTCGGCAAAGGACGACCTAGGATTCCGGCAGGCTGGAATCTGCAGAGTACCTTGCCTGTGTGGCAAATCGTACATTTGTCACACAACGTGCGTGAAAGATGCGCTGAACATGATCACCACACTCGTCTTTCGCAGCCCTGTAAATCAGCCATAGCCGAGCACTCTTCTCCGCAGGACATTCCATTGACTGTTCTGCCACGAAAATCTTCGACTCGACGAGACCCTTCTGGGATTCAAGGAATCGGTGGAAATATCGTTAGCGCAAGATCTTACTAACCGTGATGGAGACTTTCCACTGGATAAGACGTGAAACCCGGTGATTAATTTCTTCACAAAGAAAATATTTTATGACCAATGACACGTCTAGCGACAGTTAATTTTGAAATACAAATTGTAACTGCGCGAGTGCGCATTCCGAAGTATCACATTATGCATCCGCCTGCGCACCATAGATGGAGCAGTATTCGAAGAGGGCACGGAAATCGACAGAGGTCGCTCAAGTAGCGGCTGTCTTTGCGCACGCGTCTCCGCTCCAGTATTTGGAATGAAGGCAACGATGCGAACCAGAAATCTCCAATGCAAAACACTCATCTGAAGATGGCTGAACGGTGACAGTCGAAATATCGTGGCAAAACGTCGGTGTTGTCCGGCTGCAATTCCAAAACTTCATGGAATGCTCATTACTCAGAGAAAATTTCAAGAGTCAACTTCAAATCTGTTGTAAGGAAATAATTATGTCTACTTCAGTGTCATTTTCGTAATTATAATTTCGAGAAAAATAGATAGTTAGTACTCCTATAATGGTAGAAACGTGCAGAAAGAAGTTTCGAATACATACAAAATTATGCTCTGTAAACTGTGGAATCTGAATGCATGTTGATATTTCATTATTGAATTGCTGTGTCCTAAATCGTTACTAAATGTCAATAATTGACTGTCGTGAATAAAAAGAAGTCGTTACTGTTGTCCACACCACCACTTACTATTCCTAATACGTATTAAAACTAAGAAAAAAAATTGTAAAGCGGAGGCAAGCGCACAACTATTTGCGTGTCATATGAATGTTTTACGACTGCTAATTCCCGTCTTATTTGCTTGTACCCGTATAAGGATCAGGCCAAGGAATACATGAATTATGATGAGGCTCTCTCACTTGTGAGAACGTTGGACGTGTCCGGGTATCCTCTTAACTAGAGCCGGTTTCTCGATCGCAGCTCTGATAACATAGGACCTTGTTTTTCTGCACAAGTCCGCTCCATGTCTTCATTCTCACACAGTCTGCAGCGGATCTACCAACGGATAGTACCGTCGAACAACACGGTGGATTCCAACGCTACGTCGATATTTGCATTAGTCGATAAATCCCGTGTAGCACGTTTATCATTCCAATCCGGTTGTGTTTCATTACAGAATTGAGACTCAAAACTGACTGCACCGTCCGTGAGAGTGACCATGCAAATTACTACCGCTGTCGTACCGTGGAGAACAGTATACTCACAATATATCATAGACCATTACGACATCGCTTAGTGTGCCTGCAACACTCCTAGTCGGAAGAGGTAGTGAGTATAGAAAACAGACGTGGTCTCTCGTTCTCCGTACGTCAATGCAGGAACGGTATAATGTTGTCCTGCTCAAGGATCAGTCAGGGGTGAGCATGGAGACTGACCATCGCTGTGTGTTCATCTTCCGTGACTATGGGACATGACACAATGCTGCGAGTGTTGTGGAAAGATTCGTTAGTTGGTAGATTTGTGGAGGGGACCAAACAGTAAAGTCATCGGTCCTATCGGATTAGGGAAAGACGGGAAAGGAAGGCGGCCGTGCTCATTCACAGGAACCATCTCGGCACTTCCCTGAAGCAAGCGATTTAGGTAAATCATGGAAATCCTAAATCTGGTTGGGCGGACGCGGGTTTGAACCTTCGTGCTCCCGAATGGGAGTCCAGTGTGCTAACCACTGCGCCACTTCGCTCGGTGTGGAAAGATATCGAGCAGTGTTACCGGCTGAGGCGAAATATAGTTAGGATCAGGTACGCCAGTCTACATGTTCCCAAGTGGTACAGTGACGGCTGGTGCCTACAAAGATGTTATTCCGCCAATGTATATGCGCCCTTTGCATCACATCGACAGCGGTGATGATTGACCATGGATCAGGCGGTGGACGAGTAGCTGAAAGTTGAAGATTTCATACGTCCAGAATGGTCACCTCGCTCTTTTAACTTAAATGCGACCGAACGTTATTGGGACGCTCTAGGCCAGTAAGAAATATTTGTGGCGTACAGAGGGTGTTTGTTGATAACATGGGAGGAGACACTGCAAGCTGTGTTGGACGGCCTGAGCATATTGGGCATCCTGTATTGCCATGCGTCAACATCACTGCTTCTACTGCAGTCCCGTGAGCCACCGTGAGGGGACACCATAAACGGCAAGGGCGCCTCACTACCCAGAGCCAGTTATCCCGTATACTTTATAACTGTGTCCGTGTCACGGGTCACAATGTTGCCAGAGCAGCTTTCATTGCACGTATTACACCCGAGTCGCAATTCGCATAACAATCTACAAAATCTTTTAATAGGCAATATTATCTCGTATAGCCCTTGGAAGAGCACACAGCTCCAATAGGTTCTTCCTGTGTTACCAAAACCTCATCGTGTGATTATGCATCTCTCGTCGATCCACGCTATTTTAGTTGTAGAATCTTTTTCCGTTAAATGAAGCGACGATTGTTGCTTAGTCTAGGGTTATAGTTATAATCTCAAATTTCGTCACCAGTGCCAATCTTTGAAGGGAAGTATGTACCGGTTTGAGGCAGTTATTTATGTTCACTTGCCCGCGAAAGGCAAAGGTCCCGAGTTCGAGTCTCGGTCCGGTACACAGTTTTAATCTGCCAGGAAGTTTCATTTATGTTTCTTGCTTTCACGCAGCGTTGCTACTGTCACCACTATCCTCTACGTCTTCAATTCTTCTGACAGAATAAGTTCGCACTTAACATGATTTATTCCCAACGTGTTGTAGAGGCTTTGAATGGTCTATCAACGATCTTTCAAAATCAGATCCCTCGCTGTCTGGAAGTTTCTTGCTGTTCAAAGCAATTGACGGCCGACTGGACGGTCGTCATCTACAGACGATGCTCGTCCGTTTTTGAAATGCTTGTACCAGTCGCAAGTCTGTCTCTGACCCAAAATGTTGTCTCCTACAGCTTACTTCATTTGGTCTGTTTCTACAGCGGTTTTTTCAAGTTTAAAACAGGCCTTATACAGACTGGCTGTTCTTTCAGGTCATCCATCGCAAAACCGAAAACTCAATGACGCGCGACTGTGGAAATATGCTCACCAACAACTGACGAAACCACTCACCAATCAGCTGCTTTTCACGCTTATTCACGGACGACGTACTGGAAGTAGAGGTATTTCTGTGTACTCTTAACCATTTGCGCACGAACTTCAAATTTCAGGAACTTTTGGGTAACATCTCGTACGACAGCTATATCGTTTAAAATATTCGCTGCAGGTAGGCCAAATGCCAAGATTACGCAGTACCGAGCCGGTTTCTCACGGTCGATGTTATTTGGTAGGAACTCATCAACGTAAATATCCAATCAGACAGTTATTGTGCCACCAACGACTGAGCGCTGTCGTCGCGAAATTGTTCCAATAAAGCGGCGAGGTAATCTACGGCCGACTAATCAACACTGCGGAACCCATCAACGGCGAGAAGCGGCCGACGGTCAAGCACGTAGACACCTCCCGGCCCATTAGCCGCGCGGGACACGTACAGGACGTCTTTTTTAGTCATTTTCCTCTAACGCCCCATGTACATCAGGGCATGTTTTTATCGTGTCCATCTCTCGCTCGCTCATGACCTAAATACACAGCACTTACCGTCTCTGATTGCGCAGGTTAAATATCTGGCACTATTCTTGGATTTCCCAACTATTGGTTTTTAATTGGTCTCACGTTTCTTATTTGTGCTCTTTTCCATCAGAGCATTTTTTTGTGAAAAATTTTTTTCCTATGATAGCTACGAGAGTGGTCATTACCGTAGCATGTCGGGCTATCAAGTGGTCCCCTTCTTGGTATCTCGTTGCCCAGATTTGGAACACGCCTGTTTTCTCACTGCTGCGACGATTCCTTAAAATACCGAGCAGTCACTTTAAACGAGTCCCGTATAAGCGGTATCCCAGTAATTCTGTGCAACTCCCCAGTTCAGAAATCGCTTTGGAGATGGGTGGCGATTCGGAGTACTCTGCCTTCCAATCTTTATAACAGGCGTGACTATCTGCGTCATCCCCCCATCCTCCCCCCCCCCCTCACCACCACCACCACCACCACCACCACCACCACCACCACCACCACCTTGTATGTAGTCTAGCTCTGGCAGGATCAATGCCAGACGTGGCGTGATAGCGCAGCCTGGAATGACGATTTAGTAAGGAGAAAGGCGCTTTGCCTTAACCTCTCTGATATGCGGTCCCCAGATGAGGTATCTATACCCAGTGTCAGCCCGAATACTTCGCAGTGTGGTCATGAGATCGAGCTTCCCATGATCCGCACTGAGTGAGATATCGTCTGCCTGAGGTATACAGGGAATACAGAGTTGCAAATCCCAATTGGCACGTTTCTCACACGACATTCTGAAAGCCAAGATCAAGACAATCAGGTAGATCCAGTATTTAGTGACTTCCGGAAAGGATCTGCCTCAGTACTACAGAACACTTTTTAATGAAAATACGATCATATGGCGTCTCAAACGTAATATGTGACTGGACTGAGGGTTGTTTTTTTTTTTTTTTTTTTTTTTTTTTTTTTTTTTTTTTTTTTTTTTTTTTTGGTAGGGATGTTGCAGCATCTTTATTTTGGATAGTGGTCATCGGCAGATGTAGAAGTGTAACTTCAGGCGTGCCCAAGGAAAAGCGTTGTGGTCCTTAATATTTATGTTGTGTGTTCGCAATGTGGTGGACTATGTTAACAGTAACATAGTAGATCAGATGAGTCAGTTATCACCTCCTCCATGGTGAATCTAATGTAGCTTTCATTCTAGTTCAGTATTCGACGAAAGACCAAATGTTTTTCACCTACGACCAGTGGTGTAAAGGGCGAAGCGGCGGCGGCGGTGGTGGTGGTGGTGGTGGTAGATGGCACTAAAGTGGGAAGAGGAGCTAAGATGTGTGGAAGGTATAAAACGAGGAGACGCTGACACTGTCGAGCAATCTTTTCGTAAGACCTAACACCCCAGGCACGGAGGCGCTTGTCCGTTGTTTCCAGCTACTAGGTTGAGGAAATTTGATCCTCTCAACTACGCTAATGCAACCGAAGTGTAAAGAGTAGATTTTGCGTTTGTTATTTTTTGTTTTTTTATGGCATCAACAAAACAATGAAAAAGGAATCGCGTTACTGTTGCCAGGATTGCGACTGTGTATGAGAATTTTTTACATCGTTGATGTGTTAATCTCAGTAAAGGAATAAACAGCTAAAGCAGCAGAAGACGCTAAGCATTAACAAAAAACGGAACGGGAAGATGCCACGGGGGGGGGGGGGGGGGGGGGGGGGGGGGGGAGCGAGGAAGGGCAAGGCGCCACAAGGACCAAGTCTGCCCTGGTCGCCGGTTATCCTAGTAATGCCACTGCCTATGAGGCAGGACAAGAACAAATATCTCTAAGTACACATGCATCACGATGGACTAAGTGGAAGAAATATATGAACCAGGTGTGAGTGACGTCAGAAACGAGGTGCCATCAGCTACGCATCAACCATGCGAGTAGACGAACGCAGCAGTAACACTGTGCCACTTTAACCACGAGGTCCGTCATATGACGCACCAATGACGGCGTGCCCTCCCTACGAGATATTTCCCTGAACAGCGGAGCGCCTTTGTGCGGATGATTCCTTAACTCATTAATATTCCATCGAAGTATTCTTTTCTCTATAAACTGTGACAGACATATGACAACCGTCTCTGTTGCTCAGATCAGTATCACAAGTTAGTGCTAGGGTGGTCGTGCGATTGCCAGTTCGAACCATGCTGGTGGATGAAACTCAGACCAGCCGTATTTTGGTGTCTAGGAGATGGGACGCTGGTGGACATTTGTCATGACAAGACATTGTTAAACTGAACCCTCAGTCACCCGTGACCATAGGACACAAATTACATACCTTACACGTCACTCACAATTCGTGCGGGTATTCCTCCCACCAGGGATGGAAAAAAAAATATCACCACCACAATTTGATAAATAATTAAATTTAATGAACTACAAATCACTTTTGTTGTTCTTCCTGTCTGGTATTATTCTACAGAGTACTCAAAAATACACAGAAGGAAAAATACGCAACTGGAATCACACCACTTTTGAAAAGAGAGATGAGATTAAATGCATGAAATTATAACGATCTAACTTCGTGTAAATATATGTCCGTCCCGTGGCTGGAACAGAAGATCCGTAGAGCCTACACTGCTTGTGGAACGGCACACACTGATGAGTGTAAACATTATGGCGACTGCCTAAAGCAATAAAATGTGGTCTGATGGCGTCGCGGACATTTTACGCGAGAAGAAAATGATAAGCGATAAGCGGAGCAGAGACGAATACGGGATCAGTCAAGCGACAACGCGGACCACAAATAGGAAAATCCATTAAAATAAGCGACTTTACGAAGGGAAATTCTTGTTTCCTGGCTTTTGGGGACAAGCACCTCGAAAACAGTGGTGCCGGTTGGCTGTTCGCGTGCTACTTTCACGAGCGTCTGCGGAAACTGGTTGGAGGTCGACTACAAGGAGTTGGACGTCCACGCCTCATGAAAGTACGTGGGGCTGACGCTTGCCTGCTCACGAAAGTAGGATAGGAGGCGACCTGTCACAGATAGAAAACAATGCAGGTGCAGGCAGAAGTGTTCTGGAATACACCGTCAAGCGTACATTTTGGAACAAGGGGCTCCCTAGCAGACAAGCCTTACGTGTCCCCATATTAACACAACGACGTTTTAGTTACGGTCACAGGGGGTACGCGATTATCGATATTGTGATGATGATGATGATGAGGTCCTATACTCCGAGGAACGAAGGGGACGATGCGGGTGACCCGCACCGCCGACTAGGCTAGATACTAGCGGAGGTGGTTTGCCATTGCCTTCCTCCGACTGGAATGGGATGGATGATGATGAAGACACAAAAACACCCAGTCATCTCGAGGCAGGGAAAATCCCTGACCCCGCCGGGAATCGAATCCGGGACCCCATGCGCGGGAAGCGACAACGCTACCTCAACACTACGAGCCGCGGACATCGACATTGTACCTTGGATCAATGGAAACGCGTTGCCCGGTCGGTCGAACCACGTTCCTGTGCAGAGAGGCTGCTCAGAACATGCAACGCACCACGGGCGTGGACCGATGGGGAAAGAATTATGCTATGAGGGACATTAAACCGGGTTTCCATGGGATCTGTAGTAGTAACAGAATGCACCACGACAGCAGTGGTCACCTTCATCCCTGCGTGCTTGGTATCTTCCCCGACGGCGGTAGCATCTTCCAGCAAGATAACTGTACGCGTTACAAGGCCAGAACTATCCTGGAGCATGGCAGTGAAATCACGTTGAGGTCTTTGCCATTATATTCGCCTCATGAAAAACCCGACATAACAAATCTGGAACGCTATTGCGCGTCATTTCCGCGCTCCTTTCAGGTGAGATGCGTGATATGTGGTGAGACATCAAGTGTCACGTAGGCTATCTACAGCAACGTATCAAGGAGTTGTCGAATACCGGCCACATGGAGCCGCTGCTGTATTTCGGTTCAGAGGTGCGCAAAACGTAATTAAGAAGGTCATTATGAAGTTCTGGCCCATTAGTGTGCAGTATATCTGAATGTCTGAAGTTTATGTAAGGACTTGGGAATAATCCAAAATGCACTTCTTGGCTGAGTTTGTAACGCCGGAAATGCATATCCTCCTATTTCCATCTATTGTACTATAATTTGTTTTCCTTATTTTTGTTACCTGAATATATGACATTTCTGTCTCTTTATATATTGTAATTGTTTTACTGTTTGTATATATATATATATTTATGCATTTATGTCGATGTATAATTGGTTTGTTTCGTAAATATTATTTGTATTTTTACGCTGGGTCTTGCCTAGGGAAAACTGCTATCGAACGATTACGTCGATAGGTCGTGTGACGAATCAAAGTGTGTAGGATCTTTGGTAGTGTTAACTCGGCCGCGTGAAGCGCGGGCAGAGCAGACAGTGAGAGTCTGGCGGGAGTAGCGAGTGGAGCAGGTGTGTTGTGTGACGCTCCCGCGAGTTGCCGCGCTTTCGGGGTTTGGCAGCATGTAATTGCGCTCGACTCGCGATGATAGTTTCTGACATGGTGTCGCGGACGGGAAGCATTAGCTGGCGCACATCAAGAGCCCGTTTCGCCTGGTGACCGTGTCGAGAAGAAGGCGCGCCAACATCCAGCTTCTGCAACAGCGACGGCCGACAATGAGTGACTGTCGCCACCTCCTCGATCGACGGCTTCAAACCTTCAATCAACCAACAAGGAAGACTAAAAGCACGTGAAGTTTCAGAACTGTATGGCAGACCTCAGCTTTTCAAATTGTTCCATTTGCCTCGCAAAATTACAGCAACTTAGCATGAACCTTTGTTGCTCATTGTCCCGATTGCATTGCCAAGCAGGGTCCCTTCCTTTCCGAAATGAACCCGAGTGTCGTTGAAATTCAAACGCCAGCATTAAAATAATATGATTAGATTTCACTGCTTTAATTTCAAAGTTCAGTAGCTGGCTACAATATTTAGGTTACACGAGCACAAATTTAGAGTGCGAGTTTTGTTAGCATATTTTAGCTTACCTGTGACTGCAGCTCAGCTTGGTACGTACTAAATTTTACTATTGTTAATAGTTCAGAATCATTTAATTCAAGTTCAAAGTTAAATATCTTGTTTCTAAATTGCGTAGAGTCAAGTTGCTTTTGAAATGATTGTTGAGGTAGTCCAAGACTAACCGTATTTTACTGGATTTCGATGTGCTTCAGAAAGAAAGCTCACTATTAACTTCAGTCACTAAATTAACTTTCGATTTTCCGGTTTTAGTAATTCTTTTGCTAAATTGAGTCAGAGTGTAGCGAAATTTATTACTTCTGACAAACTTTCAGTTTTCACACTACACGTGTCAACCTTCAGTTGCCACGCTTCTAGTGCTAATTATATGTGTAAAAACCTTTCTTTTTCAGTTACTATAGTAATTGTCCTTAGGACTGGCGACCGTAATTTCCCCCAAATCTCAAATACCTAATTACCGATAGTTAATTGTTAACGTAACGGCTGCACATTTACTTTCCTTATTAACTTTACCCCTTTTCAAAATTAATTTCCACCAGTTTCATTAGCACATTTCCTTTCATTTAGATGTAACCCTTTCCTCCCTCTTTACCGATAGATTAACTTCGGTGACGATTGCTTTTCCCAAATTTCCATTAGGTACACGCGGTTTAATTTATCACTGTCATTAAGGTCGATAAGTGAGGGGGGAGGTTACACGTGGCGACCGTGACAGGACAATCTTCAAATTTGAGGTTGTTCTGGACACGAATTTTGCATTGTGCAAATCTCGTAACAAAGTACTGGTTACGAAATGGTCGATACGTCAGCGAGAATATTCGTGTGAGGAATCCTAATTAGAGTTGAGATTTTGCATTTATATTGAAAATTATTAAAATGAGTGAAGGCAACAATTATCAAAATTTGGTAGACTTGGATACGGAACAATCGGTCGAACAGTGGGAAACGCGCACAGCGGTACCCATTGTTCCGGGGCAGGCGGCTAGCATGAAAGATGCGACCGCCGAAACGCAACAAAGAGCAGAAATGGAATTCCAGACTTTAGAAAATGTTTCGGAATCGGAAGTGAAAATCAAATCTGAATCCCTTGATGACGAATACGGGGGGACAATGAAAGAGGAAGCCGCTACGGAAGTAAAACCGGTGGTTTCCGGGAATTTAACTGATTTATTGAATGTTTTGATTCACGAAACCAAAAGTCAATCGGCAGAAATTAAAGATCAGGCTGCCAAGCAAGAAGCTCAGGCTGCCGAGCAAGCAGCTCGGGCTGCCAAGCAAGTAGCTCAGTCTGAAAAAATGGAACGAATGCTAGACAATCAGAACAAAGCTATTAATGTTGTTAACAACAATGTTGAAGTTGTTAACACAAAAGTTGATAAAATCAAAGACGATATTGTCGTGATTAATACCGAAATCGGTAACCTTAAACAGGAAATGATAGGCGTTCAGGCGGAAATTGCGAGCATAAATACTCGATTTGATTCCGAAATTAGCAGAATCGAGAAAAGTGTAGGAGACGCAGTTGCTCCGATCATCGAGAATAAGGTGACGGAACAAATTCAATTAGTGAGAAAAGAGGATCAACAGAAGGTGGAAACTTTAAAGGCTTTAGTATCCGAAGTAGATACCAAAGTGACGAAGCAGGCTAACACCTGCGAAGAGAAAAAGAGGGAAGTGGAAACGCTTGCGACAACCACTTGCCAAGTGATTACGAGGGTGTCGGAATTAGAAAGGAAACTTGACGAAAAACAGAGCTATGTGCCAATCTGTGCACATAGTTCGGAGTTGTTGACGAAAGAGGAGCGGTTCGACCCCTTGAAAAAAGGCGGTATACACCCGACGGATTTCATTAAAAATTGTGAAAGAGTTTTACCCAGATCATGGACTGATGAGAGAAAAATTAATGCGGTTATTGATGTGTTGGCTGGTGATGCCAAGCGTTGGGGCCTAAACCTCAACATTACGGACCTGACATTTGACGAATTTAAAAATTTGTTTCTGGCTGAATACTGGTCAGAGCGAAAACAGCAAAGTGTCTGGCGCGAATTTGTCGTATCGAGGCCTTTCGATGCGAATTCGCGCGGTTCGATGAAGGAGTTTTGTGAGGGCTGGATCCGCAAGTTGGAATATTTGCGTGACCGCCGCTCGGAATCCGAAATAGTCTGGGAACTCTACAAGAAGCTTCCAGATGATACAAAACGATACGTAGGAAGCAATTACAGGACAATCAATGATTTCCTGGAAAGAGTGGAGGACGAGGACAATTGGCGCAATAATCGCGACAGTGGCAGAGGCCGTGGTAACAACAACGGGTACCACAGCAACCACAACAACGATAACCACGGGAATAATGCATACCGCAACCATGGCAGCAATAACAATAATGGTTCGGACCGTAATAACAATCGGTACAATGCAAATAATAGCAGGAATGACGGAAACCAGTATCATACTAACGTGATACGGGCTTCACAGAATAGTAATGACGCCAGAGGGTGTGATCAGCCGCCTCAGCAGCATCCGGGGAGCGTATCTGCTGGGACGAGACAGGGAAACCATTAGCCGCGCCGGTGAGGGGCCGACCGGGCGTGGAGAAATTTTGGCGGCCCAATAGCAGGAGAAAACCCAGGTGTCGTCGGTATGAAAATTCCGTGTGGAATAATCAACGGCGGGAGAGTGTGCCAGTGTTAAGAGAAAGGAGTGCGCCCACAAGTAGTAGATCAGCTGTATACACGGCAGTAGAAGGTACATTCACTGTCAGTGAGAACAATTTAAGTAGTGTTCCGGAAATCGATTATAAGGTGCCAGCTGTAATACCCACAGCGGAACTGGAGATTGAGTTTAAGAATGATTCGCAATTGTTGAGAGAAGATCAGATGTCGGATAAAACGTCCGTCATCGAGCGAGGGGATGCAGAGAGGGATGAGGTCTGGTTAAGGCAGTTCGGTCGCTTATACGACGAACTAAGAGATTATAGGGGTCTGTATGGGAGAAGTGTTTATGGGGAGCGCGTGCAGTATTTGCCGCGTCTCGTCCCGCAGGAAGATAGTGATTGTGAAGTGATAGAAAGTTCTGGCCCTAACCCGCAGACTTTACTAGAAATAGTTGATGTTAATGGGGAGCACGAGCAAGATGCGTCGTGTTTCGTCCCGCAGGAGTTGAATGTTGAAGTAGTAACGGAAAGTTCTGGCCCTAACCGGCAGACTTTACCGAAAGTTGTAATGGTAGAAGTAGCCGACCCATCCGACGCGAACATCCAGTTTAAACATTGCGAGAGTATTAAGGAGAAAGATTGCGAAAATTTTAGTGATAGCCGGACACGATTGGTAGAAAAGCACATAGATTACAACGTGTATGAGGTTAGAGCTGACATTATACGGTCAGACGATAGCAGTGTGGGTTGCGCAGATCCAGAGGAAGTAATTGCAGATAATACTGGGCACATTCCTCCAGGTAGAGTGGCAGATGAGATTAATCTGACCAAAGAGGAATCAACGAAGGTGACAATTAGTGAATCGATAGCAAAGCAACACTCACTAGTTGACGAGTTACAGGAAAAGGTTTCGGTATTGGAGGCGAAGCTACAGACTAAGCCTCAGGACAGACGTGTTGAAATTAAAACTGTATGTGAACAGAGGCTGAAAAAGCCGCCAGATAAGCCGGATTTAGGATCAAAGCCGGATGGTTTTTTCTGGAATGACCTGGATATAGACAAGGATTTACTGTGGGAAAATAAAGAAACAGTCGAGGACAAGTGTAGACGGGTAGTAGTGTCTGTTAATATGCACGACCTACAACTAAACGTGTTGATTGACACCGGTGCAGAATTGAGTGTTGTATCTGGGAAAATATTTGAGTTACTGAAAGACAGACCTGGCATCGTAGTTATGCCAGTAACAGGAGTGAAAATTATCGGTGCTACTGGGAAGGCCAGTAAACCGGTCACAAAACAAATTTTTGTCAACTTCGAGATATGTGGGGCACGATTTGAACAAGAGTTTGTCGTCGTGCCAGACTTAACTACGGAAGTAATTATCGGGTTAGATTGGCTATTAAAGTACCGTGCAGTGATTAATTGCGAAAGCAAAACTTTGACATGTACGTCACAAGATAAAGCAATAGTAGTTAGTTTTGACGAGGCAGGAGACGGTGTGCATAGGCAATACCAGCCTATACACATTGTTAACTGGCCGGATGACATTGACGTAGGAATGAGTTTGAACTGCCGTAATGTGAGGAAGTTCGTCATTGACAAAAGTGTAGAAAGTGAATTGGAAGAGATAATCAAATTCCCTCCACGGATTGACATTAGTATTGGTGTGAAAAACGATCGTTTGCGAGAAGTAATGAAGCTAAAAGCCGATGCTCGCATACGTCGTAATGACGCTAAAGTGCGTTTTGCTAAGTTTGCAATCGGAGACTTAGTACTTGTAAAAGCTCATGAGAAATCGAGCGAGATAGACAATGAAATCTCTAAATTTAAGTTTGTTTATAATGGACCATTGTAGACCTGAAATTGTACCAACCATGGATTGATTATTACCACAGATAGGGTAATTTGTACAGTATGTAGATATAGAGTGTAAGATTTAAGGATGTGCCATGTGGCGATGCTTTTGCCTGACCTAGAGGTCATTAAAGAAGTTGTAATTAATAAGTAATTTATGTTGATTAAATGATTTAAGAGTTACTGAATATTAATCAATCTAAAAATCCAAGCTGCTAGTTTAAGTTTTCAGCTGAGTCACAGTAGATTAAGGAATGTAAATATGATTTTGTAAATAGCTGTAAGATTCCATAAATATGTGATTTACTAGTCATTGCCGATGTACTTAGACGCTGTTTTAAGTTTCAGGCTAGTACATGCGTGTGATGATGGACAGTGTTGAGTTATCCACTGTGATAGTATTAAGGGACTCCTTGAGATTACTCGGGAGTGAGTTTTTCCTAAAGAATTCAGTGAAACGGACGTTCTGGAAACGCCGTCACAAGGGCGAGTGAGATCAAGCGTGCCGCACACGCGGGCGCAACAATACTGGCGAGGCGAGCCGCTGTCGGCTCTTGTGCCGCTGTTGGCTCTTGTGCCGCTGTCGGCATTCTTTGTACTTGCGAGTACGAAAGGCGGAATAGTTTTTCTTCCCGGACAGCTGATGTGAAAGAATTCTGCTGTCAATATTTATGTTTTTTTCGATCTACTGAATATTATTTTCTTGTTTAGCGTTAAGTGGAATCTCATGACGAGATAATAATTATGAAAAGGTTATATAAAATGTGTATTCTATGTAATTAATAATTAATTTGCGTATTTTGATCTACCTGTTTTCTATGACCGTGTAATCTGATTAATTTTGTAAATAGTATTCCATTTCTTGATACTGCTAGGAATTTAGAATTTTAGAATGGCTAAACCATTTTCTATGTTTTCTATCACTTTTAATATGTTGTCAACCTGTTTTATTTTGATCAAGATGACAGAGTGGAATACGATTAGGAGTGTCTCCACTCAATTATTATGGTCTAAAAATTGATTTATGGTTAATTAGACGAATGCTAAATTTTGTTGATGTTTTGAGCATATGCATTTCCGCTGTTTTTTTTTGGGGACATTTTCTGAGTCTGTTTACGTTACACGAACATCCTCAGACAATGTGGGGCACGTGTAACGCCGGAAATGCATATCCTCCTATTTCCATCTATTGTACTATAATTTGCTTTCCTTATTTTTGTTACCTGAATATATGACATTTCTGTCTCTTTATATATTGTAATTGTTTTACTGTTTGTATATATATATATTTATGCATTTATGTCGATGTATAATTGGTTTGTTTCGTAAATATTATTTGTATTTTTACGCTGGGTCTTGCCTAGGGAAAACTGCTATCGAACGATTACGTCGATAGGTCGTGTGACGAATCAAAGTGTGTAGGATCTTTGGTAGTGTTAACTCGGCCGCGTGAAGCGCGGGCAGAGCAGACAGTGAGAGTCTGGCGGGAGTAGCGAGTGGAGCAGGTGTGTTGTGTGACGCTCCCGCGAGTTGCCGCGCTTTCGGGGTTTGGCAGCATGTAATTGCGCTCGACTCGCGATGATAGTTTCTGACATGGTGTCGCGGACGGGAAGCATTAGCTGGCGCACATCAAGAGCCCGTTTCGCCTGGTGACCGTGTCGAGAAGAAGGCGCGCCAACATCCAGCTTCTGCAACAGCGACGGCCGACAATGAGTGACTGTCGCCACCTCCTCGATCGACGGCTTCAAACCTTCAATCAACCAACAAGGAAGACTAAAAGCACGTGAAGTTTCAGAACTGTATGGCAGACCTCAGCTTTTCAAATTGTTCCATTTGCCTCGCAAAATTACAGCAACTTAGCATGAACCTTTGTTGCTCATTGTCCCGATTGCATTGCCAAGCAGGGTCCCTTCCTTTCCGAAATGAACCCGAGTGTCGTTGAAATTCAAACGCCAGCATTAAAATAATATGATTAGATTTCACTGCTTTAATTTCAAAGTTCAGTAGCTGGCTACAATATTTAGGTTACACGAGCACAAATTTAGAGTGCGAGTTTTGTTAGCATATTTTAGCTTACCTGTGACTGCAGCTCAGCTTGGTACGTACTAAATTTTACTATTGTTAATAGTTCAGAATCATTTAATTCAAGTTCAAAGTTAAATATCTTGTTTCTAAATTGCGTAGAGTCAAGTTGCTTTTGAAATGATTGTTGAGGTAGTCCAAGACTAACCGTATTTTACTGGATTTCGATGTGCTTCAGAAAGAAAGCTCACTATTAACTTCAGTCACTAAATTAACTTTCGATTTTCCGGTTTTAGTAATTCTTTTGCTAAATTGAGTCAGAGTGTAGCGAAATTTATTACTTCTGACAAACTTTCAGTTTTCACACTACACGTGTCAACCTTCAGTTGCCACGCTTCTAGTGCTAATTATATGTGTAAAAACCTTTCTTTTTCAGTTACTATAGTAATTGTCCTTAGGACTGGCGACCGTAATTTCCCCCAAATCTCAAATACCTAATTACCGATAGTTAATTGTTAACGTAACGGCTGCACATTTACTTTCCTTATTAACTTTACCCCTTTTCAAAATTAATTTCCACCAGTTTCATTAGCACATTTCCTTTCATTTAGATGTAACCCTTTCCTCCCTCTTTACCGATAGATTAACTTCGGTGACGATTGCTTTTCCCAAATTTCCATTAGGTACACGCGGTTTAATTTTTCACTGTCATTAAGGTCGATAAGTGAGGGGGGAGGTTACAAGTTGACAGAAGTCATGGGACAGCGATATGCACATTCACAGATGGCAGTAGTATCACGTACACAAGGGATAAAAAGGCAGTGCACTGACTGTGTATCCAGGTGATTCATGTGAATTTGTGTCCG
Source organism: Schistocerca serialis cubense (assembly GCF_023864345.2). Lineage (NCBI taxonomy): Eukaryota > Metazoa > Arthropoda > Insecta > Orthoptera > Acrididae > Schistocerca > Schistocerca serialis. The sequence goes on from NC_064645.1 coordinate 497,096,810, forward strand.
ATATGATTATGGACGCACGACGGAGTTAGAAGCATAGGACATTCCATTTCGGAAATCGTTAGGGAATTCAACATTCCGAGATCCACAGTGTCAAGAGTGTGCCGAGAATATCAAATTTCAGGCACTATCTCTCACCACAGACAACGCAGTTGCCGACGATCTTCACTTAACGACCGGCAGCAGCGTCTTTTGCGTAAGGTTGTCAGTGTTAACAGGCACAAAAAGCTGCGTGAAAGAACCGCAGAAGTGAATGTGGGACATACGACGAAAGTATCCTTTAGGGCAGAGTGGCGAAATTTAGCGTTAATGGGGTTCGGGTTGATTTGGTGGAAGAGACCAAACAACGAGGTCATCGGTCTCATCGGATTAGGGAAGGATGGGAAAAGAAGTCGGCCGTGCCCTTCCAAAGGAACCATCCCGGCATTTGCCTGAAGCGATTTAGGGAAATCACGGAGAGCTAAATCAGGATGGCCGGGCGCGGGATTGAACCGTCGTCCTCACGAATGCGAGTCCAGTGCGCTGACCACTGCGCCACCTCGCTCGGTGGCGTTAATGGGTTATGGCCGCGGACGACCGATGCGAGTGCCTTTGCTAACAGCACCATATCGTCTACACCGAGTCTCCTGAGCTCGTGACCATATCGGTTGCACCGTAGACGACTGCAGAACGGTGGCCCGGTCAGATGAGACCCGATTTCAGTTGGCGTTAGATGATGGTTCGAGCGTGGCGCAGACTCCACGATGCCATGAACTCAAGCTGTCAATAAGGCATTGTGAAAGCTGGTGGTGGCTCAATAATGGCGTGGGCTTTTTTCGCATGGACTAGACTGCGACCTCAGATCCAACTGAACTACTTGGAGACCAATGGCAGTCATTCATGGACTTTGTGTGTCCAAACAACTATGGAATTTTTATGGATGACAAAGTTCCACGTCACCGGTCCCCAGTTGTTCATGATTCGTTTGAAGAACATTATGCATATGACTTGGCCTCCCAGATCGTCCGTCATGAAGTCCATCTGATATTTACGGGACATAATTGAGAGGTCAGTTCGTACACCAAATCCTGCACTGGCAATACTTTCGCAATTATGGACGGCTATAGAGGCAGCAAGGCTCACTATTTCTGCAGGGGACTTTCGACGACACGTTGAGTCCATGCCACGTCGAGTTTCTGCGCTACGCCGGGCAAAAGGAGGTCCGCCACGATGTCAGGAGGTGTACTACTACCTGTCACCTTAGTGCATTTACCCACGTCTTCCGTTCACCTGTTGAGTCAATAGGCACTTGAAACTGTCTTCTAACTGGTTCAGAAAATAGTGCTCAATAATCTATCGTAATCTGGTAAAATATTACCAGTGCAATAGACGGGAAACTAATGTACTGACAAATGGCAGCTGTTGGCGTGGATATTTATTAAAAACAGTCCGAGGATTCACCTTGCGTCCATACAGTTTATGACTGAATAATCCTCAGAAACACTTACGCTACAAGAGGACTCGGGAACCTCTCCAGACTGTACTTACACTGCCAAATTTTGTTTTTATGTTACAAACCGATTGCTTACACGCCTTTAATGATGCAGGATTTCAAAGAAGGCAGAGAAATGGCAGTAGCTACCGTGAGCGGTCGCTCTTTACGAAACTTTGCCAGACGCCCGTTCTGCTAGGAAGTGCCCATGTCGTCGATGAAGCTTTCAGAAAATTCGACGGCGGTCTCCCCCCCCCCCCCTTTCCACTTCACCAAACATTATATGTATTAATTATTGGCAGTTTCGCAACATGCAAATTCACGCTGCAGTAGTTTCGGCAGAATCCAATTTGTAACCTTCGTTCCCTTCAAAGTGCGCCCCTCTTTCACTATTTCTTTGTCCCACTCTCCTCCACGCTAGAAAAAATACTGTGCCATTATACACTGATGCGCCAAAGAAACTGATATAGGCATGCGTATTCAAATACAGATATATGTAAATAGGCAGAATGAGGCGCTGCGGTCGGCAAAGACATGTGTCTGGCGCAGTTGTTAGGTCGGTTACTGCTGCTGCAATGGCAGGTCATCAAAATTTAAGCAAGTTTGACGTGGTGTTATAGCTGGCGCACGAGCGATGGGACAGAGCATCTCCGATGTAGCGATGAAGTGGGGATTTTCCCGTACGGCCATTTCACGAGTGTACCGTGAATATCAGGAATCCGGTAAAACATCAAACCTCCAACAGCGCTGTGGCCGGAAGAAGATCCTGCAAGAACGGAACCTACGAAGATTGAAGAGAATCGTTCAACGAGGCAGAAGTGTAGCCCTTCAGAAGATTGCTGCAGATTTCAGTGCTGGGAAATCAACAAGTCTCATCGTGCGAACCATTCAACGAAACATCATCGATATGAGCTTTCGGAGCCGAAGGTTCACTCGTGTACCATTGATGACTGCACGACACCAAGATTTACACCTCCTTTGGGCCCGTCAACACTGACATTGGACTGTTGATGACTGGAAACAGGTTGCCTGGTCGGACGAGTCTCGTTTCAGATTGTATACGTAAGGGAAATAAGAGCTCGTACTGAGGCGTTCGGACAGTCGTTTTCCCTCGCGCGATCAGCGAGTGGAACAGTAGGGGAGAAATAGGACTTTGGCACCAATTGTGCCCTCCGTCACACACCGCTTGGTGGCTAGCGGAGTATATATGTAGATCTCCTCAATATGATCATTAAAAAGTATATATATAACACATCTCGTGACAATCTCCTGCAATAGCGTAGCACAATCTCCGCGCCAACTGTTGCTTTAAACGCTGTTAAATGACTGCTGCAACGCACTACATTCGAAGAAGCACCCAGTGTACCACTAGATGTCTCTCTCTTGCAAACGTCAATGGTTTCATGCGAAAGGCACTGGTACCTAAAATTTAAAAAAAAAATGGTGGTTTCAGCCAGAAACCACTGGTACTGAAAGGCTTCAGGAGTATCGGACCAGTCATGTGACTAATTTCTGAGCCTCCGTGTGTAATACAGGAAGCTCCGTGCTACTGTTCGCAAATAATGTTATTGTATACAAGGTATCCCTGACAGTTTTCAGGGATATGACAGGAACTGTCATCTGGAGGAAAAACTTCATATGGACACAAGCCTATTCAAAACTGTTCCCGAGATAGAACACATTTAATGCACATTTGTTTTTGGGCGGGTGGCGCGCCCGTATGTGTCTTACCCACACGATCTCTTTGAAGTTTCATTCTAGCGCAAGCTACGTTGTTAATTCCAACCTCTTTGCTCGTGAGGTCTTTCTGCTATAGAAACACGAGTGGGACCAAAACTGAACCCTGCAGGTCTCCATTTATGATTTCTCCCCAGTCACTAAAATTCCGTACCTTTCCAAATTTTCTTAATTATTCAGCACAACCTCTCCTTCAGTTCTATAAACAATAATGTAGATACAATGTGTTGTATCCACATTCAGAATAGAGCATAGTCCATATGAAGTTCTTTGCTTCAACATTCGTCTCTGTCATATTCCTGAATACTGACCATTCCTCGGGGGACATCCTGTATGGTGAAGTAGCAAAGCCAACTCCAGTGCGGTTTCTTTATAAGAAACACGTTGCGTAATATTTCCTCATACACAGATTTTAGATCGAATCATTGTTACCTAGTTTGTGCGGAGGCCTGACATGCTTATCACTTGCGTATCCTTGCATGTGGCACACTTCATGCCGATTTTATGTTCGTTGCATGGCGCCTTGACGGTGTTGCAATTTTAACAGCGAGCAATATATGATAGATACAACATTTTTGTGCTCAGTAAAATGACGTTCATCCCTCAGAGAAACTGGTGTCCAGCACCACAGTTACGCTGAACTGGGTTCCGCTGGGACCACAACCCCGGCCCGTTGTGGTACGCGGCGTTTGTTCTGGCTACAGGAGCGCCCCCCCCCTGCTACCCGACCTGTGGCTGGTTCCCGGTCCCGGTCCTGGCCGGTAACGTGGACGTAAGGCGATCCCCAGCGGCGTGAGTCACAGCACGCTGCGGTCTGCAGGCCCGCCTCCAGGTTCCGGGAGAGCCTGCGCTGCTCTGGCCGGTAACCGAACCCCGGCGACCATGTGGCGCCTCCGGCCGACCGCCCGCGCCTCTGTCTCTAGCGAAAGCTTTACGCTGACTCTACGCACACTTCAGCAGTCGACGCATAAAAAATAATTGAAACAAGATAAAGCTGTCTTCAACTGGATGTTTGGTTTCAACGCAGGCGACATTCTTCTCCACTAACGCTGTAACATTAAGTTTTCTTCATGGTCTCGTTAAATACACGATTACGTGATGGTGTAAAAATGTTTCCGAAACATATTAATTAGAGCTATTACGTCTTAGTTAGATCCTATTCTGCAAAACCACCTGCGATGCAGCCCCCTCGTAATGAGTACACCGATCTCAACGTTTCTTGCGTTTGAAACGCCTCGTGAAAGTCCTTGTTAGGGTGTTCAGTACTCTCCGCTTAAATCTCGGCCCACTTCAAGTTTCATCTTGGGTGCGAAAAAGAAGAATAATTCTAATGGTGCACAACAGAGGGGTGGGGTGCGGGGACAACAACCAACTCCTATCCTGCTCATAGTCAAACGTTCTTGATTAGAGTAGGCTCTTTACAGGCGTGCAAACACAGACAACTATCCAATCGTTCGTACACCACTTCTGTGAACGTTTTCTCCTCGTGTCCTCTTTTCAAGCGTCTTAGAACATTGCCACAGAACTCTACTGACCGACTGACAAGAAGGGACGAATTCTCTACATACCATCCAGTCAAAACGAAAAGAAAAATTAATATTATCAGTCTTGACGTACAAAAGCCCATTCCTCCCCTCACCTTTCCACGAGGTGAACGCCACCTCTTCCATGGCGACGGTTGCTAATTAGTTTCAGGGTCATTGCTATAAACTATTTCCACCAACGCTGACAAACTTTGAAAGAAAGTTTGGGTCGTCCTGACACAGTTAAGATTCCCTGCTGACTTCCCCACGAGATTGCTTCAGATCGTCTTGAAACAGCCTAGCATGAACTTCGCTGAAATGCTCCTCATATTCAATTATTCTGGCAGACTCTGTTTACGTATGGCGAAACTTATTCCCAAGGTGTCGCAGAGGTTACGAATAGTCTGTTTACGATCTCCCAGAATGAGATCCCTCACTTTTTGAACATTTTCTGGTATGGTGGTGGTTGATGGCAGACTGGAACGATCGTCGTCGTCATTCGATGTTCGTTCCAGCTATGCTCTCCTATGTGAAGTGGTTACTCGAAGTTTCTGTTGTGCAGTTTGTTACATACTGGTACTGCCTGCTATTCCCATCGTAAGGATTGAGAGGGCCCTTCGTTCATTTCATTATGGCGTCTTGAAGCTATTCTAACTTTTAGGACATACGTGTACTCCAAACGGGTAGCTCTACCATTTGTTTAGTAGAGCCACTGCTCTCAAGTAGCGTCAGTGTCTTCATTCCGGGGTTCAAAAGTGGTTCAAATGGCTCTGTGCACTATGCGACTTAACTTCTGAGGTCATCAGTCACCTATAACTTAGAATTAATTAGACCTAACTAACCTAAGGACATCACACACATCCATGCCCGAGTCAGGATTCGAACCTGCGACCGTAACGGTCGCTCGGTTCCAGACTGTAGCGCCTAGAACCGCACGGCCACTCCGGCCGGCATTCCGGCGTCTAAGGTGGAAAATTAGGGCGTTCTTCGATCTTCTTCTATGGTGTACAACTTCTGGTTTTTAATTCTCGTCATCACGAGGTTAACCTCGGCTAATCCATGCATGTGCTTGGGCGGAAAATCTATAGGTGTATGAAAAAGGCATCGTAGTGCCATATTTTGTTGCTTCTGGAGTCTCTGTATGTGAGTTTTCGCTGACAGACTCCATAATGGACTAGCATAGTTGGTTATCGGTCAAAAACAGCTTATGTAAATTGGCAGTCCACGTTTACTATTCGTCCTTCTCTGCATTAAAGCCAATGCGCCTGTTATTTACCTATCTCTCCCGGTCGTGGCAGACATGTTGATGTCTTTGTGGAATGCTGTTGGTCACTTTTTGCTCTAAGCGTGGTAATATATACACACTTGCTGGCTTTTGCTGAAGTAGCGAGGTCAGAAGTATATACTCTATGTGATCAAAAGTATCGGGACACCTGGCTGAAAATGACTTACAAGTTTGTGGCGCCCGTCATTGGTAATTCTGAAATTCAATACGGTGTTGGCCCACCCTTAGCCTTAATGACAGCTTCCACTCTCGCAGGCATACGTTCAATTAGGTGCTGGATGGTTTCGTGGGGAATGACAGCCCATACTTCACGGAGTGCTGCACTGAGGAGAGGGTTCGATGTTATTCGGTGAGGCCTGGCACCAAGTCGGCGTTCTAAAACATCCTGAATGTGTTCTATAGGATTCAGGTCAGGACACTGTGCAGGTCAGTCCATTACAGGGATGTTATTGTCTTGTAACCACTACGCCACAGGCCGTGCATTACGAACAGGTGCTGGATCGTGTTGAAAGACGCAATCGCCACCCCCGAATTGGTCATTAACAGTGGGAAGCAAGAACGTGCTTGAAACATCAATGTAGGCTTGTGCTGTGATAGTGTTACGCAAAAAAAATAAGGGATGCAAGCCCCTCCATGAAAAACACGACCACACCATAACACAACCGCCTCTGAATTTTACTGTTGGCATTACACACACTGGCAGAGGACATTCACTGGGCATTCGCCATACCCACACCCAGCCACTGGATCGCCACATTGTGTACCGTGACTCGTCACTCCACAACGTTTTCCACTGTTCAGTCGCCCAATGTTCAACGCTCTTTCCACCAAGCAAGGCGTCGTTTGGCATTTACTGGCGTCATGTGTGGCTTATGAGAAGCCGCTAGACCATAAAATCCAAGTTTTCTCAACTTCCGCCTAACTGTCATAGTACTTGCAGTGAATCCTGATGAGGTTTAGAATTCCTGTGTGATGGTCTGGATAGATGTCTGCCTATTACAGATTACGACCCTCTTCAACTGTCGGCGGTCTCTGTCAGACAACAGAAGAGGTCGGCCTGTACGCTTTTGTGCTGTACATGTCCCTTCACATTTACACTTCACTATCACTTCGGAAACAGTGGACAGGAGTGTGTAAATCTCGCGCACAGATATGACACAAGTGAGACCCAATCACCCGACCACGTTCGAAGTCCGTGAGTTCCGCGGAGCGCCCCATTCTGCTCTCTCACTATGTATAATGACTATTGAGGTCGTTGATATGGGGTACCTGGTAGTAGGTGGAAGCACAATGCACCTAATACGAAAAACGTATGTTTTTGATCACATAGTGTATATTGTAATGTACTGTACTGTACTGTACTGCTCTCTCTCTCTCTCTCTCTCTCTCTCTCTCTCTCTCTCTCTCTCTCTCTCTCTCTCTCTCTCTCCCCCTCTCTTTTTAAGGTCCCCTGAGGTACTCCCGCCTTACTTACCTTCTCGTTGACGTGTCTTTTCCCACACGCACAGCAAAGGTTCTTCCGTTGAGATAGGTTGGTAGGAGTTTCACTAAAGATCGTGGAACGATCCTGCTAGTCCTAAAGTGTACGCCGCTACGATTCTGTGCACTTTTTGGTGGCGCTGTTCAGAAGCGATGTGTACAGTGTATAGTGAGTCTTGTGGTGCGTAAACGTGGCTGTAGGTCGTTATAAAAACGTACAGAAATGAAATGGTTGATCCGTAGTGCTTTCGGTCATCATGTCGCTTTTTCACTGCATTACATTCACTGCCTAGTCCATGAGTCCATAGAAGATCCTCGAAGATGTGGAACATGTCAGAAAAAAAAAAAAACGAAATTACACGATACATATTTAACGTAGTATTAGTACAGGTATGTTCACAAGGTGGTGTACGGCAGCTAGTACGGCTGAAAACGAATAAAAAATCAATTTAAAGGACAGAGAAGTTGTGTGTTTTACCGCCCGTCAGCATCATTTGCCTGTTAAGCTTTACATTTGTGCACAATCAATATTTGAAGGTTAAAGAACGCAAATACAACAGGAACAAAAGTCGCTGAAGAAACGGAACCGCGCAACGAACAATTAAAATCAGCAGATTCACAAGTCATAAACATGGTATCATTTGACAAAAGGGGCACATTTGCACAATATACAACAAATGTAGTACTTACACTCACATTTCCAAAAACGGGAACTGCTTGCTTCTATACACTGATGAGCCAAAACATTATGACCACCTGCTTATTATCTTGTGTGCCCGTATTTAGAACGAAATACATCACTGATTCTGCGTATGAGGGATCCGACAGTTTGTTGATAAGTTTGTGCAGGGATGTGGCAGTAGATGTCATGCAATTCGTGTAAATAACGGGCTGCTGATTTGCGTACGCGGTGATGCGCACAATAGCGACCCAGGTGGGTTCCATAGGGTTTACATCCGGCGAATTTGGTGGCCGAGACATCAACGTGCGCTCACTATAATGCTCCTCAAACGACTGTAGCACGCTTCTGGCTCCGAGACACGGACCATTACACTGCTAAAAGATTACATCGCCGTCGGGGAAGGCATCGAGCGTGAAGGGATGCAGATGGTTCACTTCTCTCTGCGTGTCTTCGATTACTACCACAGGTTCCATGCAAGCGCAGGAGAATGCCTCCCATAGTATAATGTTGGTACAACCATCCTTCGTCCGTGGCACGGTGCACGTTTCGAGCCGCCGTTCACCTCGATGACGGCGTTTGTGTTGACGAACACCGACGTAGTGTAGCAAGAAAGGGAGACCACCCGATGTCGTCGGGTGAACAGTGAATACACAAGGGTGGTCTGCTGTGGAGCTCCATGTTCAACAATGTACGATGAACGGTGTTCTCCGAAACAATTGTGCTTGCTGGAGCACTGTGCTCTTTCGAAAGAGATGCCACAGATCACCATCTATCTTTACAGAGCAGCCAAGCCTCCGAAACCCACGTTCTGTGAAGAGTCGTCGACGTCCAAACATTTAGCGCCTAGTGGTAGTTTCACTGTCCTATCTCTTTTCGTAGATGCTTGGATGCTCACGGCAGCAGTACGTGAGCAATCTACCAGCTTCGCCGTTTTCGACAAACTCGTTCACAGGCTCTGCGTAATAATCTGACCGTAGTCATAGTCGCTTATCTCAATGGATTTCCGAATTTACAGCCCATGTCTTCGCTAGGGTGATGCCCGTCCCTGTCTGCTCCGGTTTTGTTACCGCGTCACGTGCCCGCAGCGCCATCAGGTGGTATATAACGTCGCGGCGGGCAGTGGTCATGCGCAATAATCTGACCGTTGTCAAAGTCGCTTATCTCAATGAATTTCCCACTTTACAGCCCATGTCTTCGCTATGGTGATGCCCGTCCCTGTCTGCTCCGGTTTTGTTACCGCGTCACGTGCCCGCAGCGCCATTAGGTGGCATCCAACGTCGCCGTGGGCACTGATCATAATGTTTTGGCTTATCGGTGTATGATTCGCTTATTCATCGTTGGAGTGTTTAAGTTCAGGTTCTTTCCGCGCGCTATACGAAATTGGAATAATAAAGAATTGTGAAGGTGGTTCGATGAACCCTCTGCCAGGCGCTTAATGTCATTCGCAGAGTATCCATGTAGACGTAGATACAGAAGTAGAATGAATGGGTAAAAGAGCACAGCAAAATGTAACAATACGCACCCTTGAAAATGGTAGCACGTTGAATTTGTGTTGTTTGAAGCAAATGTTAAGCTTAGTCCCAAATAATACTGTTGAGCATCTGTTGCTCGTTATTGTCTATTACGTGGTGTCGTTTCTTCAAGGAGTTGTGCTTCTGTACTCTTTTGAACCATTAACCTTCTAGCATCGATTGTACGCAAATTCCAAATTTTAAAAATAAATGGCTTTCATTGAGGGAAGGAGAGGGGAGGATAAACACACTTAGTATTTTAAAATGATTTTCATTCCCATTTAGCTGTTAGTTCTGATGTACTTTCCTTGCTAGGCGTAACGTATCGTTTTCGTGTCTGACCTCGATGGTAGTCGGCGGCGCCACGACCAGTTTCCGTTTGCAGGAGGACAGGCGGTTTCTGTTCCGACTGAATGTAGTGGACAGGTGTTTAACTAATCCTCCTGAATGAGTGTTGGTAGGAGCCACTAGGCTGATTTCAATGGCGAGTATTTTTTCAGTGGCAGCCGGTGTTTTCTAGAACATCTAAAGTCTCCGTAGGAAGCAAAATTCTGAAATGTTGGAGAATTTTGTGAAGCGCTGTGGAGCTCAAGATATCGAGGAGTGGCCGACAGCCCTCGCGATTCTAGGTAGAGCAGTGCGCCCTCTGCGGAGGAGGTAGTGTTCTGAAGCGTGTTTCTGAAAACTACAGCTGGCGATTGTGACTGATCATCCACGTCATTTTCGCAGTACTGCACGTCTGCAAGAATCGCAAGTTGCGTGGAACCTGCTAAAGCGCTTTCCGATTATCTAGCCGAGTGCTGTCATTAAGTTAGCGTCGACAAGTTCGGTACATAGAGCCATTATGTACGATCGTGGAGCCAATAGTCAGCTAAAGGCGGTGTTTCAGTGAACGAGACAAACTTTGTGAAGTTTAATGGAAGCAGATACATTATATTTGTTTCTGCAGAAATTTCAGTATTTTCTTTTGGTGAGGCTTTTTTCCTTTCTTGACACTCGACTATATTTCTGCTATGCTTTGCAGAAGTTATCGGAGGGAGTTGGTGGGGAGCAGTCAGAGGCGGTGTGCTAACTGTTAGGTGTGAACATTTTCGAGTCCAGTAATCGGATCTCATAATATTTCTGTAGGCGACTGGATGCCTATACCGGCCGGAGTGGCCGAGCGGTTCTAGGCGCTACAGTCTGGAACCGCGAGACCGCTACGGTCGCAGGTTCGAATCCTGCCTCGGGCATGGATGTGTGTGATGCCCTTAGGTTAGTTAGGTTTAAGTAGTTCTAAGTTCTAGGGGACTGATGACCTCAGAAGTTGAGTCCCATAGTGCTCAGAGCCATTTGAACCATTTGGATGCCTATAGTGATTTTAATGACTTACTTTGGAGCAGTGAAAGTTTAACCCTGTCTCGCGGGTCAAAGCAACGCTGGAGACTCTTATTTAGACTCATTTGTCATTTCGTGAACATAGAATGGCAACTCATTAATATATATTAAGAACAGCATAGGACCCGAGACTGAACCTTGCGGCACCCCATTCTTGATTGTGCCCCAGTTTGAGAAATCACCAGTTTTTTGCATATTATGTACGGCAGTGCACAAAGTCAATACGGGTCCGCCAATAAAAGCTTCCAATTAAACCTGCACAGCAGTACGTCCATCGTTTATTTCAGGCATCGCACATCGCCACTGAGTACGTGGACTCAGGGCGCGGGCTCGAGTATCATTGCGCTGGACGCTACGGAAGCTCCGAGGCACGGACGCAACGAATGTTTCTGATGTTACGAGTGGGCGTTCAAAAAGAAATGTAACAATTTTTTTCCACGGCCAGTTTCGGTTAAAAATAAGACATTTGTTGTGGGATATAATGGATATAGTATTGGAGAGCAGCGCGGAGAGTAAAAATCGTAGAGGGAGACCAAGAGATGAATACACTAAGCAGGTTCAGAAGGATGTAGGTTGCAGCAGGTACTGGGAGATGAAGCTTGCAGAGGATCAAGTAGCATGGAGAGCTGCATCAAACCAGTTTCTGGACTGAAGACCACAACAACAACAACATCATCATCATAATGGAATATTTCCGCTTCAGCCCCTATAGTTTCCGGATGCTTCGATAGGTGGCGGCGCTATACCTAGCCTGTAACGGAGGAGCGTTCGAAACAGTGACGTCTCATAGAGTTTCTTTTGGCGGAAAACCAGAGTACAGCAGACATTCATAACCGCTTGCACAATGTCTACGGAGACCTGGCAGAGAACAAAAGCACGCTGAGTCGTAGGGCGAGGCGTCTGTCATCATCGCAACAACATCGTACAAACCTCTCCAACCTCCCGCTTGTCGGCCGGCTGCACACACCCTCAGGAAATCAAAGAAACGACTTCAGCGTACATCGCCACGAAAATGGAAACAAAGCTCTCCTTTTCCATGACAACGTAATGCCTCATCCAAGTCTGCGCACTAGATTAGATTAGTACTTGTTCCATAGATCATCAATACGACACTTCGTAATGATGTGGAACGTGTCAGGTTAATAGAAGGTATCTACACAAGATATTACATTAGACAAAATATTACATGACACTTAATACATTTCATCTTTTTTTTTTTAATTTCAATTTTTATTTTTGTGGGGGTTGGGGAAATTACCCACTAACTATATCCAAAAATTCATCTAATGAGTAGAAGGAGTTGTCATTAAAAAATTCTTTTAATTTCTTTTTAAATGCTATATGGCTATCTGTCAGACTTTTGATGATATTAGGTAAGTGACCAAAGACTTTTGTGGCAGCATAATATACCCCCTTCTGAGCCAAAGTTAGATTTAACCTTGAGTAGTGAAGATCATCCTTTCTCCTAGCGTTGTAACCATGTGCACTGCTATTACTTTTGAATTCATTCGGATTGTTAATAACAAATTTCATAAGTGAATATATATATTGTGATGCTACAGTGAAGATCTCTAGCTCCTTAAATAAGTGTCTGCAGGATGATCTTGCATGAGCTCCAGCAATTATTCGGATTATACGCTTTTGTGCAATGAGCACTCTTTTACTCAATGATGAGTTACCCCAGAATATGATGCCATACGAAAGCAGAGAATGAAAATAGGCGTGGTAAGTTAATTTACTGAGATGTATATTGCCAAAACTTGCAATGACCCTAATAGCGTAAATAGCTGAACTCAACCGTTACAGCAGATCTTCAGTTTCTTTTTCCAGTTCAACCCCTCATATATGCATACGCCTAGAAATTTTGAATATTCTACCTTAGCTACCGATTTCTGATCGAAGTCTTTATTTATTAATGGTGTCATTCTATTTACTGTGTGGAACTGTATGTACTGTGTTTTGTCAAAGTTTAATGAGAGCCCATTTGCAGATAACCACTTAATGATTTTATGAAAAAGCATCGTTTAGAATTTCATCAGTTAATTCTTGTCTGTTGGGTGTGATAGCTGTACTTGTATCATCGGCAAGAAGTACCAGCTTTGCATCTTCGTGAACATAGAATGGCAACTCAATATATATTAAGAACAGCATAGGACCCGAGACTGAACCTTGCGGCACCCCATTCTTGATTGTTCCCCAGTTTGAGAAATCACCAGTTTTTTGCATATTATGTGAACTGCTTATTTCAACTTTCTGCACCCTTCCAGTTAGGTATGATTTAAACCATTAGAGCGCTGTCCCATTCATACCACAGTACTTGAGCTTATCTAGAAGTATTCCATGATTTACACAATCAAAAGCATTTGAAAGATCACAAAAAATCCCAACGGGTGACTTCCGGTTACTCAGAGCATTTAATATTTCATTAGTGAAAGTATATATAGCATTTTCCGTTGAAAGACCCTTCTGTAAACCAAACTGACATTTTGTTAAAACTTTATTTTTACAAATGTGTGAAGCTACTCTACAATACATTACTTTTTCAAGAATTTTGAACAAGGCAGTCAGAAAAGAGATTGGGCGGTAGTTATTGTCATCAGACGTATCCCCTTTTTTATGCAGTGGTTTGACAATGGCATACTTCAGTCTATCTGAGAAAATACCCTGCTTCAGAGAACTATTACATATATGGCTAAGAATCCCACTTATCTCTTGGGAACAAGCTTTTATTATCCTGCTGGAAATGCCATCAATTCCATGTGAGCTTTTATTCTTCAGAGAGTTTATTATCTTCTTAATTTCAGAAGGAGAGGTGGGTGGAATTTCAAGTGTATCAAATGGTGTGGGTAAGGCCTCTTCCATTAACTGCCTTGCTTCTTCTAATGAACATTTAGATCCTATTCTTGTAATTATTAGAGGGGAGTTTACAGAACTTCATTGAATTGTTTTCCTCATCCACCCTACAACACGGTTCTCGCACCTTCTAACTTCCGTCTGTTTGGCCCAATGAAGTACGCATTCCAGACAGATGCGTTAACTCCGTTAGTAACAATGTAAGGAGGGAGGGGTAGGGGGGTCATCTAGTTAATGAGAAAGGCATGTTGACACCGAATTCATTAGCAATTTTAACGGGGAACACAATACGTCGCAGCTCATTGTTTAGCATATGCCAGTTGCTTTAATGTCCTTCACTGCCTCACTGTGTTTAAATACAAGCAAGTTTTAAAGCTTACGTATCCTCTTTGTTGGAACGGGCTTCTGCTCCGCGTAAGTAGTAAAACACTTTCTCAAAGATTTTCAGTCAGTAATCTCCCAGTACATTTCATCTTTTCTTGCAAAATCAGAAGAAAACATACTTAATTTTCCTGCAGCGTGCACTTCCGTTCAAATGTGTGTGAAATCTTATGGGACTTAACTGCTAAGATCATCAGTCCCTAAGCTTACACACTACTTAGCCTAAATTATCCTAAGGACAAACACACACATACCCATGCCCGAGGGAGGACTCGAACCTCCGCCGGGACCACGGTCCATGACCGCAACGCCCTAGACTGCTCGGCTAATCCTGCGCGGCTGCACTTCCATCGATGCAAAGACTAGTGTACGCAGTACCCACACTATCTGATCAAATGTGTTTGGCCACCAGTATGTTAATGCAGAATTGATCACTAGATTTTAATGAAAGACGGACCCGCCAGTATAAAAGGAGGTGGAGACACTATTGTGCTGTCAGTAGAGCTCAGTAACTACCACTGGATGTCACCTGAGTAACAAAGCCATTAAGGGACATTTGGACCCTTCCAAAGCTGCACAGATCGACTGTTGGTGATGTAACTGAAGTGGAAACGCGAAGAAACAACCAAAGACCCAATACCAGCCAGATTTCTTGTACTAACGAAGAGGGACAGTCGAGCACTGTGGAGGACGGTGTAAGAAATCACTCTCCAGTTCCAAAGTGCTACCAGAAGTCCAGCTAACACAATGACAGTGCGTAGAGTCTTAAAGCGAATGGGGTGCTCGAGTGGAAACTACTCATTTGGTGTGATGAATCAGGCTATACCCTGTAGGAATTCGATGGGTCTGGGTTTGGCGAATGCCTGGAGAACGTCACCTGCCATCATTTGTAACGCTAATTGTGAAGAACGGAGGAGATAGTGTTCCGTCATGGGGCTGTTTTTGGTGGTTAGCATGTGATGATCTTATCGTACGTAAGGAAACGCTGAATGCCGAAGAATATGGACACAGTTACGACTTTGTGTGCTGCGTACAGTAGATAAACAGTTCCCGAAATTTCATGCTAATCTTCTCATCTCTGCGAACATCCTGTATAATCTGTTTTGCTTATTCTAGTGTTTCTCTGTTCCTATTACTTGTTGTTGCCTACAGATAGTTTCAGTGAGAAGTTAACTATTCCTCATCACCGTATCAAATGTTCCACTACCTACAGCTTCTTCCTGGTTCCCATATCAGTATCCAACACCAGTATACCTCTCTCATTGAAGAAATCTTTCTCACCTGTGTTCGTCTCCTTCTGATACCTTACTTTCTTCGGTAGCCTTCCATTATCTTAATTCCTGTACAGAAAAATTCACTTCCTGTATTACTTCTTTAGTTAAGAGCCTTACTTAACACATACTGAACCAAGCTAACTATAGAACTGCAGATGAAATTCAGGTGCAAGTTTAGACCAGTGTTCGTTATCCTTGAATTTTTATTTTAGCTCTGTGCTTCAGATCTTATGACCTGGCTTTACACAGTTGCATAAAACTCAGAGCAAACTGCTCGGTTGGAATTACAAAACATATAAAATATATTTGCTATCTATCTAAACGTCAATAAATGCCATTTTATGTAAATAAATATGGCGTATACCAGAAACAAACCCGCCTCGCGTTTCTGAGAAGAGTTATTCACGTGCAATACGGGTATTTGTGTCCGACTGAAAGAAACGACTCCTTTTGCGTCAGCGTGTTTGGCATACGACTCTTATCTGATTGCCGTGTTGTTATCGTACCTCATGTACTGTTTGTTAAACTTGCAGCACAAAAGTGCAAGCCCCTGTGAATGGTGTTCCCTTTTAGCCCGGTCACAGGAGGAAAAACGTAACTAAGGCTCACGGAGAAAATAATTTTGCGTCGACTGTTGCTTACTTGTATCCAAAGGAGCAAAACTATACTGTGACAGATTTATAATTTCTCAGAGAATACTACGATCGGTCAGAACAATACGACCATTCCTATAACGAGGGAATTATTACGAATAAGTGGAGTACAGGACGCGGAACGAAATGAATATATGGTGTAAAATAATTAATAGCGAAAACAGATATGGGTAAATTATACAATAATAAAAGCAAAAATGTCCCAATGAAAACGGTCCCGCGAAAAACCCTTTTGCGACATAACTGCGGATGTGTGATCATGAACCCCCACCACACCTGTATCCTCCTGTTTGGTACAAAATACAGGAAAAACTTTTCGATTGAGTCCTCATCTAATTGCGTTCGAATTATACCTGTAGCCATGGTTGTGGAATGTGGAAGATGCACGACGGGGCGCAGGCACTTTTTTTGCAAATTTAAGACGACATCTAAGGCGCTAATACGGTCGAAGATGAACAGATCAAGCACAGCCTGTACCTTGGCCTCCAAGTTCAACTGACATCTCAATCCACTGAATTTTCTGTCTGAGATCGTCTCAGAAGTGAAATGTACAGCAGTCGTGTTTATATGGTTGAAGAACTGAGGCAGTGAATTGTACGGTTTTTTACGAGTTTATCTGTGGGTGTTTGAAGCAATTCATAACTCAATAGAGAAGAGTGCAGCACTGCATCAAAATCCGGGGACGGCAGTTGGAACACCACCCTACACAGATGCGAGTGTACACTTAATGTCCTTATGTAACATTAGTAGTACTGTATTTCTTGTTAAAGATGGCCGTGGGAGAAACTTGTGCACAGTTATGAGGAGACTTATCGAAACGTTTACATGTAAAGTACGTTTATACGAGGGGCGTCCAACAAGTAATATATCAATTTTTTCGGCCATTTTCCATTGAAAAATGCAAGTGAGACATCGTGAAATATTCCAGCTGCGGCTCCTATACTTTCATGAAGTTCCGAAGGTTATCGGCGCATACGTAGGCTTCAAAACTGTACCTGTATCGTAGATGTCATTGAGTTTCTTCTGGTAGAAAACCAGAGCATTGCACGTATTCATCGGCGCTTGCAGAATGTCTACAGAGAGCAGGCAGCGAACAAAAGCACGGCGGGTCGTTGAGCAAGACGTCTGTCGTCATCGCAACGAGGTGGCAAAAACCTCTCCGATCTTCCGCGTGCTGGTCGGCAGCACACAGCTGATACTCCAGTAGTTTTGGAAGGTGCGGACACACTCATTCGAGGTGACCGACGGCTCACAATCAAACGTCTCGCTGCACATCTTGATGTGTCTGTTGGTAGTGCTGACACACACTTCCACCAGTTGGGGTATTTAAACGCGTGCGCCCGCTGGCTCCCTCGCCGCCTAACAGAAGATAATAACGAACATCTGTTTGGCCCAATGAAGGATGCACTCCGCGGAAAGCAGTACTTGGATTATGGGGAGGTTATTGAATGAAGGATGTTAGATCCGACGTCCACCAATAGGTTGGTTCCCTGCGGGAATACAAGCCCTGCCAGTGTGGTGCCGTAAGGCCGTCGCATTGAAAAATAGAGTTTTGTAACAAAAGAGTGGGGAATAATAAGGTGTATTGGAATCCTGAATAAAACCAACCTGCTTTCATAGAAAACTGTTGCATTGCTTATTGAACGCCCCTCGCACTAACTAGGACAATACTTCGAACTAAGGTAAGTGACGCCTTGTAGTACCACATTTGCAACTGTCTCGCAAACGCAAACGGCTCGTTTGTGGACATGCATTTTCTTCTATCATGAAATCGCTTACTTTCACCGTTGTCACTTTTCGCTGTTACGATACAGCCTGTATTATATATATATATAGGGATACTGAGATGGTATTTTGTATCATGTGTGTATTCAGCGTTCGACGGATGGATGCGATTTTTGCGGCCCTGACAAAGAGGATATTGTGAGAGCAATGCTGATCTGAACGAGTGATACGGAAACGTCAAGTTTTCTCGCGGAGTTGACGTGTTGTCGTCATTATTACCTGTTCAAAGTGGACGAATGAGTATGAACTACAAACATACACGCTGAATTTCCATCTCTGACGTAAAAACACCGGCGAAGGAGGATTGTCCGCAATGTAAACCAGAATAGCAGGCAGTTTTTCTCGCTCCTAACACTGAAATGTAATGCTCAACCAGGCAGTGTTTTGGCACGCACAGTTCATTGCATACTGTTGCAAATACATGGCGCCGCCGTAGGCCTGTAATTCTTGGCCTAAAAGCATCATCTGTTATGACTATTGTTGGCACTGGAACAAACGACTGGATTACAGAACAATGACGATTGTCTAATCTGATGGATCACGCCCGCGAGAGTTCGAATTCATCGTTTTATAGGAAACGGTCAACACACACGCATTACTGGATGCACACAGGCCGGATATGAGGGTTGGGGTTGGGTTGTTTGGGGGAAGAGACCAAACAGCGAGGTCATCGGTCTCGTTGGATTAGGTAAGGATGGGGAAGGAAGTCGGCCGTGCCCTTTCAAAGGAACCATCCCTGCATTTGCCTGGAGCGATTTAGGGAAGTCACGGAAAACCTAAATCAGGATGGCCGGACGCGGGATTGAACCGTCGTCCTCCCGAACGCGAGTCCAGTGTGGTAACCGCTGCACCACCTCGCTCGATCCGATATGAGGTCAGATTCCCCTGGATTTCCAGACGTCATAAAACTAAGTTTAAGATAAATGGTGTTTATCACCTGACACTTTTCATGACTAAGACTAATGTCTTCTCTCCGGATATGTTACTACACAGCACCATTGAACGTGGTATTTGACGACAGCGCCGGCCGTGGTGGCCGAGCGGTTCTACACACTTCAGTCCGGAACCGCTGCTACGTCGCAAGTTCTAATCCTGCCTCGGGCATGGATGTGTGTGATGTCTTTAGGTTACTTAGGTTTAAGTAGTTCTAAGTTCTAGGGGACTGATGACCTCAGAAGTTAAGTCCCATAGCGCTCAGAGACATTTGCACCAGCACACGGGCCCAGGACTTTCAGCATCTATTCCACGAAGAACTAAAACTATTTCCCCAATGGTTACTACTGTAATAGTATCTACCAGAGTTGCTTTTTATATTTTACTTGCTATCGATTTCTAGAGACGGCTCATTCTCAAGCAACAACTAGGTACAATTAAGAATTATGCTCACAATAGCTTGACAGTACCTAACTATTGCTTGGGTATTATCCATCGCTGGAGACCGGCAGCGGCAATAAAATTAAAAAAAAAAATAAAGATCTAGCTCTGAAGGCTCTTATTACAATAGTATCCATCTCACAATATTTGTTGTGGCTGAAAAATAGCATTCACAAGAAATATTGATTACAGCTATTTCCGTTGCCACAAGTAAAAAGGTGTGCGTTTTATGGGTAACCGTGAAGTATAAATACTGCCTGGATCTTGTAGAATATTTGACACAAAGAGTGGCAGTCTGAGCAGAATTCACTTTGTCTACAACGTTAATGTCTCTTTCATCGCCCTGAGTTGGTTCCAAACTATACCCTTCTGCGGGCGCACCTAGTAAACCAGCCAGTTTGGGGAGATTCGTCTGCACGCTAACAGTAGCGTAACCACCCGGTCTGAACGGAGCATGGTGGCGTGCGTGAGGCGGCAACCAGGATGACGTGAGAGTATTGCGGGTTGACTACGTCCGGGGGACTTGTTGACGGGCCTTGCACGACTCTGATACCATCGCAACATTCAAGAGTTACCGTTTAGCGCATCTAAAAATTACCGGTGTGATAACCGTATCAGAAAAATTATACACGACATTACACTCTTTCGATGTCAAATGTGGTAAAATTAGTTGCTTACAGAGTTCTCAGGAATACAATAGAGTTCCGCGCATTATATACAACATATACAGGAACAGCTCTACTGGACGGCGCGAAAAATATGGTCATAGGGGACTAAGCCAAGAGTGATAATTGTTATGATTAACAAACAAAACCTTAGTGTAAGCTGTATTTAAGGAAGAGAAAACAAATGCTAGTATCACAGACGATGTAACAGACTACGCAAAAAGGTGAGGAACGCTCGCCGAGGAAAATCTGATGATACCTAAAATATCGTTAGCTTAAAGTTAAGAGATTCACTGTACGCAAAAAATAAAATTCCAGCACAAGGGCTTGCAAAATACAGAAAAGAAACTAATTTGGCAAGGTTAGAATTAGTAGCTGAAAGTTAATTTTGTCTGGCTTACTATCTGCAGGCAGGGGAAACAATGTTTCGAGAAATGTCAAGAGTCGATATAAAAATGAAACTTTCGAAGATTTTCGTATTTAGCATTATGATACATGGAATCGGAAAGTGAATAGTTTGTGGGAGACAAAGGACTACAGCGTTTATATAAAGGGCTTATGTCAATAGTGGTACAAGTCCATTTTTGTTCATTCTGAGATACAGAAACCTAAAGTTAAAAGAGCGCTGAAAAATCTGCAGTTGAGATACCAGAAATCTTCAAGTATATATACTTGATTTCTGGTATCTCAACTGCAGATTTTTCAGCACTCTTTTAACTTCAGGATCCTGTATCTCAGAATGAACAAAAATGGACTTGTACCACTACTGAAATGAGCCCTTCATATATTGTGTTACCGGAATAAGTTCACAATAACATGGCCGAGATATTGAGCACGAAACAGAAATGACTATTAGAAGCAGAAGCCGACCTGTCGAATATTTTACGTATTTGTTGGAATTTGCAGGAGGGAAAGAAACAGCAATGGACGGCCATGACTAAATTATAAGCAGCCTGTGAGAATACCGTAGTCATCTGCTCTCATAAAATAATACAGCGGCTGCTATAAATTAAATTTCAAACAGCTCAGCAGTACTGTTAATACATCGTCCCCGTGCTAAACAATGTAAACTCGTCAATAAGTGAAACGTAAACTTGTAACGTCCCCACGCAGCGAATCTTTTTTAATTAATAAACGTGTATTCGGCGATACTAAGCAAAGACGTGAAGGGGGCAGCTTTCCTTTGCGACATTAATATTTTGCAAAGATTTTTCAGAATTGCTCACTTAGCTGTTCTGATTGTAGTAGACCTACGCATCTTTATGTTCTAGCGTCAGGTGACATATTAACACTCTGAAATAGTAGTTTTCGTCCTTTAAGTAAATAACGTGATTGTGTTAAAGTTTTTATTCATTAAGGACAGCTACGACGGATCACGAACAAAATATATTTTTCTAGTTTAATACCTCAGCAACACCCGAGACCAGAGCATGACCAGATGTTTTCTGCCAAGGAGAAAGCGATGACAATTTACACCAAAGTCCGACTGCTTCATGCAGAATAGGAATCCAGAGCCCTCAGCAAACGAGTATCATCACACACTTCTTGACTGGTCACGATGTGGGGCAGACGCCTGCAGCCTCCACTGTGAATTCTGAGAGTAAAAAAACTATTAAAATTCTGGAGATTTACATTGTAACAGCTTAGTGACAACTCAGCAGAAGACGTGGCACATGATACGAGTAATTACTCATCTGATGGATTTTACATTTTTCATGAGGCATACGAGTCCCACCTTATTTTCGATAATGACAAAAGCTGAAGAAATGAATTAAAATTTATGCCATAGTCTGGACCTGAGCTCAGGTCACCTGCTTACGAGGCAGATGTGCCAACCGTTAAATCACGGTAGCAGTACGGCTAACAGCTACAGGGACTACCCCAGTTCAGTGGCCTACCGAACACAAACTTCAATTCGTGCCTTCAGTTACGCCGTCAGTATTGCCGAGGTTCTCCGGTATTGGAATAGCACTCCAGCTTTGTACATAATGGGGAAATCCTGCCCATACCTCAGGCGTAGCTGATCTGTTGATCTGATTGAATTACATTTTTCTTGAGACATTATGGGCTGAAGACATGAACCGAAGTTTGTGTTAGGTAGGGCATTGGGCAGTCCATGCAGCTGTGTTAGCCATGCTGCAATGGTGATATAAATTCATTTCTTCAGCTTCTATCATTATCGATGATTAGAGTAATGTGACCGCCCCAATAGCTGAGTGGTCAGCGTGACGGGTTGCCGTCCTACGGTCCCGGGTTCGATTCCCAGCTGGGTCTGTGATATTCTCCCCTCAGGTACTGGGTGTTGGGTTGTCTTCATCATCATTTCATCCCCATCCGGCGCGCAGGTCGCCCAATGTTGCGTCAAATGTAATAAGACCTGCACCAAGGCTGCCAATGACGCCAACGCTCATTTCCATTAGAGTAATGTTAGAGTTTCTAACAGTGAGAAAGAATAATGAATACGAAGAAAAAAATCTTGACTACGCCTGAAGATTTCATGATCTGACGATTTCCGACGACAAAAAAATAACACTACACCCCGTCTTCTGCGTGAGTTTCGCCGCTGTCGAGACGGCAGGAAGCTTAGAAGCTGTTAAAGGACAATGAATGGAGAAAGCACAACGAACTGAAGCGATCAGCTGAAAAAGTATGTCGGGGAATGGTCACTGCAAAGCTAGCTGCCGGCTAATGTCAAGTAGGAGCGGTGCGTATACAACTTTGGAGAAGTGCCTACGGTTGGCACAGACCTGCTCCTCTACTCATCGGTGGCTAATGTTACGCAGACAGTGGTCGATTGTCATGTAAACGACAAGAACTGTATTTCATGGCTGGTATCGTAATGAAAACGCATATATAATAATGTTCAACAGTACCATTGTTTAGACATGGCACCGCTGCTTGAGTCGTGATTCATAACGTAATTATTGAGAAGCTACACTACGCCTGTTCATTGCAGCATGGCTTACCTAAGAAACGAGACACTACAACTGCTTCCCTCCTTGCATCTGCGAAATGTAGCTTCGTAATTTCCCTTTACGTTTGTCCGATAAAGAACAGAATACACTCAGATTACGTTTAATAACAGAGTGAAAATGTTAAGAGTGGACATCACAGAGAACAAATGTGTGTCCGTGTTCGGCGATTCCACATACACGAGAAAGAAAACTGCCACTGTGTGAATGGCCCAACCAGTCGTCCGTCAACGTTTAACAAAATCACATACATAAATTCCTTTTATCACCGATATAAAGGGCTATTATATGCTGTTTGTAGTCGTGTGCGCTATCTGCAATTTACGGCATAGCTAAGCTCAGAAAGCCATTAATTCGAGTGTCAGCCCATCCCATTAAAGCCGTCCTAAATTATAGGCAGAACGTTGCGCCGACTAATGGGCGCGATTTTCAACACGTCGCAACAGCGTGGAACCCAAAACATACATTTTTAGTGTTTTTGTTTTAGGGACTGAGCGAATGGCACAAAAAGCTGACTCTGTATATTTAGAGCCAGAATATGATATAGGTCACTAATTTTCATATTCTTTGTCTTCGGACATAAAACAGGAAACTGGCGTTTATTTGCACACGCCAGTAAATCATTTGACCCCTCCTTTATATTACGCCCTACAGCGACCCCACGATAGTCAGCCGAGAAGTGAGTTCCGAATAGGGATCCTAGTAATAAAACAACACGGTTGCCATTTCACGTGTGCACTATTTTTGCTCCCAACAGCTCTCCCGAAATCACAAATTGCTTTAGCAGTACAGAGGTTAAATGGCGTGCTTCGTGATAAGAAGCTCTCGAACCGATTTAAGTCGAAAGTATTCCACTCTGAAACCCGCCCAGTTACCGCACACGTTACAGAATGTTTGCCGGCAACAAAAGGAGAGCAACGAATTGCTGTAATGGAACCCAATATGCTTCGACGGTTATCTGGTCATAAACGTCATGAGCTTGTGGACTATGACGGAATTCGGAGGCGGTAAGGAATGGCACCCATCATTGACAAAGCGAAAGCCGTCTTTGGTGATATGGGTGCATTCTTAGAGCACACGAAGAAACAATAGAAAAACGCGAGCTTTTGTTGTAAGACGACGGTGAATGATTTACTATGAGACAGAGGCAACGTTGGCTAGATACCCTCTATGTACAACTCAACATAGCGTGTCTCCATCCTGACCAAGCAAAAGACCGCGCCAAGTGGAGATAGAGAACCAAACGTACGAACCCCGTTACGTTGCGAGACAAACGCCAGTGGGGAAAACTATACAGCGGGTTCTCATCTGGCAATGCTCAACCGTCCTCTACACGTAAACAACACCGTTATACTTTCACCTACTTTTTTCTAATGCTATGTCTCTTTTATTAATTTCTATAAAAAAAATCACTGCAGTCCTCATCACAGATGAGACTGATGAGGTGTATTAACTTCCGGCACCTAGCCGCCTACTCATGGTTTCACCGTCCCTCAACCAATTTCCACACGTTTACACGACAACAGCAAGCGAACAGCTTCGCTTCTCCCGAGAGGCTGATCCCCATACGCCGTGCCATAACGATCTGCTGTCTGTCGAAGTCGTATATGCCACTGTATTTCCCATTTGCGGGTGAATCGTCGCTGAAATTACTCCCCCTTTGTCTCTGGTCCGCTTACATACTTTCCTAAGCACGTTACGTGTCCACAGTGTCACCACGCGGCGTCCAATTTCAGGCATGGGAATTGTAATGTTTTCGATCGTCAGTGCACGATAGTGACAGCAAAATCACCACTCAAGATTTTAAGGATTCTGTACATTTTCCAAAAAGTGCTTCGCGAAAACTATGTCGTCATTGCCCCAACAGTTGCCGCTTAAGATACACGAGCATTTTTGTTAGAATTACGTACACAGCAGTTATATTGACCTATTACGATCCTAGCAGCACATGTCTGAATTCGTTCTACGTCTGCTCTCATTCGTACTCCAAACACTGGAACAACACCCTGGAGTAGGTCGCACTAGTGCCTTGTGCCGATTCTCTTTTTACAGACGCACTATATTTCCCTGACGTAATAAATATGTGTAATTGCTCACATTTAAATACTTGCTGTTTCTATGAAAGTGTGAAACCGTGTTAATGTAAGAATGGAAATAATCTTTGATGTGAGAATCACAAACGTTTTTTTGTATGTTATCCTACTTGTATATTTTTATGTTAATGTTCTTATAGTTCTATTAAAATTGTAATGTCTAAGTGACAAGTAAATTCAATTATAAATTTTCATGTACATGTATTTTAAGTTGAAATGTTTATTGACAAGTCCTATGTCATTTTGATGATTACTACAAGGACGCTAATAAACTGAATTGAATTGAGGACCCTTATAACGAATGCGTGTCTTCCACTCGCCTTTCCTAAGTCTGATTTTACGTGATCGTCCTATTCCATAGGGCTTCTTAGTATTATCCTTAAATACCTGTACGATGGACGTGCTGAAGATGTTCACCACTAATTTTGCAATTAGATACAATCGGGATCTCTGTCTTTGTTTAGACGTTATCTTCCTTTTATCCACATTTAAAACGAATTGTCATTCATTAAACCACGTGGGCATTTTGTATAACATCACATCTGTAGGCACTGCCAAGTAAAGAGAAGTTCGATGAATGACAAGGATCATAAGAGAATCGTAGTTACACTGTCGACGGTGTTGAGAACAGAACTGTGGCCTTAACGAAAGCAAGCACCGGACCACGGTCTCGCTCAAAGTTCAAGGCGACGCACTGCGTGTTTAGCAGCTGCTGAGCACCTCTTTCTTCAGGCGTGGTATGTCTGTTGCGTCATTCTTGGTTAACACCTGATCTGCCTAACCGAAACGACTGACACAATGTCACCGGTGACGTCAATCACAGCCGTGCTACAATGGTAATTAAGTTTTCAGCTTGCGAAATACGTGTGGCCGTGTCAATATAAATAATGATTCCCTTGGGGAAAACAAAAGCACTCAGTGCAGGAGCTGTGCAGACGTGAGCGCGAGTGGACAGTAGATTTATCTCTAAGAACAGGTCCTCAGGGAGGAAAGAATTGTTGAATTACTTATAGGGGGTTGTAGGTCAGAGTTCCAGGCATTACACCCTGCAGCCATTCATCACAGATGGCACTCGTTTGCGATGGATAGGCAAAATAAAATTTCAGAATTTCTTGTGACTTACTAGAGCCTAGAAATTATTAATAACTTGAAGGCGGTGCTGTAGCGTACTGATCACGCTATTTGGCCGATATGCTGAACGTCGTGGATTTGAAGCGTTTCCTTTTATTCTGATTACTTTCTTATTATCTAACATATCAGTAGTGATGCATTTTAAAAGATGGATACAGAACAGTTAAATGTATCTGATAAATTGTGCCATTTTCTATAAACCGCTAAACACTTTTGTATCTCCAATGTACATTTACACTGGTAGAACTTTCGAGATCTGTAATATGAGTGACAGCAAAGTCGCTGAGGAAAAAAGTACGGACGCTTTCACTTCTCTTCGCACTTTAATTTTGTCTTTTCTTGATGGTAGGTTTACGGAACAGATGTAAGGTAACTTGAATGTAATTTTGCTGTTTCATTACGATGAGTAGACGTCATTATTTCGCAAGGATAACCATTCTGTCTCCAGCTAATTTACTCAATGTATATTTTACTTTTTAAAATTTGTTTCAGTGAAAAATTTGGAGAGGCCGACGGCTCATTGCTCGGTGGCGGACGACCGAACACTAACCGAATTCTTCCGTTAGCTGCTTTACGTTATAAAGTCAAAAACCCCTGAGGAATTTATTCCTATTATGTGTCCCTTGCTGTACGTAACATTTTATTGTGAGAATTACGTGGATACGTTCAGTTATCGCTTTCATACAATGACGCCAGCCTGCTGACTAGCCTGATGCAAGGCCAATTACAAGAAACGTTCCGACGATGGATCCTAATAAGGAAATCTGTTATTCAAAGTAAGGTAAGTTTTAATGAGCTGCACTGCATGGTGCTATCTAAAGGGATTGTCCACCATTATTTGTTGGTTGCCTCCTTGTTGCGACTGCTGGTTTATGCAAAATCACATGTATGTTAGCTGCTAATTCATTTCGCCCCTCTGAGAAACTTTTCTAGTGAATATCTCATTGAGAGACGCGAGATAACGTAAGAGGTTCGGTTTCCGTCAGGAGCAATTACTGCTTTTTTCGTCTTTATCGAAACGACTGCGATCGTTATTTTAAATCACTCAACTGGTTTAAATATAACGCTTCATTTCAAATCTTTTGCCGCACAATTTTAATTGCTCCCATTTACCACTTCCCTTTCTTAGGTTTTCATTTGGAATGTTAAGCCACTTGTTTTTACATATTTTTATATATTTACTTCGCAATAATTTCTTCATTCTTGAAACCTTATATTTTTTCTCCATGTTACTGTAATCGTTATTTCTATTACCTCTTTAGCTTGAATTTCGTTGAACCTCGAATCATTTAAATCTTCAACAACTTTATTTTGAGCATGTGAGAAGGATTTATGTTTTAGATGTTGGCAAGACGATTACATTCCAGAAAGATGTACATCTTGCAATAAAAAAAAAACAAATTTCACACCATTGCATGCATTATAAATAGATTATTTCGTCTTTTGTTTTTATCCGATAGATCGGTATTTTCAAACATTTAAATATTACGATAGATAAAAAAAATCGCTTGAACAAGTATGTAAGTGAGAAATAAATAAAAGGAAGTAAAAATGAGAGCAAATTAAAAAGTTAATAAGCCGAAAGATTATGAATGAAATAAGTTACATTTCAACCAAGTGACTGATTTAAAATCATGATCGTAATCAAAAAGACGAAAAAAAGTAGATTGCACCCAACGCAATTCGAACCGACAATCTTTAGTATAAGGCAAATAAATTAACCGCTATGTTACGGTGCCATTTTGAAATAATAATTTCAAGGCCTCAGTAACAAGAAATTCTGAATTTTGTTAAGTCGATTACTTGCAAACGAGCGCTTGCCAGTGACCAAGGTGAACAGCTGCACGCCACCGCACACGTAGTTTCAAAATGTACTTCCCACCCTTGGGGACCTGTCATTCGACAGTACAAGAAAGTAAGTCTCCCAAATGTGGAGTGGTCACCCGTAGAAACGCATTGCTGTGGTTCTCTCACTGTACGCATAGATCGTGCAAACCAGGTGAAGGACAACAGATGCATCTTTTATCGTTATGTTTTTATTTCTGACGTAATGTTCGGAATCCTTCTAAGGAATTCATTAGAAGTGTTCTTGTGCACTTCATGTAGGAAAATAAAGCACAAAGCTTTCGTTATCATGTAATTCCGTCGCCCCAGGAATAGGCAGGTAGCGTTACCACGTGCTGTGTCAACCATGCTTCTTTTACTAGACATAATTCCAAGTTTTACGGCAAATCCGCAGCGATAAGTACGAGCCGTACTCATTAAGTTTTAATTATCACCTCGAAAAATTCAATCAGTGATCGTAAAACTAGGTGGTGGTGTTAATACTCTTTCTCTACACATTAATCATTCATTCAATGCGATGCATTTCACCATGTGATGGATGACACACGATGGTAAGTCAGCACTTTGTTCCACCGACTCAGTACGGACTGTTGCAGCGTGGTTCTTCTCCAAATGTAAAAAAGCGAATTGCTGCACGCTACCCCAAAATCAACGGGCTGCGGAATTTCATGGTGGCTCCGCCAGAGGAGAGCTACGTTGCTGGGCCGCGGGGATCTGAATGTGTGCCAGGGAAAAGGAGGCTAACTCTGTATACCTATTTGCTCATAATTTCAAGCCTGGAAGGGTGTGAATGGAGAGTCACGCAGCTTTCTGCCCGGTCTCGCTTCGTCACTGTTTGCTCTAGTTATTTGAGTAATATCCTCTCTCCCCCCGTGTGGCGCTGAGGGGCGGGCTATTGTACGAGTCACAAGAGAGCTCCGTAACGGCCAACGTGTACCAACAGGGCGGAGAAAACTAATTCACTGGGCGGCAGGGGAACAGTGGCTCACGGAAAATGAGCGACACAATCTAGACTAGACTGGAGTGGAGGGGTCGGCTAATTATGCGCTTAGCGTTACGGCCGCGGTGGGCCCTTTGCGAGTGGCCGTAATTTCGCGAGAACGCGCGCACGGAGCAGGGCTGTAGCTAGCAGGAACATCGGCCTGCACTGCAGATGGAAGCTGTGCTGGTGTGGGCGGCAGAGGGTGAGGTGGGGTGGAGGCGGCGCCAGCGGTAATCCAGACAGTAACATCAACAGCCAGAGAGCCTTCCAGTGTACGTGCAACATGATGATGGACCGTCTCTCTCTCTCTCTCTCTCTCTCTCTCTCTCTCTCTCTCTCTCTCTCTCTCTCTCTGAGAGAGAGTGTGTGTGTGCGTGTGTGTGTGTGTGTGTGTGTGTGTGTGTGTGTGTGCGCGCGCGCGCGCGCGCGCGCGCGCGCGCGCGCGCGCGCGTGTGTGTGTGTGTGTGTGTGTCGTGCGCCTGTAAGGGTAATAAGCTAGACACGTCTTGCGAACCGCCCTCGCACCTTCAGATCTGCCAGTTCTCTTCCTTCTGCACCTGACTGATGTCTGACATCGCAAGGGATGAGTACCTATAAGCTGATGATATCACTCGTTTATAGTATCCAATCCATTCCAGAAATTTGGATATACCTGAACGTACAGAGCGGAAGATTAGTGTTTAACGTCGCGTCGACAACGAGGTTGTACAAAGAAAGAGTAACACTAAACAAGAATTGTACAACTGCTACTAAATGGAAAATGAGCCATCACTATATGCATCGGAGGCGGAGAATTAAGCAACCAGCGGGCGGTGGCAGAATCTGAAAGACACAAAGGAAACTTTCTTGGTGGACTGTCCAAGACACTGTTGTCTACATCTACATAAAAACCCGCAAGACACCGTATGGTACATGGCGGAGGATACCTTGTACCACCACTACTCGTTTCCTTTCATCTTATAAATAGAGCGAGGAAAAAACGACTATATGTGTCTCCTCCAGAGCCATAAATTCTCTTACCGTATCTTCATTGTCCTTACGCAAAATGTACGTTGGTAGCCACACACGGCCTCGAATGCCGATTCTCTAAATTTTCTCAATACTGTTTTGCGAAAAGAAAGTTTCCTCCCTCTACAGCTTCACATTTGAGTTCACAAAGCATCTCAATAATTCTTGTGTATTGATCGAACTTACCGGTAGCAAATCTAGCGGCTCGCCTCTGCATTCCTTCGATGTCTTCCTTTAATCTATCCTGGTGGGGATCCCAAACATGCGAACAGTACTCAAGAATGAGTTGCACTTGTTTTCTATAAGCGCTCTC
This sequence comes from Schistocerca serialis cubense, assembly GCF_023864345.2. Lineage (NCBI taxonomy): Eukaryota > Metazoa > Arthropoda > Insecta > Orthoptera > Acrididae > Schistocerca > Schistocerca serialis. The sequence goes on from NC_064645.1 coordinate 497,127,201, forward strand.
AAAGATGACTTGTGTTGGATGAAAATTAAAGTTAACTACCTTTTCGGATGTATACAAAAAATTTGAAATTTGGGAAAACAGACACAGTTGCTTTTAGGCGGCAAAAGTACTTTAGTGATGATATCTCATTCATTACAGAGCTGCAAAGAATTTAAGTATCGATTGTGGTTCCCGTCACTTCGCATAAAAGTCTGATAGACTTCTTTTCTAGACTTCCGAATACGTCAGCTCAGTACCGACACATTCCTGTTGATGAATCAATACTCGACAGATATGTCGCATCAACGAGTGTTCTGCCATGTCGATAGAAACGACGCTCATCCGCCACACGATTTTTGCCATCAGGCGCAGCTGATCTGTGAGAATCGGACTGTGACCACTTGTGACTTTTCTGAAAAGATCCACAATATGAACAAGCGGTACCCATAGGAAGGTACAACAACAAGTGGCCATTCTCAACGTGCCTTGTCGGACGAAACGTGGTTTCCTTTCATAGCGTGGAACAGTTAAGGTATCAAGAGTAACTCCTGAAATATTGTTGCAAGGTCTTCACGCTGCAATATTGCTGGTACCGTCAAAAAATTCTTTTAGGAAGTGCAGTGTCCTCTGTGTGCTACCTGCTTGACAATTTTTGGGTCGTTAAAATCCCTCCACGTTTCCACTTCACCTTGTCACCACATGTAGCAGCCTTTGAAACACAGATACCTTACATCTGAAAGATCCGTTCCAACGATTGCGAGTTTCAGGAACTGTCATCTTCAGCTGATCAATCCACTTGGGTTTCTAGGGTTTTGTACTTGTTGCGATATTCGTATATATCAAGCGATAAGAAAAGGCAGTGCGGCTACAGTTCTCTTCCAAAGCGATACTCGGATACATTTAACCACATAACGTGAAAAAACGTACTTTCATATAATAGAGTAAAAATAAACTGTTCCATGTCTATAGTGACGTCCCTGTGATAATGTAGTCAGTTATCGTATTTTCACCCTTGACTGCATTCACACTTCGTTGAATAGTTTCGTATGCTTCGCCAATTTTTAAAATTGCATCCAGTGAAGGTCTCCTGTAATGCAAGGCCGAACTGCATCAAACAGATTACGCAGTATAATGGACTCTCTGATCTGTCAGTACGCGCAACTTGATGGACATAATGTTCGCCTATGAAATTGCAATCCCTTGCAATATCATATAAATCAACAACCAATTCTGAATATCTCTGCCCAGGTTTCTCTCTTGCGCTTAAAAATTTTGTACGTTGCTGCCAGCACACTGCTTTGCTACAGTTCTTAACCAGGTTGGAATATCTTTCCTTATTGACGTCCTTTCGTCCAAAGAGCTACAGTACCTCAGCAGAACACATGTGTCAGTGCCGATCCTTGACAGGAAATACGCCCGTTTCTGGTTGTCGTCTACCACTTGGTGTGCCTCAAATGTTGATCTAGGCGGCTGAAGTAAGTGTCCCATCGTTCTTTTATTCTTTCAAACGGAGGAAATGCAATGAAATTTAACTTTTGATCTAGTGATGAAGCGCAGTCTCTTGTGACCTGCTTTAATAACTCGCGTTGTTGTTTTGACGCTTCTTGTTGTTCTTTAAACTGCTTCTGTTGAAGCGTCAACATTTTGATAAAGTCCGGGAGTTCTACAGATGCCACTCTGGATCATCTTTACGATTTTTTGATTAGCGGCCACGTTAGCTGTACTTTTTGAAATAGTTAGTTTAGTAACGCAGTATAAAAAGCAGTACAAAGCAGTAAGACAATACAATATTATTGTAACATACGTGTATGTACCGAATTAACTGCTAAAATCATAGCTCTTCTATATCAGCATAGAGATACTATTAAAATGTAGGAAAGTTCAGATATAACACGCTGCAAGGCGTGAAGCATGGAAATAATGATGATGTTTGGTTTGTGGGGCGCTCAACTGCGCGGCCATCAGCGCCCGTACAATGTCCCAATCTTTACACAGTCCAATTTTTTTTACACAGTCCAATCCAGCCACTGTCACGAATGATGATGATATGATGACGAAAACACAAATAGCCAGTCTCCGGGCAGAGGCATGGAAATGAATACCCTGAATCGCTAAAGGTGTATAAAACGAGGATACTTCTATCAGAAGGTGTTCCTTTAAGCTGAAGAAACGAACAAATGTTAACAGAGTGGTTCGCTGTTATTTCGGTTGTCGGAGCTATTTTATGTTCAATTCGAAGTCAAAACACACTGATTTTCATAAATGAGGGGAAAAAATACGGAAAACAGTAGTAAAACTTGAGAGAAACTATGAAAATAGGAATTGAAAACGTGGTTATCAAAGACAGCACTTCGCAAAGCTATCACGTTCGGTCCAGGCGTGCTGTATGTAGGATACAACCTCAAATACGAGAGCTGAGCAATCAGAGACAGGGGGTCATCTGTTGGATGTGTGGCAGGCGCAAAGTTTTAGTTTCGCACCGTTAAGGTAAGACATAACAGGGTTAACGCAACTTGTTTTCTTACTCTGATTGACACTCCAATGATGATGTACCTCGACGAACAAGAACAGTATTAATTTCAGTTCTTTTAAAAGTGTTACTGCGTATATTGTAAGTACTACTGTTAATTAACTATACAATACTACAAGCAGAAGAATTTGTACCTAACGACTAGCGCACTTCGTTATTGGAAGGAAATTCTGCGACACTTGATCCAATGATTATCGTCGGTACTGCGGGAAATGGCACAATAGTGAGACACGGGATGACCGAGGCTCAAATTTTTCGTATTTGCCAGAAATCACTTTAGGGAACCGTAGTTTGAGAAAGACGAGGACGATTTCGGGCCCTGTCTTTCCGTAGTTCGAGGTTGAGTTGTATGTCCAATAACGCCTTCGTCAACGGGTTGCTGCACACCAATCTTCCTCCCTTTCTTCCTTACTTCCGATCTACACCTGCATGGAATGCTTGCAGGCAACCCTACAGTATCGTTTCCGGGTAGTCCTCGATGATACTGAATATCTGTACGACAAGGTATTTTCACAGGTACTTCACGGAACAAAACAACCAATTTATGGTGCGGTACTAATTACAATAATAAAATGTAGCAATGGCGTTTGCCTATTTCGGCCTCAAAATAAATAGATACATACAGCATGAGAACATTTTAACAGAAATTGAACCAACTGGTGAATTCTTAATGGGTCCTGAACATGGATACGCACTCTGAGTGCTCGCATTCTTTCAGAATACCTAGTATTATATGATGACATTGTTAATGGAAAACGCGTTAATTATAGTTTTTGTGTCATTCAGCGTACGGCGTCTTAAGTTAAAGCGTAAAAGGATAACAAAAACTTTTAGAATTAATTAGACTGTAGTACATGAAGCATTTGAGTCTGTAAACTGATTCAGAGAATTCAAGTAGAGACTTCGGGGTGAATTTGCAGGGACGATGACTTTGCCATGGCGCGCTGGTTTCACATTTCGCGAGCGTTTAACTCTTCATACGATTGTCTTAACTGCTTAATGCATAAAGGCTATTAAGGCAGCATATTCCAAACGACGAAGTGGCTTGAATGCGAGTAATGCAACCAACTTTGAGCATGCATATAAGGAAAGATTATGAAATGGTTTTGTCATTCATAAATTGCATTTGAAAGTAGTATTGTTCGTGAGAAGATGGTGTTGTGTCTCGTGTGAGAAGGGAACTCCTCTACCAGCATGCATTTGAATGCAACAGCAGGATCGCGGTGCATCGAGGCTGCAGTTTCTCGTTCCGCTGTGTTGCTGCTCTCGTCGGCCGGGATCCCACGATTTTCATCACCGCGGACTGTGAAGTACGGCAGCCACTGTCGCGTCTTCCCTTCGCCCACGTCAACAGGGTAAGGCGCAGGCACACTGGTGCACCCAACAACAATGCACAAACAAGTTGTACTTTCAGACGACTCCCCGTTCTGTGTACCGCCTCACCATGGACGTGTCCGTATGCGGAGGCTTCGAGGAGAAAAAACGCTGCCAACTTGTTAAGTCTAACAGGTTTAAGGTATGTGATGCCACTGAGTACACACCACCTCTGGTTCACATAGCTGTAACTTTAATCATTTGTTCTTCCTCCTATACTAACAAGGGGAGGTCATGACGTACGGATCACGCTTTCATTCAAACTTTGTACACTTTTTACTAGTCCACTAGGACAACATGCGGTGCAAGCAGTAAGGCGTACTAACTTACACGACTCGACAGACCAGCAAGAAAACATTTGCTTGCCAGTGACGTATCCGTGGCGCAATGGCGGCGGTCGTGTAGTTATCGTTCAAACTCCGTAATCAATGGATTGCTGGATCGAGTCCCGGTCACTTTTTTTTAAATTTATATTTTCTTCAACGCTAGTCATTTTATTTCATTATACAGGGTGCTTCAAAAAGATACAGAGCTGGGTTTAGTGTAGTTCTGTAGGGAAACACATCGAGTTCTTTTACCTTAAACTAAAGAAGTTATATATGGCTTCAAAGGTTATCCTGCACACATAAAATCAGAAGTCAATTTCTTCGCTAACTCGCTGTAGCATTGCGGATGTAACTTGTTCAGTGGGGGCGTAATTTCTTGCTGTGAGTTTAGGTAGACAAGCCGGCACAGGAGGTAAAAACACGATATCCTTGATTGTTTGTTTTCTTTTGTTTTAGGGCGCAAAAACAACGGGGGTCATCCGCGCCCACGTCAAAACTATAGAACACGAAAACAGAGGTGTTAAAAAACGACTAAACGTCAAGCCCAACTGACGTAAGAGAAGACAGCCAAAAACAGAGACGTGGAGAATGGACACCATACAGAAACGGAGGTCCAAAACTAAAAATTAAATGGCCAGCGTCATAATGCTTTGACGGATAAAAACTAAAACGCGGTCGACAGCCCGCGCGTCACTTGCTAAAACGGCCGATAACTCAGACGGCAAACCCAAGCGGGAACGTAAACAGTTAAAAAAATGGACATTCAGTCAGGAAGCTAAAACTTGGGTGCTATGTGTACAAAGTGGTGGGGGAGCGCCAATTATCATATGAAGCTGGTTAAGAAGGAACGGTCGAGAGGAAATCCTACAAGCCGCTGGGGGAGGCTTAATAATCCTGAGCGTATTCCCACGAAGGGAGGACCAATGGCGCTGCCAAAGAGACACCACCTCCTGATAGACGGCAACACAGAGATCACTGGAGGGAATATAGGAAATAGTGGGCTGAGGAATGAGGACTGCAGCCTTTGCAGCAGCGTCAGCAGCCTCGTTTCCTGGCAGACCGACGTGACCACGAACCCATATAAACATCACAGTGGCTCCACCAAGAGTGAGCAAGTGACAGTTTTACTAGACCCGTTGCACTAAGGGATGGGCGGTGTACAACGCACATAGACTTTGAAGGTAGCTGAGAGTGTCTGAGCAGAGAACACAGCTGTAAAGACTGTGTCACCGAATGTATTCCGTGGCCGGAAACATGGCGAAGAGCTCGGCTGTAAATACTGAACAGTGTGCCGGAAGCCGATATCTAAAGACGTGGACGCCAGTGACGAGGGCATACCCGACACCATGGTCAGTCCGAGAGCCATCAGTGTACACAAAGGCTCTATTGCAAAATTTCAGGCGACGGTCGTGAAACTGAAGGTGACATGGCGACGCTGGAGTAATGTCCTTAGGAAGCGAATGAAGACCAAAGTTAATACGGGTCACTTCACGATGCCAAGGTGGTGAAGTGTTCACACCCAGCGGGTAAGTTGCAGGTAGTGTGTAGTTAAGCTGCCGAAGCAAGCCCGAAAGCAGACTCCAGGAGGTAACACATAAGAGGGACGCGCCCCATACTGGCGATCAAAGGAATAATAGAAGTTAGGCATAGAATGGGTGGCCACACATGGCAGACAAACGGCATGCATACCTGCTGAGAAGAAAGTCACGGCGGTAGTACAGTGGGAATTCAGCAGCTTCGGCACACAGACTCTCAACCGGGCTAGTGTAAAAGGTGCCAGTGGCCAAACGGATGCCACGATGATGGATAGTGTTGAGACGGCGTAAAAGGGATGGACGTGCAGAAGCATAAACGAAGCACCCATAGTAGAGTTTCGAACGGACAAGGAACCGGTACAACCGTAGGAGGGCGGTTCGATCGGCACCTCAGAAAGTATCACCGAGGACACGTAAATACGGACCGCATATAGTGGGCTGCCAGGTAAGGCACATGGGAGAACCAAGAGTGTTTCCTATCGAGCATGAGTCCCAGGAATTTCGCAATTTCAACGAACGTAAGGGCAACAGGCCCACGATGTAAAGATGGTGGGAGAAACCAATTTCGCCGACAGAAACTCATGTAGACGGTTTTGTCAGTGGAAAAACGAAAGCCATTGTCGATGCTCCAGGAGTAAAGACGATCAAGACAATGCTCAAGACGCCGCTCAGTGAGAAAGGTCTGTGGAGAACTGCAACAGATGGCAAAATCGTCAGCAAAAAGGAAGCCAGAGATGCCTGGCGGGAGACAGGCCATTATAAGGTTAAGGGCGATAGCAAAGAGGACGCCGCTCAGGACGGAATCCTGAGGCACACCGTTTTCCTGGATAAAGGTGTCCAACAAGGCAGAACACACACGCACCTTGAAAACTCGGTCTTTCAAAAATTTCTGAAGGAAACAGGGTATGCGGCCACGGATGCCATACGTGTGTATGGCACGGAGGATACCAGTTCTCCAGTAGGTGTCGTAGGCCTTCTACAAATCGAAAAACACGGCCACAATCTGGGATTTCCGCAGAAAACCATTCATGGCATGGGTGGACAAAGTAACGACATGGTCAACTGCAGAATGGCGCGATCGAAATCCACACTATGCAGTCGTTAGTAAATTGCAAGACTCGAGCCACCATACCAGCCGGGCATGAACCATACGTTCCGTCACCTTGCAAACGCAGCTGGTGAGAGAGATGGGGTGGTAGCTAGAAGGAAGGATTTTTGTCCTTACCGGGCATGGGTATGACGGTGGCTTCACGCCAACGTCCGGGAAATGTGTCCTTTGCCCATATGCAGTTGTACGTGTCAAGCAGGAAGTGCTTGACCGCAAGAGAAAGGTCCTGCAACATATGAATGCGGATGGCGTCTGGCCCTGGGGTGGAGGATCGGGATGAACTGAGAGCATGATCTAAGGTCGCTCATAGTACAGGCAGCACTCACGATTCTGAGAATTCTGAGAAGAGAAGGGTATCTCCCGAGCCTGAATGTATTTTAATAACATCTTCACGAGGAGAAATTTCTCGTTCGTCATCAATCAAATTCGAACCACTTTGATGGCGACTGTTTTTAACTTGCCTATAGAAATAAAAGTCGCGTAATATTTACTGTAATAATGAAAATAAGTAAACAGCGAAATAATATTGGAAATTCAATGCAAGTTCATGCAAATACACCTGTCTTTAAAAGATGAGCGGGCCTCGATTCAACGAAGCTTGAATGAATGCTAACCACCTGACCGCCGACAGCTGCTGCTCAGGGTCGGACGCATCAGTACATCACCGACGCGTGAAATCACTTCTGTGATTTCTCGAAATCGCCGAAGTAGTTCTCCTTTCGTTGTCCTAATGGACTACTAAAAGCGTACAAGGTTTGAAGTAAATCCGTGATCCGAATGTCTTCCCCTCCCCTTGTGAGTAAAAATGCGTTAGTTCATTCCGTTCCTCCTGTTGCATATGTGTAATGACCAGTAATGTATCCACTTCACACGTTTCACTGACGTTCTCTTACAGTCATAAGTGCAACAGTTTGATGACGCGATATGACAACTACAATGAGTAAAGTCGAAGATGCGCTGTTATACGGTGATACGACGTCCTTTTGTGTCGGCAGGGCACAGTGCATATTAATCTCTCATCCTGCCCACGTTTACCACTAAAGATGTCTGTAGATTACAGACTATCCTCGTATGAGGGTTGCGAGCGTACTCTATGAACAAAAACATATGCTGGAGGTAAGGCGCAAGTGTCCTTAGGGCGATTCATCGAAGAAGGCGATCTCGCCAACAGCACAATTCTTTACGAGTATCGTAAGGAGTGGCTGTGGAACTGGGGTAACCTGGTCGACACGAACACTACGTTCACACTCATTGTAAAGATGCTTCGTAGCACTGCCCCTATGTGATTCCCGTGAATACTAATCGGCGGTTCTCACTGTTGCCCAGTGTTAAAGTGGTCCAATTAGGAAGGTACGATCCTTTTTTTATTTTTTTAAACTATGGGACCAAACTGCTGAGGTCATCGGTCCCTAGGATTACTAACTACTTAAAGTAACTTAAACTAACTCACGCAAAGGACCGCGCGCGCGCGCGCGCACACACACACACACACACACACACACACACACACACACACACACACGCCCGAGAGAGGACTCGAACCTCCGACGGGGGGAGCTGCGCGAACCGTTACAAGAGGCCTGAGACCACACGGCTACCCCGCGTGGCTTACGATACTTTAATAACACGGCAATCCTGGGTTAGTTTCCCCGGTGTCCAGTGGAAATGGCAGTGGCTGCCCCTGGCTTAACTGGTTGACTGTCAAATGGTACAAGACACTCTTCATGCTATTCGTCTGTAACTTAAGTATGAGCGCGCTTACTTCAAAGTGTTATAGTCTCACAGATTTGTTTTCTGCCAACCAAAAACAACAGTTGCAGTCTCGAAACACATGGTAAGTGAATAAGCTGGAACTACAGGATATGCTCTGTTGAAACAGCTATCGTATACCAACAAACTAGTGCCAGTTTTGAACACAGTTTTAACCTGCACGGGAAATTTCAAAACCATTACAGAGGTAACATTTATTCTAAAATCAAGCGCAGAGTGTGGATAACCTATTTATCCGCAAAACTCTTTCTTCCAGGAGTACTAGTGTAGTTAAATGACGTTTGGAAGATACGACAAACGTCACAGCAGAACTCTTAGGGCGGGTTGTATGTTATCGGACAGCTTAGTTGGTAAGAGCTTGCACGCGAGAGGCGGCTTCGTCAGTAATTTTAATCGGCCAGGAACTTCTGAAACAACTGCCACTCCATTGGGCAGTAAAAGCTGCATTCCGGACTTTTGAGAACCTGGTCTCCAAGACTAATACACAATCGTGCCCATAAATTGAGAGACCTTACACTAAGAAGCATACGATTCTTTTTTAGTTTTTTTTAAGGCATTCGCCAGAGTTCGAGTCTCTTATACTTGAAAGTAGCTACTGAAGAAGAAAATTACACATCCCCTCGATATGAAGGCCAGCACAGACTGAGCAGTGGCTGATTTGGTATAGAATTGGCCGATGTATTGATTAAGGAACTATGCCAGCTTTCGCTTCAAATATTTCAGGTTAGTACTGAAAACCTCAGCCAGGATGACTGTACCTGGATTTGATCCCTATCCTCCTGGATACGAGTGTAACGTCTTAACCGCCGCTTCACTTTGTAGGTACCGGATTGTAAACCATAAGTAGCAAGTAAATGGGACGACTCCACTAACTACCGTACAACAGCCCTGGGTGTCTGGCTATTTCCCTAACAGCAGGCACATTAGCCGAGCGGAAGTAGGCTGTCGGCAGAACGTTCCGCTCTTCGACGTCGTCATGCTTGCCGGTCCTACACGCGCAGTCGGTCGTAAACACATTCACTCAGTGGTGGTGGCGGCCGTGGGCTGAGGGGTGCGGGAAGGGATCAGGGTGGGGATGTTCCCTACGACCGACTAGTGATAGGCAGAACAGACAACGTCAAGAAACGGAGAACCGAAAGGAAACGAGTGTTGGGTGCAGTCTGCCGTCTAGGGGCACCGTACTCTGTGCCATGCTGCCGGCTAAACTCGTGCGTGAAGTTCTGGTAGTGCCTCTCGCTTGCTTGCTCCATAAAGTGGGTTACGCCCTCGAAACACGTATTTTTATGAAAATAAAGCAAATCTCCATTTGTTTCTGAAGCTAGTCTTCAGACAACATTTTAATTTCTGCATAAAATTTTTAAAAAAATGTGTCGTTTGATACACGGATTTCTGATTGCTCTGTAACGTACATGGAAATAGCCTGCCATTCCATATCCATGATGATGTGATCACCTTAGATTTCAACCAGACAGTTCTCTCTTCTTACTCAGGAGAAACCTGCTAAACGCTTCTTACTACGTTATTGCAGTCCAATCGACAGGTGTCTGTACTCGAAAGTGTGGGGGGGGGGGGGGGGGGGGGTGAAGTTACATTACGAAAGGTTAAAATTTTCTGAACTATGTTGTACCCAGGTAGATTGTAGCGAACAATCTAATGTTTCGATCTCGAAAACTCTGCACTAATTTGGTATTTTCTCCTTGGCATCCAGGACAAAAGCACTAAGGTTTTTCTTATAGTGCGTTAAATTTCCTGCATTTCCCATTGGTTAAACGTCTTTTTACATCAGATGCTTGTCAAGATACAGAGCTTCACTGGAACGACAAATTTCTCAAATAAAAAACTGCAACAAGTACGCATTATAACAATTTTATAATATCTTTGATAAAATGCTAAGTATGTCTAACGGTCAACGTTTATCAACCCCAAGAAGAGTCCTCCTCCACCCCTCACTATCAATGGGGTGTTCGTTTCCTCTTGGGTTGAAGAGTAGGGCGGCCGGATGGAGACCCAAAGAGGTCGGTACCTTCCACCCTTCTTGATGCCTTGAGCTGTTGTTTGAAACAGGACTACTTTGCGTACTACTGTAGTCCTACTGCTTGGCTATGGATTCAGCCCTTCCACAGGCGTATCCTAATGAAAAATTTGACTGAAACCGAACGGATGTGGATTGAAACCTGCAGGCTGAATGGGTCAAAGAAATGATTCCCTATATTCATCGGATAGTTCATTTGGACTACGCTGAGTATGGTCATCTGTGGTACAAGTACATGACCAGCCTAAAAGACACAATGGATGTTCAGGAATTCCACGAATTCATGACTGAAGCTACTTCAGTATTCGCTATACTGAAAAGTTCTGGTCGGGTATCTGATCAGACGTGACCATAGAGCAGGCGATGAGTTATGGAGGACTACCTCATGGTCGCCTCAAAACGAACTCTGGGTATGCTATGCCTATACCCCTTTGTAAACAAAGAGAGATGTTTACCAAGAAAAAACAAAGAACAGCTGAGCAACAAATATATATGAGACTTTCCCGCGTAACCAGGATTCTCCAAACGGGCACTGTCCCTTGAAGGCTACGGAGACCTTGTTCACGAAGAGGTGAAACGTTATTTAGCTCAAGAGATAAGAATCAACTGAAAGAAGAAAATGGTGTGAGAGAAGTTTGAAGGTGCGTTCAAACGAAAGAATAAGGTTGTTAGTTTAGCCTCAGTTGTGTGTGTCCTGAAAAATGCGTACAAAAGGTACAGTCGATCCTCTGAACTTTGTTGCACCCAGTTTTCATTGCCAAGCAATCATATGATAACCTGAGAAAAGTATTCAAATTTGAGCTTGCACGTTATCCAATGCGTGTTTCTAATTAGGAAGGATTAGCAAGGGCACAAAATCAGCGTTACTTGCAGCATTAACTCCGAAACACGCAGCAGTGCATCTTGCAATGCGCAGATGTGCAGTAATTAGCAGTGGATATCTTTCACATACAGTTGTGTGGAGTAGAAGAGCTGAATTCGAGTAATTGTGTAAGATCTGTCCGTAGCTCGTGGTCGTGCGGTAGCGTTATCGCTTCCCGCGCCCGGGTTCGATTCCCGGCAGGGTCAGGGATTTTCTCTGTCTCGTGATGACTGTGTTGTGTAATGTCCTTAGGTTAGTTAGGTTTAAGTAGTTGTAAGTTCTAGGGGACTGATGACCATAGATGTTAAGTCCCATAGTGCTCAGAGCCATTTGAACCATTTTTGTAAGATATACGTGGAAAATGTGCGAAAACATTTCGGAAATAATGCCACAGCATTTTTTGACTGGTATCCTAGCGATATCCGTTACAAAGCATCAAGTCAGCAGGCTTCACTGCATTCGCCCGCAAAATTAGTATTCTCCACAAAATCAGCCGTTATAGTGCCACAAGAAATTTTTATCAGACACATAAAAGTAACTTCATTTTAATGCTGATGACTGAAATGGGGATGATGTCGATCAAAACTGTTACACCAAAGGCTACTCACTGTGGCTGTTTAACCATCACAGATGAAACCGTAGATATCCTTCCTATTCTTTCTTTCTTTCTTTCTTTCGCTTGTGCCTTTTCCTGAAATGACGCAGGGTCGGCACGGTTAATCGAATTTGGCAAGGTTAACTGAAGGGGTGGCTGGATGCCCGTCCTGCCGCCACCCCATACCCCCTGGGACGGAATTAGTGTACCCCAACTGTCTGTGTCTAATGTAATGCATGGAATAGTGCGAATGTGCTCAGATGTCTGCGAGCCGTGTAACTGAGGCGGGACGTGGGGACCAGCCCGGTATTCATGTAGTGGGATGTGGAAAATCGCCTAAAAACCACATCCAGGCTGGCCAGCACACCGGCCTCCATCGTTAAGCCGCCGGGCAGATACGATCCGGTGCCAGCGCGCCTACCCGAGTCCAGGAAGCAGCGCATTAGCGCTCTCGGCTAACCTGGCGGGTGTAGATATCCTTCGTATATCCGTGCCATTTGATGGCGAGGTCGATACCCTGCGATGTCCGCTACCAACGAGTCCTCCGGCAGCCGGTAAGAGCCGCTAGCATGTCGTCACACAGGCCTGGTCGCTGACGTCAAGGCGGGGATAAAACCCAGCAATTGGGCCACTGCAAGACACTTCGAATCATGCTCTGCTCAGGTGTTTACCGCGCTTGCACCATACGTTCGCAATGTGGCTGTTTACTGGATTTCAACTGGACTATGTTTTGGATTTGCTTAGCCCTGGACTACAGATTTCTCTCTTCGTGTATTCTACAATGTACGACGACCCAGTGCGGAATGAAATCGCCAAGTGACACGCGATTACAGTTTATCAAAATTTTCTGTGTACTGAAGTCAGTGTTGCACTGTACCATGTGTAATACTGTATACGATTTGGTAACATCACTGTAGATGCAATTTTTTTTGTAACGTTATTACAAGGGCCATCCAGTAACGCAACACTTTTTTTCTGAAAGCAGGTAGGTTTGATTCCAATACACCATATTATTCCCCACTTTTCGGCTACACAGTTCTGTTTTTCAACATAATCTCCGATCAATTCGACGGCCTTTTGCCATCTTACTGGGAGCGCCTTTACTTCCGTGTGACACCGCTTTACTGGTCGATGTCGGAGCCAACATCTTGCTGCATCAGTAACTCCCTTATCAGCCACGTACTGCTTCCCGCGGAGTGCATTCTTCATCGGTCCACACAAATGGAGGTCGGAAGGTTCAAGGTGGGGTGGCGCCAGTCCATGGGTTGCCGTTTTGTTTCCGATTCGAATTGACGAACCCATGTTTCATCACCTGTGACGATGTTCGACAAAAAAACTGTCTGGATAAGCCTCGCACCACGCAAGCAAATCCGCACAGATGGTCCTTCGCTTCTCTTTAAGGTCTTCTGTTAGTCTGTGAGGAACACTGCGGGCACATACCTTTAAGTACGCCAACTTGTGGACAAGTGCGTCAGTACAACCAATAGAGAAGTCTAGCCGTGCAGCAAGCTGTTTGTTTGTGATCGGTCGATCATCTCGAATCAGAATGTCCACAAGTTCCAACATAGCAGGAGTTACAGCTGTGTGCGGCCGCGCGGCACACGGGTGCTCACGAGCGATTCACCGTATTTTTGTTTGCTGCCAGGTCTCCGCAGACATTCTGCAAGCGCCTATGAGTATCTGCGACGATCTTGTTTTCCGCCAAAAGAAACTCAATGACAGCTACGCGCTTGGAACGCATCTCTGTCATGGACGCCATTTACAGGGTAGCGTATAGCGCCGCCACCTATCTGAACGACATGAAACTGGTCAGAGAGAGAGATACGGGGAAAAGATCTACAGAGAGAGGGGCGTGGAGAAAATGGAGAGTGTTCGGGGGTGAGGAGGGGATGGACAGCGAGAACTGGGAGGAGGAAGAGATGGACAAAGAGAGGACGGAGGTGGCTTGGCTTTGAGCACTATGGGACTTACAATCTGAGGTCATCAGTCCCCTAGAACTTAGAACTACTTAAACGTAACTAACCTAAGGACATCACACACATCCATGCCCGAGGCAAGATTCGAACCTGCGACCGTAGCAGTCGCGTGGTTCCGGACTGAGCGCCTAGAACCGCTAGACCACCACGGCCGGCGGACGGAGGTGGAGGAGACGGACAAATAGATGGGTGGGTGGAGATTATGACGTATGTACAGTCCCCACACTTATTTAGGAACTGCGAAGCACTGCCGGGTTCGGTAGTTGATTCTTAAAAGCTACTCTTCACAGTTTTGAAAGAAAGTGCTATCATAATTAACTTGAATTTAAACTAAATTTTTGGCATTGATACACTGAAATGTCGTTACTTTTCACCCGATAATTTTTCTTGTCATGCTTAGTATGACGATGTTGGTTTATGTCGATATTAATACTTCTATGTCCCATCCCTAGATACCAAACCTCACTTTCACCCACTGTCACGTTTGACTGAAAATTTGGAATCTTATTTTTCGAGTATCAGGACCAAGAAGCACGCTTTCTTTCGATTTCTGTTCTAACAGGTGGGAAAACCTCTAGCAGAGATACCATAAACATTCTCCATCCTCAGGTGAACCTTTCACTGACAGTTTTATTGGGCACAACTTAGATTAGATTAATACTAGTTCCATGGATCATGAATACGATATTTCGTAATGATGTGGAACGAGTCAAATTTTCCAATACATGACATAATTAAGTTAATTTAACAACATACTTAAGTTAATATAACAACTTTTTTATTATTTTTTTAATAATTTTTTTGTTTTTTTTCTTAATTTATATCTAAAAATTCCTCTATGGAGTAGAAGGAGTTGTCATTCAGAAATTCTTTTAATTTCTTCTTAAATACTTGTTGGTTATCTGCCAGACTTTTGATACTATTTGGTAAGTGACAAAAGACTTTTGTGGCAGTATAATTCACCCCTTTCTGTGCCAAAGTTAGATTTAATCTTGAATAGTGAAGATCATCCTTTCTCCTAGTATTGTAGTTATGCACACTGCTATTACTTTTGAATTGGGTTTGGTTGTTAATAACAAATTTCATAAGAAAGTATATATACTGAGAAGCTACTGTGAATATCCCTAGATCCTTAAATAAATGTCTGCAGGATGATCTTGGGTGGACTCCAGCTATTATTCTGATTACACGCTTTTGTGCAATAAATACTTTATTCCTCAGTTATGAATTACCCCAAAATATGATACCATATGAAAGCAATGAGTGAAAATAGGCGTAGTAAGCTAATTTACTAAGATGTTTATCACTAAAATTTGCAATGACCCTTATTGCGTAAGTAGCTGAACTCAAACGTTTCAGCAGATCATCAATGTGTTTCTTCCAATTTAATCTCTCATCAATGGACACACCTAAAAATTTGGAATATTCTACCTTAGCTATATGCTTCTGATTAAGGTCTATATTTATTAATGGTGTCATACCACTTACTGTACGGAACTGTATGTACTGTGTCTTATCAAAATTCAGTGAGAGTCCGTTTACAAGGAACCACTTAGTAATTTTATGAAAGACATTACTGACAATTTCATCAGTTAATTCTTGTTTGTCAGGTGTGATTACTATACTTGTATCATCAGCAAAGAGAACTAACTTTGCCTCTTCATGAACATAGAATGGCAAGTCATTAATATATATTAAGAACAACAAAGGACCCACGACTGACGCTTGTGGAACCCCATTCTTGATACTTCCCCAGTTTGAGGAATGTGCTGTGTAGAGATGTACTGTGTGGAGATGGTTGTACAACATATCTGTGAGAAAAGAAGTGTGTTGTGATATACAGGGTGTTACAAAAAGGTACGGCCAAACTTTCAGGAAACATTCAGCACACACAAAGAAAGAAAATATGTTATGTGGACATGTGTCCAGAAACGCTTAATTTCCATGTTAGAGCTCATTTTATTACCTCTCTTCAAATCACATTAATCATGGAATGGAAACACACAGCAACAGAACGTACCAGCGTGACTTCAAACACTTTGTTACAAGAAATGTTCAAAATGTCTTCCGTTAGCGAGGATACATGCATCCAACCTCCGTCGCATGCAATCCCTGATGCGCTGATGCAGCCCTGGAGAATGGCGTATTGTATCACAGCCGTCCACAATACGAGCACGAAGAGTCTCTATATTTGGTACCGGGGTTGCGTAGACAAGAGCTTTCAAATGCCCCCATAAATGAAAGTCAAGAGGGTTGAGGTCAGGAGAGCGCGGAGGCCATGGAATTGGTCCGCCTCTACCAATCCATCGGTCACCGAATCTCTTGTTGAGAAGCGTACGAACACTTCAACTGAAATGTGCAGGAGCTCCGTCGTGCATGAACCACATGCTGTGTCGTACTTGTAAAGGCACATGTTCTAGCAGCACAGGTAGAGTATCCCGTATGAAATCATGGCGGTCAATCGAGGAAGTACAGTACATACTGACGAAACTAAAATGAGCTTTAACATGGAAATTAAGCGTTTCCGGACACATGTCCACATAACATCTTTTCTTTATTTGAGTGTGAGCAATGTTTCCTGAAAGTTTGGCCATACCTTTTAGTAACACCCTGTATATACGAACCAGTGCAGCCAGTGTCACCTAAATTTCAACTTCGTATTACCATAAATTGAAACAGTATATGAAATATACATCATACAATTAAAATCGTTAAACGCATTTCTTAAAAATATTGAGAGCCAACTGTCAAAAAATGGGTTATACAGCTGTTTTGATCGTATCAGGAATCAGAACTCCCAAAAATCTCAAGAACAAGCCAGTTTCTTCAAAAAAAAATTTTCGTAGTTGGCTTGTGTATGGTCAGAAAGAAATTAACCAGCGCTATCCTCCCGTCACAGTACGTCCTAGATGACCAGCAGTGGACGTTGGAAACAGAAATCCCAGTCAATATGGCAGTTGACGTAGAGCTTAACAAAGAATAGACTAATGCAAAGACGATACAGAGTTATTTGTAGCTTTTGATTGATGGTTGTGGGTGTGGTGATATTTCGATGACGATGCACTAAATTGCAAATTCCTTAGCGATCGAATATTTATCTTTTGGGCGAGGAATTAACACAATTGTTAATGTGTAACGAATATACACATTTAATGTTGTACAAGAGATGGATACAATTGTATAGAACGTCGAGGGGAATGATGGCAAAATGGAGTAGGTGAGTTTGTCAAGGGCCTATTCAGACGAAAGTAAAATGAAAAATGTCCAAGTTTATCGAAGTTTCGGTTTACAAATGACGCTTTCGGAAAGATGAAGCTATACCGAATTCCGTTTTCTTTCGTAACAAGGGTGAGTGACGAAACAGTGACACTTCTGGGCGAATGTGGAATGACAGAGCGGCAGAGGTCGTCTGCTCTAGACCAAACTCAAATACAGGAGAATCCGAAGCGAAGTCAAATTAAAAGAGAGCTAGTGGCAGACGGCCTAATTGAGCTGCCCTGGAGCGAAGCTAAATTACAAGGGCAGGCGGCCTAATGACGTCTGCCCTGTAGGAGATGCTAAACACAAGAGAGCCAGATTCACAAGTGGCTCCGTGAAAGCGTAATGCCACCTGATTGGTTATTGCAACAATGCAGGGGAAAGTTGCGGCTTAGTGTGGGATCCGTACGGCCCTTGGACTTTGGCGTACGAATTCCGCACTGTCTCGAACGAGTGGGACCTGAAAATAAAATGTAAAAGAGAAATGTAAGATAATTTTTACTATCAATTTGTAGGGGTCTACGTTGAGACAAGTGGTTTTGTAAACAATGAAGATATCACTGTATTGTAACAGTAAACGGAGAAATAGCCAGGACAAATACCATAATTAGATGAAAAATTTTGAACTGTAGACCAATGTGAATACATGAAGCTGAAGTACCTTGACAAGCGTTTTCCTTTAACACTGGTCACTACCTGGTATAGGTGAGCGTTAGTTAGAAAAGAAACAGCGCAGCCAAAGGAATAAATAACAGTACCCTGCCTCTGTCTCAAAACGAAAACGTTTACGTTTTATCGTATACCACATACACCTTGCAATCTTGGGCCCTAAAATAAAACTGGAAAAGACGGTCAATGTCTGAGAGCGAACGGTGAGCCTTGGTATAATATGAACGCTTATGGACCGAAGTAAGGGTAAGGACTACGTAGCACAACAGGAGAAAAAAAACGCCATATTTTATGCAATGTCTCAGAATTGCAAGTTACTCGTGCACTCGAGAGCTGTTCGGATGCCAGGTGCGGGAGGAGCTGAACCGTGCCTTCACTGTGAAACCTGCAGGCTAATGCCAACATGAGTCACAGCGGATTTCACTTCCTGCCAGAGCGCCTTGGCTGCGACCTTTTCTAACCACGTTTCTCTCTCCGACAAACTCGACACTTTGTCCATTTAAACGAACGCATGTAATGTGTAATGTGCTACCCGTGTCTCAGGATTCCGTTCTACGTTCTTCTGATTCACTTCTGCCACGGAGTCGAACACACAAACAATATATGTAATAAACTTTATTACATATAACATTTCACGAAAATAGTCAACTTCATTGCTTCTTTAGTGGACAAAGTACACGAAATGCCAAGGGTTGAGAAGGGAACAAGCCCAGCTTTACAGTCTCGCAGTGTAGACGCTACGCCGGTGCCTCGTATTTCATACAAGCCATCTCTTAACTTTTAATTTCTGACGTTTCCTAAATAAAGCATTATCTTCTCCATCACACCTGTCATCGCCAAGGACACAATCTTCACAATGCATCTTCAACGAGTAACAAAAATTTTAATTTTGTCACCCAGTAAAAATAAACCTTCCTTATTAATTTTTCTTTATTTGTAGGTAGAAATCTGCAGTCCTGGTACACACTGCAATCCCCGCGCCACAGAACCGTAGCACGGTGTTACAAGATCCAAAACAAAGTTGTGCACCCCATTGACAAAGTGGAGTATGCTGAGGTGAGTCTCAATGACAGAGAACAAATTGGCCGACCACCTCTCTGTCAAGAACCCGAATCGCAAGAGATGTTAAGGCCCTAGTGCTCGAAGACAGTCGTATGACAAGACAGGCAGCAGTGGGCAAAGTGAAAGTACATCACTGATCAGTTTTTATCATCTCAGTCTACATTTGTAACATGACAAAGTTCGTACCCGTCGGTCCCGCGACTGGTCACACCCAGTCAAGAACCATCCTAACTAAAGGAGCATCGGACATCTTGCGGCTGTGTCAGGCGAAGCCAGATGATTTCTTTAGCCGTGTAATCACAATGGAAAGTGCTGAGTACATCACTACGGCACCGAAACAAGGGAGCAAAGTAAGCAGTAAAAACATGTGGATTCATCAACGCCGAAAAGTGCCAACACACAACCATTACAGGAAAAGATGATGATGAGTGTATTTTGGAACGGCCATGGTTTGGTGCTAACGAATGGCTCTGAGCACTATGGGACTTAACTTCTAAGGTCATCAGTCCCCTAGAACTTAGAACTACTTAAACCTAACTAACCTAAGGACATCACACACAACCATGCCCGAGGCAGGATTCGAACCTG
This sequence comes from Schistocerca serialis cubense, assembly GCF_023864345.2. Lineage (NCBI taxonomy): Eukaryota > Metazoa > Arthropoda > Insecta > Orthoptera > Acrididae > Schistocerca > Schistocerca serialis. The sequence continues at coordinate 497,146,865 of NC_064645.1, forward strand.
CGACCGTAGTGGTCGCGCGGTTCCAGACTGTAGTGCCTAGAACCGCTCGGCCACCCCGGTCGGATTGGTGCTAACAGATTCAGCACGTAAGATGCAAAGTGTCACAGGACCACTCCACCGAAAACTCCTGAGGTGGTTAGGCGAGGCTGTTGCAATAAGAAGCGTTGCGGGAAGCTGTCCGAGGCGATGTATTTGCTCCACAACAACGCTCGAGCGCATTCCGAACAGGGCTCCCTTGTGCTGTCAGGTGTTGCCTCACCCACCGTATACTCTTGACACGCAACGCAGTCTTGTTCCGCGTTCCTTGGATGAGAACCATGGCAGTCATATTCAGGACGATGACAAGGTGATTTTAGAAGTGGAGATCTTTCCGCGAACAGCCAAAATGCAGACTAATACAATCAAGGTCTCCGCCCAGTCAGCCATTGTTAAGAAAACTGTGCCACTTTTAAGGATTAATATCTACAGATAATTAACACCATCACCAATTTTCGTGGCCACAGCTTGATTTCTTTTTGCGAGGAAATAACTTGAAGTTTGTGACTACCCTCGTAAATCCTCACATGCGAATCCCTATAAAGGGTGTTTGTTTTACTATATAGTAAAATTTCTTGGCGTTCCATTCAAGGGGGAGAGGCATGTGAAGGACGACTGCATGTACGTCTGTGTACGACCTGTTTTCAATCTCATTTTACCTGCACGATGTCCGCGTTGGTGGCCCAACAATATTCGTAGTTACCTCCCTGACAGTTCGACCGTTCCGTTTTCTAAGCAGATTCTCGCACGACACGCTGCGTCTTCCTTGGATTATCTGCCGGTTAAGAGTTTTTCAACATTTCTGTTAGGCTCTCTCGCCAGTGAAACAAGCTTCTGACCATTCGCCCTGCCTTTCTGAGTATATAAACCATCTCTCTTGTCAGCCCGACCTAATATGACTACTATACATGTTTCGTCTGTAACCTCGTTTGTGAACGAATTGCAGCATCACAATACCCAACCAATAAGACTGCGACTGGAATTTCCTGTAACTGTACCAACATGACCGTTTCAGCTCATAGCTTTACAGCAGTGTTTTCCGAACTGCGTTCTGCGGAACACTGGTGTTCCATCGGAAGTAAGTGCTCTGCAAAAAATTTTAACAACATGGAATTTTCTATACATTTTGACGATAATTATTTTTTAAAATTTTATGATTTCTGTTTCAATAGTTATGATTTAAAATTGAAGTACTCACTGAATACAACAAGTTTTTCTCATTTTTAAAAATGTTATTAATCTTAAAAATAAACAAGCTATTCCATCGAAGTACCAGGATTCTCACAGTGTTCAGTCAGAGAAAAGTTTGGGAATCCCTGCTCGGCAGTCTAAACAATTACTTCCAAAAATCTACACGACGTAACTGATTCCCGTTGTTACTCAGTTCTTTATTCAAAGACTGAGACTCTTAAGTTTGATAAAGTGTACAACTAAACATTTCCCTAGGAGCCTGTTGTCAGTCTTTGCATCAGTATGATATTTTATCCCCATCGAACTTTATAATACAATTTTTATCTGACAGAATTTCCACACAGACAACTGTGAATACCAGCCTCGTAAAGTCTTAAGACTCCGACGGATTGAGAAGTAGGCAGCTGAGCATCCAAGCAAAAGCGAAGACAGAGTGCGTGGCTAGAGGGTTTTGCATTGAAACACGTATTTTAATGACCATTATGTTTACAGGGGATACAGTGTTAATCCGGATAAAATATCTGTCACTAAACGTCTAACATCCCCTATATTCCTGAAGTGATGTAATTGCATTTGTGAGTCAGCCAAATTGTGTAAAAATTAAAGCTCAACTACTTAAGGCAGTGTGATTTCTTTGTCCACATAGCTTGATTTTAACCAAACGACAGAAAGAGTGACGTGCTCGGAAAACACGTGATTAATTCGGCATCTAGATCGAGAGCTGAAATAATGTACAGAGTATAAGGCGGGTGCGTGATGCGTTCTTTGCGCAGAGAGAGAGAGAGAGAGAAACTGAGTTTGTAAGGGGGGCGACAATGTTGAAGAAAGGCAATGGTCCAAAAATTCTGACCGCTGCGGCATTGTGGTCGCTGATTACTTAAGTCATACGTTTTGTTCGTTTGCCTTCTTGAGAATCATTATTTTGTTAGTTCTTTTAACTTCATACATAGCTCTATTCTTACTGTTACACAAAATTACTGTCATAATTTTTCGGCATTACATATTATCACTCATCCATTTCCTTTAGAATTGTTCTAAAAATCAGTTTCATTTACCTATTTTGGCGTGAATCATTTATTACTGTAATAACTAACGCCAAATTTTAGTTCCAGAAAAGATATTACTTAATTTTGTGTGTATATTTGTCAACTACGTGTGCAGTAGCGATGCCTGACGAGCTTGGCTCACAAACATGCTTTTCCTGTCGCAACTGCGCCGTAGTTCGCCGTTCTACGTTGCCAAATTATTCTGTTTAGATCTTAAGCCCGTCACTTTGACTTAATCGGGCGTGCTTCTTCACACTTTTCAGCTCGCTTTTTAAATAATTATATGAAATTAGTTCCTTTTCATTGTTTTATAATTACTGTTTGCAACATGTACACTGTTCAACAATTATATTCAGTTTTCCTTTTCCTGACATGTATGATGGTCAGTATGGACCGAAACCGTTTGTTCTGACGGCAGTTTGTCTGTAATCATTGACTGGAACCCGGAACTGAGACAGAGAGAGAGAGTGAGATTCCTCTGTCTCTGCCCTACACCACAGGTTCAGCTGTTATTCACACTGTCTGTTCGTCGGCTGGCAAAGCTTTGCTATTGCTAAAAATTTTATCTTCACTATAGCTTGGTATCCTATTACTTGGTGTGTAGCCCATAATGAACCCTACACACGCTAAATAGCGCCAACATGCCTACTCTAAAATGAAAGCCACTACATTCCTCGCGCGACCCGAACTGTATACTAGAGCTAGGGTATGAGGTGGAGAGTGTTTGAAGCTCAGAATGAAGAACAGAGAGGCAACGGCAGGTCGATGCTCTCAGTCGGTGTGCCCGATGAGCTCCAGATGCTCAGATAGCGAGGGCAGTGCCACCAAGTAGCGAGACTCGTGTTCCAGTTCTTATCTGGGACAGTCTCAAACACCCAAGGATGTGCGCAGCTCTCGTCCTTACTGTTCGTCTTAAAGAGTGAACATCTCTTACATTCCTTTACCTTCAGTTATTCGGGTCTATAAACACAGGCAACTAAGCACACGAATTGTGCGTCTGCCATTAAGGCATGCGAAACTTCATTACGACAGAGTGTGATTACATCCACGTACGGCAGAAATAAGTCTGTATTTTGAATATGTACCATTACGTTGTATACGTTCCGTCTGTACACATTCCCTCAACTCCAAGTGTACTTCGAATATCACAGTGCTTCTCACTACGCCTCCACTTCCACCGACCTTTGAACACAACCACTTTCAGGAGTAAATTTAGTTTAACGTGGACTCCGGAATACGATACAAATAGGCGTTTTTCGCGCGCACACACACACACACACACACACACACACACACACACACACACACACACACACACACACACACACACATATATATATATATATATATCATTTCCAAGGCAGAAAGAAGAGACAAACGATAGGAAAAACTACATCTTGAACCATTAAATTTTTAGTACGCCAGGTACAACACGAAGCCTTACAAGACATAGCAATAACTTATATTTTACTGCCCGTCTCAGACAAAACATTTCGAGACAAGAAACATCAGGTGGTTACTCACGAGGTAGCGCCGTGGTTGCGGTGTGACGTCACAGCATCGGTGAACCTCCGGGCCCTGTCAGCGCCTGCGGAAAGAGGAACGCAAATTAATTCAAGACACCTTAAGTAACTGCCGGAACTTTTAGACGATGACGTTGGGAAGCTAAGAAGGAATCGGTCACACAGGAGATGACAGAAAAAGTAACTGCTACGAAAGAGTAGAGGAATGTCAGTACAGATATTGCAAGAAAACATAACACAGAACCGAGAAGAAAAATAAAGGGAAAATAAGCAAATGCAGAAGAAGATATATCAAACTAACAGATGTAAAGGGGCAAATAGCCTACCAGAAACTAAACGACATGCCAAGTAATGCAATCCTGTGGAGGACAAAATTCAGCTCAAACCCGTAATCACATGTTTCGCACTGGTAGCACTGAGTATCTACGGCCGGACGAGTTGTCCGGCGTAGCAGTAATTTTACGCTCTCCATCATGAGAAAATGTCACACTAAAACTGAGCACGCGGCGACGTCACTATTATATCCCTGCGACAAAAATGCGCGCTGTTTCAGTATTCATTTGGTCATGGCACTTTGCATTCATGAGTTAACAGCGAGCCGTGTAGCTTACCATTTATTTCTGCAATTTATTTCAATAATTAATTACCATTTAGAGATTCTACTTCATTCTCATGTCATGTTTTCTGGTACTGTCCTTACAATCTAGATAACGCCTCGGAAGTGTGTATATGTCAACGTAATTGTTCGACATTCTCTGAATAGATATTAAGTATTAAAATAAATTTACAGCAGTCTTCGAAAAAGGTTTATCTGAATCAATGTACGTGCAAACAGAACTATATTCACTGCGAGCCGATCAGCCATTGTATTACTATATATTACACTAATGCTCATAAATTAAGGATGATTTGCAGAATGTGGGGCCACACAACGTGGCACTACACAAAACTGGCGCTAACAGCATAGGCATGTAGGGAACACACACGACACAGATCTGTACGTCCACAGTATTGGTGATAAGTTGAGAAAACCGCCCAGAAACACATGTGTTACAAAACGCCACTGTTTCCTGCGCATGTACCCCGACATGCACACGTACACAGGCCGCAAAACGGGTTGGCATACTCCGGATCAGGTGGTCGAGCACCTGCTGGGGCATAGCTCCCATTCTTGCACCAGTGCCTGTCGGAGCTCCTGAAGTGTCCAAGGGGTTTGAAGACGTGCAGCGATACGTCGACCGAGAGCATCCCAAACGCGCTTGATGGGGTTTAGGTCTGGAGAACAAGCAGGCCACTCCATTCGCCTGATATCTTCTGTTTCAAGGTACTCCTCCACGATGGCAGCTCTGTGTGGCCGTGCGTTATCATCCATCAGGAGGAAGATGGGACCCACTGCACCATTGAAAAGGCGGTACAAAATGACGTCCCGATATACCTAACCTGTTACAGTTCCTCTATCAAAGACATGCAGGTGTGTATGCGCACCAATCATAATCCCACCCCACACCATCAAACCATGACATCCATACAGGTCCATTTCAAGGACATTAAGGGTTTGGTATCTGGTTCCTGGTTCGCGCCAGATGAAAACCCGCCGAGAATCACTGTTCAGACTATACCTGGACTCTTCCGTGAACATAATATGGGACTACTGTTCCAATGGCCATGTACTGTGTTCTGGACACCAGGCTTTACGGGCTCTCCTGTGACCAGGGGTCAGTGGAATGCACCTTGCAGGTCTCTGGGCGAATAAACCATGTCTGTTCAGTCGTCTGTAGACTGTGTGTCTGGAGACAACTGTTCCAGTGGCTGCGGTAAGGTCCCAAGCAAGGCTACCTGCAGTAATCCATGGCTGTCTGCGGGCACTGATGGTGAGATATCGGTCTTCTTGTGGTGTTGTACACTGTAGCGCCTGGACACGTTTCCTGTCTGCTGGAATCGTTGCCATAATCTTGAGATCACACTTTGTGGCACACGGAGGGCCCGTGCTATGAGTTGCTGTGTTTGACCAGCCTCCAGTCGCCCTAGTATTCTACCCCTCAAACATCATCAAATATTCAAATGTGTGTGAAATCCTATGGGATTTAACTGCTAAGGTCATCAGTCCCTAAACTTACACACTACTTAACCTAAATTATTCGAAGGACAAACACTCACACACCCATGCCCGAGGGAGGACTCGAGCCTCCGCCGGGACCGACAGCACAGTCCATGACTGCAGCGCCTTAGACCGCTCGACTAATCCCGCGCGGTTAACATCATCAGTATGTGTTCTTTGAACCATTTTCAACACACAGTCACCATTAGCAAGTCTGAAAACGTCTGCACACTTACTCGCTGCACCATACTCTGACATGCACCAACACACCTCTGCGTACGTGGAATGCTGCCAGCGCCACTGTGCAACAACCACAGGTCAAATCTACAGCATGGTCATATCCTGAGGTGATTTAAACCCGCAAACCGCCCGCCAGAGCGTTGTTTCACCATGTATCAGCATTATCCTTAATTTATGAGCATGAGTGTAATAGTCATGTCAAGTATTTGCTTATGTCATTTAGGCAGGACGAAAATTCTGTGACGTTTCAACTTGCACTTTAAAATGGATATAAAGCCGAAATTATGGCTGTATGAAATAAATGATTAGTAATTTATAGTTTAGTGGCGGAAATTTCTTGAAGAAAAAAAGGTGTGTGTGTAGCGGGAATGCCGCTTACCCGCGGTTATAGTTGCTAACTCGTGTACTCGCTCTACCTACTGAGAGAGTCGAGTCGACTTGCTCCCGGCAGCAGACTCAGTTGACGAGTGGGCTGTGGTGTACTCGAGTCGAGTCTACTGGAACAGAGACGGCGAGTTCGGAGATGACGTCATAGGACTTGCTGGCGAGTATACGGAGCTCTTTTCTGATATCTGCCAGCGACCCTTCCCGGCTTCGCACGGATAACACTAACGACGGTAAGTATTTTAGACCGAACGACTTGTCTGCTGTAGCGTTAATTTAGAGTGTACGGAGCGCTGCATAACCAAATATCATCGTTTTCATGTAAACTAAGCGACTAAAGCAGCACACGCCGTTTGCCGGCGTACCACAGCGTCTAAAGATGTCATCCGACTGCCCGACCCCATCCCGATAACAACCCGAGCCATGCATCAACGGGGTCGCGCCTCCACGGTCGCCAAAACTGCCACGATAATTCACTCAAAACTTTTAATTAAATATGGAACAGATAACAATCGTGGCTCCTGAGAACTTGCCGACTCCAGCGGCAGTCCGCCGCGAGTATCAAAGTTCTTAAGTTTTTTTTCCTGTTTGGATCGTCAGTTTTCTGACTGGTTTGATGCGGCCCGCCACGAATTCCTCTGCTGTGCCAAACTCTTCATCTCAGAGTACCACTTGCAACCTATGTTCTCAATTGCTTGTTGCATGTAGTCCTATCTCTGTGTTCCCCTATAGCGTTTACTCTGTACAGCTCCCACTAGTATCATGGAGGCGTTAAGCCATGTCTATCCTGCTGCCCCTTCTTCCCTTCATTGTTTTCTATACGATCCTTTCTTCGCCAATTCTGCGGAGATCGTCCTCAATTCCTTAGCTGATCAGTCCGCCAAATTTTCAACATTCGTCTGTAACATCACTTATCACATGCTTTCCCTTCTGTTCCGGTTTTCCCACAGTCCAAGCCTCCATACAATGCTGTGCTCTAAACGTACATTCACAGAAATTCCTTCGTCAAATTACGGTCTTTGTTTGATACCAGTAGACTTCTCTAGACAAGTAATGCACTTTTTTGCCAGTAATAGTCTTCTTTTGATGTCCTCCTTGCTCCGTCCGTCATGGGTTATTTTGCTGCCTAGGTATCAGAATTATTTAACTTCATCTACTTCGTGACCATCAGGCCTCATGTTAAGTTTCTCGCTGTTCTCGTTTCTGCTGCTTCTCATTATTTTCGTCTTTCTTCGATTTACTCTCAATCCATACTCTGTACTAATTAGACTGCTCATTCCATTTAGCAGATCATGTAATTCTTCCTCGCTTTCACTGAGGATAGCGATGTCAGCAGCGAATCTTATCACTGAGATCCTTTTCACGTCGAACTTTAATTTCACTCTTGTTCCTTTCTTTTATTTCCGTTATTGCTGCTTCGATATACAGATTGTGCAGTAGGAGTGAAACACTTCATCCCTGTATTATATCCTTTTTAATCCGAGCACTTCGTTCTTGGTCGCCCACTCTTATTATTCCCTCCTGCCTCTTGTACATATTACCCGTCTCTCCCTATAGCTTACCCTATTTTCCTCAGTATTTCACTTTTTCAGGTCGGTAAATCCTGTGAACGTGTCTTGCTTCCATTACCAACCACAACGTCAGAACTGCCTCTCTGGTGCCTTTACCTGTCCTGAAGCCAGACTGATGGTCATCTTACACATCCTCAATTTTCTTTTCCATTCTTCTGTAAATTATTATTGTCTGCAACTTGGATGCACGAGTTAAGGTGATTGTGCGATATTCCTCGCACTTGTCAGCTCTCGCAGTCTTCGGAATTGGGTGGATGATATTTTCCCGAAAGTCAGATGGCATGTCGCCACACTCATACATTCTTGATACCAACGTAGATAGTCGTTATGTTGCCACTTCCTCAATAATTTTATAAATTCTAACTGAATGTTGTCCATCCCTTCTGTCTTATTTGATCTTAGGTCTTCCAAAGCTGCTCCTAAAACAGTCTTCATATAACGACAAAAAAACGCGGCGGAGATTTAACTTACCATACTTCAGCTACTTTGAAATAAACCATTGTAGATTACACATACGAACCTTCCACGTGAATAAATGTATCCATTAGTGAAAATTTTAGCAAAATCACCTAGTCCGTCTGCGATGCTCCTTCGAGAAAGGAGACACACACATTTTAAAATGGAATCCAAACCACGTTTCGCTTCTCGCGAATGTCCGCATCACAGAGGGGTGAATGCTAGGTTAAATGAGAATGACAAATTCGTTGTCTGACCGGGAAACGATCCCGTAAACTTACAGTTTTCAGGCACGCGCTTTATCGCTAGACCACTGGGCCCGATTCCGATGTTGCTCAAGCTTCGTTGTTATGTGGAGATGAATGATTTGAGCGAAAACCACCACATTAAGAACATCAAAGTTAACAGTTTGGCGATCGAGCCCGAGCACAGGTCGGGCCACAGAACTGCTTCGAAACGACCGCACCCGAGTATGGGTCGGGCGACTGTTACACGCCGCTCAGCCTATTAGCCGTCAGGAAGCAGGCCGGCTACTGTGGTGGTGCTGCGTGGAATACCAGCCTATACGTCCCTTGACTGCTGCTCCCTCGTTCTGGTTTTAGAACTACGTCAAAACAAACGTGTAGCCGCGAGTTTCAAACGTTCTCGTTACTGTTTGCCGTTTCTTGTTAATTTTTCTCTCAAATATGTCACGTTTTCTGAGTGAGAAAATTTTTTTAGATGCGTTAGAAGAAGAATTGGAAGTTTCTGGTTCTGAGTGGAAACTGTCTGAATGTGAAGAGAATGAAGAGGATTCACATACAAGTGTCTAGTGCAGTTTTTTCTCAGTATTATTATGACGACTTGTATTGCTCGAATTGCTTCAGTTAGCAGAAAATTTATTTCTGTTCGTCTCGTCTATCTCTCAGAGGAATCTGATGAGCCTGCATCTGCGCAGCCGGTGTTTACTGAACAAAGTCCATCCTCTGCCACTGCAACACAGGCGTCGGCTGCAACACAGCTGTCTGTAACTCCAACAAAGAAGCAACGAATTTCGCGGAAAAAAACCACTGACGCCGAATTAGGCTGGAAACTTGCTGATGATCAGCCTACTGTGCCACAATTTGTAGAGAAAAGTATAGTAATGGCAGCAGTTCATAAGAACTCCACTCCTCCCGATTAGTTTTCGAGCTTTTTCCCCCGATTCCACAATGAAACACAGAAAATCCGAGACGTACAATATCCGAAGTCTGTTTATGACAAACTCAAAGCAGCTTACAGGGTAAAGCCTCACAGTTCTTGTAATTCGTGGGCGGGTGTAAAGCTGCACGAAATGGCATGACCCCATGCATGAAATCAGTCCAATCCTGGATCATTTCTTATTAGAATCATAAAAATCATTCTACCCATCAGAAGACCTCACTATTCACGAAGGCATATGTGGTTTTCGTGGACGAGTGGTATTTCGGGTTTATATAAAAAATAAACCTGACAAGTATGGAATCAATATGTTTATTGTGTGCGATTCCAAAACTGGTTATGTTCTTAGATTAGAGGTATATGCTGGGAAAGGAACACAAGACAACTCCATAATACCATTATCTGCGAGGTTGCTAGCAGATTACCTGTGAAAAGACCAGACTGTTTACATGGACAGATTTTATAGTTCACCAACAGTATTTGTGGCAACGTAAAACGAAAGCAGTTGGTACATGCATGACTAACCGGAAAGAACTACCAAACCAAATTGTTTCCAAAAAACTGAAAAGGTATGAGTCTGTGTCAATGAGGAAGGAACATCTGCTTTGTTTGAAGTGGAAAAAAACAGATGTACCATGCCTGTCCACTGTGCACAAAATGACCAGCTCTGACACGTCTACTCATACAAAGGAAGGTATCAAAGTAAAATCAAAACCAGATGCCATTCTTGGCTATAATATTTACAAAACGGGGGAAGATACGAGTGATCAAATGATTTCTTACTATACTCTTAGGAGGAAACAGATGAAACGGTGTAAGAAATTGTTCTTCCATATGCTTATAATGGCTGCAAAAAAAGCATTTGTCTTATACAGGGAAACCAGGACTCCTGCTAAAAGAAAGACCCGCCATCTTTCCACTCTTCTACGGCAAATTAGTGAAGGACTCATTCACAAAGGTACAAATTTGCCACTAGACAATGTTCCTAGTGAAACTCACAGCAACAGACTTCTAGAACGACACTTCGCACAAAAAATTCCAGCCACTGAGAAGAAAGAGCGTCCAACTAGAGTGTGTAAAGTTTGCTCCGAGAAAACAAAAAAAATCTAGTGGTAAAGCAGGTAGGAAAGAAACCATCTGGTGGTGTCAACACTGCAATGTACCACTCCGCATGCCAGAATGCTTCAAAATCTTCCACACTGAAGCTAATTACCAGTGAATTTACACAAAATTAAAAAACGCATTTTTTGTGAAACCAAAGTTATACATTTCATGTTTGTTGCTATTAATTTTGTCATAAACCAACATAATTAAAATAAACGTTTGGCTCAAATGGTTCAAGTGGCTCTGAGCACTATGGGACTCAACATATGAGGTCATCAGTCCCCTAGAACTTAGAACTACTTAAACCTAACTAACCTAAGGACATCACACACATACATGCCCGAGGCAGGATTCGAACCTGCTACCGTAGCTGTCGCGCGCTTCCAGACTGAAGCGCCTAGAACTGCTCGGCCACTCCGGCCGGCAATAAACGTTAAAAATACACCTTAGAGACTGCTCTTTCATAATATATATTCTGTTTCAAGATATCTTAAATAGTAACGTGCCAGTGACATTTCAAAAACGGCTAAAAATGGCCGGTCCACTGGACCACGAGCGTGTCTAAGCTGCCGATCCTCAAAGTGTTAACCAGAAGCACAGTTGCATGTGCCATAGTCAGGGCCGTTAACAACACACATGCAGCCGCTTATTAAGCCGAAACCCAAGAAGCACCAACTGGTCGGTGCAAACGCGTTACCAGTTTATGCCCGTTTATTTTTTTTTAAGAAATGATTGCTTTCTCGGCCAGTGTAGTAGTATAAGGCATTAATTATGCGGTCACATACACACGACACCAACCACGTGCTGTACCAGGTCGACGACACACGCAGATTGACAAGTGTCCGACACCAGCCGGCACACCCGCACTCGTTCTCGCCTCTACAACAGTGGTTCAATTGTCTTTGGGTCCCGACATGAAACATAATAACCTAAATGTGAAGGGAGAGGGCATTTTGACCTTTTTCCCCACTTGAAACCCCCTCCTCTCCCAACGTATTTTAGAATAATAATCGAACGAAAGAGGGTTCGTTACAGCAGACAAGTAATTGGCTATTAAATCGAGCTGCATGTAAACCGACCCGTGCACTGTATCCTATACTCATGGCATCTACACTTAGGTTCAGTACTCTCTGAAAACAGTTATTTCATATACAACTTTATGGGCATTGATCAGTCTCTCTTATAGCAATATCGTTCATCCTGCTTCACCAAAGAAGTCAGATTGTTTGATCCAGTTCGCGTTCAGAATATTTTAGTTACTTAGTTCCTTTACGCAAAACCGTTCAAGACTTCTTCCGATATCCAACACGTCTATAAATAATTACTTTGTCTTGTGCTACTAATGGTCATCGTGCAAGTTATGATTCTGCGATCTTCAAAAGGCCCCCCAACCCGCGATTCTCCACAACTAAAATATTCTTCTTTAGTATCAAACTTTTGTCGGTGCTTCTATGCCTCAACACTCTTTATAACAGACCTGTTTTCTTAGTTACGGCAGTAAGTGAAAGTGACAGAGATAATGCAACATTATGATGCCATGTAACAGTTTTATTATCCATCTAAAATAAATAACTTAGCATGTAGAGCAGTACAATTATTTAGTATCAGTTTGAAACTACTAGACACTAACTAGAATTATGTTAATATAAAAGCGAAGTTATTGAATAAGTAACATTCATACAAGGAAATAAATTTCCTATTAATAATAAAAACAAAATGTACTGAATATGCAAGCAAACAGAACAGAAAAGACATATGACGAAGTTAAGAAGATGAGTGAGTTGATGCCCAGCACCACTGCAACAAATTATCTAACCAAGCACTTACCAAACAAAACACTTCTGTTATCAAATAACACCGGAAATAAATACTTAACAAGTAGCTATTTTTACTTTGAATTATATTAATTAGACTGTAAACTAACTCAGCGCACATAACTCCGAAATGCCGTACGAATAGCCTGCATAAATTTATAGATGGCCCCAGCACGCAATTTTCTGAGAGAAATATCTATTTTCACTGGATGAAACTGTGCCTTATATATTTTGTTGTTTTAAAACTCGCACGTCATCATTTGCAATGAAAAATGAGAATGTGTGACAGCTTCTCAATTTTGACAAATTGCATAATGAACTAAATGATTAAATACACACATCAAAAAAAGTGTTGCATCACCTCGGTTGCGCGAGTTCCGCAACCTGTACAGAAAATTAGGACAGATATCGACATAAACATCATTTCCACCCTTTTAATGGCTCATGAAAACCACACATTGCATGTTGTACCACCATGCAGAGAGATCTTCAGAGGTGGTGGTCCAGATTGCTGCACACACAAGTACCTCTAATTACCCAGTAGCACGTCCTCTTGCAGTGATGCTTGGCCGTTTTCGCTGTGGCATACTACCCACAAGTTCATCAAGGCACTGTTGGTCCAGATTGTCCCACTTCTAAACGCGATTCAGCGTAAATCCCTCAAAGTGCTTGGTGGGTCACGTCATCCATAAACAGCCCTCTTCAATCCATCCCAGGCATGTTCGGTAGGGATCATATCTGGAGAACATGCTCGCCACTCTAGTCGTGCGATGTCGTTATCCTGAATTAAGTCATTCACAAGATGTGCACGATGGGGGCGCGAATTGTCGTCCATGAAGACGAATGCCTCGCCAGTATGCTGCCGACATGTTTGCACTATCAGTCGGAGGATGGCATTCACGTAACGTACAGCCGTTACGGCGCCTTCCATGACCACCAGCAGCGTTCGTCGCCCCTTATACGAGTAATGCCACCCCGAAAGAGCAGGGAACCTCCACCTTGCTTCACTCGCTGGACAGTGTGTCTAAGGGTTTCAGCCTGACTGGGTTGCCTTCAGACACGTCTGCGACGATTGTCTGGTTGAAGGAACGTGTGACACTCATCGGTGAAGAGAACGTGATGCCAATCCTCAACGGTCCATTCGGCATGTGTTTGGGCCCATCTGTACCGTGGTACATGGTGTCGTGGTTGCAAAGATGGAGCTCGCCATGGACACCGGGAGTGAAGTTGCGCATCATGCAGCCTATTGCGTACAGTTTGAGTCGTAACACGACGTCCTGTGGCTGCACGAAAATCATTATTCAACATGGTGGCGTTGCTGTCAGGGTTCCTCCGAGCCATAATCCGTAGGTAGCGGTCATCTACTGCAGTAGTAGTCCTTGGGCGGCCTGAGTGAGGCATGTCATCGACAGTTCCTGTCTCTCTCTATCTCCTCCATGTCCGAACAACATCTCTTTGGTTCACTACGAGTCACCTGGACACTTCACTTCAGACCTTCCTGGCACAAAGTAACAATGCGGACGCGATCGAACCGCGATATTGACCGTCTGGGCATAGTTGAACTACAAACAACACGAGCCGTGTTCTTCCTTCCTGGTGGAATGACTGGAACTTATCGGCTGTCGGACCCCATCCGTCTAATAGGCGCTGCTCATGCATGGTCATTTACATCTTTGGGCGGGTTTAGTGACATCTCTGAACAGCCAAAGGGACTGTGTCTGTGATACAATATACACAGTCAACGTCTGTCTTCAGCCAAACGGACTGTGTGTGTGATACAATATGCACAGTCAACATCTGTCTTCAGGAGTTCTGGGAACCGGGGTCATGAAAAACTATTTTTGATGTTTGTATATCAACATAATTTTAAATCTGACATCGTCCATATGTTTTATGGTCTTACACAATTTATATTCTATTGTAGAAAGCTATATTTTAATGGTGCGTAAAAGTTAAACAAGAATGTAAGGCCTAATCACAGTCCACAGAACGTAAGAAATGATATTCGCGAATCTGGCAAGCGTTTGTAAGAAGGCCTATTCGAACAATTACACACTTGTTGCCTTTTGCTAACTTTAGCTGAAACAAAACGAATAAATACTTGTGAAAGAGTAGACCAGTAGTATCTCAAAACGAAACACATATGTAGTCCAATTTTTTTTTCAAAAAGTGAAGCGAAAATGTTGAGGTTTTATTCCATGCGCTTACAGCATCTTGAGTCCCGCTAATGTCTTTCTTTATAACGGTAATAAGCTTCCAAGGAAACCGAGCAGCAAAAAGCAGATGTTTTCACTGGCACAACGGTACTTCAGTCATTTTCGTAAGCCCGTGTCAAGAGGTTAACGTGTCTAGTTGGTGTCGCAGTACTGGCAGCTTTTCGCTGACAGAACGGGCGGCGACCAACCAGCTTACAGTCCACGCTATCTGCTTGGTCCTGTAATTTCAGGGGAGCCTGGTATTATACGTAATGAAAGCAAACTGACACTCCGCAGGGGTCTTGGCACGTACAAAGTGTGTCTCCCGCGAAATGACGCAAAAAAGAAACACAGAAATAAAGGGTGGGGCAGATGGGCGCCAACCGAGAGGTGAGTATTCCGTTGATTGAGTCCCCGGGGCTGGAGGCCTAAAATTACGAGGTGTCCCCTGCATATGTTTATCTGCTGCAACGTTTCATTACACCACGCTTGGAAAGGCGCGTCAGCACAGTTGCTAGTTAGCGATCATCGCAAAAACAACGAATAAAATACAGCCTACCGATTCAGCAACCTATGCATTATGTACCATCAAACCACTACTATTGAAAGCTGACGGTAACAAATCAACAACAGCAGTTTTGCGTTTCAACAGGTGCAATTCAGTTACAACAGTGCGACGTGATTTTCGCAGAGTGTACGGCACTCCACCATCTCATTACCTGAACGTCGGATCGTCGGTTTGTGAAAGGCTCTGTCTGTCCCCATCCAGCAAATTTGGGCCAACTGCGACGCCACAGAGCAACATGAGTGTAAATTCAGTAACTCTAGACATGCCGCAAAAGTATGTGGCGAATTTGACAATCATCTGGATACTTGCCATACATCCTGTGGAGGCACAGGCGTCCATAAGTGAAAGCATAGATATACTGTTCATTTTAGAATTATCACGCATATCCATGAACGACTGAAATTATACGAAACCGCAGATTTAGCACAGCTGAGCGCCACGAAAAATAGAGTGTTTATAAATAAATGGTGCGATCTTAAAAATTAATAATAAATCGATTTATTAGTTTATATGGACAAATCTTACAGAATAAGCAGCGGCAACTGTCTACGTTTTCGATTCATTAATCTCAATACTTCAATACATGCACCCTTGATCAAACGACACACATATACACGGGAATCTGATTCTTCCTATGGTCGGTGTAGTATGTCGCCCGTGATGGTTTGCAGTGCACGCTTGCCCGATCACACACTTCCTCGAGGAACGCGGGCACTGGTGGTACATGAAAGTAGTCTTCCACAAACCCCCACAGAAAGGAATCGTAGGGTGTTAAATCCGGCGAATGGGGCAGCTCAGAGGACAAGGCTGTTGTCTCGTGTTGCACCACGTCCAATCCAGCGTTGGTGAAGAACACAATTAAGTAGTTCTCGTACATTCCTGTGAAAATGGGACAGAGCACCGTCCAGTTGCAAAATGAAATCACCAAAACTGTTGTTCAGTTGGGGTAACAACAAGGTTTCCAACAAGTGTGAATACGAGCTACCCGTAACCGTCCGTTTTTCGAAGAAGATGGGCCGTGCACTTTCTCGCACGACACTGCACAGAAAATGTTGACTTTTGGTGAGTCACGTTGATGTGGTTTCTCGCTTCCCCAGATACAGACGTTGTGTGTCTTCATTTTGCCACTTACATGGAATGTGGCTTCACCGCAGAAGATGAGTCTTTCTACAAAACCAGCGTCCTCCATTTCTAATTGAAGTCCTCCACAAAAGTCACGCCCTCTCACTTTGTCTGCCGGTGTAGGCGCCTGCACTAATCCCACTTTGTACTGTTTTAAAAAATAGCACTTACGCGACACCTGCCATACCTTAATGTTTGGCATCAACTACTTCCTGTTTGCTTTCTAGGTGACTTGTGAAGAATTCGATGAAACGCCCCCAGCACCCTTGCGACGTTTGCATCAGACACACGAGGTCGACCAAGAAACCGGTTCCCACCAACTGTCGGTACCATACACATATATTATTCTTGTGTGGTGGTTCTTCCCCAAACCGTGTACGAAACTCACACTGCATTGTAATTACAGATATGGAACCTCAAAACGGAGCACACAGAAAGGCTTTTCCTGTTGTGATGCCATCTTGGAAACAGGCGCTATATCTGCGCAGTAATCGTGGCAAGCAAACAGCTGGTAGTGCTTCAAAAACTTGGCCAGCTGCCGCTGCTTATACTGTGAAGTTTGCCCGCAGAAAGCAATAAATCAATTATTAATTTTTTAAAGCTGCACTACTCATTTAAAAACACCCTAGACTGTCATTTTTTTGAAATCGATTAATGATTTGGGTTTGGCTGGTTATCATGCTGGTTCGCGAGAAGTTACGCATTTCTGTGGGAGCGGTGGCGGTTTCTGCGCTATTATGCAGTCCAAGAGGACGCCAAGCTTTACGGAAGAGTCGAAATAAAGTCCTGGAACTCTTCTCTGTCTGTTTCTCGTACAACCCTCACCGAGCTGCAGACCAGTTTAATCCCAAACGCGGCATTTGACTCCAGTAGCCAGAATAGCTTCTCCTGGCTCACAAGCGGTGCTTAAATATTGTTGTTGGATCTGCCCGACATCCGTCACCGACCCACTCGAAGATAACCCTTTCCCCTGCTCCACAATTTGATTGCCATAGTACAACAAACCATATCCATGATGGACTACTGCGACTAGATTCAATTCTACCTGACAGAGCGATCCTAGTACACCCTGAAAAAATAGAGCCTGCGTGATACTGTCTGTATGGTCATTTATGTTTCATACACTGATAAACCAAAACATTATGACCACTGGCCACCGCGACATTGGATGCCGCCAGGTGGCGTTCCGGGCACGTGGCGCGGTAACAAAAGTATGTAAGCGTAGCACACATGGACGGGCGATCACCCTATGTGCTGCAAATGGGGAAATCCATTGAGATAAGCGACTTTGACAGAGGGCAGTTTATTAGTACGCCGAGCCTGTGAACGAGTATCTCGAAAACGGCGAAGCTGGTCGAATGTTCACGTGTTCCTGTCTTGAGCATCTGCGGAAAGATGTAGTACAGTGAAACTACCACTAGGCGCTAAATGGTTGGACGTCCACGACTCTTCACAGAACGTGGGGCTCGCAGGCTTGTTTGCTCTTTAAAGTGGGATAAATGGTGATCTGTGGCATCTCTCCCGAAAGAGCACAATGCTGGTCGACGATGGTCGTCTCCACAAACGCCTTCATCGAGGTGAACGGCGGCTCGAAACGTGCAGCGCGCCACGGACGCAGGCTGGTGGGAGTAGTATTATGCCATGGGGGACATTCTTCTGCGCTTGCATAGGACCTGTGGTACTAATCGAAGACACGCTGAAAGATGCGAACCACGTGCATTCCCTTCATGATTGATGTCTTCCCCGAGGGCGATGTCATTTTTCAGCAGTACAATTGTCTGCGACTCGTAGCCAAAACAGTGCTATAGTGATTTGAGGACCATTATAGTGAGCGCACGTTGATGTCTCGGCGACCAAATTCTCCTGATGTAAATCCTGCGGAATCCATCTGGATCTCTATCGGTCGCCATCAACTCACACGTAAATCAGCAGACCGTTATTTAAGCGAATTGCATGACTTGTGCGTAGAGGTCTGATGCCACATCCCTTCACAAACGCCGGCCGGAGTGACCGAGCGGTTCTAGGCGCTTCAGTCTGGAACCGCGCGACCGCTACGGTCGCAGGTTCGAATCCTGCCTTGGCATGGATGTGTGTGATGTCCTTAGGTTAGTTAGGTTTAAGTAGTTCTAAGTTGTAGGGGATTGATGACCTCAGAAGTTAAGTCCCATAGTGCTCAGAGCCATTTGATTTTGAACCTTCACAAACTTATCAACAAACTATCGGATCCCTGATATGCAGACTCAGTGATGTATTTCGTTCCAAAGACGGACAAACAAACTATTAAGCAGGTGATCATAATGTTTTGGCTCATCAGTGTTTCAGCATGCAAATGCAACACAATTTTCTGTCTCTTAAGAAAGAAAATGTGTACAATTTCACTATCGAAACGATGTCCTCTCCGTAACTTAGTTTTTTCCTCATTTCTACGGGGGGAAACTTATTGATCCATGCATCATGCAAGTTACAAGTGCTGTTACTCTGTCGGCATGGCTATCATCACATGTCAAACTGAAGAGACGAAGACCGTCTTGACTCAGTACTGGCCTCTTAAGAACAGCTTCTACATACCAATCTGAGAGTGGTTTTTGGAGATTTACTACATTCATCCAGATATAAGAATGTTATTTAAGATCATTATTTAAAGATATGAAAAGATCTACATTGCATTTGTTTTCCTGTAAGTATCTTGAGAAAAACTGAGTAGACAGTTATCTTTCCTTTGAGATATACACTATTTTCTGTAACTCCTGGAAAACCTGAGCCTGTGAGGCACGACTCGTTTCCAGTGTCACGGAAACATATTAAAAAGGGCAAATTTTAGATCTTGCCTGCCTACTGTTGTGAACATTTCTGCGAATTCCAGTAACCGTAAAAAGTAACAAGCTTGTACCTGTTAGAATGTAAAAGATACTCCCTTGTAAAACTGAACGATTTTTTTGAAAAAAAAAAAAAACTTTGTACCCGTAATGTACGTTAACATTCAATCCAAATTTCTGTCTTCATTTATGTAGAACGAGTAGTGCTGTGAAATCGGATAAATGTTTTAGAAACACCCTGTGTGACGGTGTTTTACAGTGAACTAACAAAGAGCTCAAAAATACTAACTCATTGACAGCTTTTACTCCATATTACTAACGTACCATCAGCAGCCGTAATACGCAAATGTAAATGGGCCATGACGAATCATCTATCTGTTCAGTAACAGTGTGAAGACAAGATTTTCCTGAAAATCCGGAGCTATTTTTGGTCGCAGTACGAGAACGGTCTGTTTCTGCCCTACAAACGTGTTTCACCAGTAATTTAAGAGAGTGCTAATTCCGTGCGCACATGAGAATCACAGCTGATTAACTTGCAAACGCCACCAACGGCGCCAACCTAAGTAAATACACGACTCTTATCACACTCTGTGTGTTTAAGCATTTAACTCCTATTTTTGCCAGACGTGTTCTACCCAGCCAATATTTATCTTGCGTGGAAAAGAAGATTGGTGGATAATCTGGCAAAATCGGACACGAAGGGAAACACCATTGAAGAACGAGGTTAGGTGTTGTCAGTCATCCGTAAACAGTCCTCTAGTTTCGGCTACGAGCTACAGCCAGTATTACGTCAAGATATGCTTTCATTAGTTTTGGTGGAATACCTTTCCAACAGTGCTACAATACTTAGTTAGCCGAGGCATCATGCTGTGTACACATCTTTTATGGACACGCTGTCAAGAATAAACCCATATAAAAAAAAAGTAAATCGCTGTTGACAGGGAAGAGAAACTTGATAAAGTTACCACAATGATCACAATGTAGCAATCATTTAGATGCGACAGATTGCACATTATCGTCAATTTCTTCCTCGTAGATAAATTCTGAATAACGGGGGGTTTGTATTAGGGATGGAAAGAACAGCCCCGTTAAAACCGACACGGGTGTTTTAGTTCTGAATAACCACTACTTCTCGGTATTCTTTTGGTAATGGTTGTAACAGATGTTTTTTTATTTATTTATTTATTTATTTTTTTTTTTTTTTTGGAGCAGCGATCAGTGTTATTTTAATTACAACGCCGACAGAGAAGAGCAACAAACAAGCGGCATAAGAATTGGTACAGCACTGCTGAGACATTAACGGCCCTGTTGCCTAGTGCCGTGGTCTAAGATACGCGTGAAGGTGCAGTACCCATGACTTGCCGCCACCTGGTCTGAACGGTATTTTCTCGCTGTCGTCGTCAGATATCCGTTGTATTGGAGAATGGCACCAACCCTAGTCTAGTCTAGAAACGAAGTGACGTAGCATTGAAAGTAAAATGCTTCATTTGCTTTAAAAGATCGAACATTTGTCTGCTATTTCTATGACGTGCCAGAAAAAGAAGGAAATTATGGCAATAGTAATACATTAAAAACTTAGCAATTGACTCATAGTATACAATAAAAAGAGGTCGTAGCTGATCTGCTGCCTGTAATATACCTTTATCTGCTTGTAGGCCTTGAAAAGGGATAAACTAACACGAAAAACAGTGTTATCCCACCTCAGTTTTCACCCTTTAGCACTGACTATTCCTAATGCCCAAATAGTATTATGGTTGCATGATTTTTGAGCAGAGTTTCAAAAAATTAGAAACAACATGAAAATACACGTCATTTTTAGTAGTATTCAACCACTTACACACACTTCTCCACAAAAGCAGCGGATCTGGACGAACTAAGTTTTCTTTAATTTGCCTATTTAATTTAATATTTTGATTCTATGTATCTTGAAACAGTGTGTCAAAGTTTTTCAATCTATTTCTACGTTTATCACAGGAAATAACAGAAATACAAAATCGAATATCGGTTACTTCAGAAACCGGTTATTTGGAGAGGTTTTAACAGACAGGTTAAACTGACGTGGAGAAAAGATAGATAACCGAAAACCAGTTGTTTCAGCAATAAGCGTCATCCCATAGAAAGACATTATGCTTGCTCATTTTTAGCAGTATACTGTTATTGATCATCAGTAACCTTTCAGAAGTTTCTTCTTAAGGTCATTGTCAGTTATACACCTATCTATATCAGGTGAAAATGAGACCATCACGTCAAAGCGAGTAGCCCAGTACGCAAAAAGTTTAGATAGTCTCCAAAACAGTGGTTCCCACCCTGGAGGTAATTATCCTGTGAGGGGTAAAATGAAATTTTCTAAGGAGAAAAACACAAGAATTCGATTGTGTTACGGTTACGATGCTAAATTATTTTGTTAAAGATTATTATTATTATCATTATCATTATCATTACTATTTCGTAAGACTGTAATAGTGATCACTAAGTTACCAGTCCTTATTTTTCTTTCAAACACGACCATTACCCCGTGACCCAATTTGGTTGAGGTTAAAGCTTATGAAACAAATTTATGAACATAACCTTCCCACATAGTCCACTTTTTACATACAAACTTTGCGTCATGCATCTATGGCTGTAGAATTGAGACATGCATCAGATATGTTCGAATATCTCATTAAAATGCCTTCTGAGTTGTTGTTAGTTCTCACAATGGATCACAAATTGCTTCACTATTCATCTGGTGACAGATCCGTAGCGTCTAGAACCGATCGGCCGCCGCGGCCGGCTATTATTATTTAGTAGTAGTAGTAGTTGTTGTTGTTGTTGTTGTCAGACAAAGCTTTGGCAATCAGTCTTCCAATTCTTACCAGTCCAGACGTAATGAGTCCTGCAATGAAGTAGTTTACAAACAATAAGTGTAGTACACCTATTTTAATTCGCCTGCTTTTACATGGTGGTGTAGTGTGTGGCTGAAGCAACAGTCGCTAGGGACAGGAGTGGTTCAGAGGAAGCATTATTTTGTAACAAATGTCTAACCTCAACGTGGATAGTTAGTTCTCTTTCTGGAAGGAGTTACAGGCAGCACTAGCGATGCACTGCTAAGTGTTTCATCATTCTATAAAAAAGGTTGTTAGAAATAAACAGAACCAATAGTTGGTCACATAATAGAACACTTACACGAACTACCTTTCGTCATTCTAAAGATAAAAGAGTCCACACAAAATTCTTTTTCATTCTAAAAGTTAGTTATGCACTAATGTTGTTGACGGAGGTGCGGGGAACTAGCTAATATCTCACTGCTCTCAGGGGTAATAATGGCCTCAGAAAGGTTGAGAAACGCTACTCTAAAAACAACACACTGGCCGCTCTGGAGACGCTGTAGTTGGCATACAGCTGGCGCCAGGCCGCCATGAGACCTCTTACCGCTGACACAAGCCGTGGCAGTGAAGCGGTGCGTGTGTGACTGCCAGTTGTGCGGAATCAGTGCAGAAAGATGGGTTGACGTGGAAACGAAGCACAGTGTAGAAAAGAGCTGTCTTGCTTGGACGTGCTACAGATGAGCGCACCGCGATTTGTTCGTGTATCAACGCGCATCGTCCACCGTATCTACAAGGATTGATGTACCACTCGCATCCGTGTGAGAGATCCTAACCGATGCTGACTAGGGACGTGTGTCACGCCCTAAGAGTGAATGAGGTCCGTCTCAATCTCTTTCCGAGTGAACGCTGCTAACGAACGGCGTGTATTAGCATTTGCACCTCGCAGCAGGTCAGCAGTTCAGTAAGTTGCACGTCTTTAAGGGGACATACAGGGCGGTTATAATTTAACTAACGCTAGTTGAGAAGTCCCGCATGAAAACCATATAATCGTAGGACAATGAAACTTTGTGGAAACATTTGTAAGGTCATGCGGAAGTGAAATACCGTATAAACCTTATTTTAATTTCCACACGAGAGGGTAAAAGTTGTTAACTGTGTGCTATAAGTCCCAGGTTACAAACTTTGCTCAAAGTGACGGACATCTGCATCCACAAGAGCCGGGAACAGTACTAGAGACTGCGGCACAATTGTATGCAGCCTCTGTATGTTCATCTTGCCCGCCCGGTTGGCCGTGCGGTCTAAAGTACGTCTTTCCGGATTGGGAAGGAGCGCCTGGTCACCGGCAGAATCCGCCCGGCGTACTTGTGTCGAGGTCCGGTGAGCCGGTCAGTCTGTGGATGGTTTTTAGGCGGTTTTCCATCTGCTTCGGCGAATGCTGGCTGCTTCCGCTTATTCAGGCTCAGCTACACTATGCCCCGGCGATTGCTGCGCAAACAAGTTCTCCACGTATGCGTACACCACCATTACTCTACCACGCAAACATACGGGTTACACTCGTGTCTGGTGTGAGCCGTTCCCTGGGGGGTCCACCGGAGGCCGAACCGCACAATAACCCTGAAAGAGTGGTTCGGTGCGGGGCGGCGGAGGTGTGAAGTGAACTGCGGAGTCGTCGTAGGGTTGTGGAGGGACGGAGTCTCTCCGGCGTTTCTAGGCCCCCAGTTAGCATACAATACAATACAATGTTCATCTTTTTAGATATGGTCGCGGGACTCGGTTGTTCGATACAGGATGTCAGATTAAACACCTTTCAGCCGTCTATTTCCTAACTTGTTTTATTTGGCTACCAGTTTCAGTGTTTTACTACGTCATCCTCAGGCCGCTGACCGACGTGTAGGAAGATTCTACCTCGGTTCTGGTCAAAGCAGGGGCCAGCAATACTGGAATTAGTAGATTTTTTGCTATAGCGATCACTTCAACCATCATCTGTCGGTCAAGGGCCTGAAGATGGGGTAGTAAAACGCTGAATCTTGTAGCCAAATAAAACAAGTTTGCATACTAGACGGTTGATAGGTGTATAATTTGGCATACTGAATCGTATGCAGCGTTCTTCGCACGGTGGACCATGGAATGTTCAGCTGCCGTGACAGATCGTCCACTGCTTGAAAATCGCACATTGTGTCCAGCAATGTCAGCCAAGGGAACAGTAACTTCAACAATTTGTGGCGCAACTTGCCGTCGGCCTTTTACAGGAGAAATTCGCAAATCGCCAGTTAATTCGAACTTCCGAATCATGTACTTCAACCCCAGTGCAGAAAGAGGACCTCTTCGTATTGGGTTGGGTTGTTTTGGGGAAGGAGACCAGACAGCGAGGTCATCGGTCTCATCGGATTAGGGAAGGATGGGGAGGGAAGTCGGCCGCGCCCTTTCAAAGGAACCATCCCGGCATTTGCCTGGAGCGATTTAGGGAAATCACGGTAAACCTAAATCAGGATGGCCGGACGCGGGATTGAACCGTCGTCCTCCCGAATGCGAGTCCAGTGTCCAACCACTGCGCCACCTCGCTCGGTACTCTTCGTATTCCTTTAATGCATGAAAGCTCGCGAAGATCAGCAGCACTGCTGCTGTTCTTTTGATAAAACAGCTTTAGAGTGAGGTCCTGCTCACCTTGTCCAGATCTACGGTGACTGACTGCAACTGTGACGCGCACCGATGTTTGAGTCTCAACCCTACCTCGCTGTACCAGTACTGGCAAGTCGTGACACTGACACCACTAACAACACAAATCCTGCAGCGCACAATCTGACCATTATCCCTATAAAGTTGGGCACCCATACGGTAAATAGTTTTACGTCTACACTGGCTAAGAGTAGCGAAAGTTCAATTATAACTCAGCCGTGACACGACCATCGACTGTCATGACACGCCGTAAATGACATCTTCGCTTAAACGAGGCGGAAGTGTTCTGGGGCACCGAGCAAAGACGGTGGCTCTCGGTTGTTTCTGAGGGGGCTTGGTTGAAGGAGGACGGAGGCAGGCCCGAGTACGCTTGTTTGCGGAGTTGGCTCTGCGGCGCAGGCAGCGGCGCGTCCACAGTCCCTTACTGAGTCGAGGCGTGCCGGCCACGCCATGGGTACGCGAGGAATGCTACCTCGAACGGGCTTTGACAACTCACGCCAACCCATCAGGGTTTTCAGCCGTCTTCCACCGATGTTTCTTGCTATCGGTTGTGCCTTAGTAGCGCCTGTGCCCGTTATGGCCGCTGCACGGTTCTGCCCTGACCTGTGTCTGAGCATCGTCACAGCCTCCGATTATTTGATGAGCGGATTTTAATATACTGCTTGGCGATTTTCAAGTTGCTTAATCTTCTAAAAATGTTGGGCAACGCGTCATGTTAGCCGTTTTACTCGGTGAAGCTGACTGTCAGCCTCTCGACTGATAACCCTGCACAATTTGGCCTTTAGGATCGTTTAAATAGTAAAAAGCTGCAAATTTTTTATAGCTTGTCCTTGCTGATTATGTTCGATGTGGTAATTGCTGAATCGTTTTCTTTCGCTGGGACCGAACTGACATTTTGCTCTAGTAACTTATTTTCATTAATCATTTTTTATATACTACTTGTGTGTGTTGTGGAGTGAAAGGCTGTTTTCATTTTGGGAGAAATGGTTTGATTCTTTGGGCCCCTCGGTAAGCAAATTTTAAATGGGCTATTGGTTTGTGCCAGTTATCTTAAGTTGTAGCCGTGGGGTTAAAGTTAATGGGGAACTAAAGAATGCTTTAAGCTTGTAACTAATGTGTGCTTTGTATTTCTTATATTTCCAATGGCCTTTTGTATCAACATGCATACGCTTTAAAGGATATTTTACTGTGTGTTGCAGAAGCGGGAGTTCCCAGTTCTTCCAGGTTTAAGGCGTCCCAAAATTTTCCGGTGATGTCTGGCCGATACCACTAGTGCCGAGCATATCCTTATTTGTAATATTTCCCTCTTATTTTGCTGTTGTGGTTCAAATTGCCATGTTTGTTCTAAATTCTATGATGAATTAATTTGATTACGTCATTGATATTTCGAAAGGTTGAAAAATTTCTGTTGAACTTCACTTTCTTTTATCTACGTTTCTTTTAAGAAAGGAAGCCAGAGCCGTTCATTTGCTTGTAATCTAAAATTTCTTTCTTAACTGGTTAAAATTAATATTCAGAATTTTGCTTAATCATTTTTTTAATTAAGTCAACTGCATGGTAATAAGAAAACTCCTATGGTATTAATGAAAGCTTATATGTATAATAGTTGCCTACGATGTTCAGTCCCTTAAGGTCCGGCACTTCCTTACAAAACAACCAAAATTCAAGTAGCGTGTTACAATAAGCACCCTCTGTATCACAGAAGTTGGGCAGCAGCTGACAAAGTGTGATTTTGTGTCTTTTTAAATCACGCAGGGCTTCGAGTGCACCGACTGCTGAAGTGTGTGAAGCGTGTAGTTCAATTCAAGGAGGTGGCGGCTCCGTGATGTTTTGGGAGAGGGGGGGGGGGGTGTTCGTGCAGCGACATGGTTAACGTGAACAAGGATGAAGGATGTTGAGCTCAACTTCTCGCTCATCAGATGTGGACCTTCCTTCTACATTTTGATGATGGGTACTGCAACAGCTCCGTTCACAGTGCTGCATGCGTATGCTCCTGGTTTGATGAACACTACGGGACGCGACTGGTCCGCTAAATCATCCTACCACAATCACTCGTGGGCTCTGTAACAGTGGCTTCAGTTGGATGTGGCGTACCTGAGAAAACTTTTGGATTCGCTTCCTCGCAGAACTGAGGCGATATATGAAGGCTAGAGGCGGTACTAGTGTGGTGTTTCCTGAATGTATTTTTTTGTGCGATGTGCTTATTACACTACTGGCTATTAAAATTGCTACACCATGAAGATGACGTGCTACAGACGCGAAATTTAAACGGCAGGAAAATGATGCTATGATAAGCAAATGATTAGCTTTTCAGAGCATCCACACAAAGTTGGCGCCGGTGGCGACACCTACAACGTGCTGACATGAGGAAAGTTTCCAACCGATTTCTCATACACAAACAGCAGTTGACCGGCGTTGCCTGGTGAAACGTTGTTGTGATGCCTCGAGTAAGGAGGAGAAATGCGTACCATCACGTTTCCGACTTTGATGAAGGTCGGATTGTAGCCTATCGCGATTGCGGTTTATCGTATCGCGACATTGTTGCTCCCGTTGGTTGAGATGCAATGACTGTTAGCAGAATATGTAAGCGGTGGGTTCAGGGGGGTAATAAGGAACGCCCTGCTGGATCCCAACGGCCTCGTATCACTAGCAGTCGAGATGACAGGCATCTTATCCGCATGTCTGTAACGGATCGTGCAGTCACGTCTCGATCCCTGAGTCAACAGACGGGGACGATTGCAAGAGAACAACCATCTGCACGAACAGTTCGACGACGTTGCAGCAGCATGGACTATCAGCTCGGAGACCATGGCTGTGGTTACCCTTGACGCTGCATCACACACAGGAGCGCCTACGATGGTGTACTCAACGACGAACCTGGGTGCACGAATGGCAAAACGTCACTTTTTCGGGTGAATCCAGGTTCTGTTTACAGCATCGTGATGGTCGCATTCGTGTTTGGCGACATCGCGGTGAACGCACATTGGAAGCGTGTATACGTCATCGCCATACTGGCGTATTAACCGGGCGTGATGGTATGGGGTGCCATTGCTTACACGTCTCGGTCACCTCTTGTTCGCATTGACGGCACTTCGAACAGTGGACGTTACATTTCAGATGTGTTACGACCCGTGGCTCTACCCTTCATTCGATCCCTGCGAAACCCTACATTTCAGCAGGATAATGCACGGCCGGCCACTGGTGGCCGAGCGGTTCTAGGCGCTTCAGCTGGAACCGCGCGACCGCTACGGCCGCAGGTTCGAATCCTGCCTCGGGCATGGTTGTGTGTGATGTCCTTAGGTTAGTTAGGTTTAAGTAGTTCTGAGATCTAGGGGACCGATGACCTGAGATGTTAAGTCCCATAGTGCTCAGAGCCATTTTTGATAATGCACGACCGCATGTTGCAGGCCCTGTACGGGCCTTTCTGGATACAGAAAATGTTCGACTGCTGCCCTGCCCAGCACATTCTCCAAATCTCTCACCAATTGAAAATGTCTGGTCAATGGTGGCCGAGCAACTGGCTCGTCACAATACGCCAGTCACTACTCTTGATGAACTGTGGTATCGTGTTGAAGCTGAATGGGCAGCTGTACCTGTACACGCCACCCAAGCTCTTTGACTCAATGCCCAGGCGTATCAAGGCCAGAAGTGGTTGTTCTGGGTACTGATTTCTCAGGATCTATGCAGCCAAACTGCGTGAAAATGTAATCAGATGGCAGTTCTAGTATAATATATTTGTCGAATGAATACCCGTTTATCATCTAAATTTGTTCTTGGTGTAGCAATTTTAATGGCCAGTAGTGTATATACAGAGGGGTCCACGAAGATTTGGATACTCTTTGATACTTAGTATCATTGGTACAAAATGACATATCGTTGGAATATTGCGCGGAAGCGTAGACCATTGTTTTCTCAAGAGATCTTGGGGCGCGTTTTCCAGCAGATGAAAGTGCAGCAGTGAATGAAACAAGACTGTCGTCTGAGCAACGCAAGGCAGTATTGAAGTCGCACTGGAAGTACGAAAACATGATGGAGGTACAACGGCAGAGGCGTAATCTAAACAGAACTTAGCCACCAACACGTACAATTTATCATATTCAGGATACATCTGAAGCCGACGATATTGTTCAGGGTGTGATTATGGAAAGCTCTGGCCGACCAAAAACATCAAAAAGTGCAGCTTCCAGCGCTGCTGTGTTGCAACATTTCACTATGTCACATCAAAAATCTGTGAAGCAGGGTGCACGTAAGAGCGAGCTAAGCCGATCAAGCGTACTACGAATTCTGAAAGCAGCAAAGAGGAAGGTGTACATTCCAAGATCGCTGCACGCTATGAACGAAAGCGACCCGAATCGAAGGATGGAGTACTGCGAGCGGTTTGATGTCATACCTTGCGAGGATGAACGGTTTGCAGGGATTATTATCTGGTCTGACGAGGTGCAATTCAAACTGAACGATACTGTAAACCACCAGAACTGCCTGTACTGGGCGCCTGGAAATCCTCACGTTCACGTGGACAAACATGTTAATCTACCGGGCGTTAACGTGTGGTTTGGTCTGTCATCGCGCGGTTTGCTTGGCCCATTCTTCTTTGGAAGTACCGCAACTGGTGAGGTGTATCTTCATATGTTGCAAACATCGACTGTACCTGCCATCCGAGAGGTGTTTGGAAATGAAATATTTTACCTGTAACAAGACGGCGCTCCGCCGCATTACCACAGAGATGCCAGAGCCTGGTTGGATGAAAATCCACGTGGTAGATGGCTAGGTCGAAGAGGAGCTGTTGATTACGCACAGCGGTTTCCAGACCTTACGCTTCTTGACCTCTATCTACAGGGGACCTTGAAAAACAAAGGTTATCAACAGAAGCGAACTACAGTGAAAGAGCTAGGAGAAATTATGGAGGTGTCCTGTGTGGCTACAACACCGGCAACGCTGACAGCTGTAGATCGGTCAACGGCTCGGCGGCATCGACGTTGTTTGGCCGCTAGTGAGGGTCACTTTGAACACACGATTAACCTTTCACCCGTGCAAGAATCGGAAGGTATGCAATTTTGTTCCATTAATATTGAGAGAGTGCACATTTTTCCGGATCACTTTGTAGAATTTATAGCTCGCACTACTTGATGACTACAGTCGGTACATTATGATGAAATGTGTGACTGCGCGTGAGACTCACGACGATTAAAGGTAATAAAAACATTCTGCAAACATTACGAGACACTGAAGCCAAAGTGGAAAAACATTATGGCGCCGACGCCCTGGTTTGGATCTGGCGGGGCATAAGCCACTTTTACTGTTCCTGTAGACCTGTGGAAGGATGTGGACGATTCCTTGGCGTTGCTGGTTAGCTGTTGGTTTTTCATCTTAAAGTGGTTGTCCTGTAATTGTTGTACCGTGCCTAATGCTCGTACCAAACCTGGCCCCGTCGAATGTGTTACTTGTAGCACTCTTTCGCAAAGAGTGCTCATTATAAAGCTTATGTCCTGGAGGAGTTTATTGTATAGACTTACGATCTGGCGTATTCAAAACCATGACCGTATTTACATCCAGATTTCCCTCCTCCTGCACGTCTAAAGCGGCGCAATGGGACTCTCAGCCGCAAATTACAGCACTAATAGCCAGTAGTGACAGTTCATGGTGAACAACAAAAGCGTTGGTCGAGGTTTGGTGATGAATTGCAAGAGCCTTCTACCAGAAGAATGTGACGTTTATACGAAATAAAGAATGGAGTGATGCTGTGTTGGCCTGCTGCGTGCATGCTGCTATCAGTAGTGTGGTTGGTTGGATAATTAGAGGAATCAAGATACTAGATCCTCGGTCCCTTTTTCCTCGTACGAACAGGACTACATGACTGTAGAACAGGGGTAGCCTACCGCACAAAACTGAGGGGAAGAAAACCTACAAGGTCCACGAAAAGTCAACAAAGTTGAGATGGCGGGGGGAATGGGAGACAGGCGGGGGGAATGGGAGACAGGCGGGGGGAATGGGAGAGAGGCGGGGGGAATGGGAGAGAGGCGGGGGGAATGGGAGACAGGCGGGGGGGAATGGGAGACAGGCGGGGGGGAATGGGAGACAGGCGGGGGGAATGGGAGGCAATGTGCACCATCTAGGAAGCAGCCAGAAACCCCTGAAAGCAGAGTGCAATGAGGAGACACATCCCCCAGCCCCTGCCACTTACCAGAGAATGCCCCTCACAGACTGCCTAGGAAAGACCAGCAACCTAGGAAAGACTAGCAACACGTACAGGGTAAGAGAAGCACACAGAGACAAAACATGTACAAGTCAAACAAAACATGCGAGAAGGGGAAAGATGTCAGCAGTGTGGCATTCAGTAACCTGCAGTTGGCTGGACAGGTGCCTGTAGGACCAATGCTGTTCTGTCGGAGATTTCGCAACAGCGTGTACTCTGCCGTAACTCATCGCTGGAGCTCAGGCGCCTGAAGGCAGATGCGTGCCTCGCCTGCTGAGCAGAGAGAGAGAGAGAGAGAGAGAGAGAGAGAGAGAGAGAGAGAGAGAGAGAGAGAGGAAGGGGGAAGGGGGAGAGCGGGAGTCGGGGGGGGGGGGGGGGGGATTCTGCGGCTACTGCGGACAGTGAGAGGCGAGAGGCTGGGACTATGCAGGAGTTCAGGAGTGACTCAACGAGACTAAAAGCTCTTCGGAGCGTCGCAGATTATCTTGGATTTCATAGGGAAATGTGCAGGCGAGAAACTCCAGTGGTATGGCCATATCATGAGAAGAGACCGAAGTAATTTTGGAAGGAGAGTAATTCAGATGGCAGTCGAAGGCTCCAGGGAAAGAGGAAGGCCTAAAAAGAGGTGGGGGACTACATTGGAGAGGACCAGCGGGAAAAACCACTGATAGAGGACGACCCGCACAACCACAAAAATTGGAAGAAACTTGCCACAAATGTCTATCCTGCGTATGGCAGCAAAAGACGCAGAAGAAGTAATGCTCGGATTAGAAAGCATGTAAGACTTTTCAATCTGTACAACGAAGAAGCAACGACGGAAATGAAAGAAATGTCCGAGAGTAGGATTCGAAGTCAGGGTGAAAGCATATCAGTGTTTTAAGATTCTCTGATGATATTATTATTCTGAGTGAAAGTGAGGAAGTAATACAGGGCCTGTTCAATGGACAATGGAATGAACAATCTAGTGAACCAAAGAAAGACGAAAATAATGAGATTAGTGATAAACTTTT
Organism: Schistocerca serialis cubense; assembly: GCF_023864345.2. Taxonomy (NCBI): domain Eukaryota; kingdom Metazoa; phylum Arthropoda; class Insecta; order Orthoptera; family Acrididae; genus Schistocerca; species Schistocerca serialis. Next base: position 497,178,894 of record NC_064645.1, read on the forward strand.
CCAACTGACGGACCACATAGATGAGGTGAAGCAATTCTGTTACCTTGGAAGCATCATAATGTACGACAGATGAAACGGCGGTTGGGGGGGGGGGGGGGGTTAAGGATGTAATGGGTACAATAAGCAGGCATTCCTGGCGAAAGAATTTAACTAGTGTCGAGCATCGACCTCAACTTGATGCAAAAGAAAAATTACAGAAGCTCTACATCGACTGTTGGGAAACTGGACCACAGAAGACTCGAAACGCTTGAGATGTAGTGCTATACTAGGACTTTGGAAATTAAGTGGACTGGTAAGATGTGAGGTGGTTCTCTGCACAATCATGGAGGAAAGGAGCATATAAAAAAATAACGAGAAGAGACGGAATCATAGGACATCTGTTAACATACCACACTTTCATGATACTGGAAGGAAATGTAGACGCTAAAACCGGTAGTAGAAGACAGATATTGGAATACATACAACAAATAACTTTGGACGTTGGGTTTACATCTACATCTACATCTATACTCCGCGAGCCACCTTACGGTGTGTGGTGGAGGGTACTTATTGTACCACTATCTGATCCCCCCTTCCCTGTTCCATTCACGAATTGTGCGTGGGAAGAACGACTGCTTGTAAGTCTCCGTATTTGCTCTAATTTCTCGGATCTTTTCGTTGTGATCATTACGCGAGATATATGTGGGCGGTAGTAATATGTTGCCCATCTCTTCCCGGAATGTGCTCTCTCGTAATTTCGATAATAAACCTCTCCGTATTGCGTAACGCCTTTCTTGAAGTGTCCGCCACTGGAGCTTGTTCAGCATCTCCGTAACGCTCTCGCGCTGACTAAATGTCCCCATGACGAATCGCGCTGCTTTTCGCTGGATCATGTCTATCTCTTCTATTAATCCAACCTGGTAAGGGTCCCATACTGATGAGCAATACTCAAGAATCGGACGAACAAGCGTTTTGTAAGCTACTTCTTTCGTCGATGAGTCACATTTTCTTAGAATTCTTCCTATGAATCTCAACCTGGCGCCTGCTTTTCCCACTATTTGTTTTATGTGATCATTCCACTTCAGATCGCTCCGGATAGTAACTCCTAAGTATTTTACGGTCGTTACCGCTTCCAATGATTTACCACCTATGGCATAATCGTACTGGAATGGATTTCTGCCCCTATGTATGCGCATTATATTACATTTATCTACGTTTAGGGAAAGCTGCCAGCTGTCGCACCATGCATTAATCCTCTGCAGGTCCTCCTGGAGTACGTACGAGTCTTCTGATGTTGCTACTTTCTTGTAGACAACCGTGTCATCTGCAAATAGCCTCACGGAGCTACCGATGTTGTCAACTAAGTCATTTATGTATATTGTAAACAATAAAGGTCCTATCACGCTTCCCTGCGGTACTCCCGAAATTACCTCTACATCTGCAGATTTTGAACCGTTAAGAATGACATGTTGTGTTCTTTCTTCTAGGAAATCCTGAATCCAATCACAAACCTGGTCCGATATTCCGTAAGCTCGTATTTTTTTCACTAAACGTAAGTGCGGAACCGTATCAAATGCCTTCCTGAAGTCCAGGAATACGGCATCAATCTGCTCGCCAGTGTCTACGGCACTGTGAATTTCTTGGGCAAATAGGGCGAGCTGAGTTTCACATGATCTCTGTTTGCGGAATCCATGTTGGTTATGATGAAGGAGATTTGTATTATCTAAGAACGTCATAATACGAGAGCACAAAACATGTTCCATTATTCTACAACAGATTGACGTAAGCGAAATAGGCCTATAATTATTCGCATCTGATTTATGACCCTTCTTGAAAATGGGAACGACCTGCGCTTTCTTCCAGTCGCTAGGTACTTTACGTTCTTCCAGCGATCTACGATAAATTGCTGATAGAAAGGGGGCAAGTTCTTTAGCATAATCACTGTAGAATCTTAAGGGTATCTCGTCTGGTCCGGATGCTTTTCCGCTACTAAGTGATAGCAGTTGTTTTTCAATTCCGATATTGTTTATTTCAATATTTTCCATTTTGGCGTCCGTGCGACGGCTGAAGTCAGGGACCGTGTTACGATTTTCCGCAGTGAAACAGTTTCGGAACACTGAATTCAGTATTTCTGCCTTTCTTCGGTCGTCCTCTGTTTCGGTGCCATCGTGGTCAACGAGTGACTGAATAGGAGATTTAGATCCGCTTACCGATTTTACATATGACCAAAACTTTTTACGGTTCTTGTTTAGATTGTTTGCCAATGTTCTATGTTCGAATTCGTTGAATGCTTCTCTCATTGCTCTCTTTACGCTCTTTTTCGCTTCGTTCAGCTTTTCCTTATCAGCTATGATTCGACTACTCTTAAACCTATGATGAAGCTTTCTTTGTTTCCGTAGTACCTTTCGTACATGATTGTTATACCACGGTGGATCTTTCCCCTCGCTTTGGACCTTAGTCGGTACGAACTTATCTAAGGCGTACTGGACGATGTTTCTGAATTTTTTCCATTTTTGTTCCACATCCTCTTCCTCAGAAATGAACGTTTGATGGTGGTCACTCAGATATTCTGCGATTTGTGCCCTATCACTCTTGTTAAGCAAATATATTTTCCTTCCTTTCTTGGCATTTCTTATTACACTTGTAGTCATTGATGCAACCACTGACTATGATCACTGATACGCTCTTCTACATTCACGGAGTCGAAAAGTTCCGGTCTATTTGTTGCTATGAGGTCTAAAACGTTAGCTTCACGAGTTGGTTCTCTAACTATCTGCTCGAAGTAATTCTCGGACAAGCTCCAGTTCTGATTGTGTGACTATCCCATTCTATACCTGGTAGATTGAAGTCTCCCCCTATTACAATAGTATGATCACGAAACTTCTTCACGACGTTCTGCAGGTTCTCTCTGAGGCGCTCAACTACTACGGTTGCTGATGCAGGTGGTCTATAGAAGCATCCGACTATCATATCTGACCCACCTTTGATACTTAACTTAACCCAGATTATTTCACATTCGCATTCGCTAATAACTTCACTGGATATTATTGAATTCTTTACTGCTATAAATACTCCTCCACCATTGGCGTTTATCCTATCCTTGCGGTATACATTCCATTCTGTGTCTAGGATTTCGTTACTGTTCACTTCCGGTTTTAACCAACTTTCCGTTCCTAATACTATATGCGCACTATTTCCTTCAATAAGAGATACTAATTCAGGAACCTTGCCCTGGATACTCCTGCAGTTTACCAATATTACGTTAACTTTTCCTGTTTTTGGTCTCTGAGGACGGACGTTCTTTATCAACGATGATAATGTCCTCTCTGGTAAGCCGTCAGGTATTTTATCGTTCCGCCCAAGGGGGGGTCCCTCTAACCTAAAAAACCCCCGTGTGCACGCCACACGTACTCTGCTACCCTAGTAGCTGCTTCCGGTGTGTAGTGCACGCCTGACCTGTCTAGGGGGGCCCTACAGTTCTCCACCCAATAACGAAGGTCGATGAATTTGCAACCATTATAGTCGCAGAGCCGTCTGAGCCTCTGGTTTAGACCCTCCACACGGCTCCAAACCAGAGGACCGCGATCGACTCTGGGCACTATGCTGCAGATATTAAGCTCAGCTTGCACTCCGCGTGCGATGCTGGTTGTCTTCACCAAATCAGCCAGCCGCCGGAAGGAACCAAGGATGGCCTCAGAACCCAAGCGGCAGGCGTCATTCGTTCCGACATGTGCTACTATCTGCAGCCGGTCACACCCAGTGCGTTCAATAGCTGCCGGAAGGGCCTCCTCCACATTACGGACGAGACCCCCCGGCAAGCACACCGAGTGCACACTGGCATTCTTCCCCGACCTACCCGCTATTTTCCTGAGGGGCTCCATAACCCGCCTAACGTTGGAGCTCCCTATAACTAATAGGCCCGCCCTCTGTGACTGTCGGGACCTTGCCGGAGAATCGGCCACTGGCCCAACAGGCGAGGCATCCTGTGGTGGCTCGGAAACGATGTCATCACCACTAGGAAGCACCCCGTACCTGTTGGAAAGGGGTAAGGCAGCTGCCACGCGGCCAGATCCCACCTTTGCCTTTCGGCCAGGCACGCGCGAGCCCACCACTGTCCGCCATTCACCCTGGAGTGATGGCTGACCGGTAAGATGCTCACTGCCGGAAGACGCAGCGACATCAGGGGTTCCATGTGATTCCAAGGCCACCGAAGTAGGCATAGGTCTCACCACAGTTGCCCCAACGCCACTACGAGCCGACGCCTGCGCCTCGATCTCGATGAGCCTAAAGGTACGTTGTCCAAGACGCGACGCACACTAGCGACTGCGACGGGTCGCTACGTGACGTCAGAAGTTGTCCGCTGGCGCATGCGCAGTTCGAGTTTGGGATGCGACGCGCGACTGTTGCGGCAGCTGTCGCAGCACTGCACCAGTGAGCAGTGTTGCGACGGAAGTCGCACGACACAAAGACGTACGGCTGCGAGAAAGATGTCGAGCCAGTCAAGGAAAACTGAAATGAGCCACTCACAGGATGTGATGCTCTGTGAGCTGGTCTCGCAACAGCCTTGCCTTTACGATTTGAAGAACCCTAAATATAGAGACACTATGTTCAGAGACAGAATTTGGGAAGAAATTGGTGCACAGTTGAAACCGGCAGGTGAGTGAAATATATAATATTTTCTCATTAATGCAAATTTTTCAGGCCGGTTATGAAAATCAGTATAATCCATGCAGATGTAGAATTAGAATGATGAAAATGAACTTGAAGGTCAATTTTCGCATTACTCTTTTTTGAGACGATAAAAATTGAAAACGGCAAATACATTATAAAATGAACAATCTAAAGTACAACGAGAAAGTTACATTTTACAATACCTTCACTTTGAAAGTAAACGGTAGATTGGTGTCTTGATGATACCTTCTAGTTGTGAAAAACCACCACCAGATTGTTGTACAGCTTTCTGTAATCAATAGATGTTCGTTTTTGAGGAAGGCGTTTCTCAACAGATTGCGCAGTCACATTCACTTCAATTCATTGGTAGAAGATGGTGCTCAAAAAACTTGTGCCAAAAGTGCACTACTGTTTTACAAGGCCCTTCTGGTCTGACACAGTTCACAATTTAAATTCGTCTTTTGTAAATCCTGGAGTCATCTTTTGACTGCAGCTTGGCAAGATTAAATGTTGATGTCATCCATAACGATGTATACTGTCAGAATACAAGAATATGGAACTTCATTTCGATGGGAATAAAGATTCAGTCGGCTATGAAAGTTGCCTTAGCTTGTTCCAAAAGTTTCTGCATGGGAGAAACTGACAAGTATAATTTGGGGAAATTTTGTGAACAAGCATGGACATTATTTCTTCCACATTTCTGCCAGTGTATACTGTAGACGTTCAGAATCAAAATTCTAGAGATGTTTAAGGTGTAACCCTATCTTGTTGTCAAGAACTTGAAACAATGCAATGAAGCTAGCGTGCGCTTATTGTTAATAAACTTATCTTTCATTGGAATTTTAGGTGAAATGTGCAAAAACAGATGGAGGAATATTCGGGACTCGTATCAGAGAAATAAACGAGAAAGAAAGCTTGGAACAGGTTCAGATGCCTCAGCAAAACCAAGAAAATGGGTTCTGCTTGATCACTTGGCTTTAAGAAACCTACGTTTCGTGGCATTTTAAATGAAATTGTCAAGAGCATATGGAGAAATATTAGTAACTCATACCGGAGGAATATGACATAAAATGGTTTCATTAGGTCCAAATGTGTCAGCGAAACAAAACAAATGCATTCTCTATCGTGTGATGACCACACGATTCTCGTTGCGCGTCGACAGAACTGGCGACTAGTCGCGACGCTCCCGGAGATATATGAGCCCAAATCTCGGAAACGGAGATCGATATTAATCTGATCTCAACTTAAAAAATAATTTCGATATGTTAGCTTCTTTTCATCGGCAACGATGTATGACCTAACGTGAACCATACGTAAAGTAGCCAGCGACCACATTCTTCACTGTACACAATTCAAATTTTATGCAGTAGGTTACTTGTAAATTAAGTATCGGGATAACTGTGACGAATATCGGAAAAATAGACACCTCATTATCAAGCTGTGATGTGAAACTGTAAGATACGCAAACATCAATTTTTTGTGCCTTTTACTTTCCTCACAATTGATTGAGAAGTAATATACAGCGAAAAAAACACGCAAAACCGGAAGAGATACTTTTCAATTTTTTAAAGTAAAAGGAGAATCTATATCGAAAAACTAACTCTGGGAGCCGATGTAACTTTGTTGCATTAACATACAGTATTTTTTACAGCAAGAAAATTGGAATTCTTATTTTTCTTATGTATTTGAATCCGCCGCCGCCGACCGGAGCTTGGGAAACGGCGACGACTCCAGTCGTATTGCGGCCGTGTCGCCGTCTGCCAGGGTGGGGAAAGAGGAGGGGGCAGCGTCGCAGTCGCAGCCAACTGTCGCGTCTTGCACAACGTAACTTAACAGACAAAGCCTCCACCTGCCCCCGAAGAGTGGCCAATTCTCCTTGCGTCCGCTCACAACAACCACTACTCTGAGATGAAGAGGTTGGCACAGTAGACGAAGTCGTGATGGGTCGCATCAAATCTGTCGGAAGACAGTAAAGGTACGTTGTCCAAGACGCGACGCACACTAGCGACTGCGACGGGTCGCTACGTGACGTCAGAGGTTGTCCGCTGGCGCATGCGCAGTTCGAGTTTGGGATGCGACGCGCGACTGTTGCGGCAGCTGTCGCAGCACTGCACCAGTGAGCAGTGTTGCGACGGAAGTCGCACGACACAAAGACGTACGGCTGCGAGAAAGATGTCGAGCCAGTCAAGGAAAACTGAAATGAGCCACTCACAGGATGTGATGCTCTGTGAGCTGGTCTCGCAACAGCCTTTACGATTTGAAGAACCCAGAACCCTAAATATAGAGACACTATGTTCAGAGACAGAATTTGGGAAGAAATTGGTGCACAGTTGAAACTGGCAGGTGAGTGAAATATATAATATTTTCCCATTAATGCAAATTTTTCAGGCCAGTTATGAAAATCAGTATAATCCATGCAGATGTAGAATTAGAATGATGAAAATGAACTTGAAGGTCAATTTTCGCATTACTCTTTTTTGTGACGATAAAAATTGAAAACGGCAAATACATTATAAAATGAACAATCTAAAGTACAACGAGAAAGTTACATTTTACAATACCTTCACTTTGAAAGTAAACGGTAGATTGGTGTCTTGATGATACCTTCTAGTTGTGAAAAACCACCACCAGATTGTTGTACAGCTTTCAGTAATCAATAGATGTTCGTTTTTGAGGAAGGCGTTTCTCAACAGATTGCGCAAACAGTATGCTGCAATAAGTAATTTGTCACATTCACTTCAATTCATTGGTAGAAGATGGTGCTCAAAAAACTTGTGCCGAAAGTGCACTACTGTTTTACAAGGCCCTTCTGGTCTGACACAGTTCACAATTGAAATTCGTCTTTTGTAAATCCTGGAGTCATCTTTTGAGTGCAGCTTGGCAAGATTAAATGTTGACGTCATCCATAACGATGTATGCTGTTAGAATACAAGAATATGGAAGTTCATTTCGATGGGAATAAAGATTCAGTCGGCTATGAAAGTTGCCTTAGCTTGTTCCAAAAGTTTCTGCATGGGAGAAACTGACAAGTATAATTTGGGGAAATTTTGTGAACAAGCATGGACATTATTTCTTCCACATTTCTGCCAGTGTATACTGTAGACGTTCAGAATCAAAATTCTAGAGATGATTAAGGTGTAACCCTATCTTGTTGTCAAGAACTTGAAACAATGCAATGAAGCTAGCGTGCGCTTATTGTTAATAAACTTATCTTTCATTGGAATTTTAGGTGAAATGTGCAAAAACAGATGGAGGAATATTCGGGACTCGTATCAGAGAAATAAACGAGAAAGAAAGCTTGGAACAGGTTCAGATGCCTCAGCAAAACCAAGAAAATGGGTTCTGCTTGATCACTTGGCTTTAAGAAACCTACGTTTCGTGGCATTTTAAATGAAATTGTCAAGAGCATATGGAGAAATATTATTAACTCATACCGGAGGAATATGACATAAAATGGTTTCATTAGGTCCAAATGTGTCAGCGAAACAAAACAAATGCATTCTCTATCGCGTGATGACCACACGATTCTCGTTGCGCGTCGACAGAACTGGCGGCTAGTCGCGACGCTCCCGGAGATATATGAGCCCAAATCTCGGAAACGGAGATCGATATCAATCTGATCTCAACTTAAAAAATAATTTCGAAATGTTAGCTTCTTTTCATCGGCAACGATGTATGACCTAACGTGAACCATACGTAAAGTAGCCAGCGACCACATTTTTCACTGTACACAATTCAAATTTTATGCAGTAGGTTACTTGTAAATTAAGTATCGGGATAACTGTGACGAATATCGGAAAAATAGACACCTCATTATCAAGCTGTGATGTGAAACTGTAAGATACGCAAACATCAATTTTTTGTGCGTTTTACTTTCCTCACAATTGATTGAGAAGTAATATACAGCGAAAAAAACACGCAAAACCGGAAGAGATACTTTTCAATTTTTTAAAGTAAAAGGAGAATCTGTATCGAAAAACTAACTCTGGGAGCCGATGTAACTTTGTTGCATTAACATACAGTATTTTTTACAGCAAGAAAATCGGAATTCTTATTTTTCTTATGTATTTGAATCCGCCGCCGCCGATCGGAGCTTGGGAAACGGCGACGACTCCAGTCGTGTTGCGGCCGTGTCGCCGTCTGCCAGGGTGGGGAAAGAGGAGGGGGCAGCGTCGCAGTCGCAGCCAACTGTCGCGTCTTGCACAACGTAACTTAAGAGACGCGCCAGTAGAATATGGAGTGCTGGATACGGGGTCGACGACATGGCGGCGGCGTTTCAGACACGCTGTCGAGAGCAACGTCTGGTGCGATTTTGAGGTCGCGCTTTTCGTCAGGGACTCGCGTCTACTGTGACAGTTCAGTTTTGCTAAGAGTTTTTGGGCGTCGATGTCTGTTTCGTTGGCTTCACAGCATACGAAATGTGTGCTACATGTACACACTCGACAAAATTCCCAGTAGTTCAAGAACGACCAATAATTCCATTCCCATTATATCTGTAATTAACAAAATGCCTCCAGAACGTTTAGGAAGCTGTAATCGAAAGAAGGGGAGGAATTAAAATTTGAAAGATGAAATTTACTCTGCTTCTGTATCTCACTATGAGCGTGGTGATTTCTTTTTTCCTTTAAAGATTTTCATCAGTACCACATGCTCTCTGATGACAATTTGATGATGACTTTGTAAGCCGAAAATCAAGGAACTAAATAAATTAATACCGTAGAACATCTAAATGTTTCGTCAAATGTTTGAGCGGAGATAAATCATGATCCCTATAAATTACACAATGGGTTCTTGGTCGAATTTTCACAGCCAGACGAAGAATGCGAAATGGACGAAAGGATATCAAATTGGCCAGCGTGAGTTCTAGTTTTGAAAAAAAGTTTATTTGCTTCAAAATAATACGAGTAATTAACAAAAAACAATATGATCTGAGGAAATATTGAAATATTTCACAGACAACTGTCAGCAAGTTTATCTTTTCAAGACCCAGTTATTTTCCGCGTAAAAAGTTACATTACTGTGATGCTACGAATCAAGTACTGAATACAGAACGTTTCGAGAACAGAAAGAGCTGAGAAACGAAATGGGCTGTCATAATAATGTCATGCTATTTAAACTTGGAACTAACAAAAAAATCACATATAGTAAACAAGGTACGTCAAATGTTTCTTTATCTACTATTGCTTACTTTTGGAAACGTTTCATAAACCTTTTGACCGATTTTTTTTAGAGGTGTACTTTTCATTCATAAATATGAAGTAGTTCTACTATTTGTGACGTAAAAAGCAATTAACATGAAGTTGCAAAAGCTATTTGTCACCAGCCGAGCCAAATTAGGAACGAGCTGCAACGGGTGTAAACTGACCAGTGATTTTCCGTCACGAAGTCTACTTTCATGCGCTAGTCCACAAAATTCGTGCATTTAACACTGCGTAGCTATACGAAAAAAGTCATATTGGAACCGCCAAGAGCTCTAATGAAACTTCAGAGATCACAAAATTATGTAGTACAGTCTGTACGACAGTGTTCATACTGTGGCGTCAACTAAAATTAGAACCATCCTCCACCACTGCCATCAACAGTAAAACGCATTATAAAGTCAATAACAAAATGCACTTTTATAGTTATCTTCGCTCTCTGTCAAAATTAGGTTCTTGTCTTTTGTGTGGAGTACACTCTATTTACCGTTGTAATTGAAGTTAATGGAACGCCTTTCGGGAAGATCAAAGGCTGTGACAGCAGCAGTACAGAAAGCACAGTATGCAGGACACAGAAGGATGGAACATACCTATTACCGTGTACGAAGATTGCTTACATGTTTCTATGCACTTTACTGTTTACGACAGTAACGAAGGTTCCTTATGGTGACGCAGTAAGAAAACTGCTATTCAGGCTAAAGTAGTGTTAACTGAACTTCGTGATATTAAGGATTGTACATGAAAAAGAAAAACTAATACTCTATCTAGAAATTGTATATTTCACATGTAAGAGACAAATACATTACTCCTACTGGCCCATGATGAACATTTAAGAAATGAACAGCTGAAGTTACAAAATGCAGTAAACCAAATGAGCACCTAATTTTGTGATACTATGTACTTAACTTCGTGAAAATGTACTTAATTCCGTGATAATTTTCCTTTGCAATGTTAGCATTATCAAAGTTCACTTGACGCAGTCTCCACAATCATTTTCAGCAGCGACGTCATTGTCACTAACTTACGCAGGGAAAAAAAAAAAATTCAACCCAAGCACGTTTATTCTTACCACAGCCGTAGCTCTCTTTACAAGTGGCGCTGATGTCAATTTCTTCTGTTCCTTGAGTTCAGTTTTCCCTTAGACAGTGATTTCACTGTGCTACATTGATTAGTGGAGTATTCGGTTAACGCTGAGACCAAACCCTATTTCCTGCATTTGAGAAATTAACTAACGTAACTTCCAGTTCACTCTTGAAGGCAAACGGCTATCCACTTTGCTAAAGTTCACATTGCCTTTTTTGTCACCATCGCTGTGGCGTGCGTAGTCTTGTGAAGCATTCCATGGAATGGAAAAATGTTTAGCAGCTTTATGCATCGACTGTTTTTCTTCCAAAACTTTCTGAAGTTTCCACGGATGTCATCAGTGGAACAGCATTATCTTCTCCAGAACACACAACTCATTACTGGCTTGTCCTTCTTCGTACATTTGCTTAGAGATGGAGACATTGTTTCTGAAATGGATACAAAACTTAAGAGTTGTTGTCGTTTCCCCTAAGCGAATGATTCAGTAATGAGGAAATCAAATCAAACTATCATGACTAAGATTATAAGTACGTTCCATCGGTAATACGACTGCGTATAAGTGTGTGTCTGGTTACTTGAACAACTTACCTCAATGACCTTGGTTTACAATATCAGTGCAACAAGAGACGTATTTCCCTCCACACAACAAACTGTCAGCTACCTGTTCCGCACACAGCGTTCATTTCCACCAAGAATGTCTCTCCCGTGGCATTTTTTGAGGAAAATTGGAACTGTGTGTAGAAGGCCTACTTTACTTGAGGACAAAGACTGTGTCTGCTATCGCGAAATAAAGTATGACATGCAGTTAGGTAGGATTACCCTATACAGTTTTATGATACCTGAACAGACGATCATTGAAACTGGCATTTAATTAAGGTTTATTTTATCAGCAGCGCTTGGAGGTTCTTTTTTTTTTTCAAATACTTACGAGCTGTAGGGCAACACCTGCACAAAATGAATCAGCTGTACGTTTCAATAGGTACTCCTTTATGTATTTAGCTTAGGTGATAATACTTTGAATCGACGGAACACGAAGGAATCAGGACGGCTTATTTGAGTGGCAGAATTTAACCGCATACCCCCTCACAAATATTCAGAGTGTAAGTATTATTTTGTATATCTGCTAAACTGGACCCTTTTTAATTTGTTACGACGTTACTGGAACAACCAGTAACCGTGGCAGAGCACTAACAATAAACTGAGGAAGTGTTCTCGGTAGCACCGATCGACGTCGCTGTAAGGCAGTACCAGGGCGACGGGTCATAAGCGGGTGGGAGGTAAACACAGACGAGTCGACGGGAAAGTATAACGTCGCATAAGAGCTACCAAAATTTTAAATCACTTTCCACACTCTACAGTATGTGAACATTGCATGTTTGACACTGCTCTTACAGAACGAGACACAGTGCTGTTTGATGCAGCTCTCCACGCATGTTTTTCCTGTGCAAACTGCTGCATAACTACTGTAGTCCAGCCTTGGTTTACTTCCACAATTTTTACCCTCTCCTACTCCTCCCGCACTTTCTACTAACACCAAACTATTTCTTGATGCCTTATAATGTGTTGCATAACCGATACCCTCTTTTAGTCCAGTGGTGTCATAAATCGCTTTTCTCCTTAATTCAGTCCGAGACCGCTTCCAATACTTACTCGATTCACCCATTTAATCTTCAATAGTCTTCCGTAGCACCACATTTCAAAACCTGCTGTTCAATTCATGCCCGAACTGTTTACCACCCATGTTTACTTACTGCATGTAAGACCATTCTTCAAACAAACATATTTGTGAAAGGCTTTCTAACTCTGAAATATTTATTCTATATTAACAAACATCTCTCTTTTTCAGAAGCATATTCGTCGCCATTTGCAATCTGTTTTCTATATGCTCTAATACGACCATCAGTTACTTTGCTACCCAAATAGCAAAACTCTTCCACTACTTTTTTAGTGTCTTATTGCATAATCTAATTTCCTGTGCATCACCTGATTTAATTCCATTACATTACATTGATCTCGTTTGTCTTTTGTTGAACGCCATTTGTAATGTCCTTTAAAGACGCTATCGACGCTCGCGTGCTCCTACAATTCTCCAGAACCCAAACCGATTTTCTGCGAGGTCGGCTGCACAGAAAAATCTATGTTACGGGAGCTGCACTCCTATGAATGGCATTTAGAACGCTGTTACGTCTACGTGTCGTGCCGTTATACAATCTAGAGAAGACTGCTGTCTGAGCGGGATTTGCTGTATGTAAAACGGTACAGCCCAAATGCATACTAGAATGACGCAGCACGAAGCAGCTCAGTCACATGTACAACGGGTTCTTCCGGCCGGCTCCTTCACATACTGACCTCAAAACCACTGGTCTTGAGGAGCGGAAATGCACCGTCACGATCTTTTATGGTCTACAATACCGGGAAAGTCTGCAGGCTGCAGCGAGCAGCGTCGTAGAGTATGCGTTAGTTGAAGGCCACATGGATGGAAAAAAGAAACGCCGCAAGTACTCCGCTGAGAGCTGGGTGAGAGGCACCAAGGCCCGTTACACAACAGCGGGGAGGGGAAGCGGGTGGAAGCAAAACAGCATTCTCGTCACGACCTCACCGCTGTTCCGCGTGCCTCCGGTCGCGGGCTGCCAACTAAGACAATGTGTCGCTGGGGGGAGGGGGGGGGGGGGGGGGAGCATCCGACCTCGCCTGGTATCCGCACGGTGACCCACAATCAGCACGTACGCGTGGTACGCTCCGGCAATTGATTTGGTCCAGTTTAACGTCTATGTCCCCCATCTTATTATTTACTGATCAGCAACGGATTGTTGTTACTGGCAGCTATCAGTTTTTCACCGTAATGAAATATTATGCTCCGTTACCGCGCTTGTAGACAACAATGACGAATTAAAGAGGGGACGCCTTCTTGCTATAATGTAAACTGTGCAATGGAAAGTGTGTCTAAGCTGCAGCACCGTAACATCATCTGCAATCCACCAATGAGCACGAAAAAATGTCATTTTAAATATAAAAAACAACAACACATTTCCCAGGCAACTGAAAACGAAGGAAAAGTCAAAAAATGCTGCATTAATTCAGATTTGTGGCCGATTTCAGTTGGAAACCACAGAGCACGCACAATTTTTTAAAAATAAAAAGGAAACATAAGGAAAATACACTGGGACGCCGCAATTGTGGTGAAATAAGTTTCGGGATTAAACAAGACAAAAATTGTGTTTTTGCAACAAGGCAGACTCTTTTTAATATATTATCACCAGTTTTTTACTAAAATATACTACAGATTTCAAAGCACCCTCACGACATGTGGTCTTTATCTGGAACAAATCCGTTGTGTTTATGGGCACTGTCTGTCTTTTTCTTCTTGTTGTAATGAAAAATGTTTCATTTTTGTCGTCGTCAGTAGGAGCTGGAATCTAGCTTGTACTGCAAGTATACACTAGTTTAATTTTATCTCGGCTTTTTATTTTATTTTTTCTAAACAGCACTTTCAAGATTTGAAATTTATCTGTAGGTGTTCGTGTTTTTGTACCTTCACTTAATTTCACAGGCACAGAGGCTAGTGCCAACAAGGAAATAACACCACCTCTATCAAAAGGTATGATTTTATCGTCCTCGTGCCAGCAGCTGATCCTTCCACAACCAGCAAAGAATTTAAAATGATGAAGATGAATTAACAGAATAAACCACAACAGACCCTTCCAGACCTCGTGACGATATCAATATTGTGAGCATATCTAGTAATAAGGAAATTTTAACATGCAAAAAATACGAATATATCCTTCATAGTGTAGGAGAGGAGCAGGTAAAACATCAAAGAGTCAACATCTCTGGCGTGGAAACCATCCTACAGAGACTCTCTCTCTCTCTCTCTCTCTCTCTCTCTCTCTCTCTCTCTCTCTCTCTCTCTCTCTCTCTCTCTGTGTGTGTGTGTGTGTGTGTGTGTGTGTGTGTGTGTGTGTGTGTTCCTAAGATACCAAACTGCTGAGGTCATCGATCCCTAAATTGATATAAACCAACTTTTGTTAAGAACAAAACACACACACACACACACACACACACACACACACACACACACACACATGCGCGCGCACAGGAGGGAGGACTCGGGACGGGCCGCGCAGTACGTGACATGGTGCCCCAAACCGCTCGGCCACTCTGCGCGGCCCCTACAGAGACTGTGGCGACCTAGATGGTAGCATGTCCTAGCTAGGAGTGATCACACAATCATCTCTGCCTCGGTGTCAAAGAGAGACGATGCAGTAATGCATTACCTCCGTGAATGCGTCACGTCACTACACCGTCCAGAAACAATCCAACTACGATGACGTGAATCTCAACCTGGCAGATTTTAACTGCCACAGCGCAGCACAGTACGGAAATTTGAGAGGGTGGGGTGGTTCAACTTAAATAAAACATCGAACTGGAAACGCTTTAGCGAGGAAATTGATTTAAAGATATCGAGAATACCATCTAACCCCGATGAGTAAGACAAGTTCATTGTCCTGTCGCGGCGAGTTTCGAGCAGATGCATACCGTCAGGGTGTAGGACAGAATATATCGCAAGACTATCTGTGACTGTGAAATCCCTAGCAGAGAAACAGCAAGATCTCTACCAGAACAACCACTTCATTCCGTCACGTATGCCGGAACTTTGCATCCCGCGCGAAGAGGCTTAAGATGGAAACCAACTTCCACCATCCGCTGCTTGGATAGCAGCCAACTGAGAGAACCATGTGCTTTTAGAAAAAGCTTCATGAAATGTCCTTGTAGGTGCCTATGCTCGGTGGAAAGATGAGAGGATAGAAATGGAGACCTGGACATATTCACAACAAAAGAGGCTCTGGCAGTGAGCGCCCATACCGCGCATAGAAAAATCTGAACACGATGAGGATGGGAGTGTCGCGCTGCGAGACCAGCAAGTAGAAGTGGGCCTTGTCCCGGATGAGGCAAATTTTCTCAGCAAGAGTGGCGAGGTAGACGATCCAAGTCACCTAAGGCACCGCCCCTGCAGTATGAGCCATGCACACCAGAGTCCTGAAGATAAGATCCGCTACAATTGTAAAATGTTATATGCACGTGAAGACTGGGCACGGTCAAGAAATCGGGTTATGCTTCCCTTTCAGTAAATAAAAATTTTACAACTGTAGCAAATCGTATCACTGATGATGAATGTCAACAGTGGTGGATGTTCCATGAAGACAAACCTGAAGATCTTTTTTATAAAGATAAAAACAATGTCATTTCACCAGCAATTTTCTGAAAACAACTTGTTTAACTCTATACGGACATGAAAAGAACAGCCTGTTCCAGCTTCACCCACAGAACTGTTCCCAACTTTATTCCAAGTCTCCAACATATGATCGCTCTTCAGATCTGTACCCTTGTATTAGTTTCGAAATTCTGCTCTCTCAAATTCTACTGATATTCCCATATCTTCCTACTTTCTTACAGTTTTGTTCCAATTATAATAACCGTTAATTCTGTTTGTATCTCGTGAACATTTATCCCAGAACCAAGAGTGCCCTTAGACTTTTGTTTCAAATCTCATGTCACCAGTTCAGATAATGTTCAAGTATCTGTCTTAATCTCATATGCTGGAATCGTTACTGCCATTGTTTTATGAATGTTGGCTCTTATATCTCTTCCTTTTTTGAGTTCTGCCGATAAATTCACATACATGTTCAAAAGATTGTACCCGTATTTACGTATCTCTGTTCACGTTGTAACTTATGTTCTTGAAAATGATTGCAATTTGCGAAAAGAAATCGATCTCAAAAGTCGAGAAGAAATTAAGCAAATGAATGTGTGCAATACAACGTCTAATACAAAATCTCCTAACAAAAATAAAATAGTTATCTGAAACGGTGAAGAGAAACTGAATAAATATGTATTGCCAATAAACGTAAAACGCATTTCGTGAGAGCTTTCTGGCCTGCAGTACGTTTTAAGCAGTAAAGCTGCACGCCCTCGGGAAAAATTACGGCTGTAGTTTCCCCTTGCTTTCAGCCGTTTGCAGTACCAGCACAGCAAGGCCGTTTTGGTTAGTGTTGCAAGGCCAGATCAGTCAATCATCCAGACTGTTGCCCCTGCAACTACTGAAAAGGCTGCTGCCCCTCTTCAGGAACCACACGTTTGTCTGGCCTCTAAACAGATACCCCTCCGTTTTGGTTGCACCTACGGTACGGCCATCTTTATCGCTGAGGCACGCAAGCCTCCCCACCAACGGCAAGGTCCATGGTTCATGGGGGACGTTTTAAGCAACTATCTATCTATCTATCTATCTATCTATCTATCTATCTATCTATCTATCTATATATATATATATATATATATATATATATATATATATATATATATATATATATATAATACAACTGATGCGCAAGGTGACCACCAAAACAAATCGATTACTGTTTCCGGCGAGGTAACTCCAAGCACTCTTGGGCGACAGGTATTTTCACGTAACGCCGGTCCCCCCCCCCCCCCCCCCCCCACCCACTCATCCGAGATTAGTAAGAGTGTTGGGTTCAGATCCTTCAGATTACCGTTATTATTTGCGGATGAATGAAGACGTCGTCTCTCAAATATTCCACCACAGTATCACCCCAAGCTTTTGGCAAAATAATTCCAGAGACATGTGGCGCCATCTAAAATGTGCTGAAAGGAGTGTATCTTCAGGTATGTATAATAAATACACACATTTTTAGTTTTTTTATCCTTTGTAACTGTTTGTACAATTCAAAGACAAAATTTTAATTGAGGCATAATAATGAGTCATATATGAAATTAGAAAAATAATTGATAATTTGGTAGTATTTGTCAATTAACACCACAAAAAAAATTAAAAATGCTTCAAAAATCAAATACTATTAAAGGTAGCTAAGTAAGTAGCTGCAAATATTGGTTGGTTGGTTTGGGGGATTAAAGGGACCAGACTGCCATGGTCATCGGTCCCTTTTTCCAAAGACAAAGAACACCCACAGAGAATAAAAACAAGGAACAGAAGATATCACAGACGATACAGAACAAGGGATACTGAGACAAAGACAAGACAAAACAAACTAAAACCACACAGAGTGTGACGGTGGTTGGCCGACCATACACATAAAAAAGGAAAGGCCAGCCACGTAGAAACACATTAAAAATCAGTGTAAAACCATAGGCCAAAGGCCAGAATCAACACAAAACAATAAAATACAACAGAAACACTCAGAGTAAATGATAAAATCCCCCTGCCCGAATAAAACGTAAAACTAAGTCAGCCATAGTGGAGTCGTCTGTTAAAAGGGCAGGGAGCGTAGCAGGCAGCGCAAATGTCTGCCTGACCACTGCTAAAAGGGGGCAGGCCAGCAAAATGTGGGCCACTGTCAAAGCTGCCCCACAGCGACATAGAGGAGGGTCCTCCCGGCGCAGTAAATAACTGTGTGTCAGCCGGGAGTGGCCAATGCGGAGCCGGCAAAGAACTACTGAGTCCCTGCGAGTGGCTCGCAGGGATGACCGCCACACAGCCGTCGTCTCCTTGACAGCACGGAGTTTATTGCGCATTGGCAGTTCGCGCCATTCATCGTCCCATAGCGCCAAGATTTTGCGGCGGAAGACTGCCCGCAAATCAGTCTCTGGGAGGCCAACGTCCAGAGATGGCTTACTGGTGGCCTCTTTCGCCAGGCGGTCAACATGTTCGTTACCCGGGATACCGACATGACCGGGGGTCCACACAAAGACCACAGAGCGGCCGCAACAGGCGAGAGTATGCAGAGACTCGTGGATAGCCATCACCAAACGAGAACGAGGGAAACACTGGTCGAGAGCTCGTAAACCGCTCAGGGAATCGCTACAGATAACGAAGGACTCACCTGAGCAGGAGCGGATATACTCTAGGGCACGAAAGATGGCGACCAGTTCAGCAGTGTAAACGCTGCAGCCATCCGGTAAGGAACGTTGTTCGGAAAGGTCCCCTAGAGTGAGCGCATATCCGACACGACCAGCAACCATCGAACCGTCAGTGTAAACAACACCAGAGCCCTGATACGTGGCCAGGATGGAATAAAAGCGGCGGCGGAAGGCCTCTGGAGGGACTGAGTCCTTAGGGCCCTGTGCCAAGTCGAGCCGAAGGCTAGGGCGACGAACACACCATGGGGGTGTATGCAAAGTAGCCCGGAAAGGAGGTGGAACAGTGAAACCCTGGAGCCCAGAGAGAAGCTCTTTGACGCGGACCGCTATTGTACAACCAGACCGGGGCCGACGTTCTGGCATACGGACGACCGACCGCGGGAACAGGAGGCGATAGTTTGGATGCCCGGGCGAGCTTAGAACATGGGCAGCATAAGCGGCCAGCAAACGTTGGCGTCGGAACCGCAGTGGAGGTACACCTGCCTCCACTAGTACGCTGTCCACAGGGCTGGTGCGGAAAGCACCAGTGGCAAGGCGTATCCCGCTGTGGAGAATCGGGTCCAGCACCCGTAACGCAGATGGGGATGCTGAGCCATAAGCCAGGCTCCCATAATCCAGTCGGGACTGGATTAACGCCTGGTAGAGCCGCAACAGTGTAGAGCGGTCGGCGCCCCAGCGGGTGTTGCTCAAGCATCTCAGAGCGTTTAGATGCCGCCAACACGTCTGTTTCAGCTGCCGGATATGAGGCAGCCAAGTCAACCGGGCATCGAAAACCACCCCCAAAAACCTGTGGGTCTCCACCACAGCAAGGAGTTCGTCGGCAAGATAAAGCCGCGGCTCAGGATGGACTGTTCGGCGCCGGCAGAAATGCATAACGCAGGTCTTGGCTGCCGAAAACTGAAACCCATGCGCTACAGCCCAAGACTGCGCCTTACGGATAGCGCCCTGTAGCTGACGTTCAACAGCTGCAATGCCAGTAGAGCTGTAATAAAGGCAGAAGTCGTCAGCATACAGGGAAGCGGAGACAGAATTTCCCACGGCCGCAGCAAGCCCGTTAATGGCTATTAAAAACAGACAGACACTTAAAACGGAACCCTGTGGCACACCGTTCTCCTGGACGTGGGAGGAACTATACGAGGCCGCGACTTGCACGCGGAAGGTACGACACGACAGAAAATTGCGGATAAAAATCGGCAGAGGACCCCGAAGACCCCATCCATGGAGCGTAGAAAGAATGTGATGACGCCACGTCGTATCGTACGCCTTCCGCATGTCGAAAAAGACAGCGACCAGGTGCTGACGGCGGGAAAAGGCAGTACGGATGGCCGACTCCAGGCTCACCAGATTGTCGGCGGCGGAGCGGCCTTTACGGAACCCACCCTGAGATGGAGCCAGAAGGCCCCGAGACTCCAGTACCCAATTCAAGCGCCGGCTCACCATCCGTTCAAGCAACTTGCAAAGAACGTTGGTGAGGCTAATGGGACGGTAGCTGTCCACCTCCAGAGGGTTCTTGCCAGGCTTCAAAACGGGGATGACAATGCCTTCCCGCCATTGCGACGGAAACTCCCCCTCGACCCAAAGACGGTTGTAAAGATCGAGAAGGCGCCGCTGGCAGTCCACTGAAAGGTGTTTCAGCATCTGACAGTGGATGCCATCTGGCCCAGGAGCGGTATCAGGGCAAGCAGCGAGGGCACTGCGAAATTCCCACTCACTAAATGGAGCTTTGTAAGATTCTGGGTGGGTGGCGCGAAACGAAAGGCTCCGACGTTCCATCCGCTCTTTAATGGAGCGGAAGGTCTGGGGGTAATTCGCAGAAGCGGAACTCAAAGCAAAATGCTCTGCTAAGCGATTTGCAATGACGTCGGAGTCAGTACAAACTGCTCCATTCAGTGAGAGCGCAGGGACGCTGACAGGTGGCCGATAGCCGTAGACGCGTCGAATCTTGGCCCAGACCTGCGGTGGAGTGACATGGAGGCCAATTGTGGACACATACCGCTCCCAGCACTCCTCCTTGCCTTGGCGGATAAGGAGGCGGGCCCGCGCACGCAGCCGTTTGAAGGCGATAAGGTGGTCGAGGGAGGGGTGTCGCTTGTGACGCTGGAGCGCCCGCCGGCGATCTTTAATCGCTTCAGCGATCTCAGGCGACCACCAAGGCACAGCCTTCCGCCGAGGGGACCCACAGGAATGGGGAATGGCAGATTCGGCGGCAGTAACGATGCCGGTGGTGACCGATTCAACCACCGCATCAATGTCATCGGTAGAGAGAGGCTCAAAAGCGGCAGTGGAGGAGAACAAGTCCCAGTCACCCTTATTCATAGCCCATCTGCTAGGGCGCCCAGAAGAGTGGCGCTGTGGTAGTGACAAAAAGATCGGAAAATGGTCACTACCACACAGGTCGTCATGCACACTCCATTGGACAGACGGTAAGAGGCTATGGCTACAGATGGAAAGGTCAATGGCGGAGTAGGTGCCATGCGCCACACTGAAGTGTGTGAAGGCACCATCATTTAACAGCGAGAGATCGAGCTGCGACAATAAATGCTCAACGATGGCGCCTCGACCTGTTGCCACTGACCCACCCCACAGAGGGTTATGAGCGTTGAAGTCGCCCAATCGCAAGAAAGGTGGCGGCAATTGGGCGACCAGTGCAGCCAGGACATGCTGCGAGACATCACCATCCGGTGGAATGTAAAGACTGCAGACGGTAACAGCCTGTGGCGTCCACACGCGTACAGCGACAGCCTCTAAAGGCGTCTGGAGAGGGACAGACTCGCTGTGCAGAGTGTGAAGGACATATATGCAGACGCCACCAGACACCCTTTCATAAGCTGCTCGGATCTTATAATAACCCCGATAGCCACGGAGGGCGGGGGTTCGCATTGCTGGAAACCAAGTTTCCTGGAGAGCAATGCAGAAGAAAGGGTGAAGGCTGATAAGGTGGCGGAGCTCAGCTAGATGGTGGAAGAAACCGCTGCAGTTCCACTGGAGGATGGTGTTGTCCATGGCTGGGAAAGGCGTGACGGGACTGGGAAGGCAGATTACGCCACTGGGGCACCTGCTGCCTCCGATGGAGCATCCGTGCAAATGCCATCCATTGCGTCCGCGGGACCGGCAAGAGCGAGGTCCTCAGCGGACGCCAGAATCTCCACCTCGTCCTCAGAGGCAGAGCTTGTAGGGAGCGGCGGGATCGGTGCCACCGCATTACCGTTGGTCTTGGGGACTTTCTTCCTTTTCTGCTTATCACGCTGTGCCTTCGGCTCTTTAGGCTGCATGGGCTTCACTGGGTCAGTCTCAGGGACAGACGACGACCGCGAGGCCCGACGACCAGGGACTGGCGGTTGTTTCAACCACTTGCGGGCGTCCGCTTTGCCACTGGTCGGAACTTGCGAAGGGAGGTCCCCAAGGGATCCCTTCCTGGCGAGAGCAGCCGAAGAAGTCTTACGCTTCTCCGGCTGGGAAGGGGGAGCTGATGTCCCCCGAAGGTTGGGAGGGTGTTGCTCCTGAAGAAGATGGAGCAGGAGCAACAAGGTGTGAAGTGCCCCCCACAAGCAAGGGGGCCGGTGGATGCTGACCGATCTTAGAGCCGATTCGTGATGACGGGAGAACCGTCGTTGCAGCAGCGGCGTAGGTCGACGGCATTGCCACGGGATGGAGCCTCTCATATTTCCGTCTAGCCTCGGGGTAGGTCAGCCGGTCCAAGGTCTTATATTCCATTATCTTCCGTTCTTTCTGCAAGATCCTACAGTCGGGCGAGCAGGGGGAATGGTGTTCTCCGCAGTTAACACAGATAGGAGGCGGGGCACATGGAGTATCGGGATGCGAAGGACGTGCGCAATCCCGACACGTCATGCTGGAAGTACAGCGAGATGACATGTGCCCGAACTTCCAGCATTTAAAACACCGCATCGGAGGAGGGATATATGGTTTCACATCACAACGGTAAACCATCACCTTAACCTTTTCGGGTAAGACATCACCCTCAAAGGCCAAGATGAAGGCACCGGTGGCGACCTGATTATCCCTCGGACCCCGATGGACGCGCCGGACGAAGTGAACACCTCGTCGTTCGAGGTTGGCGCGTAATTCATCGTCGGACTGCAGAAGAAGATCCCGGTGGAATATAATACCCTGGACCATGTTCAGACTCTTATGCGGCGTGATGCTAACGGAAACATCCCCCAACTTGTCACAATTGAGCAACCTCCGTGACTGGGCAGAGGATGCCGTTTTTATCAACACCGATCCAGACCGCATCTTGGACAAGCCCTCCACCTCCCCGAACTTGTCCTCTAAATGCTCTACAAAGAACTGCGGCTTCACGGATAGAAAAGATTCCCCATCAGCTCTGGTACAGACAAGATATCTGGGCGAATACGTCTCAGTGTCACGCAATGCCTGTCGTTCCTCCCATGGTGTGGCGAGGGAGGGGAACGATTTGGGGTCATAAACGTTATACCTTTAAAATGGGCTCTCGAACGCTTAGAGACTGCTGACGGCTGGCCGCCAGCGACAGATGATGTACCACGCTTCATTGCGGGTCATCCGCCCTGATGCCACCTACTCCGACCAAGGGCCCTCCCCACGGGCGCCACCCAGCCACAGCAAAGGCCACCTGGCAGGATGGCCATTGCCGGGAGTCCTGATGCCCCAGGGAGATGGGCATCTACTCCTTGGCATACGTGGGGAGTGAACGGCGCAGGCATCAGTAGAGCGATCCCTGTGTTGTCAGGGGGCTACAACCAAGAGGGTACATGGCGACCCCACCACAACGGACTGGCTACCGTGCTGGATCTTAGGTGCAAAAATGGCCAAGGTCGTCGTCACAGTTAAAAGAAACACTGCAGAGTGCAGCGTGGTAGTCGCCCAAGAGATCGAAAACGAGCGGGACACCATTGCAACGACGAGAAAGACGGCTATAGGTCTAAATGCACGAAGGATACAGTGCACCATGTAAGGTGCCCTTCCCCAATTGGCTCGCTCTTCGGAATAATTTAGATAGATGGAGGTCAAACCCGAGAGGGGACCATCACATAAGGCCGAAACGTTTGAGACTCCTTTTAGTCGCCTCTTACGACAGGCAGGAATACCGCGGGCCTATTCTAACCCCCGAACCCGCAGGGGGGAGCTGCAAATATTCGGAGCAGCATTAGTAACGTGCGTGGGTACAAATGGCCTAGTCACATTTTTTAATATGAGTATGATTATGAAAAGCAACCTCGCTGACGTTCCTGAATACTAGTACACAGTGATCTGGCGATAATTTCTCGGCAAATCACGCACATCTAAACATTTTTCTCGAAAGGGCCTTTAATTGATTGTGGATCAAATTCACCACTGGCTTCCTGGAGCTAAACAAAAACGGAGCCGTTTCTGTACATTATTGTCGCACTGAGTGGGTGTTCATTTAAAAAGTACTCAACAAAAATCTATGCCGTTCTAGGAACCCTGCGACGTATACTTTAGCGACAGAGGAAGCATTACATTCACCGGTTACAGAAGTGCACTGTTCTCATCGCACAACGAACGTAAGTAGAAAAGTAGAAACGACAAACGCCTTGATACGACTTCGATCCTTATTTTCTCGGCACTTTTGAGCATCGACACCTAATCCAAACTGCTGTGTCCATTTCATCTTTCACGCTGACTGTATCAAAGAGCGACCAATGGAGGATTCCCCTTGCGAAACTGAAAGTTCAGTGTCATTGTATATTGCCAGTTTTGATTTGTAGCGGTGGGTGACGGTCTTCACGTGGAAACATCTGTTTGTACCAGCATATACGTCCATTTCTAATGCCATCCATCATTACAATTCTCTTCCTACCTTTCAAACTCATTTCTTTCACTCTCACCACTATAACTCCTTGTTGTAGACAATTCCTATGCAGTGTACGTCACAGCCAAGATTTTTCCTCTTTCTGATCACTTCCAACTATCTTCTTCATTCCTCTATTTTTTTTCATTACTTCTTCATTCTTAAATTTGCCTGTCCACATCACATTCTTCTCCACAGTCACATTTCAAAACTTCCTAAATTTTTTCTTCTTTCTTTTTAACCGTCCACGATTCACTGCTATGTAACAGCAGACTTCAGATATAACATTTATAAAATATTTTCCTGCTCCCCAAGGAGTTATTCTAGCTGTTAGTAACTGCCCGGTCTTTTCTAAATGGTCTCTCCCCTTAGATATTCTTCTCCTAGTTCCTTCTGTGCAGCTTCCGTTCCATATAAAGTACTTTAACTGTGTTATCTTTCGTCCACCTAAGAATTTGTGTACTGGCGCTTCTTTCTTTATTTTCATCATTTTTGTCTTTCCTATGAGTATCTCAATACCATAGTCCTCGCCGCCTCCTTTCAATACTGTTCAGCACGTGCTGTAGCTCCTCTTCAAATTCCGCTATCACTGCCTGACCACCCGCGCATTTTACAGCCTTTATCCTTTCTCCTGGAAATGCAATGCCTGTTGCGTCCTATATTGTCTTACCTGTCACTTCAACAGCTTCATTGACACTGAGCATTCTTACGTTACACCGCATCTAATACTGTTCTCTTCCGTCTCCTCATTCCCTACTTCATAACTGCCTGTTGTGTGTAAATTTCCTTTATTGACATATATTTCCAGTCTGTACCAACATGCTTTAAAATTCCAAGTATTGTGATCCAGTTGGCTCTACCGAATGCCTTCTCCCAGTCGATAAAACAAATATACACGTCGTTTTTCACTTCTATCATCCTTCCACCAGTAATCCTCAGACAACCTGTAACATCTCCAGTTCCTTTACCAACTATGAACATAAGCTGGTTTTCTCCAATATTTTCCGCTATTTTTTTCCAATTCTCCTTAGTAGACACTCATTATAGCCTTTGCAACGTGACAGATAAAAGTAATTGTATGGTCTCTGCATTGTTTCTGTTGCAATTTTTAGGTAACGGTGCTAGAATGGTCGCAAGTAGATCTCTGGTCCACAACCCTGTGTAAAATTCTTTTTACTGCATCAGTGAATCTGGCTATTGAATCCGTACTTAAGACATTCAGTGTCCCAGTGGTATTCTATCACATGCTAATGCTTTCTTTCGACGGAACTCCTGAATTGCTTTCCGCAATTCCCATATGAAGATATACGGACAATGTTCCTCTTCATTCTGTTCCTCCGTTATCTCCCAAAATCAGTATAGTGTACCTACCTCTCATAAAATTTCATTTTGGCACTCATGGAGGATTATTCTCAGGTTGGTAACCTTTGATCTGTGAGCTATGGATGGAAGTAAAAGGAAGCCTAGTAACTGCTCGCTTAAACAAATTACTGGAAACAGTATCTGCCGTAAAATATCTATGATTAACGATCCAGAGCGACCTTAAGTGGAGTGAGCATATAAAACAAATATTGGTAAAAACAGATGCCAGTCTCAGATTCATAGGAGGAATCTTAAGGAAATTTAACTCACGAAAGAAGTGGCTTACGAGGCACGTGTTCGCCCGATTCTTGAGTATTGTTAATCAGTATGAGATCCTTAACCAGGTAGGACTGATACAAGAGATAGAGAAGAGCGGCGCGCGTCGTCACGTGATCGTTTAGTCGGGGTAGTGCGTTGCCGAGATTCTCAACAACCTCCGTTGGCAGACGTCACAGGAGATGCGTTGTCTAATCACGGAGAGGTTCACTACTGAAATTTCGAGAGAGCACCTTCTGGCAGGAGTTGTACAAATAATACTTCCTCCTACATACATCTGACAAATTGAGCACGACAAGAAAATTCGAGAAATTAGAAATAATACAGAGGCCTACCGATAATCATTCACACACCATTCGCAAGTGGAACAGAAGGGGAGAGGGAGGGGGCATCAGTAGACTACAAGTACCCTCCGTCACACACCGTTAGGGTGGCTTGTGGAGTATGATGTAGACAGACACACCTGCGAGCTTTTATTTTCTCCAGGCTCTGCCGCGGTATGGAACAAGGACAAGCTGTAATATGTTATGGCACAATTAGAAGTGCTCAAGAGACAGAGTGTTCGGATATAAACGTCAGCCATGTTTCTGTTACTAACTGGAAACTGTACAGGAGACGTGGCGGTAGCATCGTCAAAATGTATGCACAGTTTAGCCTTTGGTGTAGGAAGTTATGAGAAAGAAAGTGTGGGAAACCTCTGTAGGACTACAGAGACAGCGGAGCGGGCCACGTGGCTTGCGGGTTCCTCGCCATCGACTGGAGTGGGACCGCCACGTGCGGAACATCGCGAACATGGCCGGCCTGCACGCACCGCCGCAGCATATGTAATATATCTACGGGGCGCACGCCACGCCAGGATACGTGCGGATCACGAAATGGGGCCTCCGCTGGGGAATGGAAATACTCTGCCAGAGAAGAATTGTGTGTAGCTGCATCAGCCGTGTGGTTCGAAAGCCCGAGTCGACAATTTGGTACGGGTCAACACGTCAGCATTTGTTTACCCTTGCAAGCTTCAACACACTCCAGCGGTATAATTCACGGTAACTGCTGCGAGTGAATAATCGTGGGAAGAAGCTATAATGGGAAGAGGTCTCTGAAGCAGTTCTATTGTACGCTGTGCCACGAACTAAAGCTGTTGACTGCTGTTTTATAGTCCTAAGTGAGTATTTACTACATTCACGTTTAATTATATTCACGTAAATGTTTTTGTTCTATATTTCATCTTAGGTTGATGGGAATCGTGACAATGCGGCATAGTCTTTTTCATCTGAGGCGGGCCCTCGATATGCCGGATAAAAATGGCTCTGAGCACTATGGGACTTAACATCTGAGGTCATCAGTCCCCTAGAACTTAGAACCAGTTAAACCTAACTAACCTAAGGATATCACATACATCCATGCCCGAGGCAGGATTCGAACCTGCGACCGTAGCGGTCACGCGGTTCCAGACTGTAGCGCCTAGAACCTCTCGGCCACCCCGGCTGGCAAATGCCGGATAATTCTAAGTTTTAGACGACGGTCGGAGACTGCTTTTTCAACATATTCTACGCACGTTACTGTTAAAATACACGAAAATCGCCGACGTGGCGTCACACACTGACAGACTTGCAGCAGGTCCTTGAGCCACTCGTAATTATTATTATTGTTAAAACCACGTGAATAACGTAATTATTCATTCTAAACGAACTCTGTAGTGTAACGTAAAGGTCAAGAGAGACAGTTCGTTTATTGTAATGTGTTAATGCTGCTGAAAGGTATAATTTGTAATAGGTCTTAAAACAAACCGTGTTAATCACTTTAAGAAAAACGTTCTGGAATTTATTTTCTGCCGAAGATTATTTATTATACAAAACTGAAAACTCCTGAAACTAAGCTAAATTAAATTTGAACGAAACGAATGATGATGATAATTGGTAACACTATGATCAAGAAAGATTAACACACATGCAGTTTACCATAGGATATAATGACTACTGATATAGCAAGGAGACGGCGCCTACTCATCATCCCCATTAAATTTTTCATTTTTAAATGTGTGTGAAATCTTACGGAACTTAACTGCTAAGGTCATCAGTCCCTAAGCTTACCCTAATGACAAACACACACACACACACACACACACACACACACACACACACACACACGCGCGCGCGCGCCCGCGCGCGCGCGCCCCCGAGGAAGGACTCGAACCTCCGCCGGGACCAGCCGCACAGTCCATGACTGCACCGCCTTAGACTCATCATCACCGATTTCGGCGAAATTCATGGTATATGCAGGGCTTGGCCAAATATGGAAGTGAGAGACGTGGGAGCTCCAGGTTGCCAGGCGTTTGGAAAAAAGCATTTTCTCCGCGGATCGCGTGAGGCATGAGCCATTTATGAGAGCGGAGTTTCCAGGCAGCGGCTGGTGCAGCGGAAAGAGTATGACACAGTAATCTCGGGGACGTATGGTCAAATCTCTATGCAGATTTTTTTTATTTTCACTTTTTACGTTACTTATAATGCAAATAAACCGAAATGATTTTCAATAAACACTGCTGTGACAACAGTCATGGGATACCGATATGGACATATACAAATGGCGGTAGTCTCACGTACACACGGTATGAAAGGGCAGAGCGTCAGCAGAGCTGCCATTTGTACTCAGGTGATTCGTGTGAAAAGGTTTCCCACGTTATTATGGCCGCACGACGAGAATTAACAGAGTTTGAATGCGGAATGGTAGTTGGAGCTAGACGCATGGTACATTCCATTTCGGAAATAGTTAAATTCCGAGATCCACAGTGTCAAGAGTGTGCCGAGAATACTAAATTTCAGGTATTACCTCTCAGCACGGACAACGCAGTGGCCGACGGCCTTCACTTAACGACCGAGAGCAGTGGCGTTCGTGTGGAGTTGTCGGTGCCGACAGACAAGCAACACCGCGTGAAATATCCGCAGAAAGCAATGTGTGTTGTGCGACGAGCGTATCCGTCGTGGACAGTGAGGCGAAATGTAACTTTAATGGACTATGGCAGCAGACGACCGACGCGAGTGCCTTTGCTTACAGCACGATATCGCCTGCGACGCCTCTCCTGGGCTCGTGACCACATCGGTTGGACCCTAGACGAATGGAAAACCGCGGGATGGTTAGATGAGCCACAACTTCAGTTTGTAAGAGCTAATGATAGTGTTCGAGTGTGGTGCAGACTCCACAAAGCCGTGGTCCCAAGTAGCCAACAAGACACTATGCAAGCTGATGGTGTCTCCATGATGCTGTGAGCTGTGTTTACGTAGAATGGACTGGGTTCTCTGGTCCAACTGAACCGATCATTAACCTGAAATGCTTATATTCGGGCACTTCGAACCATTTATGGACTTCATGTTGCCAGTGATGGAATTTTTTTAGATGATAATGCGCCATCTTACCAGGGCACAACTGTTCGCGGTTGGTTCCGAGAACATTCTGGACAATTCCAGCGAATAAATTGGCCACCCAGATCGCCCGACATGAAGCGCATCGAACATTTAGCGGGACATAATGAAGAAGTCGGTTCATGCACAAAAACCCTGCACGGACAGCACTTTCGCCATTATGGGCGGCAATAGAAGCAGCATGGATCAATATTTCTGCATCCGGCTTGTGGAGACCACGCTACGTCGAGTTGCTGCACTATGTCGGGCAAAAGGAGGTACGACATAATATTAAGAGGTGTTTCATGACTTTTTCACCATGTGTATTGTATTTATGAATATTTTCATACGCAGCATGGATAGAAAAAGTCAACAAAAATTTGGGATTGTAAGCCGCACAAGAGAACTGCGTGTAAAAAATTACTTTTATTATTTTACAGTTCATGATATGCTGGGTGTTATTTATCGTAAAAACGGGGGAATCATTCATTTTCTTGTCAGCCTGCACACGCCACGAACGCCGCATTTTTACAATTACATGACGGTTTTAAACTTTCTGTAGAAAAAAAATTGGTTACATTAATAAAAGGTTCTCTCTTATCACACAGTGTGAACGCAGACCATGCGTGAAGCACAATTTCACCAAATATTGGCAATGGAATGTATTTTCGGGATGTTATTTATTTCTCTCTCTCGGTGTGAAAAGAGTAATTTTGAAATTTTTTGATCAGTTCTTTACCCGACGTCTATTTTTATAGTAGACAGCGTAAGGTTGCACTAGCAATTGCTTTTGGGATGGGAATTACTTTAATAGTACCTGACGGCAATGTTTCTGCACCTTGAAAAATCTCGTCGTGTAATTGTGCATCAGTCCGTCCTTCCCACGAGTCAACGTAAGAAACGTGTTGTTCTGCATACAAGGCTTCACCACATGAAACAAAATATTTTTTGTGCCAGATGGTTGTAAGAACGATTTTGATGAAATGACGACGACATTCCTGTACTTTGCCACGTACTCATCCACCATATTTTCCTTTGTCTTTGCTTTTCATACCTTTTATGGAAATATTAACTAACGAAAAATATTGATGAGCATTAATCGATTTCTTTCTACTTTAAGTAACGGAAAAATTGAAAATAAGGTTTCTGGAAAGGCACTGGATCCCCTCGACTCATGCGTTATCATTCTGTACTCTCCCCGTAGCGTCAACCGCTGCCGGGGGAAACTACGCTGTTCGAAGTGGGTCATGCGTCGCCCGAATCGCGCGAAAAATACCTCTTTTTAACGCTTAGCCACCTGCTGCTACCACCCAATTCTGTCACTTTCATTTGCGGCCAAGCCTTGCATACAACATAAATTTCGACGAAATCGGCGCTGACGAATAGGCCCCGTCACCTTGTAAGTAGTTACTACATATTGCTTTCGACCTCAAGAAATATGGTCTCTATGGGACGTCTTTCTTGTGTATCATATATCAAGAACGAAATTGAATTACTATTAATTTGCTAAAAGCAAGGCAATCAACAATGTATAGAAGATTATTTCAGAGACGATTAATTTCACGCTGTTTTTCTTACTTGCGGCTCATACCGCCGAAGAAGACTGCGTTCCCGGTCGTTTAAACTTAGGAAAATTATTTTAATTCCTCATCAGTATACAACGCGAAAGGCCACCTTATTCAAATCAGCTGATACGCAGCAGTTAATACTGACCAAGGAAGAAAATGGATATGAATGAATTTCCACTTTCGAGAAACAAATTATTCAGCAATAAGACGAAATTTAAGAAGAATCTGGAATGATTCTGGGAAGAATTTTACGCTCTCTGGTTATCTTTGAAAACAAAAGTAAGCTCCAGTTTATCGTGGTACGGATCATCTGGTTTGCGGTGATTCTTTGAAAAATCAAATGCGAATCCTGAAGTATGTTGGTGAAATTTTCGTTCATAATACACCCACATCTTACTGCCGGACGACGATGTGGGCCACAGTCCCTCCGTCGAGCACATCTGAATTTTTTTCCATTGTTTCTCAGTCGATCTTCAGGTAAACCCGGGAACGCGACCCTTGCACCATGTCCGCAGGTGGTTTCCTGTCTTTCCCTATCCCTAGCAGCTGAAAGTCGATAATTTGCAGTTCAAAGACAATAGTAAAAGGAACTTATTTCAGTTTTCATTTTGGACTGTCCCCTTTGCTCTTTATTGATACGAAATGAAAGCATACTATTAAACACCGATAGGAGGAATGGATTTCTGGTCGTACTTTGGCAGTCCCTTACAGATTTCTGAAACGGGTTATGGGCGTTAACCTGTATCGTATTTCTTGTTACTGAACTTGCTGACTGTTTACATCAGTTACGAAATGACATATGCAGAAGTGTTATTCTGACGACAAAACAAAATAATAGAAGCTATAGATCAGTAGAACTCAAATGCGCAGTAAAACTTTCGCAAGAACATGTGATAAGTATACAAATAGTGGAGACACGAAAAAAAAAATTAAAGAACAGGCGAAGTTTGCAGTCAAAGAATACACCATGTTTTTATGTTATCCGTACAGCGTGCATTAACCTGGATAAGCGCGAGCTAGCTGTACCTGACATTGAAACTAGGTGACAGGCCGGTTTTCAAGCGCGAGAACCTTTGCCTTTTGCAGGCAGTACTCTTACTGGCAAGTGGCACGGAACAGGACACGCCATCAAAGTTGTAAATACCAGTGCAGTTCTACTGCTACCTGGACTCTACAAGAATGTGGAATCTTTAAACTTAAAATCAATATCACTAATCGTTATCATACGATACTGCGTCGGGAAGGACAACCAGCCACCTGTTGTCACCAACATTGGCACAAGCCGTATAACAGTGCCGACCCAGAAAAGAAACGGGTAGAAGGAAGGAGAAAGGAGGAGAAAGGAGGAACAGTATCATACGACTAACAAATTTACAGAATGCACAGCCAGTTGAAAGATGTATCCAGTATACAGACTTTTGTTTTTTGATCATCTTGGCTCCGGAAGTCGGAAAGATGGTGAATTTGCCCAATCATGTAATGGTCAAAGTTTGCACATACAACAACCGATTATCAAATTACATTCATTTTCCGTTCCCAGTCGGCAAGTGTCCATGCAAGGTCATCCTCCTGCGTTTTGGTACCGTCTATTCGAACAGCAACCTTCCTGCAATCGCACGTCCGCGGAGAGCCTCGTGATGCTTCCGACGTTATCCTCTACGTAGTGAAAGCAGTGAATATTGAATGAATAAAACAATGTTATGGTAAGACTACGTGAAAGAGGAGAAACTAGATCTGGAAGGAATATGCATTCTAAGACGAAAAATAAAGTCTTTGCTGATCGTCGGGGCTCCATTCGAAACGGGACTCCTCACCGAAGACAATTATACTTCGGTCAATGTGAGTCCAGGCCGAAAATGTATCTGGAGACGCCCTGGACAGCGGTGGGAAACCAACCTGACTGTCGCCCCGCCATACGGCCCGACAGTCGGGAGTAACGATCTCAGGGTGTGATTTCTTTTCACAGCACGACCCCTTGGGTCTTTATCCGCGGCACCCTTACAGCACAGAGGTACAGCGACGACATTTTACACCCTGCTTTGTCGCGCTTCATGGCAAGCCACACTGGGCTTACATTTCAACAAGATAATGCCCGCCATCATAAGGCGATACCAAGCGAGGTGGCGCAGTGGTTATCACACTGGACCTTCAGTCGGGAGGACGACGGTTCAATCCCGCGTCCGGCCATCCTGATTTAGGTTTTCCGTTATTTCCCTGAATCGCTCCAGGCAAATGCCGGTGTGGTTCCTTCGAGAGGGCACGGCCGACTTCCTTCCCTGTACTTTCCTAATCCGATGAGACCGATGACCTCGCTGTCTGGTCTCCTCCTCCAAAACAACCCAACCCCCAACCCAAGACATAAGACGATAGTTTTCATCGCTTGTGTTAGCGCTTGCCAAAACCTACCTGGCCAGCAACGTCGCCGGATATCTCTCCAACTGAGAATGTTTGGAGCTTTATGGGAAGGATCCCCCCAATGTTTTCGGGATTCTGACGATCTAACGCGTCAGTTGGAGAGAATATGGCACTATATTCCTCAGGAGGACATCCAAAAACTCTATTAATCAATGCCAAAACAAATAACTCCTTGCATAACGGCCAGAGGTGGTTCAACGCGTCTTTGAGTTACTCAGTTCGAAAAACTCTCTCTTGAATGAAGCATCCACTTTTTCTGAAAATGTAATTTTTTGTTTTTGTCTGTACATGCACATCACATTTACCGATTACCGTACCATTCGGATATTTCCTTCGTGGTCAGTCTCTCTCTCTCTCTCTCTCTCTCTCTCTCTCTCTCTCTCTCTCTCTTTACTTACAGTTATGTAACAGTCTACACAACGAAAATGAAGTGGAAGACATATAAAAGCAGATGAACATGAGGTAGGTATTTTAGTGCTGTGTCCAGTTCCTCCCACAGTACCATGTTTCGGAAGTCGAAACAACGCCCCTGAAGGAGCCCACAGAATTACTGAAACGCTAGGGAGAGCCAAACCTGACAGAGCTATTGTGTCTGCTGCCCCATACATATCAGGCGGACGAGATACCCTCAGACTTTAATAATGTAACAATTCCTATTTCGAGAAGAGGCAGGTGCTGGTAGGTGTGAATATTACCGAAACATTGCAGAAGTCATGGCTGGAAAATAATGAAGCCAGTCAATTACAGAAGAATGGAAACTCTGGTAGAAGGCTACTCCGGGGAATATGGTTTTGGCTTGCCGAGAAACGTAGGAACACCCAAAAAAATACTGAGTCAACGATTTATCTTAGTTAGAAGACAGACTAAAGAAAGGCAAACGTTCGTTTATAGTATTTGCAATCTTGCAGAAAGATTTTGACAGTATACTGGAATACACTCTTTGAAATTCTGAAGATATCAGAGATAAAAAAACAGCTTGCGGAGAAACTAGACATAACTTGAGTGGAAGGACTTGAAAGCGAAGCAGTGGTAGAGAAAGGACTGAGCCATGGTTGTAGTCTGGACGAGCGGTTCTAGGCGCTACAGTCTGGAACCGCGTGACCGCTACGGTCGCAGGTTCGAATCCTGCCTCGGACATGGATGTATGCGTCGTCCTTAGGTTGGTTAGGTTTAAGTATTTCTAAGTTCTAGGGGACTGATGACCTTAGAAGTTAAGTCCCATAGTGCTCAGAGCCATGGTTGTAGTCTATCCCTGATGTTATTTAGTTTGTGCACTCAGGAACCTTTGAAGAATACTAAGCAGAAATTTGGGAAGGGAATTAGAATACAAGGAAAAAAAGAAAACATTGCGGTGTGGTGACTACGTTAGACTTGGTACAGAATTTTAATGGAATGTTCACTGTTTGATCAGAAGTGTTCGGACACCTGTTGGTGGACATTAATATAGCCCGTGTCTACCCTTAATCCTTATGACGGATGGAATTCCGCTGGGGACACTTTCAATGAGAAGTCCGAACGCCTGTGGAGGAATGGCAGCCCGTTCTTCCTCAAGAGCATAGGATAAGCTAGAGAGGGTAGTGATGTCGAACGCTGGGGTATCGAGCGAAGTCGACGTTGTGACTCATCTAAAGCTGTTCCATTGGGTTGAATTCGGGAATCTGTCCAGGCCAGTCCATTTCGGTAGTGTTATTACCCACAAACCATTGGTTCATGTATGCTGCTTCAAGACATAGTGTATTGTCATGCTGACACCACCACCACCACCACCACCACCACCACCACCACCACCACGTACACAGCATTTTGTTAAGTACATTACGGGGACCACACCCCAGCGACGACAGCACATCCACACCGTAACACTAAATCCTGCTTACTTCACTGTTAGCGCCACACATGTTGGCAGGTAACGTTCTCCAAGTATTCGCCAAACCCATCAGACTGCCAGAGGATATAGCGTCTTTCATGGCTCCAAATTACTGGTTTCCAGTCACCCACTGTCCGGTGGCGTCGCTCTTTACACCATCTCAAGCGTCGCTTAGCATTGAATACAGAAATGAGGAGCTGATCGACCGTTGTACCCCCACCTTTTTTTAACTTCCTATGCACAGTCATTGTGGTAGCTGGACTGTTTGTAGCAGTTTTTACCTCACGAGTGATTCCTTCAGCTGATTTCATGCGGTTTTTTACGATCACCTCCGAAATACTCAGCGGTCCCCATCCGTCAGAACTTTAAGTCTGCCTGGGCTTGCTTTAGCTCTGGTGTTCCTTCGCGTTTGCACTTGACAACCACATCAGCAACAATCGACTTGGGTAGCTTTAGAATGGTTGAAATATCCCTGACGAATTTATTATTCGGGTAACATTCAAGTTTTAAGTCGTTGAACTCTCCTGACCACTCATTCTCCTGTTACTGCTTCTCCACTTCTTTTATACTGTTAGATCTGCATGTAGTGGCTTCTAGTGGTCAATTTCGCGTTACACAGAGCGTGTCAGGACAGTTTCAGTGTATAGTGTGTTGAAAAGTGTCTTCTGCCGGACGAAGTAACACTCGTCGGCCTACTGACAGGTTCTCAGATTCTACGGAGAACGTAGAGTTGATACTGTAAAACACTTATTGTAAATCGAACACCAAGAAACAATCCATTGCCACTGGAATGTCATGTACGTTTGCCACTGTCACTGAGCACCAGCATACCGTTTGATACGGTACAAGATAATAGACTACTTCCGTCAAAGTACATCTGTCTTTAATCATTAGTGCGTAGTCGGTTTATTACAACTCTCGCACTGCCGACTGTAGAGAGATGGCGCTGTCGTCTTCGGCGATTATTGCAAACTGGTCTGAGCGGCTCTCCGCTCTGACGGAAGTAAGCAGTCTGCAGCGGTTGTGTGGAACTCTAGAGGGTGTGTGTACGCCAACGTCTCTGATTCGTCGTTGCGCCTGGCAGCGACTACGCTAACTTATGGTTTCGTCGCGAGGTACCAGCCTTACCTTGGGACCTCGTTCTTTGGACGACACCACAAACAGATTGTAAGATGAACGTCAACAGAAGTAAAACAAGGGTAGTAGAATGCAGTCGAAGTAGAAGAGATGATGTTTCGGTACGTAGATTAGGCAATAAGACACTAAAAGTGGATAAGTTTTGCTTTTTCGCCAATAAAGTAAAGGATGAGGGCGAAGTAGAAGGGACATAAAATACAGGCAGTACCAGGAAAATTTCTGAAAGACAAAAATCTGTTAACACTAATATAGTAGTGGCAGTAAGCCTTTTCTGAAAGTATATGTATGAAGCATAGCCTTGTACGGGCCTGCAACGCAGACGATAAGTACTCCATTAAAGAAGAGAATAGAAGCATTTGCATTGTGGTGCCCCAGAAGAGTGTTGATCAGGACTAACTAATGAGGAAGTACTGAAACGAATTGGTGGGGGGGAGGGGGGTTGGTGGGGGGGAGGGGGTTGGTGAGGGGGGGGGGGGAGCTGTGTGGCACAACCTCACTAAAGGAAGGCATCAGTTAACAGGACGTATCTTGAGGCATCAAAAAAAAAAATCGTCAATTTGGTAATGGAAGCAAGTAGGACAGGGGAGGGGGAAGGGGAAGTGAAAGTGAATTCTAGAGGGCTCGAATACAGCTGTACGGCAACCAGAAGGGAGTTACAAGAGTCAAGGGACATGAGGAGGAAGTGAGACAGGGTTGTATAGTATCCCCCCATGTTATTCAACCTTTACACTGAGCAAGCATATAAGAAACGAAGGAGTAATTTGTAAAGGAATTAAAGTTCATGAAGAAGAAATAAAAAAACTTTGAGGTTTACTGACGACACTGTAATTCTGTCAGATACGGCAAAGGACTTGGAAGAGCAGCTCAATGGAATGAACAGTGTCTCGAAAGGATGATACAAAATAAATATCAACAAAAGCAAGACAATGGAATGGAAAGTAGTCGAATTAATAGGCGATGGTGAGGGAATTAGATTAGAAAATGACACATTAAAAGGAGTCGACAAATCCAAATCTAAATCATTACTCTGCAGTTCATAATTAAATGCGTGCCAGAGGGTTCATCGAACCACCTTCAAGCCATTTTTCTACGGTTCCACTATGTAACAGCACGCGGGAAAAACGAGCACTCAAATCTTTCTGTGAGAGCTCCGATTTCTCTTGTTTTATAATTTTGATCACATTTCTCGCTATGTAAGTGGGAGCCAACAGAATATTTTCGCATTCGGGGGAGAAAGTTGGTGACTGAAATTTCACGGTAGGATTATGCTGCAACGAGAAACGCCTTTGTTTTATTAAGTGCCACCCGAATTAATGCATCACTTTAGAGATGCGTCGTTCGCGAACTAACAGGTCCAACGGAACGGTTCATCAAGACGAACCGAACGAGCGATGAACGAATTCTAAGGAACGGTCTTTCACAGTTCACTTCGGTCGCGGTTTTCTACTTATAGTTCCCGGGAACGGGAAACGGTCGATCTCGTTCCCACAACGGCACTTCGGCCCGTCTCGTTCCAGCCTCGGTCCCGATCCCATCTGTCTCGACGTCGCTCGAAGGGACTCGTCCTTCTTCGCGTGGCCACTCGTCGCAGTTCCACTGCCGACTGCTCATAGTTCAGTATCGAGTTGTCCGTTTCGTTCGCTGCGCACGCCCATTCTAGACGTTTCATAGATTTTTTTGAACTCTGAACTTCTAGTTCTTTTCTTATTCTATTCAGCGTCCATGACCGTAATTAAAATGTATTTTATAATTACGTAAATTACATAAAATTACATGGCATGTAATACATACATCTTTTCAGGTAACAAAACGGCGTATCTGCTTACTTCAATATTTCGATAAACAGCAGAAGAAATACAAGTAAAAAGGCAAGATTTTTTTTATTACACATGCAAAGGAAATCGACGCGACACACACGAGCCGCCATTTTCCGTCTTTTTGATCCAAGGTAAAAGAGTATGTCCATTGTTATCGAAGGCAGACCGACTTACAACCGAATGAAGTCCGCGTTCCATAATAGAGTGTCTGGCATCACATTTTGTAAACAGAATATGATAACTTCTACTAGATTATTTCAGTGGTACAGGGTGGCGCACGAAAAATCTGCCCCGAGTACTGGACTGCTCATTGTCACCTACCAATCGTCATCTATTGTTTGGAAGTTGTCTGCATTAGCTTATTTGTTAGTTCTTCACTGCCTAATTATTACATGTTTGCTTATTCTGCTCGTAGCGGTCAACAAATCCTGCGTAATTGGCGAGCTGTCTGTACTCGGGGACGGTTTTTCGTGCGCCACCTTATATTATTTCACTGTGATCAGCCACATAACGCTACAGTTGGCTAAACGAGAAGTTTTGCAGAATGACGAAAATTACAAGTGTGTGAGAATTCTGTTATGAATAAAAATTCTGTACTCCAGGACGCAGGCAAGTGCCCCCTCTTGGCGCTTTCCATCTTCAGTCACCTATTTTTTCATAAGAACCGTATACCAAGCACAAATGAACGGTGAACGAGTAAAAACGAACGGTTTCCAAAAAAGAGCGATCACCAGTAAACGAGTTCCCAAGGATGAACGAGTTTGCCCATCTCTACACACGGTCATTGCACTCTCTTCCCTATTTCGCGATAATACAAAACGAACTGCCCTTCTCTGAACTTTTTCAATGTCCTCCGCCAGTCTCATCAGATGCTATCTGGCCAGTAAAATAACAGGTGCTGGTCGAAACGGAGGGGGTACACAAGAGGTTAATTGGAAATGGAAAGATAAGCGCTCCTGAAAAAGATAATTTTGCGGATTTGAGTGTCAGGAAGTGTTTTCTGAAGGTATTTGTCTGGAGTGTTGCCTTGTATGGAAGTGAAATGTGGACGTTTAACAGTTCAGAGAAGAACAGGATGGAAGGATTTGAAATGTGGTGCTATAGATGAATGCACACACACACACACACACACACACACACACACACACACACACACACACACACAGTGACAAGCAGAGTTGCACGAGCCCAGTCTCCGGACTGACTACCACACTAACAAGGTTGTCCGTTTGCCAACAGTCAGCGCTTTGTACACGTGGAATGGAGCCGCTCGGTCGCAGCGCGCCGCTGACGCTGGCAGCGGGAACCTCCGGGCGAGC
Source organism: Schistocerca serialis cubense (assembly GCF_023864345.2). Classification (NCBI taxonomy): domain Eukaryota; kingdom Metazoa; phylum Arthropoda; class Insecta; order Orthoptera; family Acrididae; genus Schistocerca; species Schistocerca serialis. The sequence goes on from NC_064645.1 coordinate 497,218,683, forward strand.
AGTTCGCGCGCCAAGGCCCTGCCAGGCCCGCGGGCAGAGCGCAGGCACGGCACGGCGTGGAGGAGCTGAGCAGCGCTGAGCCGAGCCAGTCCGAGGTTGTTGACTCCAGACTCCAGCTGGGCTCCAGCGGCGCTCGTGGGCGGAACGTGCCGGAGCGGTACCTGGACCTGCAGCAGGGCCAGGGGCCGTGGGACCGCGCGCTCCACACTCCAGCCGCCCCGCACGACACGAGACTGGGCTCCGACTCTTGTCTCAAACTGTGTGTAACTCTGGGAAAATGCAAACGGACCCTAACCTATTTACTTCACTCCATGCACTCTCCCCCCTCTCTGTCGCTCTTAAATTTGAGCATTCACTACCTACACTGTTGAGCCAAAACATTCTATCTACTTAACAGTACGATGGTCCACCTTTGGATCGCAATGGAGCAGCGATTCTACATGGCATGGATTGGACAAGTACTTCGTATCTTTCCGGAGGTAAGCGGCACCATAGCTTCCAACCATGAGAAGAGGCTATTGGTAATCAATTCCAAATATGTGGGAGGGGAGGTCCGACCCCCGCCCCGCCGGAAAACTTTGACTTTCTGAGCCTAAACAAAAAGTAATTTCTTGTTTTTCATCGCCCTTTTCTATGGCGGCAGCTCACGTAACTTGTTGGCAACAAATTGATCCGAAGTCAGAATCCTGCTGTTCTGTTGTTGCTGCGATATTGGGAAATGGGAAAACTAATCATCTTTACCTACGTCTCTGCTGCTGGTACGAAGCTACGAAGCTTTTATTTGGTTGAAAGTCATGCTTCTGTTTAATATTTCTGTAACTACGACTCCGAACAGTCCAGAGGCACTACTCTGCCTCACAGCGAGTGAAAAATTCGTAAATTTTGCTTCTTGCCCACTCCATTTCGTAAAGCAACCTCGTAACAACACACAACACTACAGACAGAACAAAAACCCTCGCGCTGTTTTTTTTTTGTTATGGTTTTATGGCGCAAAACTGCTATGGTCATTAGCGCCCGGTCCGTGACTTAGGAAACAGTAAAAACCGAAAATGGAAACCAGCAGAAATTGGAACGAAACTCAAAAAATTGGAGAAACTAAAAGCAGAAGGAAGGCTTAAAAATCCACTACAGGAAGACCCCCCCCCCCTCGCGCTGTGTAGCGGCATTTAGTGGTGGTAGGCCGGGATCTGTACCGACACAGCCGTGAAACACGGGTGTTGCGTTCAAAGATGTTGACAGCATGTTGCGAAAATCGGTAGTCCAGTACTATCGCGAACACTGTTGCATACCATGTTTTGAACTCAGTGTAAATGCGGCTTTAGTAAGCCGTGTTGACGAAGTCATTCACATGCAGGTTTACTGAGTACTCAGAAAGGAAATCATTACAATCTATACAACATTTTAGTAGCACGTCATTAGCGAAAAAACAGCACTTTTTACGATTTTTTAAGAACATCAAATTTTAGAATGTCTATTTCCGCAATTTTTTAGTAACTTTCCATGACTCCGTAATTATGGTGTTAAAAAAAATTGCAGCCAATCCGTAATATTTGACAGTTATGCGGCATCATATGTTCACGCAGAAGTCAAACAATTTCCGTAAATTATGGGTCGGTGTTTGCGGGCGGGTGGCTGGCGCCCGATGGCGTCCCACCTGTCTTCTGTTAAGGTTCATATCAGGCGAATTTAGGGTCCAAGACATCACCGTGATTTCACTAACATGCTCCTCAAAACAAAGCAGCGCCATTCTGGCCTTGTGGCACCGAGAATTACCTCAGTAAGGTCCCCAGAGCCGCTACCTGCCCTTAAGTGACGTAAAATGTTGTTCAACCTGGAAAAGCTGATTTAGAAAACAGCTGCATTATATGTGTCAGCAGCAAGAATAAAAATACCTCTCATAACTGAAGAGAGAGTTCACTTTATCAGGTCCGCCTGTGGCTACTAAATAAAACACGTTCTTCAATAAAATGTATGTGCTCTACTATCACTTCAGTAGTACACATTATGTAACTAGATCTGCTCTTATACACAGTTCCTGATGTAAAATCACTTACTTAACCAACCTTATTATTATTCGGTTAATTCAAACAGCATGGTCACTCCACTGGCAGCCAGTCTACGCATAACACTCGCGACCTGCTCTCCTAAGAACGGCAACTTTGAGTGAATGAACACACTGAAAGTTGACATTTCCTTCAGTTTAGTATGCACGTTCAGTGCTGTGAATTCACCACTATGCAGTCACCTAAAGTCTCTGAAATACGGTTGCACACTACGCCATGCCGAATTTTAGCCCACCGGATGAAGTCGCAATTTCAACTATAATTTCGAAATCTTACAGAAACGTCATTTACAATCTCATTTAAAGTCTCATCAGTTTCGTAACTACTCAACTTCTAAGCAAAAAGCAAATTAGAACATTTCCACAAAACTCTAGAGCACGTCACTACAGCTCAACCTGCACTCCTCGCAACGAGTGCGCGCAGATCTGTCCCGCTTGCAGACCGTGTAATCTTTCTCCTCTCTCACTGCCTGCAGCATACTGGATCCGGGCAGCTTTATAGCTCTTCTCAGACGACATGGTACTTCCCCTCCTGTTCAATCCTCATTAACGATTTTAATTTTCATCATACACCCAAATTTCTGCTTTCCGAAAAGGAGTTCAACTCAAAAGAAGCCCATCTTTATGTATCTGAAGAACCTACGTAAAGACCTTCTCATCAGAATACCTTAACTTCAAAAAATGGTTCAAATGGCTCTACGCACTATGGGACTTAACATCTGAGGTCATCAGTCCCCTAGACTTAGAACTACTTAAACATAACTAACCTAAGGACATCACACACACCCATGCCCGAGGTAGGATTCGAACCTGCCACCGTACGTAGCAGCAGCGCGGTTCCGGACTGAAGCGCCTAGAACGGCTCGGACGCAGCGGCCGGCAGAACACCTAAATTGGCTGCTTTGCAATAAGCATTTCAACTACACGTATGTTGCTCACCGCACGACTGCACGGTGTGATTCACATGCTCATCAATAATAAATTATTAACAAATTTTAAGATTAATACGTCACATACAAGCTGCCTTCATTTCCCGAGTCAATCTAACAGCACAACAGACGAAAATAATAGCGCCAAGAAACCTTAAATAATAATTACTGAAACTGAAGTCATAAAGTAATTATATTTTAAGAACAAAATACCTCTTAATTAACTACTTGAAACAAACGTATAGGGGGGTTGCTTGTAATGGGAAGTTATAGAAATGAACTTTTAAGGCATTTTAAATGCCTGAGAAATTATTTTAGGTATAGTGCAGTAGTTAGGTTTTGTTATTCAGGAAGGTTACAAGAATTTTCATGGCGATTGGTGTTCCCCAGGGAAGCGTCCTGGGACCTCTGCTGTTCCTGATCTATATGAATGACCTGGGTGACAATCTGAGCAGTTCTCTTAGGTTGTTCGCAGATGATGCTGTAATTTACCGTCTAGTAAGGTCATCCGAAGACCAGTATCAGTTGCAAAGCGATTTAGAAAAGATTGTTGTATGGTGTGGCAGGTGGCAGTTGACGCTAAATAACGAAAGGTGTGAGGTGATCCACATGAGTTCCAAAAGAAATCCGTTGAAATTCGATTACTCGATAAATTGTACAGTTCTCACGGCTGTCAATTCAACTAATTACCTGGGTGTTAAAATTACGAACAACTTCAGTTGAAAAGACCACATAGACAATGTTGTGGGGAAGGCGAGCCAAAGGCTGCCTTTCATTGGCAGGACACTTAGAAGACGCAACAAGTCCACTAAAGAGACAGCTTACACTACACTCGTTCGCCCTCTGTTAGAATATTGCTGCGCGGTGTGGGATCCTTACCAGGTGGGATTGACGGAGGACATCGAAAGGGTGCATAAAAGGGCAGCTCGTTTTGTATTATCACGTAATAGGGGATAGAGTGTGGCAAATATGATACGCGAGCTGGGATGGAAGTCATTAAAGCAAAGACGTTTTTCGTCGCGGCGAGATCTATTTACGAAATTTCAATCACCAACTTTCTCTTCCGAATGCGAAAATATTTTGTTGAGCCCAACCTACATAGGTAGGGATGGTTATCAAAATAAAATAAGAGAAATCAGAGCTCGAACAGAAAGGTTCCCGCGCGCTGTTCGGGAGTGGAATGGTAGAGACATGGTATGATTGCGGTTCGATGAACCCTCTGCCTAGCACTTAAATGTGAATTGCAGAGTAATCATGTAGATGTAGATGTATGATTTAACGACGTGTAAAGAGCGCAAACGCGTGGTGGTACCAACCTGCATCTACATGTGCATCATACTCCGCAAGCCAGCTACTGGTGTGTGATGCAGAGTACTTTTGATACCACTAATTGATCCCCTCCTACCCTCTTCCATTCTCGAATGGCGCGTGGGAAGAATGATTGCCGGCAAGTTTCTGTTTGGTTCTAATTTCTCAAATTTTCTCGTCATGGTCACTACGCGAGAATTATGTGGGACGAAGTAATATGTTAACCGACCGCTCCTCGAAAGTGCTCTCTCGAAATTTCAATAGTAAATTTCTCCATGATGCACAACGCCTCTCTCGTAACCTATGCCAATGGCATGTGTTGAACATATCCGTAGCGCTCTCTCGCCGACTAAACGATCACGTGACGACACGCGCCGCTCTGCGTTGGATCTTTTCTATGTCTTCTATCACTCCTACCTGGCAAGGATCCCATACTGATGAACAATACTCTAAGTCGCTTCTTTCGCGAGTGAGTTACATTTCCTTGAGATTCTTCCCATGAATCAGAAACTGGCATCTGTTTTTCCTACTACTTGTTTTAAGTGCTCATTCCACTTAACGTCGCTCTGAGTGGTTACTCGAAGATGTTTTACGGTAGAAACTGTTTCCAGCAGCTTATCATCAATAGCGTAGTTGCGCAGTAGTGGATTTCTTTTCCTATGATGCACAAAGTATGACACTTATTTCCGTCCTGGGACGACTGTCAGAGACTGTACCACCATCAATCTCCTGCAGATCGTTCTGCAAATGGATTTTGTCTTCTGGCGTTGCTACTTTGTTGTAGACAACCTCTGCAAACAGCCTTAGAGAGCATCCGACGCTTTCTACTAGATCATATATAACGGTCCTGTAACACTTCCTTTGGGTATTTCTGAAATTACCTTCACAACAATCGATTTTGTTCCGTTAAGAGCGACGTGTTGATTTGTACCTGCAAGGAAGTCTAGAATCCAGTCGCAAATCTGGTCCGATACTCGATAAGCTCGTATTTTTTTCACTAACCGGCAGTGCGGGACTGTGTCAAATGCCTTCCTGGAGTCAACCCGAGCGCAGTTATCTACAGCTCTATGGCTCTCATTGAAGGACAGAGCGAGCCAAGTTTCGCTAGATCTCTGTTTGCGGAATCCATGTTAATTTTGATAGAGGAAATTAACGAGCGCAGGGACGACAGATAGGATCCTCCCAGTGTGGGAGCGGTTTCTTTAGGACACAGGACCTCCTATAATAGCAAAAAGATTCTTACAGCTTCCGGATCGTCAACTCATATCGCAACGCCGCGTAGGTAACTCCACGCGACGAGCAGAAACGTGTCCGGTGCGAAAGCCCGTCGCACAGTGGGGTACGCATTTTATTGTTCGGCAGGCCGCCGGGCACCGCGGCGCACGCACTTTGTTCTTTAGCGAGCGCCTTACAAAGGCCGTCAGGGCTTACGGCTGAAAGGAGGCGCTGTCAGCTGCAGCTAGCGGCTGGCGCTATCGCGGCGCCCGGCGCAAAACGCCACGGCGGCAACGCAGCTCGGCGTATTGCCTACCCGGCTGCAGCACAGCGGCGCGGCTGCCGCTCGGCCTCCATCTTCTGTCACTTCAACTCGCCCAGGTTACTCCTACACAGGAGCCGGATTACACAGAGGTGCTGATGTTAAGCCTGATTTTCATCGGAGCGAACACAAGGGAACGAGCATCACGAAAGAGCATTCTAATAGGTATAGCCGTACCGAGTTGTCCCTGTGCTCCTGGCATAACTACCCACCCATGATCCGACCCCACCATGCCACAAAACTACCTTCCTGCAATTTTTTCCTACACAGATGAATAAAATATTACAATGTTTTAAGTACGTTTGATAAAAGTGAAGTTTTACTGTATGTATGGGAATTGGATATACGTCCTAATCCCCTCCTCTTCCCTAATTCTGTCCGTCTCCCCCCCCCCCCTCCCTCCCAGTCCATCACTTCGCCCGCCCCCCTTTCTTTGTCCATCTTCTCCTCCCCCTCTCCCTCTCTCCAGCTCCTCCTGTACCCTTTGTCTGTAAATGTCCAGTTTCCCGTTTCAATGTCTATTTCCTCCTACACCTCTGCCCATCTCCACTCCCCTCCCCCCCCCCCCCCAAAAAAAAGTCCTTGGACCTTGTTTATAGTTACTTCAAATTTGAAATTCAGATTCTGTATTCGCATTCTAATCATAAACCCATAAGCTATAAATACAGCTTTTCTGTTTACTAACAACGATTCACATGTTTATTACAGTTTATTACAGCAACGTATAAAAATTTGAAGTAAATCGGAAAGGCACACTTAAAGATTTTTGGTAACATTATTTTCCCTTGTACTAAAAACACGCCCGAATTAGAATTCATCATTGTGTCAAAATTTCAAAGTAATCGGTCAAAAACTTTCGGAGATGATGATGATGACGATGGGTGATGATGATGATGATACTTGGTTTATGGAGCGCTCAACTCCGTGATTATCAGCGCCCGTGCAAATTACCAATCTTTTCACTGTCCAGTCTCGCCACTTTTCCGAATGATGATAAAAGGAAGAGGACACCACAAACACCCAGTCCCCGTGCGGAGAAAATCCCAGCCCAGCCGGGAATCGAATGGGAGACCCCGTGATCCAGAGGCAGTAACGCTAGCCACTGAAGCACAAGCTGCGGACTCTTGAGATATATAATTTTGAACAAGCGAACATTTTCTTTATACAGGGTGAGTCACATAACGTTACCGCTGGATATATTTCGTAAACCAAATCAAATACTGACGAACCGATTCCACAGACCGAACGTGAGGAGAGGGGCTATTGTAATTGTTTAATACAAACCATACAAAAATGCACGGAAGTATGTTTTTTAACACAAACCTATTTTTTTAAAAATGGAACCACGTTAGTTTTGTTAGCACATCTGAACATATAAGGAAATACGTAATCTGTGCCGTTTGTTGCATTGTAAAATGTTAATTACATCCGGAGATATTGTAACCTAAAGTTGACGCTTTAAACACTGTCCTCACTTCATTGCAGGGGCCCAAACAGCTGCAACATAATCGCGTTTCTACAGAATGATCTGCCAACGTTACTCGAAAATGTCCCACTGGAAACGCGTCGACGTATGTGGTATCAGCATGATGGTGCACCTGCACATTCCGCAATTAACACTAGGCTCACCCTTGACAGGATGTTCGACAGGATGTTCGACGGGCGTTTCATAGCACATGGAGGACGCATAAATTGGCCAGCCCGTTCTCCTGATCTTACACCTCTGGACGTCTTTCTGTGGGGTACGTTAAAGGAGAATGTGTACCGTGATGTGCCTACAACCCCAGAGGATATGAAACAACGTATTGTGGCAGCCTGCGGCGACATTACACCAGATGTACTGCGGCGTGTACGACATTCATTACGCCACAGATTGCAATTGTGTGCAGCAAATGATGGCCACCACATTGAACATCTATTGGCCTGACATGTCGGGATACACTCTATTCCACTCCGTAATTGAAAACGGAAACCACGTGTGTACGTGTACCTCACCCCTCATGGTAATGTACATGTGCGTCAGTGAAAAAGACCAATAAAAAGGTGTTAGCATGTGGACGTAATGTGCTGTTCCAGTCTCTTCTGTACCTAAGGTCCATCACCGTTCCCTTTGGATCCCTATGTAATTCGGTGCTCTCCGATACACACGATCGAACAGCGGAGGAGTGGTACTCAAGCGTCAACTTTAGGTTACAATATCTCCGGATGTAATTAACATTGTACAATGCAACAAACGTCACTGATTACGTATTTGTTTATATGTTCAGATGTGCTAACAAAACTAACGGGGTTCCATTTAAAAAGCGTAGGTTTGTGTTAAAAACATACTTCCGTGCATTTTTTTATGGTTTGTAGTAACCAATTACGCTAGCCCCTCTCCTCACGTTCGGTCTGTGGAATCGATTCGTCAGTATTTGATGTGGTTTACGAAATATATCCAGCGGTAATGTTAGGTGACTCATCCTGTATATATTAAAGGAACTGTAATTAAAAATTAACAAAAAATTACATTTTTACTGTAATTTTACTTTGCATTTCCTTGTTTTGAGCGAAACTAACAAATTCATTACATCACTGAAGTTAAGCTGAGCAGTTATTACATATTCTATGGACAAGATAGCTAAATCTGACAGTCTGCTTTCCCCCATATTTGATCTTACACATTTTTTACCATCTGTAATTTGCTGAAACTGTGTTCACAAGATGCTGCAATATTGCCATAAATATCCTCAACGCTTTCAATTTAGGCGTTTCCTGACAGAAATTAGAGGTAGTTGAAATGGCGTCATGTACGGAAGATCTGTTTTCGTTTCAATCATTATTCTATCAAATACTTTGAAGGATTCCACCTTCAGACCTCAGTCAACAAAAATCTAAAGCTTTGGGTCGAACAGCTTATTTTCTTCAGCAGATGCTTGTCGACATTTGAGAGCCTACAATACCGTATTAAGTAGCTGCAAGAACTCGTTTGTTGAACAGGAGCGAGCTGTGTATGTGGCAGCCATGCGAACCACGCGCGCTGTTGCCAGGAAAACCATGTTAGCGACAAGGATCGATTCTTAATCATGCTACTTGGACGAAATAACTCTGTAGAAAGAACACTGTGCCAACATCGTGCGTTTACTATCGCAAGCCAAGGGAAATGGTTCTTCTCGCAGGCAGAAGAATCGAACACGAGGGGATAGGTCATCTCAATTCACGTACCTCTCCCGGTTAGTTCTTAACCCGTCTTTTACTCAGTCATTGCACCCCCTTTATACCTAAGCCCTTGACAGAGGCCTTCCCTCCCACCTACCCTCCATCCCTCCCTCCCTCGACCAGCCTCCCGCTACGAATCTGCTCCAATGGAATGCAAGCGCGAACCAACAGCGTCCTGTCCGCATTAGCAGGCTCTAAACCCAAGTAATGGCACGGCCCTACAAGGCACCAGTTCCACTAGTTTTTCAGCAGTCAGTTCGTAACAGGTCCACTTGCTTCCTGCCCTCCTCCTTCCCCTGCGAATAAAATTGCCCATATTTCACAGGCAGTTAATGGACTCCCATTCTGACATGACAAGACCACATCAGATGTTTGGTTCTCATCAAGTCTACACTGTTTGGAATGTCTCTCTGGAATGTTTTACATTTCAGCACCTGACTACCGGGTTCGCCAGTTGGCGCATCATGCGCTTCAATGAAGAAATTTCTCTCACAGGCGAGGAGATCGTGGAAGTGTTGGTTCTGCGTACTAACTGAAGGTCTCAAAATAGCACAATCGACTATGGATTGGATTAGCTCAGTGTAGCTCAATTTCTGCCTCCAATTGATTCCTGGCTTGGCTGTCCTGATATGATACATCCTCTGCGAAAACTGGACCCATGAATTTAAAATCCTTTTACATTTTCGCAACACATGTTTCCAACTAGTGCCGAAACTGGACCTCTTTCGCCTACTTGATCCTCGTTAATAACGAGATATCCTGTCTTAGATTCGTCCATTAGAAGACTATCCCTGCAGTCTTCAAAGCCTCGTTATTCATACTAGACGTTCCCCGTGCATCAGCATAAATCACACACTGGAATGTTGCTGAGCTGCGTGAAAGTTTTTAGAATTGTAAAAGAAGGTGACGGTGTTCAGAAACGAATCTTCATTCATTTGTAACGCAAACACTTCAATGAACAACGCTACAACATGCTTGCATATTGTACGCGAAGGGACTTTCATGACGAAGACTGACTGCAACACATAAGCAGGTATAACGTTACTTTTCTCCGTCCTTTAAAAAGACATTATAGCCTTCTTGGACATCAAGGAATGGTAGTGGAAGGCAGTGTGAATGAAACTGTACACGAAGAGAGAGGTTTGAACACAGTAAGCAGGTTCAAGTAGATGTATTTGGCACAGATGATATTACTTCTATAGGACAGCCTAGTGTGCGGAAAACGGCATCGTTCCGATCTTCGGACTGAACAACAACAAGAACAACAACACTAATACCAACACAGTGCAAAAAGTTACACTCAACAAAAATCACCATAATAATAATAATAATAATTTAATAATAATAATAATCATCCATCGTATAGCACCACAGAACTTATTCATACACAATGTATTTACAAATTAAAGATGCCACCCTCATCGCAGCACTGTGTGTCATTTCATCCAAGTTTTTCAGACCACTTTTAAAAGCATGGAGTGGGCACTTCTCCATAGTTTGTAACATTGTCTGTTCCTCTGCACCACAGTCATACGCAGCACTTTCAAAATAGCCCAACTTCAACAGGTGGCCTCATCTCCGTTGTCCCGTTCGCATGTGGTGAGTTGCGAAGGGGAAGTTCAAACCCTGCAACCTTCCTCGTCGGGTTTTTAATTACCTAGTGTTCTGAAGTGTATGTTCATGCAAGCGTTCTCTCCACTTCTCGGTGACGTTGAAAACGTCTGTGACCAGAGATGACTTGCGTGACTTCATGCAAATAGTTCGCGAATTCTGGAAAGTGCTACTTTGGAATTGAGATCTTATGGAATTATGTCTTCTTAAGAATTTGCACCTCGGCAGCTTTTATTCTGAGATCTGAAGGAGTCATATTCGAACAATTAATCGCTGAACAGTAGAAGACCTGACAGTGCTGCTAGTGGCCCTTATCGCTTCATTCAAACATAGGTGAGCTGTTTCCCCAACCTGGGGAACAACAGTCAGCAGCTGAGTATAGAAGTGAACACAGTTATCCGCTACATATCTACATTTGCTTTCCAGTCATACTCTGCTATTGTGGAGAGTCTGACTGATTCTTTAGCCATGCCTCTTTGATAGTTTCGAGCAGTGCTTCTTACATAATAAGTATCCGTTCGAGGGTGACACCCAGAAATTTAGATGTCTAGAAGAACGGAATAACTGTTGGAGATTGATCTTGGGAAAGATCAGTTTGGGTTCCGGAGAAATGTTGGAACACTTGATGCAACTCTAATCCTACGATTTATCTTAAGTTACAGACTGAAGAAAGCCAAAACTATGTTTATAGCATTTGTAGACTTAGAGAAAGCGTTCGAGCGTGTGGGCTACTCTCTTTGAAATGTTGAAGATATCCGGGGTGAATTACAGGAACCGCAAAGTTATTTACACTTTGTGTAGGTATCAGATTAGTTACCAGAGTCGAAGGCCATGAAAGGGAAGCAGTAATTGAGAATGATGCTATTTCATCTGTACAGTGAGCAAGGTATGAAGAAAAACAAGGAGATGTTTCGAAATTGAATTAAAGTTCAGAGAGAAGAGATAAAAACATTGCAGTTTGCCGGTGGTACTGTTATTCTGTCTGCAACGGCTAGGGGCTTTGAAACACAGTTGAATGGAACGGATCGTATTTTGAAAAGAAATTATGAGATGACCATTGAAATTTTCTCTCTGTAGCGGAGTGTACACTGATGCGAAATACGAAATTACCGTAAGCACTTGCCCGCGAAAGGTAAAGGTGCCAAGGTCGAATCTCGGCCTGGCACCCAGGTTTAATCTGCCAGGGACTATCCGGATGAACATACACAAATATAAAACGAGGATAACGGCGATGCTGGGGAATTAGATTAGGAAATGGGGCACTAAAAGTAGACAATGACTTTTGCTATTTGGGTAGCAAAATAAGTGGTAATGGCCGAAGGAGGGAAGATTCAAAATGCAGAAGGGCCATGGCTAGAAAAGTAGGGGTGAAAACGAGGAGTGTGTTAACATCTAATACGAGGTCTGTTCAAAAAATTCTAGAATATTCGTAATTTCGCGCCAGTGGTGTGCTGGCAGGAAATACGGTTGGCATCCGTGCACACGCCTATGTTCAACGTATAACTGCCGGAAGTTTCATTGTTGTATGTCTCTTAATGTTCAGTGCTTTATTGAGTAGAGCGTTGTGTCGCACGATTTTCGAATTTCGACATGGCAGAGCCAGGAGCAAAACGTCTGCATTAAATTTTGCGTGAAACTCAAGAAAACCTTTACAGAGACACACCAGATGATGCGAGAAGCCTACGGTTATTAGAGCTTACGCCATACTCGGTGTTACGACTCGTTGACAAGGTTTAAAAACGCCCGACGGAAGTTGAAGATGATCCTCGTTCAGGACGCCCTTCTCTGACTTTGAACGATTAGTTCATCATGAATTCGTGCCATAGCGAGAAACTGTTAATCGATGGTGCTATCGGGACATGTCGTGAAACCTGCGACAAAATATGATATGGAAACGGCCTAAAATGTGGCGAGACAATTCACGGCTCTTGCATCACGATATCGCACCCGCACATTCATCTCTGTTGGTGCGTGAAAACTGCACAAAAAAAACGAAACCACTGTGCTGCCTCATTCTCCAGACCTGGCCCCTGCGGACATTTTTTATTTATACAGCTGAATGCACCGTTGGAAGGACGAAGATTTGCAACGATAAACAAGGGCACGTATTGGACTCACCGCGGTCTTCTAGTACTCAGGCACACACAATTGATTTCGTCAAAGTGTACGGGCCTGAAGACAGCGTTGACGTAACATCGAAACTAGCAGCCAAATTTAAAATCTTAATTAAGTACAGCTGGAGGAGTTTCATTTTTAATTTAAAAAATGATAAAAGATAAAAGAAAATTCGCAAACGGCGCGTCGCGCGATCCAGCAAGAGGTGTACCAAGACTGCTTCTCGAAGTGGAAACGGCGTTGAAGTGGTGTATCAGTTGTGGAGGACAGTATTTCGAAGGAGACCGCGCACAATAAATAAAAGGTAAGCGTAGAAAAATGTTGTGGTCAAAGTTCCGGAATTTTTCGAACAGAACTCGTACAAGTTTGAGTGCTACAAGGTATTTTCTGAAGGTTTTTTTCTGGAGTGTGGCGGTGTGTCGAAGTGAAACATGGACGATAAGCAATTCAGACAAGTAGAAAATAGAAGCTTTTGACATGTGGTGTTAGAGAATAATAAAGATTAGATGGGTGGATCGAATATCTCATGGGAAAAGAGAAAATTACGACGGGGAAGGGGGGAGGGGGCATAAAAGTTTTCCAGGGTGACCACAGCTTGAATACATTAAGGAGGTACAAATGGACTAGCTTGCGGTAGTTATTCGGATATGAAGGGGCTTGTACAGGATAGACTAGCATGGAGAGCTGCATCAAACCAGTCTTCGTATTCACAGTTGTATCGATAGCTACGATGCCACAACGTAGGTGCGCTCTCTTAGGTTGGCACCACGAGAGCGAACGATCGACGTCGACCACAGCGCCCTCCTAGCCCGACGCTGCGCAGCTCTACCAGCGCCGCTCCGGATTCAGCCATTCGATTCCGAGCAGACGACCAACCAACATTGTTTCATTTTCATAGTGGGCAAGCCACTACAGATTTTGCCTGTTGGCTTTGATACATCTGGCTTCGCATCTATGTGCTCATCATGGCCAAAGTAATGTAACCCTGTATTTATCGTCTTCCCTAGAGTAAGACCTCTTTTACTGTAGAAGCAGTTACGAGATTTTTACCTCGCCTGCTCCTACTCGCTTCCTACATTCGGCCTACCCTTCAGTTTACAGGAGCAGACCCACGCGCCGCCTTCCAGGAGCGATACAAAACAACAACAACAGCAAGTCTTAAATAACTACAGTAAAAACGATCTTGAGTTAAACAGAAAATTAATTAGAACTCCATATAAGTTTTTGTGTTTATATGCCATTTACGGCTGTACTGATTCATATTTTCGAGACTAGTGTTACTGACACTAGAATGTTAAAGCACTGACGCGCGACGCTTCGAACATTCTTAAGAATGTCACGAAGCGTATTCGCAAGACGTCAGATGCCTCCTTGTTTGTTGGTCGGCGCACGCGCATGCGCAGAGCCAGGAGCAGAGGCATTCGGCGGCTGGCCGGACGAGATAAGGAGCGCGGTGCGCTTTGTTTTGCGCCTATTAGCGGCTGCGCTGTCACAGATAGCGTGAGTTAGCGCCCGCTCTTATCTGCGACCAGCCGGCTACTGGCGCCCCGTTCCCAGGGGACGGCTACGGCGGTCAGGCTGCAGCCGCGTCCCATACCTAGAGCCTGGCAGCCTGGCTACTGGCTACACCCGCCGTCCATCTTCCGAACTGGTCCACCGTTAACAGGAAAGGGGAGGGGGCTGCATAAAACGCATACTCTCTTGTTATCAAACAGCGTGTCTAGAATTTTAAAGATGAATAGGTAGAATTTTATGTGATCATTAGGAATCACATAATTCAACTTTAAACTCAGTTTTCAAAATTTTTCTTCGAATTTACAAATTACTATAATAATAATATCAGTTTTAATACATTTGTAATTATTGATGTTCCTGTCTCCTTATAACCTGTTAAAGCAATCACTGCCGAAGTTGAACTTCCACATGTCTACTTCCATATAAACAATTATATAACTGCTCGAAAAGTTCACGGGTGTATTGCCGGTCCACAGTGTCCAACGGGCACAATGTTTTGGCGATCAGACATGTCGCCATCGTCAGGTGCGCTGACGAACTGAGCTCCTGAGGGCGGGCGGCCGTCCTAAGGAGCTCAGTTCGTCAGCGCACCTGACGATGGCGACATGTCTGATCGCCGAAACATTGTGCCCCTTGGACACTGTGGACCGGCAATACACCCGTGGACTGTTCGAGCAAGAAATACGCCGGGAGAAGTTGAAGAATCAAGTTATATGACTGATTAGTCAAATCATCATGACCACCTTCCTCACAGCCTACATGTGCATCTTTGCACGGATAAACAGCGGCGACTCGTCGGTGACATGGGAGAATGAGGCCTTAGTAGGTCGCTGGAGGGAGCTGGCACTACACACACACACACACACACACACACACACACACACACACACAACCACCACCACCACCACCACCACCTAATTTCCGTAAATTCTGGGGGATAGGGCGATGAGCTCTGACGCCACGTTCAATCACATCCCAGACGTGTTCGACTTATTTCAGATCTGGCGAGCTAGGGGACAGCACATCGATTGGAACTCGTCACGGTGTTCCTCGGACCACTCATCATACTCCTGGCCTTGTGACATGGCGCATTGCGTTGCTGAAAAATGCCATCGCCGTTAGGAAACATGTTCGTCATGAAAGGGTGTACGTGGTCTCCAGCCACTGTTCAGTCTGGAACCGCGCGACCGCTACGGTCGCAGGTTCGAATCCTGCCTCGGGCATGGATGAGTGTGATGTCCTTAGGTTAGTTAGGTTTAAGTAATTCTAAGTTCTAGGGGACAGATGACCTCAGATGTTAAGTCCCATAGTGCTCAGAGCCATTTGAACCAGCCACTGTTCGATACTCCTTGGCCGTCATGGCGCCTTGCACGACTCCAATGGAACCATGGATTCCCACGTGAATGTTGCCCAGAGCATAACGGAGCCGCCGCCAGCTTGTCTCCCTCCCACTGGAAATGTGTCAAGGAGCTGTTCCACGGAAGACGACGCATTTGCATCCCTCCACCGGCACGATGAAGGTACCTGCTTTCACGAGACCATGCAACGTCCAGTGCCGATGCTCACGTGCCCATTTCAGTCGCAGCTGTCGATGTCGTGGTGTTAACATTGGCACGTGTATGGGTCGTCGGCTGAGGAGGCCCATCGTTAGGAGTATTTGGTACATTGCGTTTTCAGACACATTAGCACTCTGCCCAGCATTAAAGTCTGATGACAGTTCCGCCATATTCGCCGCCTGTACTGTTTTACCAGTCTGTCCAGCCTTATACGTCAGATACCTATAATGAAGGGTGGCCGCCCGGCCCCACAACGTATGGGTGTGGTTTCACTACGGGCTGAAGACACCGCAGCAATCCTCGAACACCCAACAAGTGAGCAGATTCCCAACTGTTCGTTCCGGACCTCCCGGCCATCACACTCTGCCTTCCGTCAAACTTAGATCGCGTGCCTTCCCCGTTCTATACACGGACAGCACGCTCACTGGTGCTGCAAGCACCATGCGTGTTTCTGACTAGCAGTCATTCCTCGCCAGGCGACGTTGTTATCGTTTGAACCGGTTTATTAGATACTAGGTCGGTGGTCATGACGTTGTGGCTCATCAGTGTATAAGCAGTTTTAAACATATTTGATAGAAAGACACCTAACAACTTTTACATACACTCCTGGAAATGGAAAAAAGAACACATTGACACCGGTGTGTCAGACCCACCATACTTGCTCCGGACACTGCGAGAGGGCTGTACAAGCAATGATCACACGCACGGCACAGCGGACACACCAGGAACCGCGGTGTTGGCCGTCGAATGGCGCTAGCTGCGCAGCATTTGTGCACCGCCGCCGTCAGTGTCAGCCAGTTTGCCGTGGCATACGGAGCTCCATCGCAGTCTTTAACACTGGTAGCATGCCGCGACAGCGTGGACGTGAACCGTATGTGCAGTTGACGGACTTTGAGCGAGGGCGTATAGTGGGCATGCGGGAGGCCGGTTGGACGTACCGCCAAATTGCTCAACACGTGGGGCGTGAGGTCTCCACAGTACATCGATGTTGTCGCCAGTGGTCGGCGGAAGGTGCACGTGCCCGTCGACCTGGGACCGGACCGCAGCGACGCACGGATGCACGCCAAGACCGTAGGATCCTACGCAGTGCCGTAGGGGACCGCACCGCCACTTCTCAGCAAATTAGGGACGCTGTTGCTCCTGGGGTATCGGCGAGGACCATTCGCAACCGTCTCCATGAAGCTGGGCTACGGTCCCGCATACCGTTAGGCCGTCTTCCGCTCACGCCCCAACATCGTGCAGCCCGCCTCCAGTGGTGTCGCGACAGGCGTGAATGGAGGGACAAATGGACACGTGTCGTCTTCAGCGATGAGAGTCGCTTCTGCCTTGGTGCCAATGATGGTCGTATGCGTGTTTGGCGCCGTGCAGGTGAGCGCCACAATCAGGACTGCATACGACCGAGGCACACAGGGCCAACACCCGGCATCATGGTGTGGGGAGCGATCTCCTACACTGGCCGTACACCACTGGTGATCGTCGAGGGGACACTGAATAGTGCACGGTACATCCAAACCGTCATCGAACCCATCGTTCTACCATTCCTAGACCGGCAAGGGAACTTGCTGTTCCAACAGGACAATGCACGTCCGCATGTATCCCGTGCCACCCAACGTGCTCTAGAAGGTGTAAGTCAACTACCCTGGCCAGCAAGATCTCCGGATCTGTCCCCCATTGAGCATGTTTGGGACTGGATGAAGCGTCGTCTCACGCGGTCTGCACGTCCAGCACGAACGCTGGTCCAACTGAGGCGCCAGGTGGAAATGGCATGGCAAGCCGTTCCACAGGACTACATCCAGCATCTCTACGATCGTCTCCATGGGAGAATAGCAGCCTGCATTGCTGCGAAAGGTAGATATACACTGTACTAGTGCCGACATTGTGCATACTCTGTTGCCTGTGTCTATGTGCCTGTGGTTCTGTCAGTGTGATCATGTGATGTATCTGACCCCAGGAATGTGTCAATAAAGTTTCCCCTTCCTGGGACAATGAATTCACGGTGTTCTTATTTCAATTTCCAGGAGTGTATTTTTGGTAGGAATCGGTATAGGAAATTCCACACACTCCAAGAAACACATAAAGGCATTATATACAGATGCTCGAAGAAAGAACGCAGCTATACGCGTAGAGGGGGCTGTATGGAAGGGACTGGGCGGTTTTTTAGTTAAAGGGTCTCAGGAAACCATAGAAACGGCGTTCGTCTAAATGGGGGCAAATAAAATACAGTAAGGCAGTTTTAGCAACAGTCGGTATTGTAGTTGTAAATTGTCGTACCTGTGCTGGGAAAGAACCAGAGCGCCAAGCCGTAAGAGGAAGCACTGAAGCTCAAATAGCTGAAGGTATAGAAAGCAAGCTAAAGCCGGAAATAAGTTCAGCCGAATTTTTTTCAAACGACCTAACACTGATCAGAAAGGAAAGATTAAATACAGTTGGTGATGGAGTATTTACTGCTGCCAGAAGTAGTTTACCTTGTGAAATTGTAGTAGATAGTTCCTTGACACTCGTACTAAGCAATTAATTGGATCGTTTTACCGGCCCCCTGACTCAGAAGACATAGTTGCTGAACAGTTCAAAGAAAACTTTAGTCTCATTTCAAATAGGTACTCCATTCATAGAATTATAGTCGGTGGTGACTTCAATCTACTCCCGATATATTGGAAAAACTATACGTTTAAAGCCGGCAGCAGACATAAAACGTCTCAGAAACTGTACTGATTGCTTTCTAAGAATATTATTTTTAACAATTAGTTCGGCCGGCCGAAGTGGCCGTGCGGTTAAAGGCGCTGCAGTCTGGAACCGCAAGACCGCTCCGGTCGCAGGTTCGAATCCTGCCTCGGGCATGGATGTTTGTGATGTCCTTAGGTTTAACTAGTTCTAAGTTCTAGGGGACTAATGACCTCAGCAGTTGAGTCCCATAGTGCTCAGAGCCATTTGAACCATTTTTTTAACAATTAGTTCATGAGCCCACTCGAAGCGTAAATGGTTGCGAAAGCATACTTGACCTCTTAGCAGCAAATAATCGTGAACAAATAGCGAGTATCGTGACGGATACAGGGATTAGCAACCATAACGAAACTCTGTCTCGGAATCTGGCAGAAAACCGAGAGAGATCCTGGTCATACATAAAGCAAACCAGCAATAACAACGGTGAAGTCACTGATGACAGTGCCACTAAAGCAAAATTATTAAAACTGGTTTTCCGAAACTCCTTCACCAAAGAAGACGAAGTAAATATCCTGAATTCCAATCAAGAACAACTTAGAAGATGAGAAAGAAGTAGATATTCTCAGTGTAGCAAAGCAGATTAAAACAATAAAGGGAATTCCTCCGGTCCAGATTGTATACCAGTCAGGTTCCTTTCAGAGTATGCTGATCCAATAGCTCCATATTCAGCAATTATATACAACCGCAGGCTCACAGAAAGATCCATACCTAAAGACTGGAAAATTGCTTCAGTCACACCAATAATCAAAACGGAAAATAGGAGTAATACGCTGAATTACAGGCCCATATCACTTACGTCGGCTTGCAGTAGGGTTTTGGAACATATACTGTATTCGAACATAATGAAGAAGCTCGAAGAAAACGATTTATTAACGCGTAGTCAGCACGGATTCAGTAAACATCGTTCTTGTGAAACAAAACTACCTCTTTGTACTCATGAAGTAATGAGCGCTATCGACAGGAGATGTCAAATTGATTCCATATTTTTAGATTTCCAGAAGGCTTTCAACACCGTTCCTCACAAGCGTCTTCTAACCAAACTGCGTGCCTACGGACTATCGCCTCAGTTGTGCGACTGGATTCGTGATTTCCTATCTGAAAGGTCACAGTTCGTAGAAATAGACGGAAAGTCATCGAGTAAAACAGAAGTAATATCCGGCGTTCGCCATGGAAGTGTTATAGGCCCTCTATTGTTCCTGATCTATAGTAACGGCATAGGAGACACTCTGAGTAGCCCTCAGATTGTTTGCAGATGATGCTGTCATTTACCGTCTTGGAGTAAAGTCATCAAATGACAAAAACGAATTGCAGAAGGATTTAGATAAGATATCTGTATGTTGCGGAAAGTGGCAATTGACCCTGAATAAACAAAAGTGTTAAGTTAATTCACATGAGCACTAAAAGAAATCAGCTAAATTTCGATTACGCGCAACTAAATACTTAGGGATTATAGTTAAAATTAACCTAAATTGTAACGATCACATAGATAATGTTGTCGATAGAGCACTTAGAAGGTGCAACAGGTCTACTAAAGATAGTGCTTACACCACGCTTGTCTGCCCTATCCTGGAGTATTGCTATGCGATGTGGGATCCGCATCAGGTGGGACTGACGGATGGCATCGAAAAAGTTCAAAGAAGGGCGGCTCATTTTGTATTATCACGAAATAGGGGAATTTGTGCCACAGACATGATACGTGATTTGGAGTGGTAATAATTAAAACAAAGGCGTTTTTCGTTGCGACGGGATCTTCTCATGAAATTTGAATCACCAGTTTTTCCTCCAATGGCGAAAACATTCTCTTGGCACCCACCTACATAGGAAGAAATGATCACGATAATATAAGAGAAATAGGGCTCGCACAGAAAAATTTAAGTGCTCGTTTTTCTCACGCGCCATTCGAGAGTGGAACGGTAGAGACAGCTTGGATGTGGTTCATTGAACCCTCTGCCAGGCACTTTATTGCCAATAGCTGAGTAATCATGTAGATGTAGAAAAAGTTACGTAAGTGTTAGAAAATGTAGTTTCCGGGAAAATGAATTTAAAGTTATATTTCCTTCAATCGTACCTTCTCAGAATCCTGCAGAACTGTAATCCTGATCATCTCTGTCGTCAAGACTCGTCTTATAAATTTTTTGCCTTGTTTCCGTTGCTAGGTCGTGGACAGATATTTCAGGTCTAGGCTCATGACGGTATTCAACTTTCTCAGGAACTGTCAGAATGAATGTACCAGCCCTGAAACCCAAACGCTGCAGCACTTTACATTTGTTTCCACGATTAAAAACAGTTACAGCATCATACGTAGAAAGTTTTACAACTGCAGGTGATGCAAATGTCTTGCTGCAATGTTTCCAGATAAGCGCACTTACAGACTCATTTGGATTTCAAGTTTTGCCTTGAACACACTTCCTTAGTAGGTCAGGATTTGACAGGAACTAAATGTGGGCTTAATGACATACATTACACATTCAGAAATGCACTTCTTGTCGGTGTAGAAATTGTTATTCCACTGACAGTTGCGAAGGGGAGCATGGGTGAAAAACATCTAACAATGTAGATATTTTTTTCCATCACTTCCCATATGATTTCGAAAATGAAACTCTGGGCAAGTGTTGTCCATAAAGTCTACTACTGAATGGAAACGAAATTCAAAAATTAAAGTTTTGGTCACATTTGCACACATCTCAGAAAAGACTGAAACTGATACTTTTAGTGGTGGAAAAATGCTAACGTCAGTTCCCAAAAAGTAAATATTAAGGCTCACAGTCAATACGAGGGCAACTCAGTTACACTGACTGTGTTCCAGTGAAGCGTCGAGGTAGTCAAAAGACTGCAAGAAAAAAAAACCCTTTCAAGATGAATCGGTGAGTTAATGGAATACTACACAGGAGGAGTGGAAGTGCGCTGGCACAGCACAACAGTCCGACGCTTCGTATGTAAGTCTCTTCTAACTTCAGCGGCCGTACACGCGTGCGACGCGTGTAGACGGAACGGACGGACGGACGGACGGACGGACGAACGAACGAACGAACGGGGGGAAGGAGTGAAGAAATGAAGGGAAGGACGGGAGGGAGGGAGAGATGGAAGAACTGAAGGAAACGAGGAAGGAAAGTGAGAGTTGCCCTCCACCTCCGCCAATTTAAAAGTTTACCAGAATGGAGTTTGTGTCGCAAGAGTGGTTTTCGGAGCGGCGCAACATAGGATGTGGACCGATGTAATTTTAGGAAATGTAAAACACATATCACAATTTCATGGCCGCTCTATCCTGCGTTATGGAATAAAAAATCTCTGACTACTGTTCTGAATGAGTGCAGGCTCTGATCGTGAGATAAGCAAAAACGAATTTTGCGAATTAGTAATGAAATCACGCCAATGGTGGATCGGTGCCACAAGGAAGCGTTGCGTCCTCTCCGCGAGAAAAGCTAAAAAATAAAACTTTTATGACATTAAATATTACCATAAGCATGCGATCTTCTGAATCAATAAAATACAACAGGTTTTCTCAAAATCAATTTATACATTATAAATCGTTAATAATTAGCGCCCACGATGCTTACATTCTGATAATTGGAAGAGGAAAGACAAATGCGAACAGCCAGGCTTCTGCTAGTTGCTCTCTGAAGACCGCGCCTACTTTCATTTGTACAGATAACGTACATATGAGTATCTATTGTTTGGTCACAAACCTTTACACAAAATGTTACATCAATGAATAATTTCTTAGAAAGGGGTATTACATAGAGAAGGACACAAGGAAGAGGGGAAAAAATTGGCTGAAGGCAGGAAGGGCTGAAGGCAGGAAGGGCTGAAGGCAGGAAGGGCTGAAGGCAGGAAGGGCTGAAGGCAGGAAGGGCTGAAGGCAGGAAGGGCTGAAGGCAGGAAGGGCTGAAGGCAGGAAGGGCTGAAGGCAGGAAGGGCTGAAGGCAGGAAGGCAGGGAGAGGCAGAAGAATTGATGGAAAGCAGGCAGGGAAGAATTGAAGAAAGGGAGGAAGGCAAGAATTGACAGAAGGATATGGTGGGTAAAAAAGGAAGGAAGGAAGGAAGAGAGGGAAGGAAGGAAAGAAGGGGGGGGAAGGAAGGAAGGAAGGAAGGAAGGAAGAGGGGGGAAATGGAGAAAGAAAGAGGGGAAGAAAAAGAGGAAGGAAGAAAGAAGGGGGGGAAGGAAGAAAAAGAGGAAGGAAGAAAGAAAGGGGGGAAGGAAGGAAGAAAGAGGGGGAAAGGAATGAAGGAAGGAAGAAAGAGGGGGAAAGAGGGGGAAAGGAAGGAAGGAAGGAAGGAAGGAAGGAAGGAAGAGGGGGGAAAGGAAGGAAGGAAGAAAGAAAGAAAGGAAGAGGGGGAAAGGAAGGAAGGAAGAAAGAAAGAAAGGAAGAGGGGGAAAGGAAGGAAGGAAGAAAGAAAGAGAGGGGAAAGGAAGGGAGAAAGAGAGGGGAGAGGAAGGGAGAAAGAGAGGGGAAAGGAAGGGAGAAAGAGAGGGGAAAGGAAGGGAGAAAGACAGGGGAAAGGAAGGGAGAAAGACAGGGGAAAGGAAGGGAGAAAGACAGGGGAAAGGAAGGGAGAAAGACAGGGGAAAGGAAGGGAGAAAGACAGGGGAAAGGAAGAGAGAAAGAGAGGGGAAAGGAAGAGAGAAAGAGAGGGGAAAGGAAGAGAGAAAGAGAGGGGAAAGGAAGAGAGAAAGAGAGGGGAAAGGAAGAGAGAAAGAGAGGGGAAAGGAAGAGAGAAAGAGAGGGGAAAGGAAGAGAGAAAGAGAGGGGAAAGGAAGAGAGAAAGAGAGGGGAAATGAAGAAAAAGAGGAGGAAGGAAGGAAGGAAGAAAGGGGGAAGGAAGGAAGGAAGGAAGGAAGAAAGGGGGAAGGAAGGAAGGAAGGAAGAAAGGGGGAAGGAAGGAAGGAAGAGAGGGGGGAAGGAAGGAGGAGAGGTCCACATTTAGATCTTGTCGACAATGACGATACTAATTATTGATTACATTCAGGATTGGACAAGAAGGAAGAAGTAATTCAGACGAACCACGCCAGAAGACCTTAACCGATATAGGGAAGCCACGGAAACTAAATTTGGTAGGACGAACGTGACCATGTCTCAATTATTTCGTCTCCTCACTCCTGTCGCGTTAAGAGAGTACTGCGATCTTTAGTGGGGGAAACTACTATAGCTTGAGGGCAATGGTTTTCACGCACTCATTTTGCTACACGTACACTGGGTAGAAAAATGAGCTAATTCCATAGAGTGCAGACTGCAAAGAACAGAGAGCGGATGTCGAATGCTGCGCTTTCACAACGTGCGCAGAGAGTGCAGTCGTCGGTGGCAGACGGGTGTCTGTGAGCGGCGCTGCTTGTTCAGCTGGCCGGCGAGGCACCGTACGACGCCGGAGGTCCGGGGCCAACGCTCAACACGGCCGGCCTCGTTTGCTCGTCTTTTACGAGGATGCTCTGCCGCGCGGTTAAAAACTTAATGAGCGCCCAACGCCCGGCTAAAACACCGCACTGCCGGCACAGATAAGCCCAACAAAATATGCAAATGGAGCCACCACTACCGGTTACCGACGCAGCGGGTCGCGATAACGGCAAGAAATGGCTAGCATATTCCCAAGACGACCTTCCTTCCGTCTGCAGCGTATAATGCAGCGTTGAGGCGGCTTTCGGAAGGAAGGTCTCCTTTGGGAACTGAATACTGCCCGAAGAAGCAAACCTCTGGGGGACACAATTACGTACGTATTTCTGAGCGCTTTACTGTGCGTTATGGGCAGATAGGAAGATATAAATCAGTACAGTACGTTCAGGATAAGTTTTATTCCTCTGGCTGAAAAATACGTTGATGAAAAAATACGTTGATTTATAAACTGCTCTTTCTACAAAGAAAACTGATAAAATACAAGTCGCGAATTATTTTCGAATGTGGAGGCTCACTTGCAAACTGCGAAGTCCTCTGGATGCGTAAATATACGACCCACCGTCGCACATTGTTGTGCCTCACTTATCGCGCGTCCTTTGCTGACAATGTTGTCTGACCGTATCAGTACAGTCGGCCTTTTGGCGATTGATATCTGATGTCTTTTCCGATTCACTTTTTATGTATGCACTGAACACACCAGGGCCACGCAGACGGAGCAAGGCATTCATCAAAACTTGGTATTAACTATCTTTACTCTCTGACTTTTTTTATTTGAAAAAGGCAAATTCCTATTTTCAATTTTAAGCAGTACCTCATCATAACTCATCTTCTGAATATTATTTCTGCACGGACACTTGAAACTTTTTTCTTGTATTGTAGGCGTTGCCTGGGTTTCAGAGTGTGACAGATTTGTCTGAATATTATCTATACCATCTAAACGACCTCAATTACTGGTAAACCGCTCTTCACTGCGACAAGTTACATTCGAGTTAATCTCATTACTTTCCACATCTTCGTCATCAGAAGCAGAGCTTTGCGTTTAATTGTAAACGCTGCTTTGAGCGTTGTTTAGATTGATGCCCGTCAGCAAGAACATCTGAGTGAAGAACGCCCACTGTTTAGACGTATTCCCGTTATGTATTGTTGTTGCATTGTAAAATATATTACTTTGCTACTCAACACTGAGTTATACAGAGAAGTCTCTGCAAACTTTTAGCGGCGTCAGCTAAAACAAATAATCCGTACTGAGTTTTACCACTTTGCAGATCGCATAGCAGAAGTACTGCTTTGGCATCAGACGTGAGGGAAATGTTTCCCACACTTTTTTTTTTTTGTGGTTTTAGGCCGCAAAACTTCTATGGTCATTAGCGCCCAGCCCGTGACGTAGAAAACAGGAAAAAAACGAAATTTAAAATCAGCAGCAATGGGAACAAGGTCATAAAATTTGAGAAACTAAAGGCAGAAGGAATGCTTAAAAATCCACTATAGAAAGGGGTTGGTTGTCCCCCCAAAAAAGCTTCAAATGACTGACGTCATTTCACTGTCACTAATAAACTGTAGAACGCGGTCAGCTGAGCGCGTGTCATCTGCTAAAATCGACGATAGATCAGGCGATAGCTGTAGACGGGAGCGTAACGGATTAAAATAGGGGCATTCAATTAAAAGGTGTCTGACCGTCCACAGCTGAGAGCAGTGGGGACAGAGTGGGGGAGGATCACCGCTTAAAAGATGTCGATGACTAAAAAGACAGTGCCCTATCCGGAGTCTAGCTAAAATTACCTCCTCCCGACGACGCGTTCGGGAGGAAGAGGTCCAAGCGCAAAGAAGGGCTTTCACTTCCCGCAATTTATTATGGGGAAGTGTTGACCAATGCGCATGCCATAAATGAGCAACTTGGCGACATAAACCTCTCCGTAGATCGGTAAACGGAAGAGACTGAATAGCTGCCCGAGGAAGAGAGACTGCAGCCTTGGCCGCTATATCGGCAGCCTCATTTCCACAGATACCAGCGTGTCCCGGGAGCCAGAGGAACGCCACTGAGACGCCCCCCAGGTGGAGCAAGCGCAGACAGTCCTGAATCCGGTGGACCAGAGGGTGCACAGGGTAAAGAGCTTGGAGACTTAGGAGAGAGCTGAGAGAATCTGAGCAGATGACGTACTGTATCCGCTGATGGCGGCGGATGTAGTGGACAGCCTGGAGAATAGCGTAAAGCTCCGCAGTATAAACCGAACACTGGTCGGGAAGCCGAAAGTGATTTGGGGTGACGCCAACAATATAGGCACTCCCTACACCTAACGATGTTTTCGAGCCATCGGTGTAAATAAATGTGGCTTCCGTCATTTGTGCACATAGAGCAGCAAATGCCCGACGATAAACAAGTGTAGGGGTACCATCCTTGGGAAATTGACATAGGTCTCTGAGCAAGTCGATCCGGGGACGGAGCCAAGGCGGTGCTGTACCCCAAGTTGTCAAGAAGGTTTTAGGAAAGCGGAAGGAAAGAGAATGGAGCAGTTGACGGAAGCGGACTCCCGGGGGTAGTAGGGAGGAGGAGCGGCCTGCATACCAGACATCAAAGGAGGCGTCGAAAAAAAGGTCATGGGCTGGATTAGCAGGCATGGAAGACAGATGGCTAGCATAACGACTCAGAAGGACTGCCCGCCGATTGGACAGCGGAGGTTCAGCAGTCTCAGCATAAAGGCTTTCCACAGGGCTGGTGTAAAAAGCTCCAGACACTAAACGTAATCCACGGTGGTGGATAGAGTCGAGACGCCGAAGAATAGACGGCCGAGCAGAGGAGTAGACTATGCTTCCATAATCCAATTTCGAGCGCACTAAGGCGCGATAGAGGCGGAGAAGGACCACTCGGTCCGCTCCCCAAGAGGTACCATTCAGGACACGGAGGGTGTTAAGGGAACGCAGACAGCGAGCCGAAAGATAGGAAACGTGGGAGGACCAGCACAGTTTTCTGTCAAACATGAGACCCAAGAATTTAGCGACGTCGGAAAACGGAAGGTTGACAGGACCTAGATGTAAGGAGGGCGGAAGAAACTCCTTACGTCGCCAAAAATTAACACAAACGGTCTTACTGGGTGAGAAACGGAAGCCGGTTTCGATGCTCCACGAGTGGAGGCGATCGAGACATCCTTGAAGACGTCTTTCAAGAAGGCTGGTCCGTTGAGAGCTGTAGTAGATCGCAAAATCGTCCACAAAGATGGAGCCCGAGACATCAGGAAGGAGACAATCCATAATTGGATTAATGGCGATGGCAAACAGTACAACACTCAGCACGGAGCCCTGGGGTACCCCGTTTTCTTGGGAGAAATTACGGGAGAGAGTAGTGTTCACCCGCACCCTAAATGTGCGCTCTGCCATAAATTCGCGAAGAAAAAGGGGCAGCCGGCCTCGAAAGCCCCAAGAGAACAGTGTGCGGAGGATGCCTGTCCTCCAACAGGTATCGTATGCTCTCTCCAGATCAAAAAATATTGCTACCGTTTGGCGTTTCCGGAGGAAATTGTTCATGATATAAGTGGAGAGAGCAACAAGATGGTCAACGGCAGAACGATGCTGTCGGAATCCGCATTGGGCTGGTGTTAAAAGACTGCGGGATTCCAGCCACCAAGCTAAACGGTAATTCACCATACGCTCCAAAACCTTACAGACACTACTCGTGAGAGAAATGGGGCGATAGCTAGAGGGGAGATGTTTGTCCTTTCCAGGTTTCGGAACGGGAACGACAATAGCTTCCCGCCATCGTCTAGGAAAGGTACTGTCGGTCCAAATTCGATTATAAAGGCGAAGGAGGTAACGCAGGCTATGGGTTGATAAATGCAGCAACATTTGGACATGGATACCATCCGGTCCTGGGGCGGAGGAGCGAGAAGAAGAGAGTGCATGTTGGAGTTCGCGCATGGAGAAAACAGTATTGTAGCTTTCGCGATTTTGAGAGGAGAAATCAAGATGTCGCACTTCCGCTGCACGTTTCTTCGGGAGAAACGCTGGCGGGTAATTTGAAGAGCTCGAAATCTCAGCAAAGTGCTGACCCAATGAGTTAGAAATTGCGACGGGGTCCACTAAGGTATCATGCGTGACAGTGAGCCCAGAGACCGGGGAGAAACTAGGCGCGCCTGAGAACCGTCGAAGCCGACTCCAAACTTCCGAGGAGGGAGTGAAGGTGTTAAATGAGCTAATAAAGAATTTCCAGCTTGCCTTCTTGCTATCGCGGATGACGCGACGGCATCGCGCACGGAGCTGCTTATATCGGATACAGTTGGCCAAAGTTGGATGGTGACGGAAAATGCGAAGAGCATGTCGCCGCTCACGTATTGCGTCACGGCATGCCTCGTTCCACCAAGGAACTGGGGGGCGCCGGGGCAATACGGAGGTGCGTGGTATTGAACGTTCCGCAGCTGTGAGAATAACGTCGGTAAAATGTGTGACCTCATCGTCGACGCTGGGAAAGCGACGGTCATCGAATGCCGCTAGAGACGAAAAAAGTGTCCAATCGGCTTGGGCAAACTTCCAGCGTCGCGAGCGCATATATGGCAGTTGAGGCTGCAGTCGAAGAACACATGGAAAGTGGTCACTCGAGTGTGTATCATCAAGGGCGAACCATTCGAAGCGCCGAGCTAGCGGAACAGTACCGACCGCAAGGTCCAAATGAGATAAATTTGCCGTGGAGGCAGACAAAAATGTGGGGACCCCAGTGTTGAGGCAGACTAGATCCGCATGGTGGAAGACGTCTAGCAATAGTGAGCCACGTGGACAAGGATGTGGAGATCCCCAAAGCGGGTGGTGGGCATTGAAGTCCCCAACCAGCAAATAGGGGGGTGGAAGCTGATCAAGAAGATGAAGGAGATCAGCTCGTGCCAGTGGTGTAGACGATGGAATGTATACCGTACAAAGAGAGAACGTGTATCCAGAAAGGGAAAGACGGACGGCGACAGCTTGGAAGGAAGTGTTTAAGGGGATTGGGTGATAATGGAGAGTATCATGGAGCAGAATCATGAGTCCTCCATCGGCTGGAGTGCCTTCAACAGAGGGGAGGTCATATCGGACGGACTGAAAATGAGGGAGAACAAAGCGGTCATGGGGACGCAGCTTTGTTTCCTGAAGACAGAAGATGACCGGCGAGTAGGATCGTAAGAGGATCGACAATTCATCCCGATTGGCGCGAATGCCGCGGATATTCCAGTGGATAATGGACATAGGGTGAACAGAAAATGGAGAAACGTGACCAAGGGTGCTGTCAACTCAACGACTGCTCAGAGCTTGCGACCGACAGCATGGAATGGCATTCAGTCGAAGGCAGAAGATCCTGATCCATAGGTTGGTCAGGAGCAGCTCCTGCCACCAACGATCGGCCAGTTGACCGGCCACCAGCAGTGCGCCTCGGCGACACAGAAGATGGCCGAGGGCGATTTCCGCCAGGTGGTGCTGTAGATGGGACACACCTTGGCGGAGAAGGAGAGGAACTGTGTTTCTTCGTAGCCTTCTTGGAGGTATGATGTTTAGATGAAGGAGGAACCGATGGTTGTGAAGTTGCAGTACGTAAAAACTCTTCACGAGAATGCTCTTTTTTCGAAGACTTGGCGTCTGACTTTTGGGCTCGAGATTTAGCAGAACCCGACGAAGGGTGAGCCATAGAGTGGGCAGGCGAAAGTGGTGAGGTTGAACGGGCGATCTTTGCGCTGGCCGATCTGACGACCGTGGTACTAAATGTGAGGTCGCAAGTCTGCGTGGCCGCCTCCTTTGTTGGCCGAGGAGAAGCAAGGACAGTGCTGTATTTTCCTTTCTGAGGCACGGTGGGCTGTCGACTGGCGAATAACTTTCGAGCAGCAAAGGTCGACACCTTTTCCTTCACTCTTATTTCCTGGATGAGCTTTTCATCCTTAAAAACGGGGCAATCTCGAGAGGAAGCAGCGTGGTCACCCATACAGTTGATGCAGTGAGGGGATGGAGGTGAACAAGCACCCTCATGGGCATCCTTGCCGCACGTAACACATTTGGCCGGATTGGAACAGGACTGGCTGGTGTGATTGAACCGCTGACATCGATAGCAACGCGTAGGGTTTGGGACATAAGGGCGAACGGAAATTATCTCATAGCCTGCTTTGATTTTTGATGGGAGTTGAACTTTGTCAAATGTCAAGAAGACAGTGCGGGTTGGAATGATGTTCGAGTCAACCCTTTTCATAACCCGATGAACAGCGGTGACGCCCTGATCAGACAGGTAGTGCTGAATTTCTTCGTCAGACAATCCATCGAGGGAGCGTGTATAAACGACTCCACGCGAGGAATTTAAGGTACGGTGCGGTTCCACCCGGACAGGGAAGGTGTGGAGCAGAGAAGTACGCAGCAATTTTTGAGCCTGGAGGGCACTGTGTGTTTCTAACAACAGGGTACCATTCCGTAATCTGGAACAAGACTTTACAGGACCCGCAATTGCGTCGACACCTTTCTGAATAATGAAAGGGTTGACCGTGGAAAAGTCGTGACCTTCGTCAGACCGAGAAACAACAAGGAACTGTGGTAGCGATGGAAGAACTGTCTGTGGCTGAGACTCAGTGAACTTACGTTTGTGAGCAGACATAGTGGAAGGTGAGGAAACCATTGCGGAAGAATCCCCCATGATTACCGGCGTCTCCGATGGTGCGCTCCTCCCTTGTGGGGGCCCTCACCGAGGGCACACCCGCCTTAGGTGATTGTTCACACCTCAGGTCACACCTCCCGACAAACGGACGGAGGGACCAATCGGCACTTTCGGAAGGTATCAGCTCGGGTAATCACCCCTCCCTGGGCCTGGCCGTTACCAGGGGGTACGTACGTGTCCTACCTGTCTACCCGGGGCGGGGAATTACGCGTTACCCCGTCACCGGCTACGCATGGAAGTGCGTGGGTCGGCCTTCAGACACGCACAGGGAGGAAAAAAGAGAAAGGGAAAGGAAAGAAAAGGGGGTCTCAAACGCCGCAGCGGAGAAAAGGGCAAGGAGAAGAGGGAAGGGAAAGAGAAGGACAGAGGAAGGACGAGGACTTGCAAGTGTAAAAGCAAGGAATTTGGAACAGTTTCGAGCGTCCGTCTCCGGACGTAGGCACAAACTATACTCCCAGAGGGGGAGAAAGGGAAGGAAAGAGACAGAGGTGAGGGGGGGGGGGGGGAAGATGGGGGACGGGGAGGGATGCGGAAAGGGAAGGGAAGGTATGCAGCCCAGAAAGGAAGGAGGGCCACATTAGCTCGGGGTCCCGTGCTCGCTACGCACGTGTCCACAAAAGAGTTGTGGACCCCCTGGGGGGTCCCACACTTTCTGTCGAGGGACCTACACAACGAGTCACTAAATTTATAATCACAATTATCAGGCACTCGATAAACATTAAATAACCATTTGTTATATTTAAATAATCGTTTACGGATGTATCGTACTGTAAAATGGAACTTATTTGTAGATACGTCAAACAAAATACTGCCGTGGAACACTGCAGAAGACATTAACAGTGTTTCACCAGACAATTACTTGTCCCATTAGCTTAGGTTACGCAACAAGATTCCTTATATAACCGTATCTTCTAACTAAAGATAAAACTTTAAAGTATCTTCATTTTTGTTATTAGAAAATTCGTCCGGTGTCTTACGGTCTAGGAACAAAACATTTTCAGATTCTTTCAGAGGCGGTCTAAGAAAGAATTTTGCCTTGGTTAACTTTTACTTGAGAGAGTTTACAGGTCAGGGGGAACAGAACTCTCGAGACTACACGACTCTCTTAACATCAGCAAGAATTGTTATCATAAAAATTCTCTAATAAAACACGAAACGCTTTTATGAATTTGCAACAAACTAATGGGAATCACATTTTATAAAACCGTCATTAGTCACTAAGCACACGAGAACAAAGAACATTACTAGTTTTTTTTTTTTTTTTCAAATTCCATTGCTACCTCCTCCGACAACTTGCAAGTAAAATCGCTCATGTGGTACTGAGGCTGTTTCTGGTCCCATAAACATCTGCTTGCTTGCACTACACTGATTAGCTTCTCGCTATCTATCCCCACGTCGGGAGACCGGCTCGGAAAATACAAACTTATTTAAAGCTTGTACATGGTCGCATGAGAACGGACTACCGTATGGTCTGCAGTAGTAGTGCCCCAATTCCTCTGCACGTGTTTGTTCACCCGCGCAATGATGCACAAAATTGTGTGATGCTTTGTCAAGTTTACGCACCTCGTGGACATTACGCCTAAACGACGGACGACGTTTCGCAGTCATTTCGTCAACAAGATTTTTTAAAATATTTTATTCAGTTTGACTAGCTTCTAATGCTTGGAGATAAAAATCAGTGGATTCTTAAAACTACATTTTAATGTAAGTCCCTAATCTTCTCAGCCGTGCACTAAGTATAAATGTGCTCCTGGGGTAATGAGACATCGCATTTCCGTCGCACTATCTTGGATCAGACACGTACACCAACGAAGAAAAGTTAAATATGCTTCTAGTGTACGGCAAAAGCAGAAGAAATGCTGTTAAAGCAATAAAGCGATATGGAGAGCTGTATACTGATCGTGAGCGTCCTACGCGCCAGCTTCCTGCACGTATTTGCAAGAAACTACTTGAATCGGGATCATGGAACGCCATACAGAGGACAAGGCAGAAAACTGCAACTGGTGAGGTACATGAAGAGGGCGTTCTAGCGTTGGCGCATAACGACCCTACTGTTTCGTCGCGGCGTATTGCCTCGGAATGTGGTATAAGTCAGAGAAGTGTTCTACGCATATTGCATCCGCATAGATTTCACCCGTTTCACCTCTCATTACATCAAGCGTTCTCCGGATTTCGAAAGGCGCCAGGAATTTTGCCACTTTGCTCTGCAGCGTCTACAATGTGATCCAATGTTTTTTCAACGGGTGCTTTTTACTGATGAAGCGACTTTCACCAACCATGGTAATGGTAGAGAACACCCATTGGCTTCGACAGGTACAGCATCAGCAACCGTGGAGTGTTAACGTGTGGTGCGACATGGTCGGAAATGTCATTGTGGGGCTTACGTCATTCCGGGTATACTAAATGGCAATAACTATGCACAGTTCCTGCGAAACGTTCTGCCCATTTTGCTGGAAGAGATACCACTTATTACGCGTCAGTGCATGTGGTTCCAACATGACGGCTGTCCTGCTCACTCTACCCGTGTGGCTACAGAGGTGTTAAATGAAAAGTTCCCGGATTGTTGGATACGACGACGTGCTGAAGTGGCCAACCAGGTCTCCTGATTTGACCCCTCTTGATTTTTTTCCGTGGGGAGCAATCAAAGTGTACGCTCAAATACCAACTACGCCAGACGATACGAAGTAACGTATCATCGAAGCGTGCGCTGATATCTCACGTGACACCCTCGCAGCCGTTCACAAATCATTTGAACGGCAACTACAAATGTGCATTGCAGTAGAGGGGAAGCATTTTGAGCATATGCTTCAGTAAAGTTTTGTATCATGTACCGTATATGTTTTGCATCTTTGTGTGTATTTGCTTCGTATTGTAATCAATAGAAAATATTTTCAAATATAAAACAAATACGTACGAAATAAATGTGACCAATAAGGGCCTCCTCATTTACATTTGTATTTCTGTTACTTAAAATGTATTAACATCTTGAAGTTTTTTAATACTGTATGTTGTCTACTACTCTGTTATCACAGTTATCAAATAACTGAATAATTTTTGCGCGATATCATCAGTTAATTTTTGCGCAAAATATCGCATTATGTATTACTACTGCCGGGTAAATGGGCGTGTTTGTGTAAAGACGGACTCGCGACGTTTACCATGGACTCTACACAACAGGAAAGGTCGCACTGGACAACGCCGCTTCGAAGGATGAACACGATACGAGAATATATCTGTGTCTCAAAAACTATTCGCTTAAAAATTATGATATACACATATTTGAAACCGTCTTTTTATGCCAATCATGTTACGCTAAAATTTAACATAGGGTTCCATTTAAAAAACCGAAGTTGGCCTATCTCCGCAATAAAAAAATAGCACAAACATGCAATTCACTGTCCAAACGGCATCTTTGTATCTATTACGGTTGGGGGAGATACAAGGCTCAAATGGGTCAAATGGCTCTGAGCACTATGGGACTTAACATCTGTGGTCATCAGTCCCCTAGAACTTAGAACTACTTAAACCTAACTAACCTAAGGACATCACACACATCCATGCCCGAGGCAGGATTCGAACCTGCGACCGTAGCAGTCGCGCGGTTCCGGACTGCGCGCCTAGAACCGCTAGACCACCGCGGCCGGCTAGGAGATACAAGGGGTTTTATGACTTAGCTGCCTCATCCTGTATAGTCTTTATTACGACGACGTCATTCTGCAACCCGTTCTACTATTTGGCATACCAAATAATTGACGGTGTCATTGTCTACAGTTATTTAACGGTACCAACTCAGAACGCAAGTGTCATGATAATGATTGCGTCGTTATTCACGCTTTCATCATGAGTTAGTCGTCTTAGTTCTGCTGTTCACACAGGACTGTCAAATCTTTATAGTTCCTCCATAGCGTCTTTTCATTGTAGTACCTGCTACCCACATTTCAACTGGATGCGATCCATCTGCAAAGAGGCGTAGTTTATTTTCACATTCTGTAACCATGTCTTCCAACAGTCCTGGATCTCTGCTAAAACACCTGTAAGGTGTAAGCTTTAGCATGTCCGAATCCATTCTTGTACTCCGAAAATCTGTTCGAAGAAGTGCTACTGAGAGCGCGTTGAATTTCGTGTACACGATGAAAAAATCCAGCTGGGCATTAAAAACCCACTTACTTTCCGACCAAAGCATCGTACTTTGTGCTCGTTTTCGGTAGTGTTTTGCACCAAACAGGTAATTTCAGAAACGACGTTAGCCAAAAAAGTAAATTTTCCGAGAGAAGCGAGAAACTGTATACAGATTATATGATGGAGTGTAGGATACATTCACTGATTTTAAGATCAAATTCATAGTCAAATTTTAACAACAAATTAATGAACTCAAAATTACCACGCTGCATGCATTATTTTTAAAAATTTTATGGACGTAACGTCGTTATTGCAGGATGAAAATTTTGTGCTAACATTCTAATACCAAAGTTTATGTAACCAAAAATTACTTTATTACGTAAATTCAACATACAATATTACTTCTAGGATGCCTTTACACATTGACAAAAATCTTAATAAACACACACAGTGTATGAAAAAGCTGGAGATATAACAATATAAATCGCGATATTGGAACTTAATTTTCGTATTTCACCACTAGAGTAATGATAGGATTATCTATCAACAAATACATAAGGGTTATTTTGAACAACAGATTTTTCAATGAATTATCTGGAGGAATGTCCACGGAAGGCATTCAAAAGCCTTTATTTTCTTCAGGAGTATAATGCATTAGTTGTCCTATATCTTTCAATTTTGTGACATTAATTGCAACTTTGTTGTTAAATACCATTTCCGCAGGCAACTTTTGTTCTGTCTGTAACGAGTGAAAAGCGGTATTTAATGAGACCATCAATATGTCAGTGACACGTTTCCCTATTAACATGTTGCTGTGGTGGAAGTTCATAAGTGAGGATACTGTGAATTTAACTTTAGTGTTCCGGTTCACATACCTTCCATAACTATCGTCAAACATGACCGCTTATAAAAACTGGGCCACCATTTCCTGTAATCCAAAATCTGTGTTAACAAGCTTTATTTGAACATTTGATAGATTGATACAAAGAATATATTCTGTCTTGTTTTCTTACCGCACGTTTTACGCTAGCACATGCACGATCACACGCTAAAAATGAATGGCCATGCACAGGAAAATACTGGAACCTATCTTTGAATCTGCCAGACCGTACGAAGCAGTTTAATTACCCAAGCCACTGTGGTGTTCTTGTTTCGTGCAGGGCAGCCATCACAGAGCACGTGCAATTCAGTGACACATTTAGGAATCTCTGTGTTGATATAATCAACCAAAAACGAACATACATCTTTAGATGCTTTGTGGACAGTACCTTTGTGGTACAGGTATAGCTTGGATTTATTGCTTTTTACGTCTGTAACGGAGAATTCGTTAACGTTGTCGCAAATAAAATGCTTCATGTACTGGAAGCTTATGAATCTGAAGTTTTTAAAGTGTTCGAAACACAATCCTGCCGCATGCTCATTTTCTGCACATTTCTTCTTTACTGCATCCAACCCAAAATAGAATTTTTTACTCTTTTACGTACCATTAACTCCGCTACAACTACATGCATTGCAGTATCTTTCAACGATGAACTCTTTAATTTTTACTATAAGTGACTCACAAGAGCAGCAAATATCGATAAGCGGGCGCCCAAAGCGTAAATTAAAACACTCACCGAAAACCCTGAAGTATATTCCGTATGACACTTTGGTAAGAAGGTTTAACTTCGTGAACAGTTCATTCATAGTGTTCACAGGCCTTTAAGTAATACACTTCTTCGTTAGAGTAATGAGAGATTGTCGTAGGAAACGTTTTAATATGCTCCTCAATTATCGATAGATTCGCCTGTTGCAATGCTTTAAGTAGCACATTTTCTCCTGTCATTTGGTCGAACACTATTTTCCACAAAGTTTAATTCGTCGCATGTGTTCATCTGTAATGCCTAAAAGGCCTGTCTGCACACCTCGACCCGCCAAGCACCTCTAGTCAACACGCGATATCAATAATTTAGTGCTCTTCACATATTTATGCGGGCCATCGTTTTTCCGTGGTCGTCAGAGGACCACGTCCTCTTTTCGATCTGCCTGCAAGATTCCATCTTGTGTGTTCTTAATTCCCAAATCGTGAAATTTATTTACTATGTCAACTTGTTCATGTTCAGAAATTCTCTTGAAACACAGTTTCTTACATCTAAAACGTATTAATACACGAAATCAATGCCAACTGATAGAAATTGCATTTACCACATGGATCCAGGAGTGATGTTTCTCTCACTCTCTGCAATAATACCTCGTGTTCAGGACTCATGTAGCTATTGCAAAGAACACTGAAAAAAGTATGCCTGTAAAAGCATTAACATGTGTAGGACACGTTTGATTTTTGTACAGAAGCTGCCTCTATGTTCCACGAAGGCCACCCTGCATATAACTCAGTTTCGCCAAAGCGTGCACTTTTGCTGTTTTTGCAACTACCGATTCCAAAGTGTAATGACTGTAGCCGAGGCAGTATTCAGTGCATCCATCAGAATGATCGACAAGGACGGATTTTACGTGGCGAAGGTATTACGCCTATGTCTGGGTTACGTGGCTGTCATAAAAACGCACGTGACTCGCATCGTACTATTCCTCTTTGACCCACCATCTTTGCAGTTTCGATGTATCACACAAGCAAACTCAAGCGCAGGGATGTACTGTGACGTCTCCGTGTCAAGTATACGACCATTCAGAAATTCGTCGGCCTGCCATCTCATTACTTCAATGCCTTTAGCACCACTGATATGGGTTGCTGTAAGCGTGGTCAAGCCAGCATTCCTCTAGCCCGGTATTGTGAAGGGCTGCAACACTTTTTTCTTTTGCAGATGCAACTCTTCTGAACATAACAGGATCATCGCCACATTGCAAATCCACAGGGTAACCTTCACCACCACCCCCCCCCCCCTCCCCCAAACCCAGCACATGGTCATGTTCCCGTAGACATTATCGGCCCGTTACCGTTGACCGTTTTCCACGTTGGCCGAAAGTTTTTCTAATGGGAGATGCCACAGCAACAACTTATCAAGATCTTCCTACAAAAACGTTTTACATTTCACATTAAAACTTATTATGGTGGGTGTTTAGAATCTTATGTGGGTGTTTAGAATCTTATGTATGTCTAATAGCCAGTTGAACATTTCAGAAAAGTTACATAGCCAGTTGGAGACCTAGCTCAGCAATTGTGCCACCAAGCACTGTACCTACAGCTTGCAACAGCCCTCCTCATGACAGCAGGCCGTACTGAAGTCGGTTGACGCCAGTAAGCGACCACTCATGGCACGTGGTTTGCTACAGACAGTACACAAGTAATACGGCAGGAGCCCTGCAATCTGAGATATGTCTGCTGTGCTGTTTGACAGTGAGGTTACGGACCGTGCTTCACACAAAAAGTTGAAATACGGTAACAGAATTGAGGAGCTAGCAATGATAACAAGAGTTTATTAACGACGAAACCAAACTCCGTAGTCGATGTTCTTGATGTAGGTTATGTGGTAAATTTTTCACAATGCTGAAATAGGAAAAGTTTTGTCCAAAGATTTCAAAATGTTAGCATTTATTTGTTGAGAAAATGTGTGCCCTTGTGGAGTTTCCTGGTCTCCCATCGGGCGCCTCCCCAGGTGGCGGATAGGGGAATGCTCACCAGATATGGTGGGTACCGGGGAAATAAAATACCCGGGGTGGACCAAAACTAGCAACTGCTGCCTTGTAGTATGATATTGGCTTATCAAAGGCTAAAGGAAGAAAACCTTGAGTAAAAATTACCTGGTCCTCCAGGTTGGGGGTTGTGCAGTGGGCCAGCTCCTCACTCACATAAAAACATAAAAATGCTAAAAACCTAATAATATGCCTCGGAAAAATTGGAACTTTGGACGACGAACTGGCAATGAGAAACGGAAAATTATGTTTGGATGCTGGAATGTGCAAGGTATTTCCACTAAAATAAATTTACTCCCCGCAGAACTTGACATGTTCAACATGGATGTTGTCGTACTCTCTGAAACAAAGAAGAAAGGCCAAGGAGAAGAAGAACTGGATAATTATGTACATATCTGGAGTGGGGTATCAAAAGCAGTAAGAGCCAAAGCAGGAGTCTCCATTATGATAAAAAAATCATGGAAAGAAAGAATCGCAAATTGGACATTCATCAATCAACGTATAATAACTGTTGAAATGACATTATTTGCTAGGGAAGTTGTGATTATTGGCGTATATCCACCCACGAACGACACAAAAGATAAGGAGAAAGATACATTTTGGGACACCCTCAGGGAGACTATTGAAAAAATCCCAAGAAGAAAGGAACTGATTATCATGGGAGATCTGAATGGAAGGGTAGGAATTAGAGAATCTTGTAGAATAGTAGGAAAACATGGAGAGGACGAATATAACGACAATGGAGAACGATTGATTGCAATTTGTGAACAATTTGATCTAAAAATTACCAACACATTTTTCAAACATAAGGACATTCATAAATATACTTGGCAACAGAACACCAAAGAACTTTGTCCTATAATAGATTATATTATCATTAGGCAAACAAGTAGTTTCAAGGCAGTAGACGTCAGATCTTATAGAGGAGCCCAGTGTGGATCAGACCACTATCTAGTTAAAGTGGAGTCTTTCTGGCCATGGAAGAATGCAAGGAGTGATAGAAGTAACATAAATAAAACGAACCAGACTGAGAAAGATGAAAATTTACCTTTTAATATTGACAGCCTACAAGACGAAAGTATCAGAACACTCTTTGCGGCCAGGATGGAAAGGAAACTGGTTGAATCATTTGAAGGAAGTACAGAGGAAATATATGACTATACAAAAGCTAATGTGAAAATCATAGCAACAGAGGTGTTGGGTAAAAAAGATAGCAACCACAACCGTGCAGCAGAGTGGTGGTCAGAGGAACTAGAGGTCCTCATTAGAGAAAAACGAAATGCGTTCCTTCAGTGGTTGAATGATAAATCAGAAGAAACAAGGTCAATATACAAGGAAAAGAAGAATGAAGTGACGAAAAAAATAAGGATGGCAAAAAATGAAGCATGGGAAAGAACATGTGCCAAGGTGAATAGCAAATTAGGATTTGGGAGAGCAAAAGAAGCATGGTCAGTATTGAAAGGGCTTCGACAGGATGCAAGAAGCAAAACTAATCTCCAACTGATAACACAAAAGGAATGGGAAGAGTATTTCCAAAAATTATTAAATGAGGACAGAGAAGAACATCTAGAAGCAGGAACAGGGGAAGATAAAGGACATGAAGATGATGAGATCCATATTTTAGAAAATGAAGTACTTCAGGCGTTGAGAACAGGAAAGAATGGTAAATCACCGGGACCAGGCAATATCAATCTGGAGTGTCTGAAATATGGTGGTGACAAAATTGTGAAACTGATAACACAGCTCTTCAACAAAATGATACATGGAGGTTCAATACCCAACGAAATGAAGCTAGGTTACATTAATACAATATTTAAGAAAGGGGATCGCAAAATTTGTTCAAACTATCGAGGAATTTGTGTTACAAACACATTAATGAGAATTTTTGCGAAAGTAATTAAAAACAAACTGGAAAAAATTTTAGAACCCAAGAAGAACAATGTGGATTCACGGCTGGGAGATCATGTGTAGACCATATTTTCACATTACGACAGATTTTGGAGAAACATAGGGAAAAATCAAAAAGTATAGGATTGATTTTCATAGATCTAGAAAAAGCGTATGATACTGTTCCAAGAAAATTACTTTGGAGAGCACTACATATGGCAAACATAAACCCTTCCTTGATTAAAATAATACAACAGATGTATAAAGATAACATTTGCCAAGTGAAAGTTGGTAATAAACTTTCACAGAAATTTAGAACAAGCAAAGGCCTTTTACAGGGCTGTCCCTTGTCACCATCATTATTTAAAATCTATATAGATATTAGCCTTAGAACATGGTCTCGTAAATGTAATAGTATGGGATTAGAAATAAGAGATGGAGTTTACCTACATCATTTATTATTTGCTGATGACCAAGTAGTCGTAGCACAAGATGGGGAGGATGCTAACTATATGTGCAATCAACTAGCAGTAGCATACAAAACTTGGGGTTTGAAGATTAATTAACAAAAAACCGAATACTTGACTAATGATTCAGATGAGCTATACATTGAAGGAAAGAAAATCAAAAAGATAAACACTTTCTGTTATTTGGGATCCATTTTAGAAATCGAGGGAAAATCAGAGTCAGAAATCAATAAAAGAATTAGTAGCGGACGGATGGTCATTGGGATGCTTAACTCAGTCTTATGGAGCAGGAATGTAA
Organism: Schistocerca serialis cubense; assembly: GCF_023864345.2. Classification (NCBI taxonomy): domain Eukaryota; kingdom Metazoa; phylum Arthropoda; class Insecta; order Orthoptera; family Acrididae; genus Schistocerca; species Schistocerca serialis. Next base: position 497,259,670 of record NC_064645.1, read on the forward strand.
TGAGCAGAACTAAAAAATTAATATACAAATCCATATTAGAGAGTGTGGTTCTGTATGGAACGGAAACCTGGACAATTAACATGAAGCACATTAAAAAATTACAAGCTCTAGAGATGGACTTTTGGAGAAGATCGGCAAGAATCTCCAGGAAAGAAAAGTTAAGGAACACCGATGTAATAAGGAGAATGGAAATAAAAGAAAGAATATATGACCTAATGGATAGGAAGAAATTACAGTGGTACGGGCATGTACGACGAATGGAGGAAGCCAGAATACCAAAATTGATACTGGAGTGGGAACCGGAGGGGAGAAGAAGAAGAGGACGACCTGTGACCACCTGGTTCCAAAATGTACAGTACACAATGAGGAGAATGGGCGCAGAGGAAGAGGACACGCAAGATCGAAACACCTGGAGAAATACTTTGAGAGTATAGTTTGAGAACGTTTATTGTTTGTATTGTCATTTCCAGGTAAATTATTATGTTGGAGATAAGCCTCTGTAATGAGGAAAAGCTCAAAATAATAATAATAGAAAATGTGTACATACAATCATATCAAACAATATTTAGCTGTTTTGTTGTTGTGGTCTTCAGTCCTGAGACTGGTTTGATGCAGCTCTCCATGCCTACATCCCTCTGAATCTGCTTTAGTGTATTCATCTCTTGGTCTCGTGCAAACTGATCTTCCCCGAGGTCGGCTTCTACCAATTTTTCCATTCGTCTGTAAAGAATTCGCGTTAGTATTTTGCAGCTGTGACTTATTAAACTGATAGTTCGGTAATTTTCACATCTGTCAAGACCTGCTTTCTTTGGGATTGGAATTATTATATTCTTCTTGAAGTCTGAAGGCATTTCGACTGTCTCATAATCTTGCTCACCAGATGGTAGAGTTTTGTCAGGACTGGCTCTCTCAAGGCTGCCAGTAGTTCTAATGGAATGTTGTCTACTCCCGGGGCCTAGTTTCGATTTAGGTCTTTCAGGGCTCTGTCAAACTCTTCACGCAGTATCGTATCTCCCATTTCATCTTCATCTATATCCTCTTCCATTTCCATAATATTGTCCTCAAGAACATTTAGCTATACGGCAGTAATCTGCGCCTATTTGCTTCATCCTTTGTATTTGTTTTTTTTTTTTCGTAGTGCCAATTGACATACGAAACTTTTTTTTTCATTCAACAGCTCCGACTTTTTCACTGTTGAAAAATTTTCATCGGAAAATGTTTTATCTATTAACGTTCTAATTCAGACACAGTGCAAACTTTTTCTTTATTCAGGTTTTGTACACCCAAGTAACTACTTGTTTTGATATTCGCTCTTTCTTGTGGGAGTCCTCGTGCTACCTTTGCAAAGTGTCACGAAAATAAAGCAAAAAAAAAAAAAATGGATTAAGAAGAATGAAAAGCATAAAACCCATTATCATAACGTGAGTGTGTAGGGCAAGATAACAGGTGACAGTAGTGAACTGTTTCCGTGCATGTGCAGTCTGTAGCATACCCACGATTTTGTAACAGTAAGGTTAGCACAATCAATTCATCAATTAAGTCACTGACCCAGTAATGACGTGGTTGGTCAGTGATTTACACACAGGCATGAGACGCGCACCAATCATGAGTAGTGATTTTGACCAGAAAGTCACTGAAGTAAAGTACTAAAAGTGCCCCGCAAATACTCGACAGGTACCGGTACTGATTAAGCTTAGCCATGATGGATACCCAAGTCGCAAAGAACATTATTACCTACAATCTACAACACTGAAATTAAGATGACTGTCCCATATCTCTCATTGTAAATTCCATCATAAGTCCAAGTTATAAAATCACCGGGAAGCTTAACAACATGGTCCATAAGACATACATATTTGAAAACAATTTCTCTGTCAGTAACAATTATGAGCCTATCAACAACATAAAAAATATCCCCATACTAGTCACACATAAATTTGCAATTTTCGACACGTAGCCCTGTTGGTGTCAATAAACAATATATATGCAAAGAAATAATCATTATACTAAGAAGAAACATACTAAAACATGGAACAAAACATAGAGCAGAAATAAGGAAGTCATTAGAGATGTGAACTTCAACTGTCATGAAACATCATCACTACATTCACACTCAGCTACTACCGGTTCAATAAGAAGTTTTACATTTGGGAAGATATATTGGCAGTGGGAAGTAGTCTTGCACGCTTATTAACACGCAATATATATTTTACACTGCACGATTCAATTCACTGTAGAACATGAAACACCAGATGGCATTAACTATCTTGACTTAAATATCTTTAATAAAAATGGAAAGTATAATTTTAAATTTTCAGTAAGCCAACAACTAGCAAGATTAACAGTCATAAATCATCTTGCTGTCAAGATCAACATAAAAAAGTATTCTTCAGATCGATGGTTATCACAAGCTTAATATCCCAACGAAAGAAATGAAACACAAACGAACAAAAATTATAAAATCAGTAGCCTCCAGCAGTCATGCTGTAATAGATAAATTAGTTCATACCACAAAGTTAAAAGTACCATTTTGCTGAACAACCACTCACGAACAAGAAAACCACGTGTTAAGCCGATCTTTCCTAGCGAAGGTCTATTATCAAACTGCCAACCTCTTTAAGGTAAACGACATAAGAACAAGCTGCTTCACCACCAACAAAATACAAAATAAAATCACCCGCGGTACCCAAATTACTATGCAACAATATAAAAGGAATGCGCACACAAACTCATTTGTAACTCATGTCCAAGCCTCTACGTTGTAGAAACAAGTAGAAGCGTAACAACAAGATCCAACGAACACATGTATGCAATCTTCTTAACAATCTTATCAAACACGAGTTGGCCGCATCATCTTGCCTAACAGTCATTCTGCCATCAGCACGGAACAAAACCAGTTCAGATCAAACTATTCGCCTGCATGTCGACTGTATTACATGCACAAGAAACAAAATACTTGTCTTTGAGTGAAGTATGTCGTATCTTTGAGTGAGTATCTTTGTAACATGCACAGGCTGTACAGCAAACGCTGGATGCTGGCAGATTTCTCGAGACGTTCGGTATATATTTACATTCATAGTAAAAGTGAGTTATCTTTGGTCAATTTGCAGTCACAATGGAAGCTACCAGGTGAATATCAATCACACAGCCGCCTATACGTTCGCAACAACAGAATTCATTTTTTTTACTTATGGCAATACATTGTTTTTTTTTGTCCATCTTTCTGTCACAGTGCCATCCCAGCTCTACGCTGTGGAAATGAACAGGTAACTTCCATGCGCACCGTCTGAAGATGAGACTGCAAAGGTTCGAACAGGAATACGTGAACATTTCAAATATGTGACCGGTTGCAGTTTCCTATATTTATAAAACTGTCCAGGCATCAGTATTTGCATCAGGGGATTTGTCGATGACGACTGGCCGCATTAAAAGACCATTCATCTTTCACGACTTAAATGTCGAGCAGGCAAATTGACATACGATGTTAATGTGTCTGAAATGTTGGCGAATATTTTCTTTTTGTACGTGGTAAGGCTCACCTTTCTGGGGCCGTCCCGCTCTGTCTAGTTGCGCCTACATAGTGACTTCACACTGATATGGCTCGTTCACTATCATCCCGTCTTCACAGTCACAGTTCCAGTGTTCAGGGTACGAGCAGTATAAATGTCTCATTTTTTCACAATCAGACTTGTTTGTTGGAATATAAACGTCTAAAATCATCGTCTTCGCAAACGTTTGCATCATTCCCTAACGTTACGTCGTATCTGCAACAGAATTTCGCAGTGCAATCAAGGATGAGTGTTAACGAGTGAACAGTGGCAAAAACGTAACAGGTAGTAATCGAAAAGTTACAACACGACTACAGATCGTCGAAAAACAACCGCATAACTGGCTGAAATCCCCGTCCGGTCATTTTAATTTTCCTTAAACTTAGTTTCAGCGACGCGTTCCAGGCTGATCCTGAAATTCATTCAACAATATAGCGGTCAATTTAATTTATCATATTCTACCGGGGACCAAATAAAATGCAGTCAAGTATACAAACTTATGAACCTGTGAATGTCAAACGGTTTAAGTGTCAAATCTCACATTTGTCAGGATCGTCGAAAAATAATTTAGCTCTTTTGTACATAACTTATTTGTAGCCAAAAAATTGAGAAGGTATTCTCATATCAGAGAATATGCGGCTCACCTCATCACCGTCAGAAATGAGAAATTAGAAAATAACTCCTTAAGTTGTAAGCGTCATACCAGGAAACTGACTGGTTCCAAGTGCCAATAAGAGTGTTTTTGTTTCAAATGCCTTATAATGAGGTCGCAAGTTTTAAATGGTAAAACTGTAAACAACAAAAATCATTTCTCATATCTTTTATAGTTCTTATAAGAGGCTCAAATTAAATTCAAGAAAAAAGTGTCTCACTCTATTCTCGGGTTCACATGTTTTACCTGTGCTGTTGAGGAAGAATGGCAATGTCGCCAAAAGGTCTTTCTGTTTTGCAAATGATAAACACGAGGGGTCTTTCAGATCAAGTATGGCATTCATCAGCCATGGTCTTTCGTCTTTTGAATACATTGACTTCTTCCATTCATTTGTTTCAGGGTAAGATTTTTTAGTAGCTATTTAAGATGGATCACCATATTGCATTTGGCGACGTTACACGCATCCACTGACAGCAACGTTTCATCAGGAACAATACAATCAAAAAAAAGTCAGTTATTTGCTCTGCAATTACACGAAATGGGTTCCCAGCTTTACCTGACTGAACAATCCTGTGTAAATCTTGCGGTACAAAGGCCTTGTTTACCTCTCTTCGTTTCTCCATAATCGCAAAAACTTTATCATCGCTCAAAAAGCTGTGCCTACTCACCAAAAACTTGGGTGTCACCTCTTCAAAACATCTCGGGCTAACTGTAGGAGACCTTGGCGCAGTCACCTGGGGAACTCTTGACGGAAGCGCAGCCTGGCACAAAGGCCATGCGCCATGCGCCATCTAGTATTGAAAGTCGGAATCACTTTCTCCTTGATTTGACACTTGGAACAAGTCTAGGAACATGCTAGAGAGTACCAAGAACACAGTAGCACTGAAAACGCGTTTTGTGAACAAATGATGCATGGAACATTTTTTTGTCATTTCCTCTCTTCATATATAGACCCAGGCAATTACGGACCTTTTTTCCTCAGAAAACAGCACCAAGATGGTCTACTCAGGCTAGAGCTATTCACGGTGTGAGATGTATCACAGAATCAACTGCGTAGGGGCTGAAACTTTCCTTGCAAATTGAGACTGTGTACCACTCAGGGACTCAAACTCTCAACTTTTGCCTTTCGTGGGCAAGTGCTCTACTGACACAGCTATCCCGGCACGTCTCACCCAGCCGCCCTCACAACTCTACTTCCTCCAGCTCCCCTCTTCTGCCCGCCAAACTTCACCTAACTTCTCCGGCACACCTGGCGGGCCACTACTCCTGGGAAGATGTTGCGGAGAAATGTCTTAACCAAAGCGTAGGGGTTTATTCCAGAATGGATTTTCATTATACAGAACAGTGTGTCTTGACTTGCACTTTGGATGGTAGGAGAGACGTATTTTGGCAGAGTAAATCGTGACTCAAGCCCGAATAACTCAGTCGTAGAACATCTGCCCGCGAAAGGCAAAGGTTCCGTAGTCTAATATCGGTTTTAAAAATCTACCAGGAATCTCAAATCGAAGCATGCACCGTTGCGCACTGAAAGATTCTTTCATTGTATTGCGTGATCGAAATGAAGTGCAATCTTCGAAAAATTATTCCAATTCAATTGGCTCTGAGCACTATGGGACTTAACTGCTTAGGTCATCAGTCCCCTAGAACTTAGAACTACTTAAACCTAACTAACGTAAGGACATCACACACATCCATGCCCCAGGCAGGATTCGAACCTGCGACCTTAGCTGTTGCGCGGTTCCAGACTGTAGCGCCTAGAACCGCTCGGCCACTTCGGCCGGAAAAAAAAAGATTCCAGATCATTTGCTGTATCCGTTGATTTTCAACACTATATGAACATAGATCCCATGTTAAATGTATCTCAAGACGGTAGCATGACAGTTTGAGAAAACGAGTAGTGAAATGGAGAAAATAGGCTAATAGGCTAAAACAGCCACTAAGCGAATATCAGCAGAATACATTTCGAGCCTATATTGGCAATATTTAACGAGCGATGTAGCGCAGTGGTTAGCAGAGTGGACTCGCCTTAGGGAGGGCGATGGTTCAAACCCGCGACCTGCCATTCTGATACAGGTTTTGCGTGATTCCCCTAAACTGCTTAAGGCAAAAGCCGGAACGCGAAAGGGTACGGCCGATGTCCTTCCCCAATCTGAGCTTGTGTTCCGTCTCTGATGGCCTCGTTGTCAACAGGACGTTAAACACTCATCTCCTCCTCCTACTACTGTTATTTATCATACAGTACAGGCAGACTTACAGACCTATAAATTTGTCGCACAAGAGCATTCGCCAATCATTCTCCGGCATTTAGGAATCACAGCCTGCCTCCCAAGCGAGAACGATGCGTTACAATCTGCCTTCACGCTACAATAAACAATATTACATATCTTTTTTAGCTGATTCGTAAGTCGCATCGCTGCCGCATTCCGCAAAGCCGTCGGCCTGCCTAAGTGGAACCACTCAGGAGACGAGACAGGGCCCACGCGAGTGAAGAGGGTGCTCGCCGCCTACTGGCGACACTGACAGCTGGCGCGCGGCAGCTGTCGTTGGCAGCCCTGCGTAAACACGCGCGCCGCGCCGACAGCAGCAATCTGTATCGTGCCGGGGGTTTCCAGCTCTCCTGTTCAGCACCTGTGTCCGTCGGTCCTTGGGCGTTATTGGTTCCGAATTCACGAACACAAATTTTTTAGTACTGGCGTAAAATCTTTACACTTGTGTTTTCTATAGCGTATCACATTTGCATAATAAGCAAGTACAGGACTTATATTATCCCTTCCTTTCTATGGTTATTTATTATTATTAAGTGAAACACAAGAAAGTGATAATATAAGAAATATATAAATTGATTTTTAGGTGGCCAAAGATAAATATTAAATTACGTTTCAAATGAGCGCCAGGCTCCCTACAAATTATTTCAAATGCTTTCGGCGAAATGTAATGCAGGCTAAGTTCACTGACCTAGAATAAATCGTATCTTTGACAGTATGTATTTTTTGAAGAAATAAAATTAGTGAAGCTTTGCACTTTAGTTAATTGAATAACTTGAAATTATTCTTTCTGCTCCGGCTGTGGTGATATGTTACAAAAAAGAATTAAATACGCCGCGTAATGGTGGCCATTTGTTGCCAGTCAAAGACCACCGCTGCTCGCTTCGCAGAGACTGAAAAAATGCTAAATAACTTCTTGAAATTATTAATTCAGGAAGAATTGTTTGCATGGGTTCTTTAAGTAACACAATGTACTCACTTATTTTAAATATATTTCCACTAAGCACAGAATACACACTTGAATTATTCGCTACGTACGAGAGCAAAAAAGCTACCGCTTTACAATAGCAAGCGTATCTTACATACAGCAGAAGAAATGATCTGACTCGAAGTGATTTTAAATATCTTTCTTCTCTTATACACAATGTTAGTTTCGAGAACGTTAACACTACGATCTCATCTATTATAAATAATGTCTTTTTATTACATTGCATTCAATAGTCTTTACTTGAAGCTAATTTAACACATTTTCATAATTAAGTTGTTTATGTCCATTTAATATTGTTCAGAGTCCTTTTATTATTTACTTCGAATATATCGGCTTCCCCCCATGAACCATGGACCTTGCCGTTGGTGGGGAGGCTTGCGTGCCTCAACGATACATATAGCCGTACCGTAGGTGCAACCACAACGGAGGGGTATCTGTTGAGAGGCCAGACAAACGTGTGGTTCGTGAAGAGGGGCAGCAGCCTTTTCAGTAGGTGCAGGGGCAACAGTCTGGATGATTGACTGATCAACCCTTGTAACACTGACCAAAATGGCCTTGCAGTTCTGGTACTGCGAACAGCTGAAAGAAGGGAAAACTACAGCCGTAATTTTTCCCGAGGGCATGCAGCTTTACTGTATGATTAAATGATGATTGCGTCCTCTTGGGTAACATATTCCGGATGTAAAATAGTCCCCCATTCGGATCTCCGGGCGGGAACTACTCAACAGGACGTCGTTATCAGGAGAAAGAAAACTGGCGTTCTATGTATAGGAGCGTGGAATGTCAGATCCCTTAATCGGGCAGGTAGGTTAGAAAATTTAAAAAGGGAAATGGATAGGTTAACGTTAGATATAGTGGGAATTAGTGAAGTTCGGTGGCAGGAGGAACAAGACTCTTGGTCAGGCGAATACAGGGTTATAAATACAAAGTCAAATAGGGGTAATGCAGGAGTAGGTTTAATAATGAATAAAAAATAGGAATGCGGGTAAGCTACTACAAACAGCATAGTGAACGCATTATTGTGGCCAAGATCGACACGAAGCCCACGTCTACTACAGTAGTACAAGTTTGTATGCCAACTAGCTCTGCAGATGATGATGAAATTGATGAAATGTATGATGAGATAAAAGAAATTATTCAGGTCGTGAAGGGAGACGAAAATTTAATAGTCATGGGTGATTGGAATTCGACAGTAGGAAAAGGAAGAGAAGGAAACGTAGTAGGTGAATATGGATTGGGGCGAAGAAATGAAAGAGGAAGCCGCCTGGTAGAATTTTGCACAGAGCGTAACTTAATCATAGCTGAAACTTGGTTTAAGAATCATGAAAAAAGGTTATATACATGGAAGAACCCTGGAGATACTATAAGGTTTCAGATAGATTATATAATAGTAAGAGACAGATTTAGGAACCAGGTTTTAAACTGTAAGACATTTCCAGGGGCAGATGTGGACTCTGACCACAATCTATTGGTTATGAACTGTAGATTAAAACTGAAGAAACTGCAAAAAGGTGGGAATTTAAGGAGATGGGACCTGGATAAACTGAAAGAACCAGAGGTTCTACAGAGTTCCAGGGAGAGCATAAGGGAACAATTAACAGGAATGAGGGAAAGAAATACAGTAGAAGAAGAATGGGTAGCTTTGAGGAATGAAATAGTGAAGGCAGCAGAGGATCAAGTAGGTAAAAAGACGAGGGCTAGTAGAAATCCTTGGGTAACAGAAGAGATACTGAATTTAATTGAAAGGAGAAAATACAAAAATGCAGTAAGTGAAGCAGGCAAAAAGGAATACAAACGTCTCAAAAATGAGATCGACAGGAAGTGCAAAATGGCTAAGCAGGATGGCTAGAGGACAAATGTAAGGATGTAGAAGCTTAGGTTGCCGGTTTTGAAACGTGCTTGTGTTGTCAAGTTACATCTTCTTTCAGAATATTCGGCTAATATGGACCTTTCGTGCAGTGAAGGAGAGCAGAAATATTAGACTGAGCGGGAAACTGTCTACCTGTAATATTTAAGTGAAGGGAAATAACGACTGTGTTGACACCTGTAATATTTAAGTGAAGGGAAATAACGACTGTGTTGACTGAATCAGAAACTGGAACAGCTTTTTTCCAGCCGCCATATTTAACTGGGCTATCAAATCCGCTTCAGGCCTTAACATGTAAATACGACAGCGAAAAACGGTTTCCTAAATTTGGTTTTCGTCTTCCGGAAGATGTGTCGCACCTAAACGTAGTGAATGTGTCATGGCTTCCGCGATGGACAGCAAGTACGCTTGCGCAGAGGAATGATTATGCACGCTTTAAAACTTTACAGAAAAATCTAATCTTTACAGTAGCGAGTAACATCGAGGTCGTGAGGGCCTGTTATTGAGTCACAGGTCCACCAAAAACTTATAGTGGTTATTATAAGATAATAAAGTTAATTAAAGAGCGTTCTTCTAAGTTTAGTATAATATTAATTTATTTGCGCAACATGCGCTGAAATTAAGCCTCTGTAGATGGGGGATGAATAAATACCGTCCACTTTCTGTCCGATTCGAATTGTGCCAGCATTCTCGTCAATTTCGGGGAAGATGGTATGCAAATGGCTGCTTAAACATCTGAAATCAGTATAGCACCAACGTCACAGTTTGGATTTACAGCAGGGCCAGCTCCAGGGATTCTGCCACCCTTTCTGAATACTTCAGGCACCGCCAAACTGCCCGCGCCGTTTCCAAGCATTTTCAGAAGAAGTCAACACTTTTCATAATGTTTTTCATCCATGACGACGTGTTTTCACACATCAGACTTACTCATACGTGTTTCTGACGTGAAACCATCTTCAGCAACAAAGCCATTAATATGGAACCAGTCAGTGAAGTAGAAACGAAACGTTTACAATGTGATAAGAAGAGGTCTCGCAGTACTTGCAACGCTCACGGTTTGCGCTTCGTACCGACTGCTTGTTGTGGTGCAAAAGTCGCACGGCATAGAAGGAAACGTGAAAGCGCATATTTACATCTGTTTATCTCCATATGTGGTATACATTCTTAGCACACCACAAACACAAAGAAACAAACATATATCTGCTCACAGCGCACTGAGCGACTGTTCACTGCAACGCTGAAAAGTTGTGATGGCATACACTGGCAGAAGTTGCGAAAGGCACGAAATGTCCCAAATTACGAGGCTTGGAACTTTAACCGTGGCAAGTATTTATTTAAAGCTCGTACAAAATAGATACGTGTTTCAACGTTTTACTGACCTTCAAAGTAGTTACCAGCATTGTGTATAACCCGTTGCCAGCGATGTAGAATTAGGACACTCTTAGCAGTGCCAGTTGTGTTGACAGAGCGGCGTGGTCTATTGCACGACGAATTTGTAGGAATTCTGAAGCGATTGCCGGGAAGTGTTTCCTTCAGTTTAGAAATCGAGTTGAACTTATGAGGGTTTAAGTGAAGGGAGTGCAGTAGGTGGTATAGCATTTAGCAGCCCCATCAGTCAAACAAATCAGTAACAGCTTGCACTGTAAGTGCTTGAGCACTGTCCTGCAAAATGATGGTCAGGTCCTACAGAAAGTGTCATCACTTCTGTCTCTAGGCTGGTCGTAGGTTGTGTTCCAAAAATGAACGGCATAAAACAGAAGTGATGACACTTTCTGCATGACCTGACCATTATTTTGCAGGACAATGCTCAAGAACGTACAGTGCAAGCTTGTACTGCACCATCATCTGTGGATACCTTGAACCTTTGTATTATGTCACATTTGTCAGGCGACTGGATTACTGCCCGGAACCCCTAGCTTTGCAAGGATACTATGTAATGGGTTGACTGCGGTTCGTTAAGCTTAGAACGCCACTGTTTCCAGAAAGCTGTTCTTTCTTTCTCCACCTGCGTTACCGTAGTTATTGAAGAGTTGTCGCATTTCAAAAATGGATCAAATGGCTCTGAGCACTATGGGACTTAACATTTGAGGTCATCAGTCCCCTAGAACTTAGAACTACTTAAACCTAACTAACCTAAGGACATCACACACATCCATGCCCGAGGCAGGTTTCGAACCTGCGACCGTAGCGGTCGCGCGGTTCCAGATTGAAGCGCGTAGAACCGCTCGGCCCAACGGTGTACATCTTGGGGTATACACATAGTGGTTCCATGAAGGTCTGGAGCTGAGTACTAGGAGCACATACATAGCAATGTTTCCAGGAGAGAAGAAATTTGTAACACGGTTTCAAAACATTCAGTTCCTTGTCGCACTATAAAGTACCGATGAAACCCTAGCCGAGCCAAAGCAACTATGTTAAGTCCACGTGACGAAATTACGCTAAGTTTGTAACACTCTGTATGCCAAAGTTAAATAAAAATTCCCACCTCCACCTATAAGACTCACATAAAATAATTGTATTTATAAGCCGTTAACAGTTTGTGGTCACTCTCTGACGCAATAATTTCCATTAAACACACACATCAAACTTACATATATAAGTATACGCGATTTATGAGAAGCTATAAGATGCCACATTTTCTTCTGCCATAAGGCGTTAATTTTTTTTTTTTTTATCTTATGGGACTTAACTGCTAAGGTCATCAGTCCCTAAGCTTACACGCTACTTAACCTAAATTATCCTACGGACACACACACACACACACACACACACACACACACACACACACACACACACACATGCCCGAGGGAGAACTCTAACCTCGAACCTCCGCTGGTACCAGCCGCACAGTCCATGACTGCAGCGCCTTAGACCGCTCGGCTAATCCAGCGCGGCCGTTAAATGTTTGTCGGAAACAGCAGTGTGCACACCTACGCAAGGGAACACGCCGTTACAGACACCTGCGCCTCTTCACCATCTACCGGCAACTACGTACAGCGGAAACCGCGAACTACCATCGTTCCAAATGGCTTTTCTCGGATTCGCAGGTGTTGGACAATGTACTCTCATGTTTGAGATTCCTTTTTTGGGACGTAGTAAACTTATGTGCTGAAGTCGACATGGAAGCTTACCGTGCTTGATATATTTACGACTTGTGAATTTATATCAGGCATACGATCGGTGTGTAACAGCAGGACACATTACAAGAACCCTTGGTAATTTTTACCCCGGTGAGGTTTTACCTATTCTGCATTAGGACATGGAAGGAACGGTGGGCATCATGGGCATAACTTGTAGTGACTGGGTGTTCCACCATTGCTTCGGTTACATGGTCTCATTATTTTTGGTAGCTGTTGTCAGATGTATGGTCACAATTCCCATTACATATTCTCTAACTGCTGTTTTACACTTGAAAATGACGACGTAGTTCGTTGAAACCGATAATGTAAAACCCTTTCTTTTTTAAAGGAAAATTTTATGTACTGTGACTATGGCTTCACTATTGTAGTACCAAATAAACAATTAACTTATATTATAGTCACACTCCTTTACGACAATTATGTCTTAATATAGAATTCTGTGAAGTGCTGTTCCCGTTAGAACGTTATTTTTATTTTTTTCCTAAGTGTGCTGGAAGATATCTGTTGTCAAGTTAAACTCACAAGCTCTTGAACCAAGCTTGTAGGCCTTGACTATCACCCATTCAGAAGGCTTGTCCCAAGGCATGTCTGTCATCTCCCCTGGATACTAGATAGCGGCTCTGGTGTCCACAACAACGAACAAGACACGCACACAGGCGGGGCTGGGAGTGACTCGTTACAAATAGCTTACCGACTACACCGCATCGATAAGTGGCAGGTATACATCAGAACCCCTTGCTGCTTTTATCAGTTGTGTTGTTTGACTTACTGTTTGTCATACGTATACTAACTGATGAGAAGTATCTAGACACCTGATAGTGGACATTAGACCCTTCGCGTTTATGACTGCTGGGACACTGCCGGAAACACTTTCGGTGAGGTGCCTAAATGTCCATCTTCCCCAAGAGCCGCAATCGGAGAACTTAGTGGTGCTGGACGTTGGTGTCTGGAGAGAAATCGACTTCCTAACACTTCGCAAAGGTGTTCAGGTCGGGGCTTTGTGTAGGCCAGTCCATTTCATAGCACTAACTCACAGATGCTGCGCCATGACAAAGTACAGGTTGTCCGAAAAGTCTTTCCCTGATTACATAAACTGATAACTCAGGCTAGAAGTAAGATACAAATATGAAACTTGTGTCGAATTGTTTACAACTATCAAAGTTTTTTTCTGTTTTACGTTCGCAGTACGTAAGTAGTGGATGAGATGCAGTGCCCAAGAAGCCATGTTATCCACTCAGGAGAAGGCACAGTGTGTCCTTTGGTACCATGAGACACGATCACCAACCACAGTGCAGAGAGACTTCCAGACAACATTTGGAAGGAATCCAACTGACGTCAAGAGCATTAAAGCCTGGTATGAGAGGTTCAAGAACACACGATCGGTTGCTGACCTTCCGAGGTCTGGTCGACCAAGAACCTCAGCAGACAGGGTGGAAGCTGTAAGGCACTCTTTTCTGCGAAGTCCGAAGAAATCGGTGCGCAGGGCCTCACGTGAATTACATATGTCAAAAAGCTCTCTCCATGACATTTTACACAAACGTTTATTGTATCGTGCATACAAAGTGCAAATCGTTCAGGCCTTATTGCCCAATGACAGTACACGTCGATATGACTTTGCGGTCGAAATGCTATCACGTATCGAGGACGATGATGGTTATCTCAGACGAATTGCCTTTTCCGATGAAGCGACCTTTTTTGTCAGTGGAGTAGTGAGTCGCCATAATGTGCGCATTTGTGGTTCACAACCCCCTGGCGAGGTCATGGAGTGCACCAGAGGCAGTCCAAACGTGAATGTTTGGTGCGCGCTATTGCTCGATCGAATTATCGGGCCATTTTAACATCCACGTGATAAATTTTTGGCTACGAAAGGAAATTACGCCTTCAACAGTTATAAACATTATGTATTCGACGTATGAAAAAACAGTGAAAACTTATAAATATTAATTATTTATATAACATTGTATGATGTAATTAGACATATCGATGTGTGTCATACAAAGAACACGATAATTGTAAATTCCTTTTATGATCTGCGTTTGTCTTCCTTTGCTTTTACCTTTTGTTGGTTGGTTTTTATAAGTTGCAGACGCATATCGAACTGAGGTCTGTTAAGAAATTGTAATTATTTGTTATTATTACTTGAAAATAGTTCATTATTATTATAAATATGAGTCAATAATTATTTGTAACTTTAATTCCTCTCTCAGTAAGCATTATCTGTGTTAAGTATTTCTTTCCGCTGCAACGAGCGCAGCCATTGATGATAGCTATTTGTATCGCATTTTTGTCTGTGTTTTCCTCAGAAACAAATCAACTGTTTGCTTGATGAAGTCTAAACAGTGCACAATACGAAAGTATATTTTATAGCGTTTAATACGCATTTCAAATATTTACTTATTTGCTCTAACAACAGAAAGTCTCTATCAATTGTCTGCCGCCATCTTAACAATTATCTCTGCGGCAAATTCAAATTACGCAACTCTGCAGACATAAATGCCGAACGTAATACAAATGTGTAAAAATAAATGTGCGCCGGTGGTCCCGAACTCATTTTAATGAAAACGATTCGAATCAGATTGGTTCTTTAAAAACAGTGCTCATAGCACGATCCCTATAAGAAACTTTTCTAGCTGATGTATGGAGCCGAAATTAATTACGCACGAGTTGCGAAGAATATTGTTTCAGGTAACATACGTCAGTGTTGTGCGCGGCTGATATTCGGTGGTTTTAACGATCATTTTGCTGAAGATAACTATTTCCATCATAATCCATAGTTGTATAGAATCCGTTGTATGAACTGTGATTTAGTGACACACAACTTACAGACAACACTTTAACACGACGTTAACTTTGAGTTCTTTAGCAACTTGATCAAATCTTTAGCCGGGAGAAAAATTATTTAGTAATTACTCAATGTAATAAAATAAGATTATCATTTCCATTTACAAATTAGTTAAATAACAAACCACAGCGAACGCCACACCATTCTTCTTCGCTGAGGCTACCATCACATCTGCAGTGTATCTGGACATGTTGCAACTGTATGCTGTTCCTCAGCTGCTTCAGTATCACCCCGATGTCTTGTTTCAGCAAGACGGTGCACCGCCTCATTGGGGTTTGAACGTCCGTGCCTATCTCGATATAACCTTTCCTGGGCGATGGATTGGTCGTAATGGGTCAACGGTTTGGCCTCCACGCTCTCCTGACACAACCCCATGGAAGTTTACTGATGTGTGAAAAAAACTTTGAAAGTTTGTAAACAATTAGACACCAGTTTCATATTTGTATCATACTCCTAGCCTGAGTTATCAATTTATGTAATCAGGGAAAGACTTTCCGGTCACCCTGTACAATCACTCATCGTCTCCGAATGTTTCGTCTGCTGTACGGAGTACACAGTGCTGTAAATGTGTTGATATCATACCGCAATCAGCGTTTTCTTAACCGCATGAAGGGACCTTCCCCTAACTACGAAAAACACCCGCATACCTTAATACCACTTCCTCCGTACTGCACACTTGGGACTACACATGATGGCAGGTAACGTTCGCCAAACCCTTCCATCGGATTCGTCACTCCAAATCACTCATTTCCAGGCGTCTATCGTCCAACGGCATCGCTCTTGGCCCCACCTCTAGCGTCGCTTGGCACTTAGTTTAGAAATGAGTGGCTGCTCGACCACTGCGCCGTATTCCTTCTAACTGCCGACGTACACTCAGTGTGCTGGCTGGACTACTGGCCCCACTTTCGAACTCAAAGAGTGATTCCCTCAGCAATTTCACTTAATTTTTTGTTACAAGCACCCACCGCAATGTACCACGGTTCTGTCCGTCAGTACATGAGGTGTGCCTGGTTTTTGTTTAGCAGTGGGTCTTCCTTAGCGTTTACATGTCACGACCACATCAGCAGCCGGCTTGGACAGCCTATAAGGGTTGAAATGTCCCGATGGATTTGTTACTCTGGTGACATCCAATGGCTAGTTCACGTACGAACTCAACGAGTTCTCCTGGACCGTTCTGCTGGCAACAGAATACTTCCAGCCTCTTTTTATCCTTAACGGTCCATCTTTTGTGACATCCTTTGGACAATTCCACGTCACATAGGAGTGTATGGATACTTTTGTCAGACAATGCAGATACAGCCACACGACGAAGCTCTTTTTAGTGTGATCGTACCTACAGACTGAAAATCAGTTGGTCCGGCAGCGAGTACACTCGCACTCTGGCTTTTAGCGGTTGGCCGCGAGCGGCCTCAGGAGGCTTTGTCGGGGCGGCACGTCCGCCGCTGCCACCGCCGGCTCTTCAGATCAATAGCCAGGCGGGCCCAGGCGCTCTCCGCTATACCACTAGCGCGAGCGGACAGAGCGGGACGGACGGGCCGCTGCGTGCACCTCCACTGTGCCACCACGATCTTATTGGAAGTGCTACCACAGATAAGGCTCGCGCACACGAGCTCAAGTCTCCCAGGACGGCTACTGGTTATTTCGGAATCGAACGAACATTCATGCTGAAAGCTTCTTTCGAAGATGGGAGAAAGATGAGGGTTTAACGTCCCATCGGCGAGGAGGTGGGCACTAGCTCGCATGCGGGAAGGACAGACGGATTCGGGTGCGTGCTTCACAAAGGAACCATCCCAGCATTTGCCTTACACGAGGCTATTTCATCTAGCTTAGTTTGAATACGCTATCCAAACATAGCCGTTTCGCCGACTACTGTTGAAACTGCTGACTTTCTCTTATCCGCCTTTATATAACTTTTATTGACCTTCAAAATGTAAAGCCAACGTGGCGGCGTTTATTTTACCATTATTGGTGATTTCCAGCGTAGGCATGAATCATTTCTGAAAGTAATAAAAGCTACTTTCCTACTACAACCGCATTATAATGTGTATAAAAAGTAATGAATATGTAGTGATTTAAAAGAGGGACCATCAACGAAGTGACGAATATCTCGTTTCGTTTATGTTACGATTTGCAGAAAGCTTGTCACGACATTAACAGGAATACACTCTCTTATATACTAAACGTAGCAGGAATAAAATGGCGAGAGCGAAAGGTTAAAGCACAGCTTGTGCAGAAAACACACTGCAGTTGCAAGAGTCGAAAAATGCGAAAGGGTAGGAGTAGTTGAAAAGGGATTGAGACACGGTTTCTCCCCTATGTCATTCAATCTGTACACTAAGCAGGAAACCAAGAAGAGATATGGAAAGGGACAAAGTTGAGGCAGAAGAAATACAAAATTGTAGGCTTGCCGGTAACACTGCAGTCCGGTCGGAGACGGCAAATTAGTTGGAAAATCTGTTGAATGGACGGATAGTTAAGAGACATGTTGAAAAACGGAATGGAAAGTCAAGAAAAATGTACAAAACAATGGAATATTGTCGAATTATATCACGTAATGCTGAGGGAATTAGATCAGGAACTAGTCGCTGAGTTTTCCTATTTGGGCAGCAAAGTAGCTGATGACAGTCGAAGTAGAGAGGATATAAAACGTAAACCCGCAATAAGAAAGAGAAGTTTCTCAACATCGGATATAAATTTCATAAATATATGAAATATATGAAAACTGTTAGAAACACATTTCTGATGGTATTTGTCTCGAGTATAGCCTTCTACGGAAGTGAAACGTACACAATTAACTGTGCAAACACGAAGAGAATAGAAACTTTTGAAATATATTGCTCAGAAGAATGCTGAAGATTAGATGGGTAGATCGAATAAGTAATGAAGAGGTTATAGAATTGGGAAAAAAAAGAAACTTATTGCAAAACTTGATTAAAGGAAGGGTTCAGCTGATAAAATAGATCCCGAGATATCAAGAAATCGTCATTTTGGTGATTAAAGGAAGTGTGTGTGTGTGTGTGTGTGTGTGTGTGTGTGTGTGTGTGTGTGTGTTGCAGTTGTTAGGCGCAGGTGAAGAGACTTGCACAGGATAGACTAGCGTGTAAACCCGTCTGTTGTGAAAGGATCCAGTTAACTGGTACTACGCGCCGAAGTGACTGAATGAGGTGCTCCTGAGTTAGATGCCTTTACAGCCTAACGAAACGCGTAACGCAAACACAGAATACAGTTTTGTAAACATCCTCGCCTCGGCAGGTTGTGTACATTGCAAGCAGCGCTCCTCATTGCAACAAATTGTGCCGCTGCACAATGCCAGCCTTCGTGTGTGTATTCAGTATTTTCTTTTCCTGAAAGGATTATGTCTGAATCTTGTAGGCCCACAATGTTCACTACTTAATGTCGGCCCCAAAAATTTTTCGACTTTAAGAAAACAGTTGAACACAGAATAGCTGCTAGCATTTCACTTTACCATGTATTTATCCGGCGAGGTAGAGTGGAAGAGTGAGTCGCTGCTTCTTTTGGATCACGTGGAATGCTGCCATGCACAGAGAGCAAGATCATCCTATTTTGAGTGGTAATATTCCTTAGGTACGTTTTTAAAGGTTTTAAAGTCAACAATTTCCTTTCTGGCGTTGCTGCAGACACTGGGACCGTGACTAGAATTTGGAATAGAGCTCTAATATAGGAGGAAAACTTAGAATTGCATATCTAACGCCACCAAAGCATTCTCTGGTCTTTTAATTGGCTCTTCTTTAAGCTATTTTTGTTTTTAAACGGCAAATTCTACATCTGCAGCCGAAAGTTCTGGTAACTTTGCTTGATAAAATTTGGCAGACTCCTGTATGTATTTGGTAGTGTACTTCTCGCATTTACTCAGAATCAAGTTCTGGCGTATGTGACTGGATGGAGAGACATCTGTATAAACCGGGTATCTCTCCTAAGAGTCGTCAGCATATTTTCTCTGGTGTTTCGCCAGATATACTGGTATCTAAAATTAAAGCAACAAACCGCTATTTCCCCGATCTCCGTCTAATTCGCGATATAGTCATAAAAGCTGGCAACAGAGGTTCGTAGGATCGTGTTCTGCACGGAAGATGGCATTCCGGTCAACGGGCAACCACGCCTACGATGAAGTCAGGGCACATATCAAAAGGTGTTGTGTATGCCGGGTAGTCCCCCAGCCACAATCACTGCGTGCACTGCCACAGACGGTGCAGTATGACAGAAGACTCTGCAGAGGAGGGAGTAGGAAGAATGGAAGCAGGACAGTCGCAAACTGATACGGCCCGATGGTTTAATGTGAATCATTCTGTTGTTTCTCGGATGTCGCGACAGTTTAGAGAGACCGAAACTGTATCCCGACGATCAGGGCAGGGCCGACCACGTGTGGTATCAGAAAGAGAGAACAGTTATTTTGCTGTAGGGGCACGACGTACCGCCTTAGTACTGCACTGCAACTGGCATCTGACCTCTGACCTCGCAGCACTCATCGGACGTGCTGCACCGAGGCAAACGGTGCACAGAAGGCTTCGGCAGAGTGACCTTTATTGTCGGAGACATGCTGTAGGTTTGCCCCCGATGCGTCTTCACAGACGAGGACGTCAAGGTTGGAGCCGTCAGTATGCCACTTGGACGGCAGAACAGAGGGCCAATGTTCTTTTTACGGATGGGTGCAGATTTGGTCTGGAGCGTGATCCTCAATCGATTCGCATTTGGGGGACTCAAACGTTATGGAGGAGGATCCCTGATGGCGTGGGCAGGGATTATGTTGGCCACTCCGACACCTATTTATGAAATTGTACGGGTGAGTCGGCAAGGTTTAACTGCTGTCAGGTATGGTGACGAGATCTTGGGTACGGTTGTTGCGAGGTGCTGTGGGATCAGACTCCGTATTCAAGGACGATAAACGCTCGACCTCATAATGCGTGGGTGCTTGATGTTTTCTTGGAAACGGAATATCTTCCACGTCTGCTCGCTCTCCCGGTTTGAATCCCGTAGAGCATGTCTGGGGTGCACTAGACAGACGGCTTTCATCACGTCAGCATCCCAACCTCTCTCCAAGACTTGCGAGCAGTTCTGCAAGAAGACTCCTTATTGCCTCAACATGAGACTGATGACAACATTCACAGCATGCCCCGTCTTTGCCAGGCCTGTATTGCTGCCAGAGGTGGCCACACCCCGTATTGATCACATTAACCAGTTGTCGAAATGTGCGCGCAAACCCGTTAAGTCCGAAAAAAAAGAAGAAAATTTTTGTCTACCGTTATGCTTGTTGCAGTTGTATACCTTCTGTATTCTACACATTGTTCCTACATTACTATAGCTTGAATGAGATTTTCACTCTGCAGCGGAGTGTGCGCTGATATGAAACTTCCTGGCAGATTAAAACTGTGTGCCCGACCGAGACTCGAACTCGGGACCTTTGCCTTTCACGGGCAAGTGCTCTACCATCTGAGCTACCGAAGCACGACTCACACCCGGTACTCACAGCTTTACTTCTGCCAGTACCTCGTCTCCTACCTTCCAAACTTTACAGAAGCTCTCCTGCGCCAGTTTGCCCGCGAAAGGCAAAGGTCCAGAGTTCGAGTCTCGGTCGGGCACACAGTTTTAATCTGCCAGGAAGTTTCATTACTATAGCTTGTTTATAATGCTTTGTGGCAAAATAAATGGAATCTTGCAAAATTTCCGTTTGTTGCTATAATTTTGGACACCGGTGTATTTGCAATTTCGTTTTTTGAATTGCGTAGAAGGAGTCATACCAAACAATTACTGCTCGTCACGTCTTTCATGCGAAGCCCAGTGACAACAGAAAGTCTCAGTTTGTTTCCCATTACAAAGAAAATGATTTTTAAAGCGGGATTTTACGTGCCCATTCGATAGTGCGCTCCGAAATTAATTTAGGCCGATATTCGTTTTATCGATATGTATTAACAGGGACAGTAAACCACAGAGAATAAAACAGGTGCGCTGGATGCTTGACGGAAGCAGTGACCGTTGGACAGGGCAGTGCTGTCGCAAGGTCGGTCGTTAGTGGGAACTGTGTGAATGAGTGACGGTTAGTGTAACTAGAACCAGCTCAACAAAGCAAAACTTACGTTTTTTGTTGTTGTTGTTGTGTTCAGTCAGAACATTGGTTGACACAGCTATTCACCCAGTAGGTTTACCTGTGCGAGTCTCATCATCTGTGTAGAACTTCTCCAACTCAAATCAATTCGAACATGTTTACTTTGTTCGAGCCTTGGTGTCCTTCCCCCCCCCCCCCCCCCCCCCCCCCCCTCCACCTAACTCTCCTCCATTACCAAGTTGATAATACTTATGCCAAAGAATAAGTCCTATGAACGACGCTTTGTTTTGCACAAGTTGTTTCGTAAATTTGTCGTCTTCCCAATCCGACTCAGTACTACTTCATTAGTTACATGATCTACTAATTTAATCTTAAACATTCTGTAGCGCCACATTTCGAAGGCTTCCATTCTCTTCGTGTCTGAGCTGTTTGTCGTCCACTTTTCACTTCCGCACACGGCTACACTCCAGTCAGATGCCTTCCGAAAATAGTTTAGAACATTTAAATTTGTATTCTATTTTAACAGATTTATCTTTCCACATTTCTTTGTTTTCTGCATTTTATACCCTCTCTACTTCAGCTATCGTGATTAATTTTGCTGTCCAGATAACAAAACTAATCTGCGACATTTAATCTAATTTTTTTCTCAGCATCGCCTGATTTGGTTTGACTGCGTTCAAAGTTGTGAATAGTGGAAAAGTCGTCTAAGGAGTGATTCCGTTAGCACAGTGAATATAGCTTTTCCAGCAACTAGTTGTCATTAACGGGCGCTTGTCATAGATATTTCCACAATTTCATGTGCTTTTGGTAGCCCGCATGCATACGTTGAAAGCGTTATTTGGGCCTCTCACAGTTCCGGACATGGTTCTGAAGCTCATCTGGTTTCATCCTCTTACGTATAAGTCTGCGTCTATACTCTGCAAATCGCGATGAAGTTTGTGCTAGAGGGTACCATGATTGTACTATATACTACTGACTGTTCTGGAGTAAGCAACAGAGTTTTGTATAAAATGGACAAAAATTGGTTTGAAAGTAATTTGATGGAATCTGAACTGTCGGACAACTTTCCACAGATTTCTATTGGAGGTAACATTGCCTTGCCTTACTCCGACTTCTAGGTAACTGTAACTGTCCCAGGCAATTATTGGAGGTGTGCGTACTGTGGTGCAAGTGGACACTACAGTTTTTAATTGTACATACGAAATTTTTTTAAAAATGGACGTACTGGACGTTAATGGAGGAAGAGGCCTTCTCATGTTATCTCATTGACGGCTGTCTGTGTTTAACGAAGAAATTGTCGTTAATACTGCAGGCGAGGTGCGCAATTATTTGTATGTTCTCACTGTGTGTGTGTGTGTGTGTGTGTGTGTGTGTGTGTGTGTGTGTGTGTGTGTGTGTGTGCGCGCGTGTGTGTGACACACTCGAACGCCGTGCTAGCTGTTCTACCAAATAAGCACGCACGTGCGTATTACGTAGGTACCTGGGACAGAAACATTTGCTTCCGGTGCGCCATTATTTGTATGTTCTCACTGTGTGTGTGTGTGTGTGTGTGTGTGTGTGTGTGTGTGTGTGTGACGCACACACACACACACACACACACACACACACACAGTGAGAACATACAAATAATTGCGCACCGGAAGCAAATGTTTCTGTCCCAGGTACCTACGTAATACGCACGTGCGTGCTTATTTGGTAGAACAGCTAGCACGGCGTTCGAGTGCCCCTGTCTGTGTTTCTGGCAGAAGAGCTGAGGCTGAATATGGGCGGCATTGGTGACTATACGCGCTCTAGATCTAATACTCTGCAAACCACTGGGATGATGATGATTGGTTTGTGGGCGCTCAACTGCGTGGTCATCAGCGCTCATGCAAATCCCAAATCTGTACACAGTCCAATCTAGACACATTCACGAATGACGATGGAATGATGACAACACAAACCACTGGGAGGCGCAGAGTACAGGCAACTCCTCATTGTCCCATGTAGTGCTTCTCACTAGATTCACGTGGGGAGTGCGGTAAGAATGACTGCTTAGTCGCTCCCATCTTTGTGCGCTGTAATTATCTAATCGTGACTTCGTGGTTCCTACGGCAGCGATACGCAGACGGTTGTAGGATATTTCTAGATTTCTCACAGGTTCTCGAAACTTTTTAAGTGGGCTTTCACGGGGTCATGGGGGTTTTATCTTCAAGCGTCGGCCTGTTAAGGTGTTTCAACGTTTCGGTGGCGCTCTCCCATGGGACAGATGAAGCTGTGACCATACGTACTGGGTCTTCTTTGTATACGTTTCATATTACATGTAGTCCTATTTGGTACGGGTCTTCCACACTCGCACGGCTTTCTTGCAAGCAATCTCCTTCCGAGACGTAAGACATCTTCCCAGTTTCCTATCAATGAATTGAAGTTAGCCACCTGATTTACCTACGAATAAGCCTTTGTGATCATTCCATTTCGTATTCCTAAAAATTGTTATACCCAGGAAATCTGTATGAATTGTCCGATTCCGAAGGTGACTCACGGATAATGTCGTAGAATAGACGGCCGCTGTGGCCGAGCGGTTCTAGGCGCTTCAGTCTGGAACCACGCTGCTGTTACGGTCGCAGGTTCGAATCCTGCCTCGGGCATGGCTGCGTGTGACGTCCTTAGGTTAGTTAGGTTTAAGTAGTTCTAAGTCTAGGGGACTAATGACCTCAGATGTTAACTCCTATAGTGCTTAGAGCCATAGTTATAGAATACTAAGTTTTTTCGTCTGGTGAAGTGCGCACTTTGTATTTGTGAACATCTAAAGCGGGTAGCTAGTCTTTCCGCCACTTCGATACCTTATGAAGATGACCGAACATTTCTACAGCTTTTTTGACGCAGTACTTTAATATGCCTCAAATGACTCATGCAGGCTGCCTCACCTAAGAGTCATCAGACGCATTTTCTCCGGTGTTCCAGCAGATATTTCCAACTTAGTTTTTACGTTGCGTAACTGGAGTCATCCCAAACAATCACTGCTAGTCACGTCTTTCATGAGGCGCCCATTGATAACAGAAAGACTCGTCTTGTTTCCCGTTACATTAGAAATCGTTTTTAAATCTGTATTTTTACGTGCCCATTCGACAGTGCGCTTCTAAATTAGGCGAGGCCGCTATTCATTGGACTACTAGGCACGGTGCTTGCACAGATGTTAATGTATTTTACCACAATGAATTCACTAACATCCCCGCAAACTGCCCCAACTTCTGCCTTCCCTTGAACTGAAACATAACCTGCTGCCCACCAGATGAGACTTCTTTGTCACTGAAAATGATGCATGTTAACACTAATTTCCAGAATCACTTATCTACTGAATACATCTTTCGTGATGTGGGGCAGTAGAGAAAACAGGGCAAACGAGATGTTTCCTTCAATGCTCATGGCCTCAGCATCTCCTACAACTCTACATCCAGAACCGTAAATTCGGTTCGGAAGCGAATGCGAAAGAGCAGAGAGAGAGAGAGAGAGAGAGAGAGAGAGAGAGAGAGAGAGAGAGAGAGTAATGAATGACCTAAGGTCGGCGTGCCGTCCGCCCACGGAAGCCGTCGCGGGCCAAATCACATTAGGAGCCACACGGCTCCGGGAAGACACCGGCGGGCGACGTGCGGCTTCCAAGCTCACAATACATGCTGACACCTCCAGTCCCCTATCGTCCTCACCTCTCATGCTTCAGGGCTAATTTTTAAAAAAAAGTACTTCATTCCAACCACTCTATTAAGGTTGGCAGCATTTCAAGTACGTTCTCAGTGCGTTTCGATGAAGGCATAGGTAACATGTGATGCAAGAATTTGTAAGTTTTCGGAATCATTTTGCTATAGAAACTGTGACATTCACGTTATTACTATGATTTACAGCAACTTTCACCAATGTAACTCGTTAGAGGAATGCCGAGTTTGCAGAAATTCGTTCAATGAATAAAGCAGCAAGGGAACACGGACGACCCGACTCTACTTCCGTATGTATTGAAAACAACTCCGTAACAGATAATTTCCGGATCTGCCTACATCTGAACGGAAATATGTATTGGACGCTCCGTGAATGTGAAACATTAGAGGTTAACAGAGGACCACACACAGAGCTTCTTGTTGATGGCGCTGCTGTTGTGGTTTTCAGTCCGAAGACTGGTTTGACGCAACTCTCCACGCTAATCTATCCTGGCACGCGTCTTCGTGTCCGAGTACCTATCGCAATCTACAACCTTCTGAATCTGCTTAATAAATCAATCTCTTGGTCTCCCTAAACGATTTTTACCTCCCAAACTTCCCTACAACACTAAATTGGTGATCCCTTGATGTCTCACAATGTGTCGTATCAATCGATCCTTGGTTTTTGTCACGTTGTGCTACAAACTTGTTTTCTCCCTTAGTCTATTCAGGACCACCACATTAATTACCCTATCTACCTACCTAATCTTCAGCATCGTTTTACAGCTTCTTATTTCAAAAGCCTTTATTCTCTTCTTGTCTCAACTGTTTATCGTCCATGTTTCGCTTCCACGCATGGTTATACTCTCCAGACAAATACCTCCAGAAAAAACTTCCTAGCACTATATTCGACGTTAACAAATTTCTCTTCTTCAGAAATGCTTTTCTTGCCATTTCTAGTATACATTTTATATCCTCTGTACTTCGACCATCCCTGTTATTTTGCTGTCCAAACAGCAAAACTCATCTACTACTTTAAGCGTCTAGTTTCCTAATATAATTCGCTCAACATCACCTGATTTAATTCGTCTGCATTCCATTATTCTAGATTAGCTTGTGTTCATGTTCATCTTATACCCCCTTTTCCGTTCAACTGGTCTTTAAGTGCTTTCTGGCAGAATTACAAGGTCATCGGCAAACCTCAAATTTTTTATTTCTTCCCCTGAATTTTAATTTCTACTCCAAATTTTTCTTTTGTTTTCTGTACTGTTTGCTCAGTGTACCCACTGAATAAGATTGAGGATAGGCTACAACCCTGTTTCACACCTTTCTCAACCACTGCTTCCTTTTCATGCCCCTCGGCTCTTGCAACTGCGTCTGGTTTCTGTGCAAGTTGTAAACAGCCTTTCGCTCCCTGTACTTTACCCATGCTATATTCACAGTTCCAAAGACAGTATTCCAGTCAACTTTGTCAAAAGCTTTCTTTAAGTCTGCAAATGTAGGTTTGCCTTTCCTTCACCTATGTTCTAAGGTAAGTCTTAGGGTCGTACAGCATCACATATTCCTACATTTCTCCAGAATCTAAACTGATCGACCCAAAGGTCAGTTTCTACCACTTCTTCCATTTTTCGGTAATGAAATCGTGGTAGTATTTTGCGGTCTTGACTTATTAAACTTATAGTTCGGTAATATCCACACCTGTCAGCACCTGCGATCTTTGGAACTGGTATTATCACATTCCTGTTGAGGTCTGAAGGTATTTGATTATGTACAACCACTCGAGTAATGGGGGTAGTAGTGAACCCGCATTCACTGTGAAGTTCAGTGCAGGCGCTGTGTGACCAATCTTGAACGGAGTGATGCGGCTTAGGGATCTGTTCAGAGTTACACGCCTCGAATGGTCATCTGAGGTTAGACCGTGCGTGCATTGTCACTTTACGGCAAGGACGGTTGTCAGCAAGTCAAACTGGCGTACATCTCAGCGGCGTCATTTGAACGCCGCCATCCTTCGACACAAAACATTAACTATCTGCCTCGTAGTAATCGCCCACGATCAACGCCAGCTGATGACCACTACCTCCAAAGTGTAGCTCGTCGGTATTCCGGAGATAACGCAACAGAACTGCGCGCTGCCTCTTTGTTGGTTACTGGGAGGGCTGGATCAACCCAGACAGTACGCAACTTTCTCCAGTGGTAGTGGTAGTGCAAAACTCCCAGCAGCGTGGTGCGCGAAGATACGGGACAATGGAATACAGTGAACGGAACTTTGAAAAATGCCTTGGGTTCTCTACAGCAACGTGTGCGGGATTTGATCGTCATGGGGGCGAGCAGAGTACACGTCGGAGACATGCAGTTCCATGGATTCAACAGGGAAATAAATCATTTACGTTTTGGGTTGGTACCTTGCAACGTTATTTGATACTTCTGATGGCCATCGAGGGTAATCTGAGGACTGTGTAGAATTGCGACAGGACCCTCCAGCCCTAGATCAACAGTTCGGCGATTGACTTGTCTCTCATGACAATTTCCATCCCTGTATCCCTCCACTCGTGAACACCTTCCTCCGAAAGACAGGAATCAATCGGATAGAACGGCAAACTGTATCTGCTCACACGAAGGAGATTGAGCACGTTTGGGACCGGCTGAAACTTGCAGTTCCTCGTCGCAGGAGCTCTCCTCACATAGGCTAACGCCAAGGAGCGCAGCTGTCGAACCGTAGAAGACTGGTGCAGGCTTCAGCAGCATCACCACCTTGATGACAGCTGGGCAACAATGATCCAAGCAACACAGACAAATGGCAGAATTTGATTTCACAGATGTGCAAATATGTGTACTTTCGAGTGGACCTGGAGGGGGATGGCCACACACATAAATACTGAACCAGGTCCCCTCGAGCAGCAGTCTCAGGTGGCACCTAGTGGAGGTTACGAGCTGCGTTACCGAAATACCGTGCAAGTACGACGCTGATATCTGGCAGAACACCCGACAATCCAGGATGTCATTAGACCGTCGGGAAAGCCTGAAGAGTTACATCAAAATGCCTTAATTTATGTTATTGCGTTCTTTATTTCACAGTGAAGTTTGTGTTTTTTTCCCCCTCCAAGGCTTTATCTTGCACTCTCGTTACCCCCGAATCAGATCCCCCAGTTGTTTGTAGATACGTAGGTGGTGAAAAATTTTGAGCTTTTTACTTCTGTGGCGCTTACGCAACATCACGGGTGTCTTATAGAGTATATCGGGAACCAAAATCTTTTTCCCCTTTCCTTTTGCATTTGATATTGTGCCCGTGTGGAATGACTGCAGGTAATCCTCCGTATGGGCTCAAATTTCTACGACTTTCTCCGCCATCGCCAGTTCGCTTCAAGTAATACGTTGCTCGGCTCTTCTCGAACAGTAAAACTCTTATCGAGGCACAACCCATCTCGCATCGGAGTTTGATGAGCCCTTCTGCGACACTCTCCCTTTAACTAACAAACCTATCACGAAACGTTCTTCTCTTCTTTGGATCTTCTCTATCTCCTCTATCAACCGCTCCTGAAAAGGGTCTCAGACAGACTAGCAGTAATCCAGAACTGAAGTAACGTGTGTTTTGTAAACCACTTTTTTCGTGGATCATTGCCCGCTTAGTATTTTTTCAATGAATCTTAGACTGACGTCTGGTGTTTTCATAATTACTCGTAGTTTAATGTTATTCCGGTTTAGTTCGGTCCAGGTAGTCACTCCTAGGTACGCTTGTTACTCTTTCCAGCTATTTTCAGCCAACAGCGTAACCGCATGTTTATTACGTATGTTCAAAAAATAACGGAAATGTTTGTTTTCTAGAGAGGATTTTCTGTACTCGTCTAGATCAATCCCCTTCGAAATATTTGTAGCTACATTTTATACATTTGTGGCAGCGCTTTTTCCAATTCCCGAAACACTCCTGTAACTTCGTTTTCTGATAGCTTTTAGCTCTCTCAGCGATGCATTTTTTAAACTCGTTTCTACTTGTAAAATTATATCCTTTTAAGGTATTCTTTATTTTTAGGAATAAAAAGTATCACAAGGGGCCATGTCTGGTTAATATGGAAACCGCGTTATTATCATAACATTGTATTTGGAAAAAATTCATTATGCATGGAAGGATGTACATATGCATTATCGTGTTTCAAAAGCCATGAGCTGTTTCGGCACAAATCCGTACTTTTCTTCCGAATTGCTTCAAGCAAACGGGGGTGAGGAATTTAAGTAGTTCTCGTTACTGACTGTTCGACCTCGTGACAAGAACTCGTGGTCAATTACGCAGTTAAAACCGAACACACTGACCACAACCTTGACCTTTGACCGTATAAGCCCTTCTCTTTCGACGAACATCCATAAAACCACGTTGCATCACCTGTTATGACACATTTTAGTAATTCTGCATCGTTGTTTACTTCATCCAGCAACTTTTTGTTAAAAATTGACTATTTCGGAACAAATTATGCTGTCACACTGAATACATCCGGAAAAACATTTACTGGCATGAACCAATTGATACGCCAAAATCGGCTTCTCTGGCTGTGAGTCTGCGATCATCCATAATCATTTCTTTCACTTACTCCACGATTTCATCGGTTATTGGTGTGCCGGTGAATCCAGGGCGCTCGGCATCTCGCAACGTCGTCGCGACCTCCTCCGAAAAGCTTATTTGTAACTCGTAAACTCTTGTTTCACTCTCAGCAGACTCACCAAATGCAATAGATCACATTTGTAATACTTAGGTCCATACCATTCTGTTCCTATGAAAAAAAAAAAAAACACAAATTCTCCGAGCTATTATTACAAAAAATGAATAACAGCCAAACTACTAAAACACATGTTCCCTTTCTAACAGGTAGCAACAGACTAAATATTAGATATAATTATGCTATCACCGTACAGAATTAGACTACCAAAATACGCGAAAATACAAGATTTCCGTTACTTTTTTTAACACACGGTACATATGCGGGGTTAAGTTATCTTTACCAACGTTGAGTATACAGGGTGGTCCACTGATCGTGACCGGGCCAAATCTATCACGAAATAAGCGTCAAACGAAAAAACTACAAAGAACGAAACTTGTCTAGATTGAAGGAGGAAACCAGGAGGCGCTATGGTTGGCCCGCTAGATGGCGCTGCCATAGGTCAAACGGATATCAAATGCGTTTTTTTTTAAATAGAAACCCCCATTTTTTATTACATATTCGTGTATTAAAGAAATATGAATGTTTTACTTGGAACACTTTTTTCGCTTTGTGATAGATGGCGCGGTCACAATTTTAGACGAACACTTGGTAACAGGAAGGTTTTTTAAATTAAAATACAGAATGTAGGTACGTTTGAACATTTTATTTCGGTTGTTCCAATGTGATACATGTACCATTGTGAACTTATTTCTGAGAACGCTTGCTGTTACAGCGTGATTACCTGTAAACACAACATTAATGTAATAAATGCTCAAAATGATGTCCATCAACCTCAATGCATTTGGCAATACGTGTAACGACATTCCTCTCAACAGCGAGTAGTTCGCCTTCCGTAATGTTCACACATGCATTGACAATGCGCTGACGCATGTTGTCAGGCGTTGTCGGTGGATCACGACAGCAAATATCCTTCAGCTTTCCCCACAGAAAGAAATCCGGGGACGTCAGATCCGGTGAACGTGCGGGCCATGGTATGGTGCTTCGACGACCAATCCACCTGTCAAGAAATATGCTATTCAATACCGCTTCAACCGCACGCGAGCTATGTGCCGGACATCCATCATGTTTGAAGTACATCGCCATTCTGTCACGCAGTGAAACATCTTGCAGTAACATCAGTAGAACATTACGTAGGGAATCAGCATACAATGCACCATTTACATTGCCATCGATAAAATAGGGCCCAATTATCCTCCCTCCCATAATGCCGCACCATACATTAACCCGCCAAGGTCGCTGATGTTCCACTTGTCGCAGCCATCGTGGATTTTCCGTTGCCCAATAGTGCATATTATATAATTTCTCTTGTTCCCAGTGGCAGGACTGTACACGACGTTCAAAGTCGTCGTCATGCAATTCCTGGTGCATAGAAATATGGTACGGGTGCAATCGATGTTGATGTAGCATTCTCAACACCGACGTTTTTGATATTCTCGATTCTCGCGCAGTTTGTCTGCTACTGATGTGCGGATTTCAAATTCTAAAGGTGGCAGGGGTAAAATACAGGGAGCGAAAGGCTATTTACAATTTGTACAGAAACCAGATGGCAGTTGTAAGAGTCAAGGGGCATGCAGTAAAGGAAACAAAAGAAAAATTCGGAGTAGGTATTAAAATACATGGGGAAGTAATAAAAACATTGAGGTTCGCCGATGACATTGTAATTCTGTCAGAGACAGCAAAGGACTTGGAAGAGCAGCTGAACGGAATGGACAGTGTCTTGAAAGGAGGATATAAAATGATCAACAAAAGCAAAACGAGGTAATGGAATGTAGTCGAATTAAATCGGGTGATGCTGAGGGAATTAGATTAGGAAATGACATACTTAAAGTAGTAAAAGAGTTTTGCTATTTGGGGAGCAAAGTAACTGATGATGGTCGAAGTAGAGGGAATATAAAATGTAGACTGGCAATGGCAAGAAAAGCGTTTCTGAAGAGAAATTTGTTAACATCGAGTACAGATTTAAATGTCAGGAAGTCGTTTCTGAAAGTATTTGTATGGACTGTAGCCATGTATGGAAGTGAAACGTGGACGATAAATAGCTTAGACAAGAAGAGAATCGAAGCTTTCGAAATGTGGTGCTACAGAAGAATGTTGAAGATTAGATGGGTAGATCACATAACTAATGAGGAGGTATTGAATAGAATTGGGGAGAAGAGGAGTTTGTGGCACAACTTGACTAGAAGAAGGGATCGGTTGGTAGGACATATTCTGAGACATCGAGGGATCACCAATTTAGTATTGGAGGGCAGCGTGGAGGGTAAAACTCGTAGAGGGAGACCAAGAGATGAATACACTTAGCCGATTCAGAAGGATGTAGGTTGCAGTAAGTACTGGGAGATGATGAAGCTTGCACAGGATAGAGTAGCATGGAGAGCTGCATCAAACCAGTCTCAGGACTGAAGACCACAACAACAACAATGTGCGGATTAGCCGCGACAGCAGCCACAACACCTACTTGGGCATCATTTGTTGCAGGTCATGGTTGACGTTTCACATGTGGCTGAACACTTACTGTTTCCTTAAATAACGTAACTATCCGGCGATCGCTCCGGACACATGGATGATGTCCAGGATACCGAGCAGCATATGTAGCACACGCCCGTTGGGCATTTTGATCTCAATAGCCACCATACATCAACACGATATCGACCGTTTCCGCAATTGGTAAACGGTCCATTTTAACACGGGTAATGTATCACGAAGCAAATACCGTCCGCATTGGAGGAATGTTACGTGATACCACGTACTTATACGTTTGTGACTATTACAGCGCCATCTATCACAAAGCGAAAAAGTGGTCCTCCTAAAACATTCATATTTCTTTACGTACTACACGAATATGTAATAAAAATGGGGGTCCAATTTTAAAAAAATGCAGCTGATATCCGTTTGACCTATGGCAGCAGCATCTAGAGGGCCAACCATAGCGCCATCTGGTTTCCCCCTTCAAGCTAGAAAAGTTTCGTTCTTTGTAGTTTTTTTCGTCTGACGCTTATTTCGTGAGATATTTGGCCCTGTCACGATCAATGGACCACCCTGTATATCGCCAGTTGATGCACTAAGAGTGACGGTGCTCTGCAGGTCTTCCTGCGTTTCGCTGCAGTTTTCTAGAGCTGCACCTTCCCAACATACACTGGCGTGCCAAAGTTAAGGGTGAAACCAACTTTCGCATATGTGCCACAACGAAGTAACATAGCTCGATGAAATTTATACCATACACAGGAAGAAGTGCTACAGTACAGTACAGTACAGTACAGTACAGACGGTAAAGGAAAGAAATACGCAATGAGACGAACAGAAATGATACTTTCATTCATACACTGAAGTCACTGCGAGTTACGATGGTACCCTGGACATTACAAACAGCGGGACATGGTTCTTAGTCGGGCGTGTTATCGCCAACGACAGCAGTGCACGCTCTGGAACACGCTCCAGTGGTGGACACAAGGTTGGTAAACAATTCTTATGATAGTTTTTCCATTCCTCCACTAGCGCGGTTGACAAGTGCATTCGCCGCACATCCTCACGTTCTAAGAGCCCTCCCCTTGCACTATTCGATGCGGTCGAGAATTGTCATCCATAAAAATGAAGTCAGGGCCGAAAGTACCCCTGAAAAGACGCACATGGGGAAGGAGTGTAAAGTCACGAGGTTGAGCAGTGCGTGTATCGTGCTCAAAAATTTGAGGGTCAGTTCGCCCCAGCAACATTATGACTCCCCACATCATTACACCTGGATCACCAAATTGAAGTGCGTCTTTTAAGGAGTATTGGCGGCCCTGTCTTTCACTTTTATGGATAACAATGCGCGATTACACCGAAGAGCGCAGGTGGAGGAGCTCTTGGAATTAAGGATATTTGGTGACTGGACTGGCCTGTACGTTCCAGTGATTTATATCCCATCGAAGACGTGTGGGATGCGTTGGGGAGGCCAACGATTATTCAGCAGTTGTCAACCGCACAGGAAGAGGAATGGAATGTCCTACCCCGAAACCTCTTACCAACTTTCCGGCCAGCAAGAGAGCACGTCGCAGAGCATGCACTGCTGTTCGTGGCGATTACACAACCTACTAGAAACATGTCCCGGCTTCTGTAATGCGCAGGGGACTCATATCAATCGCGGTCACTTCAGTGTTATGACTGACTTTGAACAGAAGTGTCATTTCTGTTCGTCTCGTTGCGCATCTCTTTCAGTTACCTTATGTACCATATTGTAGCAGTTATTTCCAGGTATGGTCCAAGATCATCTAGCTATTTTATCAGGTAGTCACATATCGTGCGAAAGTTACTTTCCCTTCTTATGTTTGGCACGATAGTGTAGGTCATCCGCGATCAGCCTCGCGGAGCTTCAGACATCCATCAAATTATTTATCGTTAACAGTTGGGCTACAAACGGAGTTACTTCAACAACTGATGACTTTTCATAGTTAAGGATAGTACGTTGAGTTTAAACTATTACGAAAAACCTGAATAGATTCATAAAGATGGCCTGATATTCCGTACCTTGTATTTTGTTCACTAGGCGACAGTGTGGAACAATATCGAATGCATTCCAGAACCGAGGGAACGCAGCGTCAAACTGGGCACTGCATCTAATGTCATGGAGAATCCATGTTCATCCTACACAGTGTGTTCGGTCTCCAAAGAGGTCATAATACTAAAAATGTGTTCCGTAATTCTACAACAGACTGGCATAAGCTATATAAAAAAACTATGCAAAGTCAGTCGCAGAACTCTTGACAATGTGAACGACGAGCGCCTCTTTGAAATCGCCCAGTACACTTCGTCGCTCCAAAGACACTGCGATCAAGTGCAGTTGGAAGAACAAGGTTTTACGCACAAATGTTATTACGAGCTAATTCCCCGGCGTTGTCTTAAATGGTTCAAATGGCTCTGAGCACTATGGGACTTAACTTCTGAGGTCATCAGTCCCCTAGAACTTAGAACTACTTAACCTAACTAACCTAAGGACATCACACACATCCATGCCCGAGGCAGGATTCGAACCTGCGACCGTAGCGGTCACGCGGTTCCAGTCTGTAGCGCCTAGAACCGCTCGGTTACCCGGACCGGCGGCGCTGTCCCGTAATGTATCTATCCTATTCACGAATCACGAAGTAAATGTTTTCCAGACTAATTTCCTGACATATGGTAATATGTAAGAGTGTGATAGTGCCAAACCTGTTACGTAGGGCGGATGCTTTGACAGTTTTAAAGTTTCAAATTTCCAATTTTATCACTGCCAAAGCAGCTCTGCGGGCAGGTGCACTATCCTTAGGTTTTTCCTGCTGCAATCCAGGCCAAGTCTCTCAATTTTTCACTCAGCTGGTCTAGAAGACGTCTCTCATAGTAGTAGTCAGTTTTTTGTTGACTTAACAATAAGATCATAATCTTCTGTACCCCAGAAAACGTTGCCATAACCTTTTCGACAAATGAAATTATCTTTGCCTTTTTTGGGGGCAGGGTCATTCTACAACGACTTCGCTGCTTCATGTCTACCATTCAGTGGTGGGCCCACGTCTCATTCGCAGTAACAAACCGACTCAGTAAATCAGATTCTTTTTAAAGTTGTCCTAACGTTCTCTTTCTTATTTGCTTTTGGTCGGAATTGAACAAATGCTGCACCCACTTCGTACAAATCTCTTTCACGGGTAATTCCTTACGTAAAAGTTTGTTAGTTTCCCCTCTTATACGGTTACTGTGTCGTACCTTGTATTCTCTAACATCCAATACCACACTGTCTAGATGTTTTCCTCTGCGGTTGCAGTTTTGGGATGCTTTTCACTTTGATCACCTTCAAAACAAGCACGGTTATGTCTGAATTTCTGCCATCCACTTCTAAATGTTGAAAACAAAGGAGCATCCTCGCTGCAAACCTCCTTCAGTTTTGTATGACGCTGCGTTTATGATAAATCTAAGAAGAAAGAAGCTTTTATGGCGGCACGATGTTCAGTTGATTCATCTGAACGCCACACACACGTCACGACTACTTTAGAAAGCAGTATAAACAAAAAGATCCTGAAGATCATCTTGACACTACTGTTACGTTGCACTACACGTACCACTGCAACTAAATTGAAATTTCGTTAGTACCGGTGGAAGCTGCGCCGGATCGCGAACCCTGCAGCACGCCCTTGTAAGATGGCATATAGAGCTGCAGCAGTCGTTTGGTTTCTAAAACAAAGGAGAGAAACCTCGAAATATATATAGTTAATTTACCATTTATCCAATGACACCATTGTGAAATATTTAGTGGAATTAGTTGTGTGTGTTTCATGAAGAAGCACCCTCTACTTTATATCTTTTGGACCCGTTGACCGACAGTGATTATAACCGGGCTCGCCCAGATGGCATCTTGGCACCCCTTCCACTCAGCCTATATAGCAGCGTCCAACCAACACTAAATTACACGACCCGCTTCATATACGCCATGATCTGGCCATCCCAGCTCAAGGAAATAGTTTTGAGAAGGCAGACCAAAACTTGGGAGCCGCTCTAAGCATTATGTCAGAATACCATCAGGAAAATCCCCCTAAACTAAGGTCTTATTGTCAAGTTAGCGCCTTCCAATTTCAACCAATGCAAGCAAACCCGAAGCTGGAGGTAACCTGGAACTACATCTTTCTGGAACACAAAGGTAAAGCTACACACCTGAACCGGTCACTGAGAGAATATCCGTCACAGTCGCAGCAAGAAATAACATACTGAGGAAAATGGCTAACAAAAAATGCAGTGCTAGAGAAATGGTGCTGACAGTCACAGCCAAGACACTGTGCTTCTCCACGACAAAATTTGCTTGCGCAGTGTGTTCCAGTACTTGTCTAGGTCATCTTAAGATTAAATGAAACTAATAACCGGATGCATGGAACCCACGCCGCTCGATAAACTATACAAAGTGATCTGATTTACGGATCCGAACTCCCTAAGAGCGGATCAGAAACACACTGAGAAATTTAAGCATACTTTTGACGAAAGGTACACCCCTTATTTGGCTTCCCCTGTCGACCCGGGACACTTAAATGTCGCAAGACTGTCTTGAACAAAGAACTTACGCCAAACGACTACTCTCTACTACTGGAGGTGGGAACTTTAGATAGAAGATTTGGAAGGAACTGAAACGTATCGGAACAGTCGTAGCATTATGAAGGCAAACCCGAACAAGTGAGGCCGTCTTATGACTGTGGTTATATGTGTGATGGTGACGAATATCAGGATGTGGAGCATCTCCTAACCTGTCCTAACTGGCTAGTAAATTTTCGCCCAATTAATTGTGGAAGAATAGCAAGGAAGCATATGATGTGGCCCAATTTTGGGCTGGTGAATACCAATTTCCGAACACAGACAAGTAAAACAAGGTGTTTAACGAAGGTACTGAGTGTAGCACTGAACTTCACGACACGTTGCAATCAGGTGATCAACATCTGAAGATGAGTTCTCGTTGGCAGAGCGAAACATGTGGCGGCTTGTCTTTACACCGAAGCCTGAAGAAGAAAGTACTCGAATTTGTCATTGACTATTGTTCTGATATGAGAAACAAATCGAAGCAAATTCTCAGTTATGATGGTAGGACTGTAACATTTATACTCGCAGTCTTCAACGAGATACTGCTACGCAAAAGTTTCGGGACACTGAGATAGGAATAATTACTAGAATGGCTGCAGTTTTTGGAAGAGATGGAACGTGTGTATTCGAGGGAGGCGAGCATCGCTATACTATGTGCTGACATCTGTGCCGTTTCTCACATTATGAACTTGAGGTATGGTTGCTCTATATGGACTGGGATATTCGTTCCATGCTGCAGGAGCACCAGACTAGCCCAGTGTTGAAGCCCGTTAGTTTGTACATCGTCGTCCGGTTTACGTCAAACGACGGCTCGTAACGATAGCAATATATCCGCGGGCTATGTTAAACGACCACATTAACCCAGAATCGCAAATTGATGGGATGAACGTTCGGTTGAGTTTCCGTTAGGTCCCTCGTGGCGGGTGAACTACCACATCGGTTGTTTACTTGATGGAAGACTTCTCACAGTGTTACCTTTAATGGCCCCTAAAAACGCTCAAATAGGCGACAGAACGATAAAATTGAAGAAAACAACACTTCGTCAACGAATCTGCGGCACTTTGCGTACCGTGAGAATAACTAGAAAAGTTATTTTCAACTCGAATGCATTATTTCATATATTTTCAAATGAGGTGCAACCATTTGTTTTTTGTACTACCTTCGAGAGCGCATTCAGAGAATGAACAACATTTCAATTCTCGATCTAAGTTTCAAGAAGAGGCGGGCAACACCATTACTTCCTCCCATATATCTTGCGAAATGATCACAACGAACAGTCAGGGAAATTAGATGTCATACGGAGCTTTATCGACTGTCTTTCTTCTCACGCGCCATTCGGAAAGAGGGGAAAAGATAGCCAGAGCAGAAGTACCCTCCTCCTAACACCGTAGGGTGGCTTGCAGAATATAGACGTAGACGCATTCATTCAGTGGTTACTGGTTTTTTGTCGGGAAAATTGTCTTCGCCCAGAAAGTGGAGAAACTGTACCAGCATCGTGAAGCTGTGGACTACCATTGAGGAATACGAAGCGCATGTCAGTCATCGTCAGAAGTATTGGTAATCTGAAACGCAACAGCGTGGAACATTTCCATGAAATATACCGTCTTTCAGAGAAGAGTGTTCCTGAGTGAGTTGAAGAAATTACCCTACGACTAAACGGCACGAGAAAATAGTACTCCTACAAAGAGCGTAGGCGAGAAATTTAGTCATGACTGTACCACATTTGAGTGTCTTATCATCGCTAGTTAATGACATTCGCAACCATTAACATACTCGATACCTGAATTTGACTTTAGGGCGGAGTGGTGGTGGGGAGGGATGGAAGGGGGGGGGGGGGGGGGGAGCGGAGCGTGCAGGGGGAAGAACGGAGGGAAGTAACCAATATATAACACAATAAGAGTCACAATAATAAATATCTACTTGTTAATCTCCAAACATTTAAATGCGA
This sequence comes from Schistocerca serialis cubense, assembly GCF_023864345.2. Classification (NCBI taxonomy): domain Eukaryota; kingdom Metazoa; phylum Arthropoda; class Insecta; order Orthoptera; family Acrididae; genus Schistocerca; species Schistocerca serialis. Next base: position 497,298,416 of record NC_064645.1, read on the forward strand.
CCATTTCATAATAAGTAACTACTGCGTAAAATGTACTTACTTGAGAGACTATAGCTTGTATGTGACCTGCACCTTATATATCGCTGTTCGGTAGGTGATGTTCAGGCGCATAAGAATACTTTCAATATTCGTATTTCTGTAGTTTTTGACATAATTGGCAAAACAAGAAAAAATATCGCAAGCTGAAGGTATAATGGTACTGCAAGCTTTCAGAACCCAGAGCTCTTTGGCGCTTTGACCTGTAAGGAGAACAGTGGTAAATGACGTCATAGTTTTGAGATATAACTACAAATTTCTGTAGCTACACTTGATACCACTCGATATCCATGTTCTGGCACTCTTCAAAGTGGTACTTCGTTGATACTTATGATTGTGTGAGGGGAAGGATGTAAGTTAGATGTGAGAAGATCGTACATTTTCCTTTTTGAGGAGGAGAGGTGGCATGTGACACTAGCTGTGTACGTCTTCGGTCTCAGAATCACTTCTAATAGCACAAAAGAAAAACATTTAAGGAAAACGACCCAATTCACAAATATGTTGTAAGCTTAAGACAGTAATTAACAGGCATAGGGAGTAGTGACAGGCATAGGGATTAGTAACAGGCATATGGAGTGTATGGTACAATCGAAGCACACAGCCATCATGTACGTAGCCATCATGTACGTATGACTCCACATAAGAAAATTCCACATACGCTGCATTGCAGGCATCCGCCGTTCACTGAATATCTGTAATCCGATACACATGACGTCGGTTATTATCTCGTTGAATATCGAACGATGACAGTTTCGCACAAATATCCCTCTGTTTATACACAGCCTTCGTGGTATCGTGAGGTGTGACAGTGTTACCCCACGACACTTCAAAGGCACGAAACCGGTTTGGAACGAGCCTGATGGACTTACAAACCCAAATGCCGTTCTCCACACAACAGTGTAACAGTATTCGAGCGGAATTTTAGCAGCCGCGCGGGATTAGCCGAGCGGTCTTAGGCGCTGCAGTCATAGACTGTGCGGCTGGTCCCGGCGGAAGTTCGAGCCCTCCCTCGGGCACGGGTGTGTGTGTTTGTCCCTAGGATAATTTAGGTTATGTAGTGTGTAAGCTTAGGGACTGATGACACACATTTGAACATTTTTGGTATTTTAGTAAGCGAACTGCATTTTGCTGAAAACAAAATATAAAACATAACATCACACTTGTGTTCGGACATATGCACAGTCAGTGGTCAAGGTTCAGTGGTAGGGTGGGAACGAGAAAACAGTAGTAGTAGTATATTTGAAAGAGACGGCACTGACCTTCGGTCGCATCGGTTGCTGCAACACACGGGATGTCGCTGACCGATCCGTGACGGTCACGCCTATAGAAGCCTATCCTCCCACCAGTCTGGCGACTGACAAGTACTGTGGCACGTTGTCGATACTCACGACTGTCAGCTGACCAGAGGCTCCGTGTCCGCACGAATATTGATGGCCTGTCCTATACGCAAGGCACGTTGGCAGTGTAACATACAGCGAAGTAACTTTGCATCTACAGTGTGTGTGACATACGAGCAACAGCTGTCTGCAGCGTTGCGCGGGAACCAAATACAAGGTTCAGTCATTAATGTGACCACCACCTATGTTCGACGTCAACGTGCAATAACCACTCACAAACGGCAAGTGACAACAGTAGTGGAACGTATATAAAACGTGGAGGTGGGGGGGGGGGGGGGGGGGGAGGGGGGAAGGCGAGGAAACAGCGCACTATTTGTCGTAATGAGGAAACGGAGCGATTTTTCTGACGTCCAAAATGGCATGATCATTACCTTTCGACCTATGGGTGGAAGCATTTCTGAAACGGGTATGTCTGTACACTTTTCGCAGACCGCCGTCGTTGAAGTATACCGTTCATGGCAAAGTGGCGCTATCCAAAACTTCGCTGAGGCGATTGTCGTGCACCATGGACCAACGATGACAGGGGTGAACGACGGCTGCGGAGACGTGCACATGCGAACAGACGTGCAACTGTTCAGCAAATGACTGCCCAGGTGAACCAACGGGAAACCAACAGAGACTACTCAACGACAATTCCGCGAAGATTGCTGCTTACGGGTCTCCGTAGAAGACGCCTGGTTCATAACGCCTGCTGACTGCTGGGACGAAGGTTGGAACTTGCGCGCCAGTACCGCAGCGGGGCATCTAACAAGGGAACCTCCCCATCGCACCCCCTTCAGATTTAGTTATAAGTTGGCACAGTGGATAGGCCTTGAGAAACTGAACACAGATCAATCGAGAAAACAGGAAGAAGTTGTATGGAACTACGAAAAAAATAAGCAAAATATACAAACTGAGTAGTCCATACGGAAGATAGGCAACATCAAGGATAATACGGGTTAAGTAGCGCCGTGGTCCCATGGTTAGCGTGAGCAACTGCGGAGCGAAAGGTGCTTGGTTCAAGTCTTCCCTCGTGTGAAAATTTTTACTTTCTTTATTTTCGCAAAGTTATGATCTGTCCGTTCGTTCACTGACGTCTCTGTTCACTGTGATAAGTTTAGTGTCCGTGTTTTGCGGCCGTACCGCAAAACCCTGCGATTAGTAGATGAAAGGACGTGCGTCTCCAATGGGAGCCGAAAACATTTGATCGCAAGGTCATAGGTCAACCGATTCCTTCACAGGAAAACACGTCTGGTATATTCTATACGACACTGGTGACGGCATGTGCGTCACATAACAGGAATGTGTTGTCGACCCACCTAACTTGCACACTTGGCGAATGGGTAAAAAGATTCTCCTACCTTGCCCGATTTAGGTTTTCTTGTGGATGTGATAATCACTCCCAAAAAAGTGATGAAAATATAAGAGTTTGTCACATAAACTGCAACAAATGAATGCAACAGTTTCACAGTCGCACAGTTTTCCCTGTGCTCTGTCAAAACATATGTTTTTAACGTTTTCAAATTTTTCCGTGTGTAGACTGTCAAATCCTGCATATGTCCAAGCAAATCTGAACATGTCCTGGAATTTTGGAGAGCGAAGTTTATTATGTGTGAGTGCCTGAACTTTGATAATTGTCTGAAAATAAAAAACTAAACTTTTCACTCGAGGGAAGACCTGAACCAAGGACCTTTCGTTCCGCAGCTGCTCACGCTAACCACGGCGCTACTGAGCCCACATTATCCTTGATGTTGCCTATCTTCCGCATGGACTACTCAGTTTGTATATTTTGCTTTTTTTTTTTTTTTCATAGTTCCACACAACTTCTTCTTGTTTTCCCGATTGATCTGTGTTCAGTTTTTCAAGGCCTATTCACTGTGGCAACATATAACTAAATGCGATGGAGAGGTTCCCTTGTAAGAGTGGCGACAGGTGGTATTTTCAGATGAATCACGTCTTATGCTCCATCGGCACGAAGAATCTGAAAACAAATACGCTGCGTTACTCGTCGAAAGGGTCCAGGGCCGAGGGAGCGTTATGGTCTGGGGAATGTTTTCGTGGCATTCCCTGGGTAATCTAGTCATTCTAGATGACACAATGGATCAACACAAGTGTGCATTTATCCTTGGGGACCATATCCACCCCTAAATGCAGTTCGTTTTTCCTCGGCATGATGGTATCTACCACCACGACAACGCAATGTGCCACACAGCTTGCAGTATACGTGCATGGTTCGAAGAGCATCGAGTTGGGTTTACCATACTCCTCTGGCCACCAGCCTCTCCGGATTTAAACCCAACCGAGAATCTGTGGGACCACCTAGATCGGGTTGTCCCGCTGAAGCCTCAAGCGAGAAAATTAGCGCTGCTGGCCACGGCAGGGAGTCGGCATGGCTCCACACCCCTGTTGAACAGGTACCTTCCAGAACCTGACGGACTTTTTCTGCATGTGTCGTAGCGGTACGCTCTGCAAAAGGTGGTTATTCAGGCTTTCGGCAAGTGGTCACATCAATGTGACTGGACAGTGTAGTATAAACTACACTCATGCTCATAAATTAAAGATAATGCCGATACATGGTGAAACAACGCTCTGGTGGGTGGTTTGCGGTTTTATATCACCTCGTGAATGACCATGCGGTGCATCTGACCTGCGGTCGTTGCACGGTGGCGCTGGCAGCAATCCACATACGCAGAGGTGTGTGGGTGCATGTCAGAGTACGGTGGAGCGAGTAAGTGTGCAGACCTTTTCAGAAGTGCTGATGGTGAACGTGTGTTGAAAATGGCTCAAAGGACACATATGATGACGTTATGAGGGGGTAGAATACTAGGGTGACTGGAGGCTGATCAAACACAGCAGGTCGTAGCACGGCCCCTCCGTGTGCCACAAAGTGTGATCTCAAGATTATGGCAACGATTCCAGCAAATAGGAAACGTGTCCAGGTGCTACAGCACGAGATGTCCACAGTGCACAACACCGCAAGAAGACGGATATCTCACCATCAGTGCCTGCAGATGGCCACGGAGTCCTGCAGGTAGCTTTGCTCGGGACCTTACCGCAGCCACTGAGACAGTTGTCTCCAGAGACACAGTCTACAGACGACTGAACAGACATGGTTTATTGGTCTGGAGACCTGCAACGTGCATTCCACTGACCCCTGGTCACAGGAGAGCCCGTGAAGCCTGGTGTCAAGAACACAGTACATGGCCATTGGAACAGTAGTCCCATGTTATGTTCACGGAAGAGTCCAGATATAGTCTGAACAGTGATTCTCAGCGGGTTTTCATCTGGCGCGAACTAGGAACCAGATACCAACCACTTAATGTCCTTGAAATGGACCTGTATGGATGTCATGGTTTGATGGTGTGGAGTGGGATTATGATTGGTGCGCGTACACGCCTGCATGTCCTTTGACAGAGGAACTGTAACAGGTTAGGTGTATCGGGACGTCATTTTGCACCAGTATGTCCGCCTTTTCAAGGGTGCAGTGAGTCCCACCTTCCTCCTGATGGATGACAACACACGGCCCCACCGTTCTGCCATCGAGGAGTACCTTGAAACAGAAAACATCAGGGGAATGGAGTGGCCTGTCTGTTCTCCAGACCTAAATCCAATCGAGCACGTCTGGGATGCTCTCGGTCGACGTATCGCTGCATGTCTTCAAACCCCTACGACACTTCAGAAACTCCGACAGGCACTGGTGCAAGAATGGGAGGCTATACCCCAGAGTACGCCAACCCGTTGTGCGGCCTGTGTACGTGTGCATGGTGATCATGTCCCATATTGATGTCGGAGTACATGAGCAGGATAAAGTGGTTTTTTTGTAGTACATATGTTTCGGGACAGTTTTCTCAACTTATCACAAATACCGTGGACTTACAGATCTGTGTCGTGTGTGTTCCCTATGTCCCTATGCTATTCGTGCCAGTTTTTTGTAGTGCCATCACATTCTGCAATTATCTTTAATTTATGAGCATGAGCATATCATAAATATACGAGTTAGCAGCGGATTGAAAAGAAGTAAAAAAACCATTGCACTACTCACCTGGACCGACTACATAGGAAGACTGCGTCGGAATAATGGTACAAGGACTTTATTTTTTCAGTCAGCGCAAATTATTCCTTACGACCTAAAACTGAGACGCCTGACCGCCTCTCCACTAAGGGAGTACATAATGTGACGTGTGGTCGTGGCAATGTATATATGGGCGACACTGAGATGACAATAAGAAAATGTGTCAAAGAGTACTTAAGTAACATACTACCGTGGAGTAGGAGTGCCACGAGTCGGTCTCTACGAAAAGGTGAGTGACCGCAAGGACCGAGGGAGGGGGCAGAGAGA